>NC_134863.1:80602892-81214558 GCF_049852395.1 Peromyscus maniculatus bairdii | reverse complement strand
ACCCAGAACCACCTTTTCCCTCCCAGGTACCAAGCAGATGGCTTCGGCACCCTGTGGGCACATGACTTCCACATGACAACCCCCAGGTGCACTGGTTGGGAAATCCACTTCTGCCTCTGGCCACTTCTTGCTCCCTCCGGCTGCCTTCAGCCCCCGCTGCCTGCAGAGGCACAGGTGTCTGTACTTACGTTTTTAATGATCAGTGGGTATCTGGTGACACGCTGCATAGGTTTCAGGATAAAGCTGGACAGTGGCATCCCTTTGCACCGAGGGTCCATTGCCAGTCTCTGAAAGAGGAGATTTTTTTTTTTAAATGTGCTTTAGAAATCTGCAAAAATCCACAATCAGTTACATTACACGTGTCATTTAGGACTCCCTGCCCATTACCCATCCGTTTGGATAGTAACGGAGGAGCCTGGAGTTGTAAGGCGTGGTCCAGCTGTCATGGTCCAGGCTGACACCATTTGCAGAGATGGGAAGGTGGGGTGGTTTGGAAGAAAATGGCCCCCAAAGGGAGCGGCACTATTAGGAGGTGTGGCCTTGTTGGAGGAAGTGTGTCACTGTGGAGGTGGGCTTTGGTGTCACTGTGGGGGTGGGCTTTAAGGTCTCATTTATGCTCAAGCCACACCCAGTGAGACAGTTCGCTTCCTGTTGCCTGCGGATCAAGATATAGGACTCAGCTCCTTCTCCAGCACCACGTCTGCCTCCACCATGTGGCACCGTGACGACAATGGACTGAACCTCTAAAACTGTCAGCCACCCAATGAAATGTTCTCCTTTCTAAGATTGCTGTGGTCACTGTGTCTCTTTACAGCAATAGAAACCCTGACTAAGACAGATGGGGACCTTCAGATGCGGCCTATCCACACCCTGCCTCCAGACTCAGTATACCTTTCCCGAGAGGAGATTCTAGCTCCAGAATTTCTTCCAGATGTCTGAAAACCTTTGAGATATCCCAGGGGTCCAGGAGGGTCAAATACTACTCAATGAGAGTGAAAATCCCACTGAGTGCCAGAGAAGCCAGGACTGATGTAATTATCTGGTTTCTCGGGTGTTTCTAACTCCTGTGCGGGCCTCAAGGAGCTCCAGGCAGGGCTGGATGGCGGAGCCGAGACCTGAGGACTGAGACTCCAGTCTCGGGTGGTCCTTGCAGTATCTCCTCACCAGTGGCTCTTGGTGTCTTTCCTCTTACCGCTTTTTTTTAAAAAAAAAAAAGGCATTTATTTATTAGTTATGTGTGTGTGCACATGCGTGTGTCCCTGTGTGTTTATGTGTGCCTGTGTATGTGTATGCATGTGTACACGTGTGTGTGGGGGGTGCACATGGAGGTCAGAGGGCAGCTCTGGGCATCTGGTTCTCACCTACCTTCTGGGACTGGCACTCGGGTCTTCACGCTTGACCAGCAAGTGCTCTACCCTGAACCATCCTCCAGCCACCCAATCTCCCACCACTTTGCCAACTCTAGCAACCCCTCCAGTGGACAAGAGTCCTTCTTCTACCACAAAAAGGAGCACCTCGCCTGCAGCAATAAAGATGTCTGGGGTCCAGTTTGGTGCTTTAGGCACAGACATCTGGGGTTCTGGCACCCCAAACCATCAGCCCCTGGGCCTGGTGTCAAGTTGTGCTCACCATCAGTTTGGAAACATAGGAGGCCAAACTCCTATCAAGCGAAGCAGCAGCGGTTAGGACGGGAGGGGAGGGCCAGCAAGCCCCCGCCCTGACGCTGGAACAGGGAAGGACTCATCCTGCCCTTAGCCGGAAGCTGAGCTCTGGGCTGAAGTTACAGCGGCCTGTGGTGCTGGCACCCTGGCATCTACCCTCCGTCTTCGCCTCAGCCTCGGCTCACTTCTCACTCTTCTTTGCCACCACGGCTCTCCTCAGAATGCCTCAGTCACTGGCTCGCATAGCAAAGCACTCGATGCAGAGAAACACCAGAGCAGAGCAGAGAACACTGTGCATGTGGAGGCTCTGATCAAGACGTCAGCACAGCGGTACCTCACTGTGACGATTCAGGGAGCAGGATTCCTGAGGTGAGGATGACCCCCCCCCCCCCCCGCCTCCCCCACCCCAAAGCCTGGGGCACAAAGACTTGCTGCTTATTTAGCAGGAAATACCTGTTTTTTTTTTCTCTTTTTCCTGAGAGAGGTAAATTTTGTTTGAGTACCTGCTGTGACTCCGCAGTGACCCGCTCTGAGCAACACCAAGGCGGAGACCTCTAGCAGCCTTGGCACCACCAGCTCCACAAATGTCCCCTGGTGGATGTGGCTCTCTAGACCCTGCTAGCCCTACAACAGGGCTGTGGCATGTCAAACTGAGTCCCACGGGCTGCCCAGAGCTCAAGCCCATCGTGACTTCCCACTGGAAAGGAGTTTGGATGGCTGAGCTTGGCACACACGGACAAAGGAAACCTCAGCTGAGGAACTGTCTCGATCAGATCGGCCTGTGGGACATTTTTTAATTGCTAATCGGTGTCGAAGGGCTTACTGCACTCTGGATGGCACAGTCCCTCAGAAGGTGGGCCTGGGCTGTGTAAGGAAAGCGGCTGAACCGGAGCCACAGAGCAAGCCAGTGAGCTGCGTTCCCTAAGACCTTCAGCCTCTGCCTCCAGAGCTCCCGCCCTGGTTCCCCTCGATGACGACGACGACGACGACGACGACGACGACGGACTATAACCTATAAGCCAAATAAACTCTTTCCTTCCCCTTCGATCAGAGTGTTCTATCACAGTAACAGGAAGCAAGCCACAACCGGGGTGCAGGGGCCATGGGGACCCTGGGTGTTCCCTCTGTGCAGAGAACTGGGAATACTGATGCTAACTTAAGGGCCCCCGTCTACACGGGCCAAGAAAATGAAATGAAGGCGTTAGACACGCCTCTCAAAATACCACGGACACCTGGAGAAAGCATATCCCAGAAGCGATTTCAAAGCTTCCAAACCTCTCTGTCCAGCTCTCCTGTGCAAGCAAGCATACCACCACTCAAGACTTCCATGCATCCCCAGCGGCCTTTACTGGAAAGATGCTTTCAGACTTTTGATGAACCCCTAACACATCAAGACGGCAGCCCTGGCCTCCTTACTTTGACGAACTCCTTGAAGTCCGGAGCCCCATCAGTCTTCTGCTGGATGAGGGCAGCCCCATTGAGCTGGCAGCTGCAGAAGCGGATGTAGGGCTGCATGTGTGGCAGCTGGGCGCTCAGGATGTCACCGATCATCTTCACGGGCATCTTCTCTCCTGACATCTTCTTGCGGACTCTCAGCGCCCTGCATGGGAACATGGAAGGTGAGTTGCCTGCCTTCACTCTGTCTGGCAACACCCCCACACTGCCAGGCTGCAGAGAAATGGAATGGATGTGAGGGTCACAGACCCGAGCGCCACTAAAGCATCTATTGGGGAGACGAGGGACAGAGAAAGACATGAGTCTAGTATGACAGAGAGAGATCGCCTGGGCGGCTTTCTTCAGCTGTAGATGTAGCTGCTTGCTACATCTGTCTCCTTTCTTTAACAACTCAGAGAAGGCCCCATGTTGCCGTCCCTCAGCATGCATTATCTACCGTGAAAGTCCAAGGCTGGCTCAGTCTGAGCAGTGTGCCCATTCCTGGGACCCTCATCTTCTGAGGGAAGTTAACGTCACAAGGGGGAGGAGAGACTAACTTTCCATCGCCACGAACAAAACCTCATCGTGTTTCTCAAAGTTTCCCAAAGTTGGATAAAAATGACCATGGGAAGTTCTTCTCCTGCCCATGGCTCCGTTGATGTGTCTAATTAAGCTGATTAGGTAAACAATCATGAAAAATAAAATGAGCACAAACAGTTTCTATCCTGAAAGCTGGGAAAAGCTGCTGAAGGGACAGGGGAGTGTCTGTTCTGGGTCTACCCTCTGCGTGCAGTGTTCAGGGCCACGGCAGCCGGACGGGGCACCCTTCCTTCCAACCCTGAAGTGTGCAGCTTAGCAGCACATGGAAGACGCTCAACTTCTACGTGGCAAGGATAACAATATACAGCTGGGCCGAGACCACATGTGAGGCTGAGTGTTCAACAGCCCTAGTGATGACGGGGGTGGATGGGTGGGTGGGTGGGTGGGTGGGTGGACGATGGTGTACATGATTTCAACACAAGGCTGGGAGGTGTCCCTGTGAATTCTTGTGAGTACTTTCATGGTCACACTGGAGAAACCATGAGGTGTGGGTAAGGCTAAGCAATCCCAAAGAGGTTCCACAATCCACGTCTCCAACTTTAAAACATCAGGCCATTTGCTTTTCTTTCTCTCACATTTTTTTTTTCCAGTTGAAGAAATTTTCCTTGTCTTCCAGCCAAGGGGACTTGGGAGACAACAGGTCACATAAGTGATCAGCAATCTCCCTTCTAGCCCATGCGCCCATGGGGCAGGTCGGCAGTGGCCACCCAGGGTGTGGGAACAGCAGCTCTGTGTCCTCAGGATGGTCCAAGGGACTCTGGAGGGGTGGTGTGGAGCATCCCTGAAGAACTGCTCAAGCATTAGCCACTGGTAACTTTGGAGGTTGAGAAACGAACAACCATGTCACGAACTGCTAAGACCCCCTCAGTCCATAGTTTCCTCGAAAGCAGCTTTTCTGGGAGGATTATACAAGGGCTTTCCCCCTCTTCCTCCTCCTTAAATGATGGGGGAAGATGAGAAAAGTTGGGTCTGGGAGGCAAAGCTGTGTTCACAGTCACCGTCTCAGGGTGCTGTCAATGCCCGGGTCCTGATAATCTAGTCTGTCGTCCTGATAGAATCAAGCTGTCTAACCAAGAAACCAGCTTGAAATCATGGCCTGGCTTACCACCTACGAGGCTCAATTGAGAGTCTCTTTCTAGAATGTTCTACTGCATAGGACAGACATGTGAAGTAGAGGGTGATCCAGTGAGCCACTTGTCCTAACCACAGCCCCGAGAGTAAGTACTAGGCCCTCTGGTGAGCAGCTACCTCATAGAAAGATCTGCACACGAGAGGCCTTGGGCCACAGTGGGAGTGGTCAGCTAAGAACATGCAATTCACAGAGCGTTCACTAACGGCTGACAAGACATCCGTGGCTCCACTGGATGTCCACAGACTGAGTGGACAGGGACAGTCGGTGTCCTAGCATCTATTAATGCTTCCCACACACTGAACACGTTCTTTTCCAGGCCAGTCATTATCATGGCTCACAGGGTTCAAGGCTGGGTAAGACTGTTGCTTACTCTTCTCCCCAATTCTGTTACATAGAACCTTCTGGCACTCTGAAAGCTAGCCAGCAGGGATAGATCGGTACCAACTTGATTTCTCTGTCCTGTGACTCAGATATATGTGGTCTTCAGCAACACGGTCTATCATCAGATTCTGGAGGACAACAATATGTCAACTTGACACAAGCTGAAGTCACCTGAGAGGAGGGGGCCTCAATTAAGAAACTGTCTCCATGTTATCATTGGGCTGTAGGCCATTTTCTTTATTAGTGATTGATTGGGGAGGGCCCAGCCCATGGTGGGTGGTGGGTGCCGTCCCTGGGCTGGTGGTCCTGGGTTCTATAAGAAAGCTGGCTGAACAAGCCATGAGGAGCAAGCCAGTAAGCAGCACCCCTCCATGGCCTCTGCATCAGCTCCTGCCTCCGGGTTCCTGCCCTGCTTGAGTTCCTGTCCTGACTTCCTTCAGTGATGAACAGCGATGCTGAAGTATAAGTCAAATAAGCCCTTTCCTCCCCAGATGCCTTGGTCATGACTAAGAGAGTCACCTGCCTGAGTCAGCTGCCGTGAACCAGGTTAAAGGGAAAACAAAGGACTTGTGACTCTGGACACTCTTCCCACGAGGGAAGGCAGAACTCGTGGAACGCCCTCACCGAGTCTCAGCACACGCGCGTGAGGGCCAGACGCCCTGAGTGTCCTCCTCGACCTCTCTCCAGCTTGTTTCTTGGGACAAGGCCTCTCACTGAAGCTCCCTGATTCAGCCAGACTGGCACATCAGAGAGTCCCAGGGACTCTCGGTCTCTGTCCCCCAGCTCTGGTATTCTAGGTCCACGTATGTCTTTAACAGACAATGCTGATGTCTATTTTCAAACCATCCAATCCTTCGTGTGCAATGCTCGTAGGTTTGGGGAGAAAGAGCCGTTATTCCCAGGTGGCAGGCAGGCAGCCTCCCTCCAAATGCGGTGACTACCCAGCCTCTCCCCTGGGCTCAGGACCCACTCTCTGTACTGAGTGTGAGCCAGGAGCATGTGGTGTGAAGGCCTCTGGAATATGAAGGCATAGGCATTGTTGTACGACCTGGGCGTGGTTTGAGCACTGCCACAAAGACCCAGTCCGGGGAGCTTGGGATAATATTGGGGAGGCGGAGCCTTTCATAGGCAGTTGGATCATCAGGTGCACTACTGTTTGTAATGTGCGTTATATTGATAAATTGTCCTGTGTAAACTCCCTGAGAAGTTGACCTGAAAACAAGGTTGGCTCCCCCATTTCAGACCCAGGTATGTTCGTCTCAAAGTCTTCCTCAAGACCTCTTGTCTCGGGGTGTGCCTGGCCCCCTAACTCTGTGGCTGGGAGGGAAGAGAAGAGCCAAACAGCCCAGAGTAAACAGTGCCCTTGAGGACAGCCAGGAGGTGAACCACCTCCCACAGAGGTCACCACTGTTCATCCCGAGGTCTGAAAGTGCCTGCCGCGGGAGGGGAACTCCAGCTGCCACCTCGGCGTCCCCGGTCAGTTTTCCTGGATGCTGTGGGAGTCCGAGTTGATGATGTCAGCTCTCTCTGTTGTTTGTTCTTGGAAGTCTCACCAGAGGGGACACTTGGCTCTAGGCAGTATCCAGAACTCCAGCTGGCCTCAACAGGGCTTCCTCAGCTGTTTTCTGCTAAGATATCGTGAGCACCTGCTTTCGTGGGGTTTTGCTCCCCCCCCATCTCTCCTTTCTAAGTATCTACCTGCCTCTGGCTCTTTATTCATTTACCTTGGCTTGCTATATACTTAATAGATTCATTCATTCAAGACCAAAAGTATGGATGCTGTGCATCACTCTGGACCATGCGGAGCGTCCTTTGAAGGGTCTCTTAGGACCCTGGTTAATTCCTTTTACAGAAAGCTGTTCCAAAAGAACGAGCCACGGGGCTGGAGAGATGGCTCAGAGATTAAGAGCACTGGCTGCTCTTCCAGAGGTCCTGAGTTCAATTCCCAGCACCCACATGGTGGCTCACAACCATCTGTAGTGAGATCTGGTGCCCTCTTCTGGTGTGCATGAATACATTTAGGTAGAACACTGTATACATAAGAAAAAGAGAGAGAAAGAAAGAGAGAGAGAGAGAGAGAGAGAGAGAGAGAGAGAGAGAGAGAGAGAAGAAAGAAAGAAAGAAAGAAAGAAAGAAAGAAAGAAAGAAAGAAAGAAAGAAAGAAAGAAAGAAAGAAAGCAAGCAAAGAACGTCAGACCCCCCTGGCCGGCCACATGACCCCTTCCTTATCTGCTGTGAGGCCTTCACCTAAAGGCTGGTGTGCTAAATAAACATTTTTTTTCTTCATTCGGGGAGAAGATAGCCTCAGGGTTTTTTTGTTGTAGCCGCAGAAAAGGGTAATAAAACTGCTATTTTACAGATGCGGACACAGCGGCCCAGAGACTGACCGTAAAGCCACCCAGCCAAAGGCAATGCAGCCAGAGGATAACAGTGAGATGAGCCCAAGGGTCGGCCAGCCCACCTGTCCTCTCAAAGCTTCCCCCGCGTGAGCCTCGGTGTGGAGGGAGCCGACGCCTCGCTTACTCCTTCACGCTCACTTCTCTACGCCTCCTGGCTTCATCTCCCCAGTCACTCCTGCTCAGACCCAGGGACCTGAAGCCGCTTTACACAGGGGCTTCCTGGTGACCCCACCACAGCGACCAGGAGTGAACAGGGACATCTGGGAAACTGTCTGGAGTGCTCAGTCATGGAGAGGGAGGCTCTTGCTCCCAACCGCCATGTCCTGCGCCCTGGGGACCAGAACTTAGGCTGCTCTCTAGTAAGTGACGTCATGCATAAGGCCTTGTGACATAGATTTGGGGTTCTGATGGTTTTGATTTTGTTTTTAAAGAATTGAGGGAATCTGCCGGGCGGTGGTGGTGCACGCCTTTAATCCCAGCACTTGGGAGGCAGAGGCAGGTGGATCTCTGTGAGTTCGAGGCCAGCCTGGTCTACAGAGCAAGATCCAAGACAGGCACCAAAACTACACAGAGAAACCCTGTCTTGAAAAAACAAACAAAACAAACAAACAAAAAAGAATTGAGGGAATCTTTATGGTCTGATTCAATCCTCTAAGTGTGTAGATGGGGAAACTGAGGCCCAAAGAGGTGAGGTCTGAACCCAGGTCCCTTAGCTCTGGCCCTGCAGCAGTCTCGGCACACTACACAGGTATAAAGTATGAGTGACCTCAGACAGCCGCAGGGACCCTCCTGAGGTACTTCTTGTGTTTGGTGGGTACCATTCCACACGCCATCTGCAGCCCAGAGCTTCAAGGGACAATCAATGCTGGGAATCCAGGTCCAAGGTTAGGCCCTGGAGCTAGAACTGCTCCACCCCCAAGGATAGAGCCAGCCAATGACCAGGAGCCAGAACTTTCTCAGCTCAGGAAATTCTGCAACCATAGTCAGGGCAGGAACCGTCCGTCCGTCCGTCCGCAGAGGCAGTCCCTCCCCGTTGTGAGGAACCCCTAGTGTATTTCCAGAAGGAAAGAGAGCACAGAGAGGTGACGGCACTTTGAGAGGCAACGAGCTGGGGTGGGGTGGGGGCAGAAAGAGACACAGGGTGGCATGCGTGAGGGACAGACGGACCACACAGAGACGCTGGTGCACATGCCATGGAGGGTAGAGAGGGAAAGGCTTACTTCAGCAATTTGATATTACACATAATCAGCTCCTTCCAGTTAACAAAAATCATAGCAACCTCTTTCTCTGTCAGCAGCTCAGACTCCATCAGCGGTTTCTGAAAGATCTACAGGTGTATAAAACGAAGCCGTTCAGAAAGCAAACGGTTAGGTCAGCACACACACTGTACATACACACACACATGTACACACACACACACGTGTACACACACACACACACGCACGCACGCACGTACACACACGTACACACACGTGTACACACACGCACGCACACACGTACACACACACGTGTACACACACATGTGTACACACACATACACACACGTGTACACACACACGTGTACATACACACACGTGTACACATGCACGCACGCGCACACACACACACACACCTGCACACTCAGGTTTGTTTAGCATGAGGGAGCGGACTCAGACTGCACCTTCTCCTGGGGGGACAAGTGTTTAACCAGGGGAGCCCGGAGGAGGAGGAGGAAGAGGAAACTTAGCTCCACCAACAGGAAGCCAGCAGGCTCCTGGACCGGCATGCTGCCGTGGTGCGGCCTCACCTGCCCGCTGTGAGGAAGGGGCCCAGCAGGACATGGGAGTTTGAGGGTGCCTGTGGAGATGTGTGACCCCCTGTTTACACCCAGACAAGCCATGGGCATGCTCAAGGCTAGCACGGGCTTGAAGCGGGTGGTATTGAGAGGACGATGCCATTCTCTTCCTGGGCTCTGTCCTCTAAGAAACAGCCCTTCCCAGGCTCTGGGTGGGTGGGCGCATAGCTCATAGGTAATCACAGATCTCGGTGTGGACTCCATGCGATCGAGCCCCTACCCACCAGGCAGTGCTTAGTACCTGGGGCAGAGGCTCCTCGGAAAGGTCTTTGGACACGGACAGTTTGTCTGGACCCTCGGGAGCCTTATTCTGCATGAGTCATTAATCTGATGGTGAACTGGGTAATGTCCACACAGGATGCCACATCTAAGTGGGTGACACTCATACCTGCACACTGACCACATACTTAACAGCAGGCAGATGTCTTGAGACAACACAATTGGGAAACCCTTGTGGGTTAGCATTTTAGCCCAAAACTCCAATCGCATCAAGCAGCTGAACACTATCCCTCCGGGATGTGTGGATGGACATCCACAGATTCATGCCGCTTGCTAGGGGTACAGGCTTACAAGCTATGACAGGACTTTTCACAGTGAAGGTGACCCTCAGGTCCAGCTCCACAAAGCTACTTCCTGGCAAGCCCACTTCCTGACGTGGTGACTCTCACTGTGCATGGGTAAAAAGCCACCTTCTTTTAGCAGTTTTTATTACAAACTCCATCACCCCATCCTTTTAGACAGAGCGCCAAGGCCTTCGCTGGCTACCCACAAGGGTAGCCATCTCAGGCCAGCAGTCCCGTGGAGCCATGAGAGAACATACCTTCATGCTCAGCCATAGTGGCAGATTTTCTCAGGAGTTTATGGGGGCACTAGAAATAACTCAAGAGACTTGCAGCCAACTTCTGTGCTCAGGGTCAGGGATGTCATGTGACTTGAGGGCAGCATTCAATTGGTGGCTGACCCCGCAACATCTCTAATTGGAGCCAAGAGTCCCAAGGCACAGGCCACACAAGCACGCCATTAGTCATTAGTTTGGGACCTGTGTGCTCTTGGCCTTGGCCCTGGGTGCCAGCTGCCTCTCTGACTCACAGGGTGGCCCTATGGGGAAAAAATGTGACCATCTCTCCTCCCGGGTAAGACCCCTGTGTCATTTGCTATTCAGATATCCCTCATACACCAGAGACTGCCCCAGGCTCAGAGTCAGGACATAAGCCTCCACCCCCACACACTGCGGGGCCACCCCCTGTCACCCCCCAGGCTTCCAGGCCTGCTGGTACCTCTGTGACCAACTGCAGGTCGTTCACGTAGTTCTCCTCTGTGACAATGAGTTCATGGATGTAGCCTTGCCGTTTCCTCTCAGTCGGGGTCAGCATATCTAAGAGGTGCAAGTCTGAACACCCTGGAAGACACAACCATTTAGGAAGACTTTTAGTCCAAGGCTGAGGAAACCTGCCACTCCACAGTGAAGATGCCCCATGTCCTCGTGACTGGGAGGTTGGGGGGGGGGGTCATGGCCTCATCAGCTCCGGGGTGTGGGTTGAGTTGTAGAGATTGGGGTAACACAGCCACAAGCAGAGATCGCCGCGGATCGCCGTCAGTTCTGGAAGCTGAAAAGTAGCGCAGGGCTTTCAGAAGGAGCAGTCCTGCCCACACCTGACTTCAGACCTTCTGCCCTGGAACCGGAAGAGTCACAAACATGGGCTGCACACTCGTGCTCCATCAGAACCACGGGAAGGGTTAAATGACCCGCTAACACCCAGCCAGTGAGTCCGTGCCAGGCACCAGGAGCTTCATGCTTCCATGCTGGGAGCTGCACGCCGCCGACCACTACCGCCTTGGGCGCTTCTCTAAAGTTCCAGAATCGGTTTCATGGCACACACAAGGAAACCAAGGCTCCGAGAGGTGAACTCTCCCCGGGTCCTTCCCCTCCACGGTGATAAGGGACAGAGTCCAAGCTCAGATCGGTCCAGAGGCTCTGTGCGCTCTTTAAGACCCCGTTGTCCACACCAAACTGCAGGAGGGCGTGTGGTTATCCCGAGGCCGGCTTTTAGAGGCCGCGGTAACTGTGCCGAGGCTCCTGGTGGACGGGACGAACAGGCAGGTGCATCAGACAGGACTGGGAAGACTCTCCAGGCGAGGTCACCGGAGGGTATCCGTGGAAGATGAGCGGCCAGCCTCCGGCAGCTGCAGACAGCCCCCACGACAGTCCCGCCAGGCCCAGGCTGCCAAAAAGGAGTGGCCCCCAAGCTGCCCCGAGACAGGCCGGCCCTCAGCTCTGTTCACTCAGCTCGTGATTTGGAGTTCTGCTCACAGGAGGCCTTTGTGGCTTCTCAGTGGCGCCTCTCCCCTGCCTCAGCAGCACCCGCTCTCAGTAGCGAGCTGGGCCCGCCTTTTTATCCACATGTACACTTCTTTGTATTAGATGGTCTTTGTTGAGTCGCAGAACTTGGATTTGTAAAACTCAGACTCGGCGAGGTGGGAGTGGGTGGGTGGGGCTGCGTCCCACTCGCTTTCCTTTCCCAGGCTTCCCGTGACTTGCCACAAGGGGGCGCGATGGAGCCCTGTGCCCTGGCCCCTCGGAAAACAGCAATCCAATGGAGTGTGGTCTCTCCATCGCCAGGCGCCCTTGGCAGAACCCGTAAAAACACGACCAGAACTTTGCCAAATAGACTCTGTGGGGGAGCGGACCAGGGCGCTTGGATTTAACAGGCTCTCTGGTGAGTCCTCAGCTTTGAGGAGGCTGCAGGGGGCTACCAAGGGCTCCTCAGAGATTCCACCGCGGGATTTATCCGGGCTCAGGACGGTGTTTCTGCTCCAGACATGACCTCGTGGGGTTCTGCTCCCTCCCCTGCCCAATGGCCCTTCCCGCAGGCTGTCGCTGCTCTCATTGGGACAGAACAGCCCAGGACAGCCAAGGCGGTGCCAGGAAACCGGCAGGAGTGAGCTATAGTGACGCTCTCCACGCCTTTCCGTCCCAGACTTTACCCAGCCATGGGGGGTGGCTGAGCTAGACCTCGCAGCTGCAAGGTGAGTCTGACTGCACTGCCTGAATTTGACTCTGACCTTGGGCTTCCTACTCAGCCACCCAGGTGACTCACTCAGCTCTTCTGTCTGCAGGGGGTGCTTGCTGTCTTCTGGAAACATCAGGAAGCAAGGCCTGAGCG
Organism: Peromyscus maniculatus bairdii; assembly: GCF_049852395.1. Taxonomy (NCBI): domain Eukaryota; kingdom Metazoa; phylum Chordata; class Mammalia; order Rodentia; family Cricetidae; genus Peromyscus; species Peromyscus maniculatus. Next base: position 81,201,953 of record NC_134863.1, on the reverse strand, counting down.
TCCCCAGCAGCTGGCTAAGCTGATAGACTCCTCTTCCCCCTAGATTCCTCTGCTCTTCAGCTTTTCTGGGGGAGTCACCTAGAAACACTTTGAACTGTGGGGAGGCATATCCAGTCCCTGCCCTATTTTTGCCCGCTCGTCCTAAGAGTGAGTCCAAGGACCAGGACTCAGGCCATTTCTTGTTCCGGGGCTGAATGTGGCCCCTGCATTTGCGGCTGGGTCTCTCAGGGACACAGGCGCCTGCTTCCAGGGCATTGGTGTCCACAGGGCTGGTGGACTCCTCGCACAGGAAGTGGTTTGTGTTCACTCAGCACTGCACTGAAATGTTTGCCGCATAAACAGCAGCCGTGGACAGGCAAGTCTCACAAATGTCCCTTTAGGTCACGGTCCCCTTGGAGAGATCCGATGGGTCCTCTGGGCTTGTACCCAGCAAACCGCTGTGTACCACATGAAACACCCGCGCACATTTTGCACACCATTTTATTGGCTTCAAAAGCCTGTTTGCGAGCTGGGCGTGGTCGTACACGCCTTTCATCCCAGCACTTGGAAGGCAGAGGCAGGTGGATCGCTGCGTTTGAGGCCAGCCTGGGCTACAGAGTGAGTTCCAGGACAGCCAGGGCTACCTAGTGAGACCCTGTCTCAACAGCAAAACAAAACAAACGAAAAACCACCGAACGAACCAAGGAAGCAAAGCCTGTTTGCGGCTCTCATTCCCTCGTTTGGCGGTTTTGTGATCTCCACCAGGACCAGCTGTGCCGCATGCTGGGGATTCGGGGTGAAAGCAAAGATGCTTGTCTTCCACGGGCCACATCAGACCTTGGGGATTCAGTGGTTCAAAACTGGTCTCCTCCTCTACTGAAGAGTTCCCCTGCTGAACAAGGCCCGCCCCCGGGCTGAAGCTGAAGGTGGCATTGCTGTTCTCGGGTGGGTGCTGCCCCCCCAGGCTGAAGGTGGTACTGCCCCCCCAGGCTGAAGGTGGTGCTGCACCCCCTAGGCTAAAGGTGGTACTGCACCCTCTAGGCTGAACCCAAGGCTGAAGGTGGTACTGCACCCCCTAGGCTGAAGGTGGTACTGCATCCCCAAGGCTGAAGGTGGTACTGCACCCCCTAGGCTGAACCCAAGGCTGAAGGTAGTACTGCACCCCCAGGCTGAAGGTGGTACTGCACCCCCTAGGCTGAAGGTGGTACTGCACCCCCAAGGCTGAAGGTGGTACTGCCCCCCCAAGGCTGAAGGTGGTACTGCCCCCTCCAAGCTAATACCACCCTCCTAGCACACCAGGTCAGGTTGCTACGTTCCACCTACAAGGCTGAGTGCATTCTTGTCCTAACAAGAGAGCAATGGCTAGAATGTGGCAGGCTAGCCCAGGACTAATGTACTAAATACATAGGACGGAGAATCCCCATCACCTGCCCGTAGATCCCACTAGAAACACCAACCGCTTTCTACCACAAGGAAGTATCACAACCAGGAGACACAGAGTGGCCAAGAAACCGACCCAAGGTCCTGTTGGGAGAGATGCCTGGATTCTTTTGGATGCTAGAAGCTCCTCTGGGTACAAGTTCGGGAGAGCAGTGGAGGACACAGGGATGCCTGGCTCAGGGCCAGCTCTGGATGCACTTGAGGGCTGCAGTACACCCGGCTCTGGACAGGCCAGCCTTTGTATCTCCACACCTACAGCACCCAAGGCAGAACTGAGAGCCCGGGGATGCTGGTGGATCTGGCTGTTACCTCCAGAATTTCACCCCATGCAAGTCTAAATCCAGCATTCCCGGAGACGTGGAATAGTCAGGCTGGCCTCTGGACCCGGAACACAACCAATGGCAAAGATTTTGTGAGGAGGTCTGTCTCCACACTACGCAGCAACCACACTGGCTTGAGGTGGTTTGTTTAGTTACTAAACTGACCCATGGGATACTGTGAAGGTTGGGTTCCAGACCCAGAGAACCATGAAAGACTTGAAAAAGGAATTCTAAACCCCAAAATATCCTTCCTTTGGGAAAAAAAACCTTAATATTTAGGAAAACAAGAGGTTTTACTACTTTAGGGGGTAGAAGGGTGTGGCCTTCTCTCCCTTGGGTACCAAGAGACACACAGCAGACCCCCTGGCTTAGGTAAGGATCCGGGGACAAAGTACAGTGAATGATTTTCTAGGGCCGAGGGGCAGGGATGAAGGGTGTCTCAAAACTAAATTTGGTTCACAGCTGAAATAATACTGCAAGGACTCCAAGCAGTTAAAAAACAACCCCCATTAAAGCCCACAGGAAATTCCTAACGTAGGCTCCCAGGTTTCTATCGTCTTCTTAAATACACTTACGAAAGGGACAGGGCTGGGACGTCCTTTTGGAAGGCCCAGAGACTTGGTAAATACCTCAGCCCCAGAAGCTCATCATCTCCCCCTCAACCGTCACTCCTATGACCAATAGAACTGAGGTCCTTTTTATTATGAACAATACACGAGCCCACAGATACTGTGAAATTTCAAAGGCTACAGAAGTACTTAGCACAAAAAAAAAAAAAAAAATGGAAGAACCTCCTCTCTTCAGTGTATTTTTGAAACCCAAATTAGCTCCCACGGCAGGCTAAACATTGACCAAGTAAACAAACAGGCCTGGTTTCTGTTATGAAGGAGAAAATAATAATAATAAGCTGGTCGATAAATATTTATTAAGTTTCTAGGAAGCTGAAGGGACACAGAAGTAGGCGGGTACCATCCCTGTCCTCAGGGGAGACTCCACAGGAAGTGCACACTAAAATTAGCACACAGAAAAGAGGACATGGGAGACCTGAGTTCGAGTCTTAGAATATACACTAAAAAGCCAGGCATGGTGGTGCATACTTGAAATCCCAGCACTTGGGCGGGGCCCAGAAATGAGCAGATTCATGGGGTTCTCTGGCCAACCTGCCTAGCTTAGCACTTGATAAACCCAGGGGGTCCCCGAGATACACTGTCTCAAAAAACTAAGGTGCCTAGCTCCCGAGGAACAGTACTTGAGGTTGGCTGCTGGGTGTCATGCACTCGTGTCTGGGTCTGCACACACACACACACACACACACACACACACACACACACACACATACACACACACACACACACACACACCCGCGCACACACAAAGAATAGGCCAGCCCACAGTGCTGTAAAAACAGCTAGGTAAACACCTGTGGGACATACAGGGAGTAGAAAAGGCCATGTTATAGGGGTAGCAATACCAGAACAGAACTGGGCCAGGAGAGCCATGTGGAAGCCGGGATGATGGTTTTCGCCTCAAGGGAAAGACAGCATACTGTGTCTAGAGACATTCAGCCCAGACCCCCTTACTAAGTGAGTCTGCATCAGCCAAACATGTTCACTGGATGCCTGGAGTCCCTGTCTGTGCTGCAGGAATGGCTAGGGTGGACCTGCATGTGGGAAGTAGGGACGCTCCAAGACTGTAGTCTCTCTAGCCATTTGAGCTACATCTTTCCTGCCCCCACCATTTGAGCTACATCTTTCCTGCCCCCACCAGGCTGCACTTGCTCCTCCTAGGATACTGAGACTCTTATGAACCAGTCAACATGCCAGGCAGAGTGGCATGTGGGGTAGCCTGTCCTGGAAGGGAAGCAGATGAAACCCTTGTTGTTATCTCTGGTTTTGTCTCTACACCACAGTTGCCGTGGGGCTCCTTCCTGCCCCCAGTGAACTTCCTGCTAGAAGGCAGCATCCATGCTTGGACCGGGGTCAGTGATGAGTGAGTCATCTGGGTCCTTGTCTTCTGGAGGCCCGGGCATTCTAGACTGGCCTCTGCCCTTGCTGACTCACAGATGCCTCTGGAAGGGCATGGCTGTGAGATGTCATCAGTCCCTGGGACAGGCGAGTTGCAAATTCTCAGAATTTGGTTCTGATTTTGGTAAGAGAGGAGGAGCTAGTGAGAGGTCTGTGGTGGGAGGCTGGAGATGCCACCAATGGCATCAGGGACCCCTGTGCACTGAGCTCAAGTATCCCATTCTGGCCTGTTTTAGGGGACTGTGAGTTGTGTAGCTGGGTCCCTCTGGGAGTGTCCATTCAGCTTCCCTACTCAGTTACAAACCCAGAAGCTCAAAAAATAAATAAATAAAAAAAACACCCACCACACAGTCTCTAAATCAGTTCCATTTTCTTCCAAGAAGGGCCATCTGGTCTACCTGGCTTGCCAGGCAGTTTAATGAGCATGGAGAAGTGGTAGAAATGGAACTCCTCCCAGGGATAGTCCACCTCCTGCTCTGCAGTGACTATGAATGTGGTGAGCAGCATATCATTCTGGCTTTGTGGCTGATGCCGGATTCCTGGCACAGGTACCACAGCCCTTTATAGTCTGCATTTTTTCCCTTCATTCTTGGCTGCATCTGTGTCTCCACACATGCCTTCTAGCTTTCCGAGCACCTACTTTTGATCTGCCCTACCCTGCAGGATTTTAGGCTTCCTTAGCAACGGCTGCAAATAAACCCTTCAGGCATGCAAGGCAGACGAGAACGTTCCAGCAGCATTGTGGGGCGCGCTTTTGATTGGGATTTGAGGAAGGAGGCAGTAGCTGTGAGCACAGAGCTCCGGGCAGATTTTGAAAAGGAGGAAGTGGAGCTGGACTTTGTTACGAATGACCTGTCCCTCAATGCTCAGATATGGGACTTCAGGGGTGACTAGGGGTGGTTCTCCACATAAACAAAGAAACGTTGTTATCTAAGGGGCTGGATCCCGTTATAAACATGTAGCAGACATCCTGCTCTCTTGAGTGTGTCCTTCTGGAACAGGGTGATGCATGTGGGAGGCTCCACCAGATGCAACCCCCCATCCCTGATCTCGGACTTCTGAGCCTCAAGAACAATGAGGCGAAAAAGATTTATAATTTAGCCACCCTTGGATATTTTGTTACATTCCCGTGCACTAAGAAATCATGGACAAAAAGGAGGGTGGGAGCATGGGAGAATCAGAGTTGGGTGCTTGGAGCAGAGGAATAGGTGTGGAAGACAGAAGACGCTGTGTGATGACAAACAGCAATGCTGAACTAGAGGCTCCGGACACTGCGCATGTGTCAACTAGGTCCTCACCAACAACCCCGTGGAGTAACTACTGGTCCCCACAGTGAGCAGCTGAGGAAGCAGACACATGGAGAAGAGAAGTAAGTCGGTAAAGCTTCGCTTAAGAAACAGCAAACCGCCGGGCGGTGGTGGCGCACGCCTTTAATCCCAGCACTCGGGAGGCAGAGCCAGGAGGATCTCTGTGAGTTCGAGGCCAGCCTGGGCTACCAAGTGAGTTCCAGGAAAGGCGCAAAGCTACACAGAGAAACCCTGTCTTGAAAAACCGGAAAAAAAAAGAAACAGCAAACCAAGTCGGAGTCAACGTTCTTAACCGTTACGTCTTCGCCTTGCTGGACAAGTGGTGTCTTTGTGCGTCCTGGTGGCTAGGACACACAGACAGGGTGGCTTTAAAAATAAAAGTTTACTTTCTCAGGACTCTGGAGGCTGGAGTCCAAGATCAGGTCAAGGTGTTGGCAGGGTTCATCTCTCCTGGGCTTATAACCATGTCTTCTTCCCGTTTCCCACAGAACCTTGCCTTTGCGCATGGAAACCCATGGTGTCTAGCTACATGTGGTTTCTTCTTTAAAGGACACTTGTCATATTAGAATAGGATCCACCCTGAAGGCCTCACTGTAATATTTAAATACATCTTTGAAGACACTAACTCCAAATTCAGTCACATCCTGGGGTCCCCCGGGTGAGGGCTTTCACCTCGGAACACTGGGAGACGCAGCAGTTCAGACCACATCAGGGGCTAGGGATGGTTTGGGCAGCGTTTCAGGAAGGTCTTGGTGGCAGCCTCGTGTAGGATGGAAGAGGGGGGCACTCCTCGTGTATGACTGCACACCAGAGTCACCCAAGGAGCCTGGAAACTGCCAGTGTCCCTGCTGGACTCAAGACCCATTATGTCTAAGTCTCCAAGGGGAGACCTATTTCCACCGTTTGTAAGGCTCTGAGTGGTTCCCATGTCGGGCAGAGAGGACTCCCCACCCTGGAGAGAAAAGACAGTCTGGATGCCCAGCCTGGAGACAGGAACTGGACACTGCAGCTGTCCAGGGCGTGGGACACGAGGGCCTCCACAGTTGCTCAGCTGAAGCCGGCTCAGGGCAGGCCACTTGAGCCACCATCCAGAGTGCCTTGACAGGACGCCATGCCTGGACGGCCACCTACACCCCAGAGTCCGCCGAAGCCTGGTGTTCTGTTCTTGGGGCCTCTGGAGGTACACGTGGGGCCACACTATCCCAACTGACCACGCCACTCAGCACTCTTATTGGATGGATGGGACAGCGGAGTCCTGAAAAGTGTAGCTATTCCCTCTATCAGAAAGGCTCTCTGGAAACAGGACCACAAAAGGAACCTCGTGTGTTCCCAGGGAGCTCGCCATCTTCCTTCCAGCACTTCCTGTAAGGTCTACTTGAGGACAAGCTTGGCCTTGTAACTCAGGTTCTCAGCAGCTGGCTGCAGCCAGTCCGGGTCAAGGCAATGAGTCTCCCCCATAAAATGGCCCCTGGGGCTGGAGCAATGGCTCTGAGGTTGAGCACTTCCTGCACAGTAAGTTGGGTTCCTAGCACTCCCATTAGGTGGCTCTCACAAACACCTGCACCTCCAGCCCCAGGGGATCGCCTTCTTCTGGCCTCCACAGGTACCACCCACACGTACATGTCATACACACATGCACATACATAAAAATAAATCTAAAGAAAAGACCCTTGGCTGACCAGCCCACAAGAGACTCTGAAGGTTGTGTGATGGAGAGGTGTACTTCACAGTCCTAAGACAATGGCCTCAGGAAGGCCTGGTCCCTGACAAACTGACTCCAATGGAACACAAGAGATGCTTCCAACCTAAGACATTTTCTGTCTCTTTCAGCAGCTGCAGGACCCACCCAGGGCTGCTTCTGGGAGGCCACTGCACTCATGGAGGACACTAAATACCAAAATGCATGGGACCAAGGTGTAAGTCTGTAGACTAGTTAAGGGATTATAAAAAACGAAGAATGCTTCCTTTTTTAGGGCCTTTCCACAAAAAATAACTTGTTCAACTATGTCGCTGTCCCCGGACAGGCTTTGTGCTGGGTCCTTGCCACACACAGTGGGGAGAATGAGCAAACCGGCACGCGGAAGGCCGAGTTGGGGAAGGGAGACTATGCGAGCAGAACAAGGGGGAGGAACAGGGCAAGTGTGGACTGCCACCAACACCCAACCCCTCCTCCACGGTCCCCACGAGTGCGGCCCCGTGGGAAATGGATGTGTTCACCGGACTGCAGCTTACAGCCAGCAAGAGACGGGGACCCCACCGCAAGCCAGCTCCGCGAGGGGAGCACCATTGCTATTGATGGTGTTTTCCTGTGATGACTCACTGCCTTTTGTGGTTCTGGGGAGAAAATCCAGGGTCCCATCCATGTTAAGTGTAAGCTTTGCCACCGAGACACACCCCTAACTCTCTGCAGATTTTTTTTTATTATTATTTAACTTACATTTTCTTTCTTTTTAAGATAAAAGTCTTGTGTATCCCAGGCTGGTCTAGAATTCCCTATGCTGAGGGTGAACTTGAACGTCTCATTCCCCTGCCTCCACCTCCCAAATGCTGAGATTATAGGTGTGCACCACCAGACCTGCTTATGTGGTGCTGAGGATTGACTCCAGGGCTATGTGCATGCTGGGTAAACATGCTACCAACTGAGCTACATTCCCAGCCCAATTTATTTACTTCTGACAGCATTTCATTATGTAGTCCCAAACTGACCCCCAAATCATAATCCTCCTGCCTCAGCCTTCCGAGTGCTGGGATTACAGGCATACACCTCATGCTGGATTCTTTGTGGGATTCTTGGGATGTGACAGATGTAGAGACGTTAGGCTAGCCCTGCCCTCAAAGATTACAGTCTAACGAGGGGTATGAGTATCTTACAGTTTGCAGATAAAGCATGCCCCCACCCCCACACCAAAGGCTCCTGTGTGCAGCCAATCCCTGAGAGATGACTGGAGGGAACCAGCCACTGATCGATTCACGGACATAACCTGCTAGCATTTCTAGGAGGTGCTGGAGACTTAGAGGGTGGCTTGGTTGGAGGAGGAGGAAGAGGAGGAGGAAGAGGAGGAGGAGGAGCACCACCTTAGACAGGTACCTGGTCCCTGACCTCTTCCCGTTTCTAAGCTTTGATGAGGTAAGAGACCCAACCCTACAAATTCTCCTGCTGCCCCAGTGTGCCGCCTCACCAAAGGCCCACAGCCGGCCCCAGAGCAAGCTGAGCTCACAGAAGATGAGAACGCTAAATCTGTGGCCAAACCGAGACTTTCTTCCTTATGAGTTCCTCCTTAGGGCCCTGTCACGGTACAAAACATCCGACTTACCCATGTCCACGTGTGTACGTATCAGCCTCCTGGGCTCCTTGTCATTGTGTATGAAAGGGCTTCATGGCAAGGTAACATGGTGGGGCGGACAGTGGAGAGCAGGAAGGGGGAGGTGGGGCAGGGCGTGTGTGACTGGAGCCCCAATGGCTTAAACTTGAAGTAAGAATTCCAGGGAAGGGTGTGTGTAGGATACGGGGGCAAAGGAAAATTTGGGGCTGGTTAAGGCCGGACAGGTAAGGTAGAGCCAGGTGACTGAAGGCTCTATACCCAAGCACCCTGTACCACCTCCTGACTAGGTGGCCCATGGGAGCCCTAGGGAGCAGTCAGTGCCCAGGGGTTTTGAACCATGAACTCTCAACCTGGCATGGTTCTGCCCCCATGCCACCTGTTACTTCCCCCTAATGCAGGCCCAGGATGCTGCCAGAGGGAGCCGATGTGGGCTCTTAAGTGTTCCAGAAAGGTTTCCAGGTTGGAGGGGTCCACTATTAGACTAGTACATATCTAAGCAGTGTTCTATATTCAGCACCATGGTCGTCTGACTGTAGCCAGGAATGGAAATCTAGAAGCCACAGCTGCTTTGGGGAGGACTCCCAGGGCATCCCCTGCACGACAGCACTGGCCTCTGGTCACACTCTGTCCTGTTTTCTTCACCATGAGCTGGAAAGACTCTACCGTCTGTCTCCTCCCACTCCTCAGGGTCAAAGGCAGCCATCAGCCCCGCCCCTGTCCTAAAGCCCACAGCCTGATCACCAGGCAGGGGCCATATTCCTTGTGTGTGTTGGAGGAGGGAATGGCAAGAGAGGGGAAACTGAGGCAGGACAGGCTGCAGCAAATGGGAGGGATGGGAGGGCTCTCTCTGGCAGATTTTCTTCTGTCTCTTGAGGATGGGCTGGGGTGAGGGTTCCCACTAGACAGTCAGTTGGGGGTGGTTACTGAGGGAGGGGTAGCTATGCAGGGCTTCCCAGGGGGCTGTGGGATGCCAGGGCAATGCCCCAGAGAGCCAAGATCCCTGCTGAAGCAGAGCAGAGGCAGCAAAGGTCCCGTTCTTGTCCAGGTGCACGCAGCAGGGTCCAGGGGCCAATGTGCCCTGGGAGCCCAAGTGATCTGGCTGGCACAGCTGCTCTGAGGAGCACAGGTCTCTAGCGAAGCGGTATGACTACTGTTGTTTTTGTTTTTGTTTTTTAATTTAAAGTGGCTGGCATGCCCAGCGGGAGCAGGGGGCAAACGCTCCATTCTTTGCTCGTGGGAGACTACAAAGCCACGGGCTGTGATGAGAAACACAGGACCCGGCGACTCAACACGTCTGGGACAGGTTTATTGTGGAACACGGCATGGGCCTGCCAACAGTCCACGGCTGTGGTATTTAAAAGCCTGGCGCATTCCATCTCCCTGGTGGGGCACCCCACCGCCAGCCCTGTGAAAGAGGCAGCTGGCACTGGCCGTGTGCTGGGGAGATGCTGGCTTGAGTCAGCATTGTTCAAACCTGTGGGACAGATGCTCCAAAAGGCCTCCACGCAGGTGAGCCCCCAGGGGCCAGAAGGAAGGGACTGTGATTCGTTTGCAAGTGAGTGGGGCAAAGTTGCAGGGTGTGTGTGAATGCATCCGGGGAGCTGTGGGTCTCTGAAATCTCCCATCTGGGAAGGCAGTGGCTGGCAGGCCTTAAAGAGCACCTTAAGAAAGCAAGCAGGAAGCCACGAGGCTGGCTTCCACGATGTACACTGACCACGCATAAATCACTTGTTCCCCACAAACAACTCGTCTCTTACGTACTGGGTGCTCAGTCACTCACTGGTATTCTTATCTCTCTACTGGTAAAGTGCCAAGACCTTAAATAACGTGCCCAAGACCACAAAGCATGGAAAGTTGCAGAGCCAGGATTCGAACCCATGCTCTGAATCCTAGGCCATCCTAGAATGCCTTTAATGCTACCAAGGACCAAGGGTACAGCTATCCTGAGTTCCCCAGAGTCAACTATTACATGAAGTTGTCTCTAAGTAGTGTTCTATATTCAGCACCATGGGCTTCGGACTGCAGCCAGGAATGAAAATTTAGAAGCCACAGTTGGCCCAGAGTGAGGGCATCTGGGACAAGCCTGTCTTTGAGAAACTGGGCTGTAGTCAAGAAGGGCCTAAGGCTGGAGTGGGCCAGTCTGGAGCTTGGGCACTAAGATGTGCCCCGGTGTGTGGAATTCTCAATCCCAGCGGCAGAAGAATCCCAGGAAGGAAAGAGAGCCCGCTCTTATCTTCCAAAGTGACAGCCACCAATAATTCTGTGCGGGTGCAGCTTGGAGGCAAGGCTCCGGGACAGACAGGAATGCTCTTTTCAAATGGTGCAGCAAGAGGAGGGTGAGCCCGGCACTGGAAGAGGCGCTCTGAGGGCACCCCTAGACCCTCAGCATCCTGTCAAGTGAAGGGCTTGTGTCCCAGGTCCCAAGATCACAGCACTGTCCAACACTCTTCAGGGGACAACTGTCCCTCACTCCCACACCACGTTCTCTGCTTCTTTCCTGTGCCTGGCTTAGTGGGCAAGCATGACAGAGGCCAAGGAAGGGAGCTGCCCGGGCATGGTGGGGTCGGGGGAGCACACAGCTTCCTCATGCCCACTGGCAGGTCACAAGGCCTCTCCTCTCCTGGGTCAGGGCTTGGAGAACTCGGGAGAAAGGAGTGCTCAGCCTTAGCAAATACGGACGGCTAAGCCGAGGAAGTCTTTGTGGCCTGCAGCATGAGCCAAGCAGATATGAAAACTCTGCAGCTGTCAGCCTGTGTGGGAATCTTCTATACAATTCTATCTGATTCTAGCTGTGCTCTGACCCACTCAGCCCCACGTTAACAAGCCACAGGTACATACTAAGGTCACTTTCTCGTACCTACATCTGGCACACACAGAGACCACCGACACCACAGAACAGCAGGCAGGGAGCATCTAGGCCCTGGACTCCAGAGCTGTGCAAACACAACATATATGGGTCTTAAAAGATGATGGTCATGTCTAAGAAACAAAGCCTTTGTTTAGTGAATTCAGGCATCGGTTTTTTTTTTTTTTTTTTTTTTGGTTTTTCATGCCTGGGGGCTTTCAATATGAAGAACAGAACCTCCAATGAGAAGCAATGAACCGGCTGAGACAAACCATCTAGCTTTTTCCCGGGTTTTCATTGAAAAAGGGCTCCAGGAAATGGTGTCCATGTGAGACCCTCACACAATAGTATCAGAACCTCTGGCTTTCCTACCATTCTATAAGTTTTTTAACTTTTTTTCCCCTTGAAACATTTTATGTGTTGGTATTTGGCCCACATAAAACATAAAACATGTCTGTTTGTATACCACTACACATGTGCCTGGTGCCTGTGGAGGCCAAGTGTCAGATCCCCGGGACTGGAGTTACAGACAGCTGTGAGCTGGCCCGTGTGTGCTGGGAATCAGACTTGGATCCTCTGCAAGAGCAGTCAGTGTTCTTAACCACCTCTCCAGCCCCCAGATTTCAGATATTTTGTATTTCCCTATGCATTTACTGGTGTGTGTGCTGGGTGGGGGTGGGGTGTTGTCACTGATAGTCAATGTAGTTTCCAGAACAATGCTCTTGGGTATTTTGGGGTCAAAAAAGAATAAACAGATTAATTTATAATTTTGCCAAAGGAAAATATTTTCATTGTCTCTCAGAAACGACTTTCCGTTTCCAGGAAGCAGGGTTGTTATCTGGGTAGGAAGCGTCCTAGATTAGGCCAGAGTGGAGACCACCCAGACCCAAGTCCACAGGCCTGAGCCTCGGCACACATGGGCAAGACTCCAGGGCAGCACGACTCCGGGGAGCTTCCACGGAAAGGGAGAGGGAACTCGGGTGAAATCTTAGTTTCTCCTGCGTGACGCATCAGGAACCTGGATTCTGGTGTATTCTACAGTTGTCTGATCTGCTCACACAATGGGCAGCTTTGAGTGCTTAAACCCATCATGCGCCAGGAAATGATTAATTATATTGGGTTAAGTCATATGAAATTGCTCACACACACACACACACACACACACACACACACACACACCACACACACACACACTCACATACACTCACACGTAGAGTAAATGTAAAATGAAAAAAAAAAACCTACCTAAAAACAAAAATCAAACCCCAAACTTAGTACCTTTAAACTCTGAGGGACACTTTACTGTTTAATCCAACTTTGAAAAAGTAGAGAACATAGGGGATAACCAAGATGTTTTAAAAAATAAAGGACAGTTGCGGGGGACTTTTTACACTGCAGACACATGATATGAGCTCACAAAGTGAGTGCACATATTCAGCAGGAGTTATCTGGACAGCTTCAGCAGCCATGTGTGAGATAACCACTTGGGCCAGGACGAGAACGTTAGCCAGTGGCCAGCAGGGTGAGACCGGGTTTCTCCGCTCGGCACTGGTTAACATCTGGGACCTGATCTCTCTGTCATGTGGACTGTGCTCTGCATTGTATGTAGGATGACCCACACCCACACCCTCTACCCACAGGATGCTAGGAGTGGCCCTCTGCCTAAAACCCACAGGGTCAGATGGGTTCTCTGCAGTCTGTGCACCCTGAAGGGATGTGAGGGAAATCTTTGCCAGTTCCCAAACCCAGGAGAAAGACTGGAGGAATGCACCATGGGAAGGTACCAGAGTGAACAATTGCATCCCACCATCAACCTCAATACAGAAGAAGGAACCCTGCCTTAGAGAGTGAAGAGGTCCTGGGGAGGAGACAAGGTCTGCAGACTTGATCACTGTTCCCTGAGGGCCTGGATGGGAGACGGGAAGGGCCCTTCCCACCTCCCTCTGAGTCTTTACTGTTCTGACACCCAGGGTCATAACAAATACTTCTCCCACATCACCTGGCTCCCAGGTCTCCACTTCAGTGTTACTCCCTGCCCCTCCTGGGGGTGGGGGTGTTTCTACCTTTGCTCTGTAGCAGCAGTACTTACTGGCCCCGCCCCCAGCCCACCAAAGCTGGATAGCCTGCTCATGCTACAAGTTCACCCACACTTCTGCGTAGGACTTAACACACTCCCCATAACTATTGTATGGACTTGGTTTTCACTTCCTCTCTCTCCAGAACCCAACAGGGCACTCAGCGCACAGCAGATTTACCATCCCTTCCCCAAACCTTTGCCAACTTGAAATAACTTCAAAGGATGGGCAGGGAAGCCCAAGAGGTAAAATTCACGAGGATAGCGTCAATCATGTGTCCATCATGGCTAGCAGCAGCATCCATGTGTATATATATATATATATATATGCTGGTTTGTCTCTAAAAGTCACAAGGGGGAAATATGCAAGTCTGCCTTTATCCACGTGTATTCTGACACTCACTAGTTCCTTATTATGACACGATTTTTGGACCGATTTTTTGTGCCCCAAGCCAAATCAAACAGCTGTCAATGTGTCAACAACACAAACTAAGAGCCCAATGAGAGCTGACAGCTAAGCTGGGATGTAGACCTCTACACTTGGAAACCAGGACGACAGAAGGAGCCACCGTTTATACATGGATGGGGAGGGGGTGCCACTCAAGGATCATGTCTGTCTTCACACTCAGCATGTGGGCAGCAGGCCGACACCTGTCTGTGTGGTGCCCCTAGTCACTGCAGGATTCCAACAGCAAGAACACAGAGACATTGCCATCTAACTTTTATATGAAGAATTTAATCATCTATACACATAACTAGTCCAAAAGGTCGTATTACAATTGTTAAAGCCGCAGGTTTATATATTTATATATTTTACATTCACATCCACGCAAACACCGGAGCGCAAGTAGACGAGGAGGGGCCGCCCTGTCCTTTGCACCATGTGAGGGAGAAGGACAGGGACACAACTGTCAGCCAGGCGTCGCCCCAGGGGGACCCCGAGGGACGTCAGTTAACTTAGGACTGGGTTTCCTGTGCTGTCAGCAGTGGGCAGTTTCTCTTTTTCGTTTTTATTGAGAGATTCCAACTAATGTCTAAAGAGAGACGTGGCTTAGCTACAGCAGTTAACACACACGTGGACCAGGAGCCGCTTCATATCCTCTCCACAGTCTAGTTAAAAATGTAAACACTGGAAATGAATTGCAGGGAGACTTCTATACATTCTTTCTTGTCAAGAAAATTACTTGTTCAAAATATTCCATGAAAAGCAACTGGAATAAAACTTCATGTAACAGAGACTAAGATTGTAGATACTGTTGATCATAACCACCTTGGTGGTGGTGTCTTACTGATTTACGGTATGAAAATACGCCAAATTAAAAACTCAAAACAGAACACCAACCAACTAGATAAATCTGAGACCAAACGGAAACACAGGTATTTTCTCATGTGGCTACACAGTCACTGTGCAAAATAAAATCAATGCAGTAGATGAGAGCATTGTACACGGTGGTAGCGTTTGCCATGGGAAGAGCTACTTCTTCAGTACAGATGTGTTACATGCGCAACATGTACATGTGACATCACAAACAAGCACAACACCTTCTGTTTAGTCAGGCTCCATCTACACATCTTCAAAGCGGGAATACCCAACTCCTCTGCACTCTACAGAGGGCAAAATCCCCAAACTACACAGTTTAGTTGTAACACTGGACAAAATGGAAGAATACATCAAGTCTCAGATTTATGGACATTTGGAACAATTTTTAATAACACATGCAGCATTCCTTGATAGTGGGTCTTTTTGCAAAACCAAAATAGCAAAGAAGTAATTGATTGACTTTTATTCAAGGGCTAAAATACACATTTAAAAATCGTCTTAGCAGCCCGAGAGCACCCGTGGCCGGGCCGGGCAGCGGTCTGTAAGGAGGAAAGCCACAAAGGACCCACCACCCTGCGCTCTTTTGCAATTTGCTCCTGTCTCAGCACGTAAGGACTCAGACATTGCGATCACATGCAGCTACTGTAAAATGAGGTAAACTGCTCTGCAGTGACTTCTTCTACTCAGAAGGCAGTAGGTGATCATGCTGCAAGTCACATGATCAAGGCTGCATCTCCCATCATCCCTCTGGGCAGTGATATGGGATAGTGGGTCTCTTTGAGGACTTTCAAGCCTGAGGGGGGGATGGACAACATATGATTCCTAGAAAAAGGAGGAAAACAACACATAAGCAAAACAAAACCATGAGCAAAATTCCAGCTAGGAAAATGAGTCAGGCATGTACACAGCATGGTGCCAAAATGATTAAAAAAAAAAAAGAAAGAAAGAAAAGAAAAAAGGGAGGGTGGGGAGGGGAGGGGGACATGCTACAGAGGGAATGAAATTTAAAACCAAAAACAACCCCACGAGATGGTCTTGCATCACAGAAGGTCTTCAAAGAGACTGTCGCGAACGCAGCAGTGGTCTGGTTTCAAGTTCGGCCAAGCAAGCTTGGCAGAACCAGAGCAATGCTGCATGTTTTACGGGAGGACACCAGAGAGGCGAGGGGGAGCCGCCGCCGCCACCGCCGCCATCGGGGCACTTACATTGCTGGCTTGGGTCCATGTCCGTGGTCAGCTTCACGTAATTGGACGGGAAGAGCCCCACCTGCCCGCTGACTTCTCCTCTCCACCAGTCGGGGTCCTCCTTGTTGAGGACGTTGATGATCTGGCCCTTGCTGAAGGCCAACTCGTCATCGTTCTGTGCGGTGTAATCGTACATCCCGATCACCTGGCACACTGCAGGAGACAGGGCTGGGTGAGCAGCTGGGCAGCCCGGTGCCCCATGTGCAGCAGGTGGGTGGATACATGCCTGGACGGGCTTCGCCCTTCAGAAGGGGGAGGAGCGGGGGGCGGGGGGGCCTCACTGGACATGCTGTGCCAACAGAGGAAGATGAAGGACTGCATTTTAAGAGGACAGCAAGATTCTGACCCTGCCTTAAATGTCACGACATCCTCCCCTTTCATGGTACTTGTCAGCAGATGAGGGAGTCTTTACTCTGAGCACGGTGGAAGGACCCGCAGTGCTGACTGGGCAGGACTGGCCGCTACCACCCAATTCCCACGACACAGCGCAGACAGCCGGGGCCACAGCACTTGACTGTCTTTATTTTCATCTCTTTTGTCATGAAGAGGGACCCCAGGGCCACATGCACCCAGACAAGTGCTCTTCCACTGAGCTACAGCCCGGGATCTGGCCGTCTTAAAGATGGACTGTGACTATCGCCTGGTCTCGGAGGAACACTTCCAAATCTCAGTGAACACTGAAACCAGCGCTTTAGGAGGTGATTCTGCCGTATGTTTGTGTCTCGGGGATGACCACATTCTAGAACAGCCTCCGTCTTTTAACCCACCGCGGGCCACCCACTCTCGCTGCCTGGCATCTTCTAATTCTTCACCAACAACCTGTGTCAGCTTCAGGGCTCTCAAACTGTCCAGTTCAGAGAACAGAGTCACTTGTGCAGGGGATTCGGGGCTCGCATGCTGACAGGAGAGGGTCCTGCCAAGTCTCCCCGGGGACAGCAGGTTCAGATGGTACCCCAACCCACCACTGCCTGCACTAGGCCTCAGCTCATGCAAAGAGGACAAGCTGGGGCTCAGGATTCAGCCACAGCATCTATAGGTCCTGACATTTCTTGCAAGGACAACAAGTTCAAGGCTAGTGTCACAGGGGACACATACAACAGACATCCAATCATGATGACAAAACAAAACCTCCACAGTCCCCACAGATGCCACTGAGTCTAGGGGCCTCAAGACCTACAGCAGACATCTGAGCTCTTCCAAGACTAATAAAGCAGCTAACTCGCTGCCTTAGAGCAGAGAGCAGGCAAGTCAGCTGCAGCCCTCTGCCTGCACTCTAGGAAGAGACACACAGCATCCTGCCCACTCAGGGAGCCCCTCGCTCCCTAGCAAATGTAACAAGGACGCTATTTCGGTCTTGGGCAGCACTACATTATGACCATCAGACCCCATGGCTCCAGCTCCATCTCTTGACTTATCAAGGCCCCAGTAGTTTATTTTAGGGGACCTTTCTGTTGTCTTATCCAATGTATAAAGAGCTGGAAGGAAATCAAGAGAAAAATCCGGCTTTAATGCCACGGCACTCCCAACTCCTCCAAGAGCCCAACAGTGCCCGGCACAGAAGGCTACTGAGATGTTCGGAGATGTGGAACCCACACTCCCTGTCACACTAGCTGTGGTCAGAGCCAGCAAACCCAAGTGCTGAGCACACACGACAACCACACGAGACACTGGATGAGAAACCTGAGCGGGAGCGCAGCAACCCGCCAGCGCCTTACCTGCTGGCAGCGCCGCCGCGGACTTGGGGAGCTCGGTTGGGGTGCTTTTGCTCGCTCCAGGGCTTAGAAGTTTGACATAATTGGCTGGGAACCAGCCTATCTGGCGCTTCTTCCCTCGAGCCTAAGGAGAAAATGGTCATGTTTTATAAAGATTAAAGCCCATCTTCCTCACACGGTTTGCCTTGTACCAGGGCACCGTGTCGTCCCGCTGAGCGGACATGACAGTCACAAAGGGCAGTAACTGTCGCAAACATCAAACTCTTCCATTCCAAGTGCGGCGGCCACTGGTCCGCACAGCCTGGAATGTTTCGAAAGGGCTGCATTGTGTAGAGCCCGCATTCGGATATTCTGTGGTGTGGCTGAGGCAGAAGACTGAGGGCTGGAGAGATAGCTCAGGGTCCAGAGCACTGGCCCTTCTAGAAGACCTAGGTTCAATTTAGGTGGATAAGGATCCAGGCCCACCTGAGTCTATTCTGTGTTCTCTCTGTTTCTCTCCTCTCTGTTTCTAACTAAGTCTCTTATCCCTCATTCCTCAAGAGTCCCTGGGGTAGTAGGTAAGTGTGGGGGCCGGTCCTCTAAGGGGCCCCCAGAGGAATGATGGAGAAAGGTGACAGGAGCCATGAAAATGTCCCAACGGGAGAGGGACACATGGACTAGAAGGCCAGTGGCAGTTAAGACAGGTGCCCGGGGACGGCTGGACTGAGTACCTTCTCCATATCTAATGGCCACATCAAAAGCAGAAGGGAGTCAGGACTGCTGGCCCAAGCCTGCAACCCTAGCATTCAAGGCAGGAACAGGAGACTTGCACATCTGAGTCCAGCCTGGACTACACAGTGAGACCCTGCCTCAGAAATTAGCTGAGGCCAGGAGTGGCAGTGCACGCCTTTAATTCCAGCACTTGGGAGGCACAGGCTGGCGGATGTTGTGACTTTGAGGCCGACCTAGTCTATACAGTGAGTTCCAGGCCAGGCAAGGCTACATAGTGAGACCATGTCTAAAATGAAAAAGAAAGAAACACCTCAGTTCCCCACTCCTCACACTTATAAAGCCGAACGGACTCCTGGGACCTGGGGTCGGATTCTCAACAAGGATGCTGTGCCAGCCAGTACCTCCGGCCAGGGCTCTTTCGGCTGCCCACCAGCAGTTCCTTATGCAAGTCTGTATCATCAGCTACACCACGGGCTGAGGCTCTTCTCCTGGCCAAGAGCATTTCTCCAGATGTCACCACACCACAGCATGGGTCCTCCCTCCTCCCTCGGGGACGGCCTGGACACAGCTGTGGGAGCCATGCATGGCTGGGGAGCTGCAGCCAGCCCACCCTTCTTCCTCCCAGGGAGTCTCCCTCTGCTCTGACCGCCCCCCCCAGCCCCCCGCACTCCATGGCCGACACCTCCCCTTCCGTCTCAGACTTATCTGTCTGTCACACCATCCTGCTCAGAGCCACATGGAAACTGGGTGACATGATAAGCAGGCTGCGGGCACGTCCTGGTGGCACAGTTAACGTGGGCTCATTCTACAGGGACACTGGGTTCTCACAAAGGGGCAGCTGCAGGTGACCAGTTCACAAGTGGAGACGTTCTGTGTTATGCAGCAGGCCCCAAATGCCAGACTCTAACGGAGAAACACTGTATGCGTCCCTTGTATACAAAACCAGACAGCTGCTGGGAACTCAGCCCTTTGGCAGGCCACTAAGGAATGCCTATGTGGTGAGGCATGGCCCACGCTCCCCTTCATGAAGGAAGGGGGGGGGGCAGTGGAGCGAAGCCAGGTGGAGCATGCAGACTGGTGTGTACTGAGTGAGGAAAAGATGGCGGGCAGGAGCGAGGAGGCATTTCCTGTGCAAGAGCCAGCAGGCCGGCCTCTTAGGTACAGCTGCTCGTAGGTGTAGACATGCGGGTATGCCTGGCTCCAGGAGCCCCGACGATTCCCAAACACAAGGAAAGTCAAGTTTCATCTTCTCTAGTAATGCTGGAGCACACTTAACCCCTGATGGTTTCTGGAACCACTTGGTTACCAGGCTCTCACATCGTGTGTGTGTGTGTGTGTGTGTGTGTGTGTGTGTGTGTGTGTGTGTGTGTGTACCCAAAGAGGCCAGAAGGGGTCATCAGATCCCCTGGAGCTAGTCCCAGGCCGCTGGTAGCTGCCTGATGTGGGTACTGAAAACCTAGTTCAGGTCCTAATCACTCTCTCTAGTTCCCAAATCATGGTTCTTGAACCCACATATTTCATTAGGCATGTGTGAAGAAACAAACCACAGTGTAAACAACTGAACTCTGGAACAACTACACTTTAGTCAAGTTGACAATGCTGGAGACATCTGATCTAACGTGGCCTCTGCACCCTTCTGCCACAGATTTTCCTTTCCCGGAGTCCGGGTGATTCTCTGATATTGTCACTGTCTCTTTAATCCCCTCTCATCAGTTCAGTCACTGATGTTTTGAAGTGTGTAGTCCTTCCCTGTTCTGCTTTAGTTAAATATTCCCCATTCTGTATTTATCTTACGCTTGCAGTTCTGTCGACACAGCACGGATGCTGCGACCTTACTAGGCAGCGTGTCTGCATGGATCACATCCACTGTCCCCACTAGCGATGGTCATTTCGATCAGCTGACTGGGTAGCACCCGGCTCTCAACGGTGCTATCGTTGTATGCTTGCAAACAATAAGCATTATGTGGGGCCACTCAACACCACGCACCTTTCCTTGTCCTCACATGAAGACCCCCTTAGGTGTGGTACCCTATGGCCATCCTAACTCTCTACCATGACGATACACAGTAACAGTCCTACAATATCTTTGGGAGGGACCTGGTATGGTGAAATGAGTGATGTGATTTAGATACACACCGGAACTGAAAACAGCATGATGGACAGATGTGATCCACACAGAAAATACCCGCCATGTTAGCGCATGCTGAAACACTTCTACGTAACTCTACTTCCGTATGCCAGGCCAGGACACACGAAGAAGTCTCTATGCAGATCCAGATCTCACTCAACAAATTTTCACTGTCCCCTGCACTCACAATCTGAACATGGGATGCATGTTCCGAGGATTCCCCAGCTCTCAGAACCAAACACATAAGACACAGGAGTCCCTTGACAGGTGCAGGGTTCAGACCATGAGGGCTCTTCGTATTTTGCAGTGAAATACTGTTCGAGACCTTGCACATGTACACTTAGACAGAATTTCAAATAAATAGGGACACTAACTTGCAGTTCTCCTTCCCACCATCCACCTGGGTTCTTTTTTCGGATCAAAATCAGCTGACCGGGAGCCAGGGTGAGTTGTTCAGGACCAGTAGCGATGTAGGAAGCAATAACCTGGGCAATTTCTGAAAAACAAGATCAAATGTTGCAGTGCACCGTTGAGTGCGGTGAAGGAATTCCTAAGACTACACAGCAGTTTCCCAGGATCAGAGAGCAAGAGCATGGGAATCAGCATACTGGCTGGTTCCTACTCTACTGGGGGGGGGGGGGGGGACTCTGAATCCGGACACCTGGGTTTGGCCTTTCCACTCAGCTCAGCCTTCTTTGGGCTCCTCACTGTCTCATGACTCACCAGCTCCCTGCCATGAAGTCCCATCCTGCCTGTTCTCTGCTTCTTGTCAGAGTCTCCCATAGTTACTATGGACCCTGATGAAGGGCCAGGTCCCTGCTCCTCCAGCTCTGTGAATCTGAGGATGCTTCCCTCCTGGATACTAACAGGAGAAGTTCGATTTTCCTCAGAAACCCACAGGAGCCAGGCTGCAGCTCACGTACACACGGCTTAGGACTGTCTGTCACCCCATCAACAGTCACATCAGCCATGGCTCATAGTCTAGAGGCGACCCGTGAGTTTCTGGTTTGAAATCACGGAACCATGAGCTTAACTTCTTTTTATTCCAGGTTACAGGAGGAACATAGAGTTATGAGAATAAAAAAGAGTAATTCAGTATAGAAATAAAAAACGTCCACAGCTCTATAGCTTTCCTGAATCTTGACGATCTAGGGAGACCCCCAGCAGGAGCCCTGCCCAGACTGTGGCGCTGCTGAGCCTACAGCTTCCCGAACTCTGGAGTGATCCAGAGCAAACGGTTTCCTCCTCTACACCTCCCCACCTCAGTGAACCTGAAGAGCAGAACGGACAGAAGGAAGGAAGAAGGACGGCAAGAAAGGAGTGTGCAGGGTAGAGAGACGGAAGGGAAGGGGGTGGGGAGGCCCCAAGTTCTGCCATGTCCTACTGTCCTGCTGCGTCTAGGGTGGGAATAAGACCCTGCCCCTCAACAAGGCCCATCACTCTGCCCTGCAGTCGGAGGCTGGCCAATGACAGGAGGGGCTGCTCGGTGCTTCAGAAAACCCAGGCAGGCAAAGGCTTGGTGCCCAGCTCACAGCTAGCCTGGCTCCCAGAGAGCTTGAGCAGGGAATCTGTGGGGACGGGGCCACTCCTCTGGCATGCCAAGGACAAGTGCTAGATCCCGAGTTTTTGGTTTGGAGACGGTCCCAATCAGCGTCCTATTTGGCTTCAGCCGCCTCTGCTCCTCAAAGGCCCTGGCACACGGGCCGGCAATCTGCCCCAGCATTCTGAAGAGCCCCTGTCCCCAAGCAGCTTGCTAGTTCCAGGGTAAAGTGAGGCCCACCTGAGCACTGTCTGGACCCTCTGGAGTGACAAATGTTGATTGGGATCCCGCCGTGTGCTCTGACTAAAATCCTCTTTCCCTGGCTACATGCACGGGAGCTGAGCACGCAGCCCCTCCAGCACACGAGGGCCCGTTCAGACCTATAACTTCCTAAGGATCTGACAGCAAGATAACACCAGCGGCCTCAACCGGGAGCAGGGCCACACAACCCTGTCGTTCCGCAGCCGCCTCCTTCTCCTTCATCCCACTATTAATAGAACAGGTGGTTTTGCTTAAATACACTAAAAATTTGGCTTCTGAGGCCCGACTATCATTTTGTACCTTCAGTGTTTGCGTGGGGAGAACCACCCGACTCTAAGTTGATGAAACCCATCATGGGACAACGTCTGCTGCCACTCTGTTTGCCATTGCTGGTACCACTGGGGCTTCATGTGCCACAGGAGTCAGCAAGGGCTTTCCAAACTCAATGAGATGATGCCCCCAGAGCGGCTGACCCTGCAGTCTGACGGCTCCCTACACATCAGCTTCCCACCATCCTGCCTGGGAAAGTCTCTGCTGCCCACATTTCAGCAACAGCCACACTTCACAGCCATGTACACTTCATTAACAGGGAAGGGTCTACCCACGCACTGTCAGGGAAGACTCCTCTGCCTCTACTTTAGACTTCTGGCTGTAATAAACAAAGGTTGGGAACTCTATCAACTACACTCATTCACACTGAAACAGGCATCGGGGTTTGTAACTTACCGGGTTTTTTTCCTAAGCTCCCGGCTTTCCCAGCAGTTCCAGAGCCCTTAAAACAGAGCAGAAGGTCTCATTTGCATGCTGAAGAGTCTTTAAAAAAACCGTGCAACTTAAAAAAATAATAATACAAACCCACCAGAGCACCTAAATCCCTCATTTCATTCTTGGGAAACATGGAAAAACATCTGACAGTATATCGGGGTAACGAGTGGAAACAGGCACCCTCAAACAGGTGGCCTTTACTCTGTGAGAGAGCAAATGGGTGGTCCTGCAAGCCAGGAGGCTGAGGATCCGGCTACATGCAGTACAGGCACATTCTGGATCTGGGCAATCTAACGGAAGGCCCCATGACAGCAGGACTACTGTCCCCTCTCAGCTCGCTCTGCCGCCACATGGCTAGCCAGCAAACAGTTCATAGTTAGAGCCCAGAGGCTACAGTAGACACCTGAGTCTACCACCCAGATATCTCACTCTATATATTTACACTAGAATTTTCTTTAAGACGAAACCCGCATGGGGGGGGGGGATGGATTCCACCCTTCCCCCTCACTTCTCTCTCCAGTTTCACACTGAGCACTGACATTTCTCTCTATGCTGGAAGCACAATCGTAAAGCAAACCATGTTTTCTTCCAACTACTGAGTGTTCCAGAAACACTCTGGGGTTGAATTCCTCCCGGATAGCCATGGAACTTTAACCAGCTGAGTCAGCCAGCAGAGACCATGAGAGCCAGGACAGGGGCCAGAATGCAGTCTGAGTGACAAAGTGCTCTATTGTCAATTAATGCTCCCCCTTGAGTGCCTACCCTTGTAGTAAATTAAGCATTTCAATGGAAATAAAGTGAAGGGTTTAATAAACCAAGTCGGTCACTGTAAAGATAAAAATGTGCATCATGTCTATGAAGAACACAGTTTATCATTGCTGCTGTATTTCACTGAAATCGAATGACCACTGAAGAGGAGCAGCTTGAAATAAATTTTACTCTAATTAGTGAGCTTTAATTAACGAGCACAATTATAAACTATCAATTTTCTTGCTATTTTTTTGGCTGAATATCAAATAAGAACAGCAGTGAAAAGAGAGACTGTATCTACTTCCCATACGTGGGCCTGTAGTAACCCCATGTTCCCAGCTGACACGGGGTGGCCACGGGTCAGGTGGCCCCAGCGGCCCCCCCCTCCAGAAGCTGCAGGCAGCGGGGGATGAAGGCCCCATGGGTCCAGCCTGGTGTCACCACCAGAGCGTACTGTTTCCTTTTAAGTTTGTAGGAAGCTTTGCCCTCACACTGAACTTTGTATTGTTATTGTCATTTGAATGCATTTGATTTAAAAATCTTAACGGATAGTTATTCCACAGTCAATAATTAAATAACTGAAGATGGTGTGAAGAACCGCCCCCCCCCCAGGTCAGTTGGCCTTTAAAAGCCAGCACATGTTGTTCATATTGAAGGGCTTCAGATGCTTTTAGATAGAAAGGGATAATTTATAAAAATATTGTGTTAGAAATAGCTTTTACATTTTCAGTATAACAGCTTATTTTTATTGTTACTTAAATATGTATGAAAGCTCTCTCTATATATATTATATATAATATATATAAAACACATATATAAACACACACACAGAAAACTTAGGTGAAATTTCAATGAATAAAATTTTAAAAAAGTTTAGATGTAAACCAATGGTTTTGGATTTTACCTGTTCCAAAAGGTAACCTCACTTTAAGGATTTTCGTGTCTGATGGCAAGAACTGAACCCCTGAAATGTCATCTGCATAATCTAAGGACAACTTGCTGGCCCAGGGGGGGTTGGACTTTCCCTTGCTAGGTCTATGGAGTCCAACAGGCCAGCTGTCTTACAAGGGAAAATGATTTCTTCCCAGCTTTTTCTGCCAAGTTCTGTACGGGTGGGCAGACTTACACAAACACCCAGAATTTAGCAAGCTGCTCTCAATACCACAGCAAGCATAAATCTCCCCCCGAAGAGCAGTAACTCAGATTTCTTTAAAGCACCTCGAGTCATTCCTGGGGTGAGAAGGTCACTGGCAATGCACAGCAGCAAGTGACAAGGCCCATGCTCACCACGGCCACTAGGGACACAAGGGCCCACAGAGGAAGCCCATGTGCACTCCGTCTGGGGGGTAAGGGACAGTGGGCGTCTTGTCCACTCACTGTCTCAGTGACACAGCTCTACAGCTCCTGCCAGCTCTTCTCTCCCTGTGCCTAGGCGATGTGAGGGGAAAGAAAACAACTATGGATTTACTGTCCTTAAAAAAAAAAAAGGTTCATTCCTGTCGGCCTGTTTCTATGGGTCTGTTAAATGGCTATGATTATACCACGACACTCCCTTAACTTGAACTTGGCCACTCTAAAGTCCCCCAACCCCAGCCATTTCATTAAGTTTGCACCGACTCGAGACCACATCCTATGCAATCAGATATGGAAGGAGGCATTTTCGCCCTGTAAGGATAGTGGCAATGCCCCGAACATACCAAACTCTTGGAACTTAATGTCTTTGTACTGTGAGGCAAAAACCAGATGTGAACCGGAACGCCTTCATTTACACAGGCAAAGAACCAATGGCCAACAAGAACTAGTGAAGCCAGTGTACTCAGATCATAAATTGGTTACGTGTAGGAATACGACCCACACTGACCACTGGAGAGAGATGAGAGCCCCCAGTGCAGCCTCTGCACGGGGAGGAAGCCCGAGCTGGCCCCACAGTACCAAAGGACATGGTCAGACACGTCAGTTACCGTTGCAATCCAGGACTCAGCAGAACCCCACACAGAGTTCCGCTGGCAAACACCAACCCCCGCCGAGAGAACCACACACACAGAGGGAGAGGAGACAGTTCATGTGGGTTTACCTCTGAGTCTTTAAGCCTCACATAGTTAGAAGGGAAGACTCCGGACTTGTCGCCCACCGTTCCTGTCCACCAGTCACCATCTTTCTTGGTAACCAAAATCACATCCCCTTGCTGAAAGGTTAAATCTCCTTGCTCAGAACTCTCGTAAGTGTACATGGCAATAAATTCTGGAGAAATATTGAGATACGGAGAGAGCTTGATTGTTTAAAGACATCCCAGACAGCTTTGCAAAGGCAAGTTTATGATTCAGGAAGTCAGGGTGAAATCCGTCCAGGAGACACTCGCCACAGGTCAAAACCCAGGGCTGCGCCATTCCTGGGTTCCATGTTCACCATTGCACAGAGATGCAGCGCATCCAGGGAGGGGCTGCTGTGGGGGTCCAGCCACGGAACACAGAGCAAACGCTCCGCACATCTCC
Source organism: Peromyscus maniculatus bairdii (assembly GCF_049852395.1). NCBI lineage: Eukaryota > Metazoa > Chordata > Mammalia > Rodentia > Cricetidae > Peromyscus > Peromyscus maniculatus. The sequence goes on along the minus strand of NC_134863.1, from coordinate 81,175,717 downwards.
TGACTGAACATCGAGAACCATCTAGGGTTGACTTGACATACATCACCTCTTTAGATGAAAAACCGCTTCCACCTTCAGCTTTAGTTAACATCCGAGTGTCTACTTTGTGCTATGTACAGGGTAGGATGTGTTCTCATGCAGGCTCTTGGTATGCAAATATCTGTATTTCAGTTTTGAGGGAGCATGTAGCAGTTTTAGAGGACTTTCAAATACAGTTCATACTTTCTGTCAATCAAAGGATACACCTTTCACTATTTAAGTGCCCGAGTGAACACCTGAGACACAGTACCGTGTATATAAACGGTAGGGGCTGTTTAAGAGCCAAAGAGTAGGCCTTTGGTTATGGTTGGACATCTGCTTGCCACTCAAGTTGCATAAGCGGGTACAGGGATTGATGACAAACACATCTCCCCAGCCCAAGAAAATAACCAATCCTTTCTAACAAGCTTATCAGAAATAGTACTCATGTGATTTAGTCCCAAGGACTAAGAGCTGGTATTCTCTAGGGACTCCAGCTGGAGAGGTGCACATTCCACAGGGACATCTCCCTTAACTCTACGTAGAAGTCTGCTTTGCTTTGCTTGGACCCCAAGGCTCAGAACAAAGTCATAATCAAGATCACTGGACACAAAATCCCAGACGTTAATACAGAATATTTACAGGAGGAGGCATATGTTTCTTATTTCTAAGTTTTATCCACTTTGTCCTAGGCCTTTACACATTTTTAAAAAGTAATAAAACCCAAGCCTTTCAGAAGGCTTACTCTCGGGACAAACTGTATTGTTACATTGTAACGTATCTTACATGAGGCTCTCAGGACAGACTCTATTGTTACATTGTAACATATCTTACATGCGCTAATCCCCTCTCAGGGCAGAGCGTAAGGCTGGTTAGCAAGCAGAACTTTGCATAGAGATCTCCATGGACAACCTGACATTTACTTTGCGTGTGGCTCATGTGTGGAAATAAGATGACAAGGTGCAGGAGTCAGTTTTCCCGTCCACCGTTAGGGTTCTGGCTTTGGGGATCACAGTCAGGCTATCTATCAGGCGTGGCTGCAAGCGGCTCCTCCCCGGGCTAACACGAGGAGCTTTGTCCTAATGAAAACTGAAATAAGTATACGGAACCAAAGCCCTCAAGTCTGAGCTAAACAGACATCCCTAACCACAAGGGGTCTCCCTCAAATGCAGGTGACCAGTGACCTGTGCTGAAGCCAGCACTGACTGCTAGACCCACAGCTGACACAGATGTGTCACCCAAATGTCCTTGGGAAAACAAGACCCTGTCTCTGGTCCTCCATGCTGGTAACAGGAAGCTCCACAGTTAACAGAAACAGTACCACACCCGCAGACATCAAGGCTCTAGCAGGGCACCTCCTTTCACTCACCATCGTTTGAGCTCTCAGTATTCCGGACACTGACTGGTCATGTCTGCCCCCTTTTACCACGCATCCCCACCCGACAGGAGTCTTGGCATTCCACACATTTCCTGGATTATTCAATATATAAATCACCTTCTTTAAATTCATTTAAAATGTTGGAGTATCCATCAAAATGTTTAGGAAACTCAGAAATGGGACCGCTAGCCAAGCGCAGTAATTCAAAACGTAAGGGGCCTGCGAGGACTGAGAGCTTCCTATGCCTCGCCCCACCCTGCACAAGGCTGTGGGAAAGCCAGACTCCAGGAGAGAATTCGGAGGGCTCCCTGCAGGCTCCCCTTTCAGGAGACACTTAAGAGAGGGGCACAGGCCAGTGCCAAGCCACTACTTCGATCTATCCAAATGGATACTCTACTGAAGACTACTTTATAGTTTAAATTAGATGATGTTTAATGTATTATTAACAAGGGGCTCATTAATCTGTAAATAGCCTTTCTCAGAATTTCTAATGCCAATATTCTCCTACAAGCTCTCCTTCCGTGAGACCAGCAATCTTTCCTGGTTTTTCTAATGCCCAACTCATTTACAACCGACCGCTACCACCTAAGAACGGACTCTGCCTCTATTCTGCTGCCTGACGTTCCGAGTGTGGGTCAGCTGTGACCTATTTATTAAGACCTCAAGTGTAGCTGTCTCTGTACGTGTTCCTTCCACACTGCCATCCCATGAGAACAATCATGCTCTAAGTGGCTCTCTCAGGCAGCAAGAACACGAGGCCAAGCAGGCAGGAGCAGACATTTACTGGCCTTCATTCTAAAAGCTTTACACATTTTACCTCATAATCCTCGTAACAAGCTCCTTGGAAAAGGGTGGTTATTATGCCCACTTCACAGATGAAGTTGAGGCATGGCCGAAATCATGTAATTACTATGAGAGAGCCAGAATATGAATTCTCCCTCTCTAGGGAGACCTGTTGACTGACGCATAATACACTGAAGTTTTTGCTATTGTTGTTTTGGGGAAAAGGTAAAATTTGCTTTTAATTAGACTGAAGGCATATTACATTGAAAAAGAGATTTTCGCCTTGTTCTAATAGTGCTAAAATAATTATTAAGAAAATGTGAATGTGTAAAGATGATTATTCTAATGGAGTTCACATAATAATAAATATATATCCACATGAAAATAAATAATAGTTATGTGGAAAACGTTGGATTTTTTTTAGCAGTGATGAGGTTTTATAACCATGCCTATAAACGACACAGCAATCGTTTTTAAGCGTCTTCTGAAGAACGGACTACTGTTCCTGGGAGCCGGAGCTGGCACTGACTCTTCACTTGTGCTGCTTCTGTTGAAGCGATTATTCCAAGAACTCGACTTTCCATTGGCACAGTTTCTAAGGGAGGCAACAATTTTACTGTAGTGCGGGAAGAACCCTCTGTCACCACCTAATGTGTTCCAGACACCTGTGAAAAGTCGCCACACACCTCTGCTGACAGCTGTAACTACAGATCTGCTCATGGCCACGCAGAGGCTTAACTCAGGTGGCCCGGTCAGCCAGCACCCGGTAAGGAAGAATGGAAAAGACTAGTGAGGCCTCAGTTATGTACATCTGGGTCATTTTTAAAACGTTTAGATAATACCTCCTTCCACAGCCTGGCATATAATATCCAGGACTGTCATGTAACAAAGATCAGAGGAGAAAAAGCAGTAATTATTTGTGTAATAAATATTGAAAATGAGTATTTCAGGCCTAAATAATCTAGCTTGGTCACTCACCCAGAGCAGAGAGAAGCGATCTCCTGCCTCAGCAGGGTGTCCTCATGACACTCATGGTGTTCTGAATGCTTCACTGGACTGTGCAGTCAGTTTTAAAGCATACAATTATCCATGTAAGTCAGACAAGAGGACTACACAGGGACGCAAGGCCAGGACTGACTTATACTCGGAACTGGAGCCTTAGTGAATGCACTGGGCTTCTCTCGCTGCCAGGAGAGTAACGAGACTCCAGCTCTGGATGACCAGTGCTTCTAGCACTATTCTGAAAGGACTTCATAAAGCAGTTTATGTAAAGAGTTCAGCCTCTGCTTTACCTCAGGAGGTGGACCAGAAACATACGGCCTATTTAAGTGTGAGTCCAGTCACTGTGATCATTTACAGTCTGCACTGAATAATGCGCTCAGCCTCCCCAAGAGCTCAACGTACCCCGGTCCTCACCTTCTCCAGGAGCGGCTGGCTTGGCTGCCGGAGAAGCCACTCTCTTTAGGGTAGCAGGACTTTCAGAAGGGCCAGGATCGATGCTGTGAGGGATGAAGAGAGAAGTTTAACTCTCACCTGAGAATGCCAAATGACAGTGGGACACTTTCTCTTTGAAAGCTAAGCAAGCAAGCAAACAAAAACCAAAAACCAAAACAACAAAAACCCACAGCTGCAGCAGTCACCAGAGCTGGGTTAGGGTACAGTGAGGGCACTATAGAGGCATGAACGACCAAGCTCACACCAATGCTTCCCCGTTCACTACACAGGACACAAGCTCACACCAATGCTTCCCCGTTCACTACACAGGACACAAGCTCACACCAATGCTTCCCCGTTCACTACACAGGACACAAGCTCACACCAATGCTTCCCCGTTCACTACACAGGACACAAGCTCACACCAATGCTTCCCCGTTCACTACACAGGACACACAAGCTCACACCAATGCTTCCCCGTTCACTACACGGTACACACAAGCTCAATGCCAGTCTTTGCAGAGCTGACTAGCAGATGTCCCGGGGTATTCCTGCTAGTGGTATCCTCTTACAACTCCCGGCCGGTTTTGGATGTCCTCATATGTTGGAATAATCAATAACAACCGTGTGGGTTCTATGTCACATACAGACACTCATGAAGAAGCCATTCATTCATTCTTCTAGTTATTTCCCCGCATGCCTTGATCTTAAGTGTTTGCATGTATTTGGTAGTGTACTGGGTACTAAGCAGAAAGAGTCATAATTCCCAAACAGTTCAGGGATTCTTAACAAGTCAATGCAGGACATGAACACAGGCTTCCCTGCCAGAGGAAAAGAGCGGCTCACGAACATAAGCTCCCTTTCTGTCCTTCACACACACAGGCTAACTCTGCAAGAGACAGTCACCCTGCAGCTCCCACCAGGGAACCCAACTGGCACAAACAACAGATCTAACACGGCTTGCATCACAGAGACGCAGATCAACACAGTACCTTGTAGCTTTCCTGACGGGCCCTGAAATGAGTTTCACGTAGGACTTGGGGAACCACCCCTTGTGACCTTGAACTTCTCCGAACCACCACATGTCTTGCTGTTCCAGGACGGTGATGACGTCGTTTTTGTTGAAGTTCAGGTGGTTGTCTTTCTTGGCTCTCCACGGGTAGAGGGCTTGAGCTTGCAGCCCCTCCACCTTCTCACCCTTGTGTGGAACGACATGAAGGACCCGTGATCACACTGCAGTTCACCAACCAGACAGAGGTGCGCACAGCGCTCACAGCCACAGAGGACACTGCCTCAGAGGTGCGCACAGCGCTCACACAGCCACAGAGGACACTGCCTCCGCCCGCCCGCCCGCCCGCCCGAGTGCCAGGCCCCTCGTGGCTTCTCAGCAACCGTGCATTTCAGACGTGGAGACAAGAACCTGCCGGCTGGCCGCCGCCAGACCCCCACCCAGCCATGCTTCTTCAGCTGCAGTAGCTCTGCATCTTTTGTATTTCACTGTGATGGGGCAGACATTTTAGGAGTCACATGCAACCAGGCCGTGCACTGGACTGTGCTTGGTTTATTTCCCATAATTCCAGACAGCTAGGATTAGAAGGATGAAGGAAACATCTCTTCTGCTCTCTGCACATAGTTTGGACAAAACATTTTATTAACCTTAAAGTGGAATGAGAATATCCTCTAGTGAGGAACTTAGTGTACAAGGAGGAGACAGAAACAGCTAAGCGTGTCATCTGGAGGAGTGAAATGCACTACGCGGACGCAGACATTCTCCTGCGTCGCTGCAGGGTCAGAGAGGCGGGAAGGACAGAGCCCGCCTTGGGCCACCAGAGACAATTTCACAGGGGAAGCGGCCTTTGAGCCAGGCCTTGAGGCGGCATGTGGAGTGCGCTGGGAGGGGTCCAGGAGAAGCAGCAGGACCCGGGGCTGTGGGCAGCCTCTGCTCCCGGAGGGGAGGAGCAGGAGACAAGGCTGCAAAGGCAGGGGAGGCACTTAGTATCTGTTTAAATCACTGTGGTCACTTAAAGAAATAAGACAAGTCCCACTTCCGTTATCCACGTAAACGGATAAGGAGCAAAAGTTAATGCACCAGGAGAGGTGGCCCGGAGCCCCCCGAGCGGGACTAAAGTGATCTTTAGTTCCGTGTTCGGATCTGCTCAGTAGCTCCCGTGAGTGTGTCTGTGACCTCTAACCCTTGCTCTGCGTGGATGCTGACCTCCCTAACCCGAAACATTGGCTTTCTCCCATTTCAGCCCCCAGGTCACTATTCTCCACCCCGTTTCCCTCCTTGCTCACTGATCCAGTGCTTCTCCCTTGCTAATCCTCTCAAGTACCTCATGGACTTCCAGGCCAGAATGGAAGGGAAGCCGTTGGCTGGGCGCCTTTACAAAAGTCTGGGACGTCTCCCCTGACACTCTTTCCCTACGTTAGGTTCCTGAACCAGCCCGAGGTCAGATAAGACTGTGACCCGGGCTTGAATCCCAGGTCTGCCACTTACTGACTCTGTGACACTCAGGCCATCGGTAGGTTTCTCCAAGCCTCAGCTTCCATATCTACCAAGGAGACGGCACTCCTCTAGGGCTGTTATAAAGTTCAGAGAGACCCGAGCTGAGCCTGTGCTGGGACTCCCAACAGTCGGGTGGCTACAGTACACAGTCCCGAGTCCGGAGCTGGGCAGGATTTATTGCTAGGGAATGGTGAGCTCCGTTCACAGGGGGCCCGCACTCTTCCCTGGGCAATTCCTAGTCTCCGCTGAGCGGCTCCACTCGGCATGCCCGGAGCCTGCCCCTCACTGTCACTGACTGACCACGCCCCTGTGTCCTCTCTGCTCCACACCGCACAAACCCAGAGTTCTCATGGCTCAACTTCCTCTCGCCTCCCTGCACCCTGGATGATTTTACCTTTCCTTCAGTCACCAAGAGATGGACTCTACTGTCCACGATGGGCTCTTCCCGGCCCGAAGCAGTCTCTGATAACACGACCACCTCAGCCTTCCCCGAGTTCTAGAACTCACTCTCGCCCCCATGGCTCTTACTCACACCCCGCCCACAGGGCCTCCGTGGTCACGGACACCGGCAGGACGGGCTTCCGAGCGAGCGTGGGCAGGCGTCCTTCCCACCCGGGCAGCGTGCTCTCCGGCACTCGCTGCTTTCTCTGTCCGCTGTCCCCGGCGGCCTCCTTTCCCCTGGGGCATCATGCTTGCTCCAGGACAGCTCGCACCCTCCTCCCCTGCCCACCTCCTCACCCTCGGCTGCTCTCACTAGATTCTTCTCTCCCTCCTCGGCTGGCTCCCCCCCACCTCTGCCACCGACCTTGCCCTGGACACAGGAACTCAGCGGCTCTAGGCTTTCACACTAAGTGCCCCGTGAGCATGGCCGCTCAGCAGCTCCGGTCTTCTTGTACACCACTGCGCCCCCCCTCCCGGATCTGCCTGCCGTCTCTTCCAATTTAAGCACTTCCAGAAGAGAAACTCCCTGCGATCTCCTGGGGCCTCCCAGATGGGCATGTGCCATTTGATTGATTAATTTCATTCCTTCATCATGATTACATTAACCTAGAGAGAAATGTTCACAACAACAACAAGCCCTGTGCTTTCAGAAATACTGTTCTTTAGCAGGGCTTCCCTCCCATTAGCCTGAAACTGGTCACCTTTTCCAGTATGGACCACTGGGGTAGCCAAATGGGCTGACCCGGAATGTTCTTTACGTGCACCCTGACTCTCCCCAGGGCAGTGTTGATACCTTTTTAATCGATCAACATTGAAGCTCTGATGCCACTTTTTCAATGAAGCTTCTCGGACGGCTTAAGGCCTCTGACCTCTGAGGATTACAGTCAGTCTCAGGTTCTGAACTAGGTTCGGTCAGCCCACCCGGCTCCACAGGAGGAGACTGCTTTTGAACGCACTGCCAACAGAAGCCTGCTGAACTGCTGGTGGATTAACGCTAGCTGCAGATCACACTCAGTCTTCACACCCTCGCCGACTGCCCTACCTGGCCGAGGACGGGAGATGGGGAGGAGCCGGTGGCCGTGGCTGGTGTAAAGGCCGATCTCTGCCTTAACTGGCCAGCGCTGGGCACGGTGAGAGAAGGCTGAGCTGCCCATGCGTCCCAGTTATCCGTTTCTGGTTTCTCACCGGTGCTGGCGGGCCACCTAGAAGAAAAGCACACGTCAGAAGAGCACTTTCTAGTGGCCTGGCATTACAGGACACCCACCCAAAGAGGGCACCCCAGGTAACAGATCAGCGACATTTATGTGGGCTTCTCTAGTGGAGAAGAGAGAGGATGGGAAAGAGGCTGGGCTCAGGTTTGACTCCACTGCATAGACCAGCAGTGTCCCTCAGGCCGATTAGAACACTGTTCTTTCTCTCAGTCTCGAGCTCTTCTTTAGAACACCCCGATGCTCTGGATAAGTTGTGAGGGTCGCTGGATCAGTCGGCAGGAATCATTCACAAGTACTAACATTACTACGACAGCAGCAGCTGAGTAAGAGGGGTGCTGTACCCGGAGACCTACAGCTTGGCAGCCGGGCCTCAGTCCATGTGTCCACAGCAAACACCCGGTCAGGTGCCCAGAGGCCACAGTGGTCACAGTGGCCTACCTAGCAGGCTAGGTGTCCCATCTCAGGACAGCCCCAATTTTGTGATTTTTATACTTTCAGGTAAGCGCATCTGTTGAGTGTAGATCTGAATGTAATATGCTGTTTCTATCTTTATAAGACCTATAAGCAAATTTGAAAACCAAAGCAACCCCCCCAAGACTGTCCATGTTGATGTTCTGGTTTGGAAAGATGCTTTTATGCACATCAGAGGACTGGTACCCCAGAGTTCTTAAGGAAGGGGCAGTGATCTGGTTCACAGAAGAAACAAAGCCACCAACCAACAACCAAAACGAAACGTGACATCAGGCCTGGCACTAGAGCCTGCCTCACACACACGACGGGAGGTGTGGTGGTGCACACCCATAATCCCAGCATTGGCAGGTGGAGGCCTTGGGAGAAGCTCAAGGTCATGTGATGAGTTTGGGGTTAGCCTGTGCGGCCCTCCGCCTTCCCCCGGCTGCTTCTGTCCTGGGCCACTGCTCCGCTCCTCTTCCCATCTGTTTCACTCGATTGTTCTCTAGAAATGCGCCTTGACCCTCGCCGTCCATGTTGTCTCTTCTAGACGGCTGTTCCACTTGAACAGAAGTCTGAAGCCTTTCCTCCCCACACTCTTGCTGCACTAGTTAGAAACGTTTCTGGACAACGGCACATGTAGGGCGCGGACCTCCAAAAGCAGGTCTCGGCAGTGGCTCCTCTATCATGCGAACCCTCTGCTCACGGGCCGTTTGCCCAATGCCATGTTCTGGCGACTGGGCACGGGCCTTCTCTGCACTGCACATTTGCTCGGGGTCAGCAACGACACAAAGTGTCCACAGAAACCGCTTTCTGTCTTATTCCACACATGACTGACTGCAATTTCTGCTCCTTGCTAACAGAACAGCGTCATTTCCCAGCCTGCAGGAAACAACTGAATATTTTGCTGACTGACACAAACGTCAGCACGGATTATTAGGAAGTTGTATCTGTCCGCTTCTTCTCTAAAATAAAAGATACAGATGGCTTTCTTTTGTACCCTGGTAAACCGCTGTTTGGCAACGGTGTTAAATCGAGTTTGGAGGCCAAGGACCCCAACTTGTCCTTAGGCCAGCCAGGGGAAGGGGTCATGAACACGTGCCTTCTTTCTTTCTCAAGACTCTACAAACTAGAAGAAGGAAGGATGACTGAGTTTGGATTTCAAACCTGTCAAAGACAGCAGCATATTAACACGTACGTGGAACTGAAGTCTGCCCAGTTGTTGGGGGCTGTAGAGGGCTCGGAAGAGGTCACTGGCAAAGGAGCAGGGGTCTCACGCAGAGCCAGTTTGGGGACAGGGGCAGATGTCAGATCGGTCACTGGTTTGGCAGCAGTGGGCACCTCATTTTCTGGAATCTTCTCCGCATAGTTTGCAGGGAACCATCCTGTCTTCCCTTTTAATTCTCCGCCAAGCCACCCCGGCTCTCCAGTCTGGCTCTCGTCCACCTGTGGGAAGTCGCAGCGTTTCACTGAAATGGACAGCCGTCAGCTCTGGGCCCACCGATCACCCCACCACAACAAAGCCCCAAGCCTCTGCCCATGACTGACACACAGCACAGACGCTCTCCATCTAAGTCTCAGGGTCCAGAAAAGGGACAAGGCATGTTCTTACTCTGCTCCCCACCCCTCCAGCTCCTAAGGACAGCCGAGTAAAAGTACCTCAGGCCCTTGGACATTCTGAATTGTGAATTGATCTGACAGGCTTCATCACTCAGGAAGCCATGTAATCATTAAAAATAATTTGACTTAGGTTCATTATTTCAAGCAAACAGTGCAACCAACATAAAGTCAGTATCCCTAAAAAACTCCACTAACCAAGCTTTTTTTTTTTAAGCATATGGACAAGGAGGATAAAAAACAAAAACAACAGCCGTAGCTGGTTTGGCTGGGAAGCAGAGCTGACCCACATGTTCAGCCACTTCAGAGCTCCACGGACACCGGATGAGGAAAGGAAAGAGGCGCCTAGTTACAGCCGTCACCAGTTTTAGTGGGACTATAACTGTCTTTTTACAAATGAAATTTTAAGATCCACGAAATCGCACAGAGAATAGAGCCTTTTGTTTAAAATTTTCAGAGGAACTGTCTACTATGCCGAATGCTTTAACCTCAGTTCTGTCCCCAAAGAGCTATTCAAAATGGCCAAGCCATCTTCCACATCCCTACAGTTACTTCACTAGCTTATGACTAGTGGGGACAGCTCTGGAGGACCACCACAGTCCCGATGAGAAAGCCGCCTGAGGACCGGGGTCCAGTGAGTCCCGTTCTCACCCCTGCACAGTGGCCCGGAGCTGACGCCATCTGGCACCTCACTGGACATTAAGGTGACTTTTCAGAAACCACAGGGACAGGGTAGGTCTAAACAGCAAACCTGAACCAAACCTGGGTCCTTGGAGGGCAGCAGGTGATCTTAACCGCTGAGCCATCTCTCTAGCCTCAAAGAAAATTTTTTTTCCTCCTGAGACAGGGTTTCTCTGTGTAGCCTTGGCTGTCCTGGAACTCACTCTGTAGACCAGGCTGGTCTTGAACTCACAGAGATCCACCTGCCTCTGACTCCTGAGTGCTGGGGTTAAAGGTATGGCCACTACTGCCGGGCTTAAAAAGTAATTCCTTGGCCGGGCGGTGGTGGCGCTCGCCTTTAATCCCAGCACTCGGGAGGCAGAGGCAGGTGGATCTCTGTGAGTTCAAGGCCAGCCTGGGCTACCAAGTGAGTTCCAGGAAAGGCGCAAAGCTACACAAGAGAAACCCTGTCTCGAAAAACAAACAAACAAACAAACAAACAAAAAAGTAATTCCTTAAGGCTGAGAATTCTCCACACAAAAAGGAGGACTCTTGGGTCATGTACAGGATCTCCCGGGGTGCTGGTTTTGCTTTCCAGATGATCACGGCTGCTCACACTCACACAGGTACAAACATGCTTCCCATTCAGCTCCCTTGTCTTCCCTTTCCAGGCATCCCCAGTCACCTCTCTACAGAAGGGTGTGTAATAACTATGATCTTCTAGTTGGATTTACTTTGAGGCTGAACTCAAATGAGGGTTTCTGTGTGCAGCCTTGGCTGTCCTGGAACTCCCTCTGTAGACCAGGCTGGCCCGGAACTCAGAGATCCACCTGCTTCTGCCTCTCAAGTGCAGGGATTAAAGGTGTGTGCTTCTGATAAACCTTTATAACTCTGCCTGGCACACATAAAAGTTTAACAACACAGTTTTGGAAATCCAACTCTGACCTTATGCAATGTTCTCATGTCTGGATTTTGGTCCTGCTACCTAGTTTCGATCTAGTTCACTGAAAACAAGCTTTGGTTGGTTCTCGGCTCCAGAAGCCTGTCTTGAACCCTGGCTCCAGTTAACCTCCTGCCAGATCATCTCCTATAGGGACCCATTTGATATCTGGTTTCTGTCTGTCTGGAACTCTCACTGCCATAAATGCCAACTGCAGGAGATACTGTCATCATGTGTTTAAGGAGCCTTGGGTGGACGTAAAGGAATGAGATCAGAAGTCCAGAGGCAATGTCTGACCCTAAGAAAAGATCCAGTCCTCACCCAGCTATGAAACCACACGTTGTCTGCCACTAGCAAGGGCAGAAACCACGTGCACTTCTAAGCATCCAGAGGGGGCCAGAGGGACCCTGAGCTCAGATTGGCCTTCACCAACAAGAGCTCCCATCTCCAAGGCAAAGACGAAATCAGCCCAGGCTTCACTTACTGCCCTCAACACCGGCGTGCAGTCTCAGGACAGTGACTTACTCTCGTGGGATCGGCTTAGTTTAATGACTACGGTTAAGGTCCAGAGCAGGGAGCAGGAACTCATTCTTAACACTTAGCCGCTTGGAACAAAACAAAAGGGTCAACATGAAAACGAGAGATACTTCTTCTCGGATTTTGAAAACTTTGTCCAAAATGCCAAGCCAATTTTGGAAACACACAAGACTACCATAGATAAAGAGGTTAAGGACATAAATTTGGTACCATGGCAGACTAAGACTTGTACTTTTCACAAAGCACACTCACCCAATGGTAGCTTTTAAGAGGGATTCTTATTCTATTTAACAAATAAGTTTAATCTTACTATAATTTATCTAACCAGCTCTATCCCATTCATCCCAATTTCTTTGGGAATAATTCTGATAGAACATCATGGAATTGAAGCGCAGACCCTAGATTCTACTTACATTTCTGGGATCTGGGCTCAGAGCAGGTGGACAGTACTAACTATTCACTGTCCATCTCACCTGCTGGATGTAAAGACCAGATGTGCACAGTGGTCAGTTCAGATTTAAATCAGTTTGGCTAACGTCTGAATTCTAACGGCTACCTGCACACTGGCCACCGTTTTACTAGGCAGCTTTGGATTTTCTTACATTTCCAACTTGATTCCAGAGGAAGCACTGCTGTCACATTCGGGTCCTGAACGACAATCCTGGCTGTGTGCCAAAGGCTTCACCAGGATGACACTACTGAGAGGTGGAAGAGCCGGCAGGAGATGGGACCCAGTGAAAGAGTGTTAGATTTTGGGGATACAACTTTGAAGAGGGACTGTGGGACTCTGGGTCCATTCCTTGCTCTCTCCTGCCCTGGGGTACATTATCTAACCATCCTTCAAACTCTTCAATTTTTTAACTTAAAAAAATTAACATGTCTATGCGCACATAGGCACACATGCACACTTGTCCTTGGAGGCTAGAAGAGGACATCGGATCCCTTGTAGATCTGATGAGTTACAGGTGGTGAAGAGTTGCCTGCCATGGCTGCTGGGAGCTGAATTTGGGTCTTTGGGAAGAGTAGGGAGCGCTCTTAACTACTGAGCAATTTCTCCAAGTTCTTAACTTACGTTTTTCTAAACCTTGGCTTACAAACGGTAGATTTCCACGCGTCCTTATCTGGGTAACTCTCTCTATGCTGCTCCTTGTCCCCTCCCCCCAATCTTCTCCATCCTACCACCCCATCCCTGATTTACCCTTTCCACTGCCAGCAATCCCCCTGCACCCTATCCCCGACAACACTTTCCTGTCACCTGTATTCTGCTAGCCCCCTCCTCTAAGGCACCCTCGACCCCAGTGATCCGTCTCTAGTTTCCTGGATTCTACAGTTCCTCCAAGTCAGACAAAGCTAAAGTCCCAAGCTAGGATCCACCCATGCAAGAGGACACACAGCATCTGACCTCCTCTCCTGGGCTGCTTTACTCAATACAATTTCCCTAGTTCTATCTGTTTAACCATAATCTTCCTAACTCCACTGTCCGTAGGTCCCACATTTTCACTGTCCGTTCATCAGCTGATGGACATCTAGGTTGATTCTACGGCTCCCATGAATAATATAACAATGAACACGGATGAGCTAAGCATCTCTGTGGAGTAGGATAGAGTCCTGTATATATACGCCCAAGAATGGTATAGCTGGATCATATGGTGGTTCTATTTCTACTACTACTATTATTATTAAATTTGTGCATGGGCATCTTGCCTGCATGTGTAAGGGTATTAAATGTCTCTTCTTTTTTTCTATATAATTTATTTAAACTTATTTTATGTACACTGGTGTGAAGGTGTCAGGTCCCCTGGAACTGGGGTTACAGGTAGTTGTGAGTTGCAATGTGGGTGCTGGGAATTGAACCTGGGTCCTCTGGAAGAGTAGACCATGCTCTTAACCACTGAGCCATCTCTCCAGCCCCTCAAATGTCTTTGCTAAAGCAGGAGCCTGGAGGCTAGGGAATTCTTCCTTTACTACAACTAAGGAAGCCTGCTGAGGTGGCACACAGGAGGATGTGTGAATGCACAAAGCTGACCATGTTACAATACAGCTATCTGAAGCCCATGCTTCGTCAGCTCTGGCCCCACGCCTGTAACTGGATGTGCACACTAGTCTCTCCGTGATGTCAGACCAACTGTGAAAGGAGTTGAACCCAGGGGTTAACATTTTGGAGATCTAAAGAAGGGGGAAGAAAATGCTTTTTATATTAAGTTTTTTTCTCCACAAGTAAAAAAAGAATGCAAACTCTGGCCCCACAGGCATGAGGACCTGAGTTTGGGCACCTGTACTCCACGTAAAAGCAAGGAGTGGTGGCGCATGCCTATAATCCCAGTGCTGGCGAGGAGGAGACAGGCGGTTTCAGCACAAAATGACGAGGTAGCTGGTAACTGTGACAGAAGCCCAGGACTTGGGACGGTTTCCTAAAAATGACTTCGGATTAGTTCTGACAGGACAAAGGGGTGGGGCTAGACCATAGGTTCCCGAGTCCCCAGTGGAAGGACTAGAGAGAATTCTGCACTGTGTATTCAGATTGAAAGTTGCCATCCCGTCTAGGGGCTAAGCAAGGCCGTGATTAAAAAAGGAATGGACGTATGTCTGCAGAGTGCACGCATGTGGAGGTGGACACGGGGGGTGGGGTGAAGAGGGCACGTGCAAGCGGGAGGACAGCTGTGGGGTGGACGCTCTCCTTCCACCTTGCTATGGTGACAGGGATCAGACAGGTCAGGCTCAGGCTCGTGTGCAAGCTCCTTTACACGCTAAGCCACTATGAAATCCCTTGAGCTATTCTGACACACCTGACGCTCCTCTCATCTTGGCACCAGCGTTCAGATGTTCAGCTGGTGCTCGTTCCTCAGATCTTACCAAGTAGAGTTCCTCTCATTGCCTGTCCAGGTGTGTGGGCAACGCATACCAGATGTCAAACTTCACACAGACAGACAGACAGACAGACACACACACACCCAGGGATGGCGACCTCCACATCAGAAAAGAGGCCACTATTGCTAATGCTCTAAGCCTCAGCCATCAGGGATGATGAGCAGCCTCAGTTAAAGGAGCCCCTGAGCACATCGCTCACACCGACTCCGTTCTTCTCTAAGTTGCTAGGCTACTGGACAGTCACGGAGAACTACATCACAGACTGGGTTCATCTGTTTCTCACGCCCTTTTCCAATAAGGACTTAAGTATTCAAACGGCAGACATCATCTTATATTTTCTTTATATAATCAAACCTTCAGAATATGGACAACACACAAGACGGCGCATTCGATTGTTAACAATGAAAACATAGTTTGGGAGCAAATTGGTCTCAAAGCAAAGTATTTTAAAGGACCCCTCCCCCACCAAGACTTCCTGTATTCAAAGGGGAAACATGGATGACTGATGTGCAAGTCTGCTATTTTTCAACGCCGTTTTGAGGAATCTGAGAAACTGACGGCTGCAATCCTGACAGAAGTGTAAGTGAGCCCTGAATTACGCAATGTCACGAGACTGGCAAATAACTTGTCAGCCTCTACTGTCTTCACACTCATGGTCCATGAGGGAGCGGAGGCAGGACAAGCCAGAGTTTAAGGCCAGCCTTGGCTACATGGCTTGAGGTCAGCCTGAGCTACAGGAGACCCCGTGTCGAGGAAGCAAGGAAGGAAATAAATAAATAAATAGTTTTGTAAGCTGGGAAATCATTTGACTCTTCTCTTTTAAAAGAAAAAGTTTCAAATGTTTAATTGTAAATGTAATTAATCTATCTGGAGCTCCTAAGCGCCAGGCGGAACCTTGACAAGCATGGAACCTGCAGACTGAATCCAGCCAACAGAATCCAGCACACAAACGCTCACGATTTACACTTGTCTTTTCAGCACAGCCCTACGGTACAGATCCCAACATGTTTTCACCGCCACAACATCCAAAGGTCTGTCCACTTACACAGAAGTAAAGCAGTTTAGAGAACGAGACATGAGCGAGAGGCAGACTTCCTGACGGGAGGCACTTACCCTTTCCCTCTTAACCTCCACCAGGAAAGCAAAGGGTTAAAAGCAAGGTGAAAGACGTTTAATGACATGGTGCACCTTACAGCACGCCTAAGTTCTACTCATGGAATCAAACTGGGGTTAGCTGGCCAACTCCGGGAAAAGGAGTCAGTTGTTAGAGGCTCCCCACTAACGCAATAGTTCCTCATTAAATCACAGATCACTGTTTAATATCCTAGGATGAAAAACACATATGTCTCAATTCTTAACTTTCGGTTACTTGTAAGTGAACCAAGAAATTCAAGTCATTTAAAAAATAATTTCGATCAACCACGGTGCTTTATTCTCCTTTTAGAATTAGTTCTTGTAACGTTACAATATAGACTGTATTGGGTTGTCCATTTACGCCAAGAGCACAAACTGCAGCAAAGTAAAACTCAACATTTTTGTTAATTTTCCGAAGAGTAATGCACATTCTCTGTATTTAATTCATCACTTAAAAAACCAAACCAAACCGTAACTTGTAGCGGCTGTGAGCGGAGGAATTCTGCATTTGCAACTATTTCTTCAAGACTCTTCACAGTGTGTAGTGGTCTAGCCTACAGGACCCGGCAGTCACGGGACTGAACGCACACTGAGGGTGCGATACAAACACCGTCCTTATCACCTGCATTAAAGTGCTGTCAAGACAACTGTGAACACACACTTCCATCTGAGACAAAGGAAGGAACTTGAGTTTCCGCTCCAAAGACCTCGACTCTGCACCCCTGGATTTCACACTCGTTGGAGATTTCCTGATGGTGCAACAAAGTGCAAAGAAGAGGCCAGATGCCAATCTTTGCCATCTGGCGGCCATCTTTCTTACCATGACTACATCTCCTGGCTGGATGGTGATTTCGTCGTGACTTCTGGACTCAAAGGGGTACAGCGCTCGGTAATACACCACTTTCACGTTCTCCTGTGCAGAAATTGTAAGCGGGCCTTTCTCTGTTTAGGAAGAGGAGGGACACATTACAGGAGTCACTGACATGCTACTGGAAACATTTCCACCCGTTCAAGGCATTTCTGACACACACACTGAATGCTGAAGGAGAACGGAATCCGAGAGGAGCAGCTAAGAACACTGAGGGTTCCCAGAACCGGGTGTGGGGGCGAGGCCGGCCAGAGAGCCTTCCTCTGCCTCTTGGCTCCAGCAGTGCACATCTGTAAAGCATCAACCAGCTCTGCTCCCCACCCAGGGCGTTGCTGGTGGATGACAGCAGATCTGATCAGCTAGAGAAGGGGAAGAGGAAGAGAAACACAACTTTCCACATAAACAGAGGCAAATGTTGGTCTCTGGGGCACTTAACAGGATCACATAACCCTAAGTGCTGACTCCACATAATGTCCTAATGACCCTGGGGAACCGAGTCCTCTGTACTTCTGGGTAACGAATAATGAAGGTAATTTAGATTTTTAAATCAAATGAAAAAATTCTGAAATGCATTCTGGTAGAGGACACTCTCGGATTTTGGCTAACAGTTAATTATAGCCCTCTGAATTTTTCTACACACTAGCTACAAGTAACTTGACACCCATCTTAGCTGAAAAGCAGTGAGGTAGATTATTATCTGTGTGACCTAAGGAGAAAAACTGTCCTCAGTTCACACTGGGAGGAGGCACAGGAACTTTACTGGCCCCGGAGGTTAAAGGAATGTGAATTCCTTTTTAGACCACAGAGAAACCTCAGAAAGTAAGTTGACTCTGCCTTGGACCCTCCTCCATGCCCATTCCAGGTCTTTCTTCGAGCCAGAGCACCTTAGGCAGGGCCAGCTCCTAACCCAGTACCAGTCTCACTCCCACCCATCCACCCACCCACCGTGTGGTCAGGGAGCAAGCACGTGGTTTATGAGACTGTCAAGGTATTGGTGCTTTCTGTGTGTGGCTAAGGATTTCGAAAATACATTTGAGTTTTCACCTGATATTATCTAAGGTGTAGCTTTTATTAGTTAACTTTCCCTAAACAAGTTTAGGTCAACCTTCTACTTATTTAAATTTTTAAAGAGGAAAATTGTATTGAAAGAGCAAAAAAAAAAAAAAAAACCAGACACACTTTCAAATGTTCAAATGGCACAAAACCCAGTGTAGACAAAAACCAGTTGACATAGGGGTTTCCCCAGCAATTTCAGGGGAAAATAACAAACTAGAGAAACAGTAAGTGACTTTTTGCAAAATAGGTGAAGTTCAGCATTTGTAACACACGTACTAATAGGGTTTGATGATGGAATTCCTGCCACTTGGCTCTGGTCTGCAGAGGGTTCCTGGGTACCAGTGGAGTAGGCGACTTGAACATACTTGAACACACCCGAGGAGTAAAGAGCTACAGTATCCACTCAGGGACAGACATCTCCTTGATATTAACATAAGCAAGCTGGGAATGGTGGCACCCACCTTCAATCCCAGCACTCAGGAGGCAGAGGCAGGCAAGTCTCTGTGAGTCTGAGGCCAGCCTGGTCTACACAGTGAGTACCTGTCTCACAACAAGAGAACTCAAGGTCACAATCAGGCACAGACCCTGCTCAGAGGCTCTGGGGAGCTGACACTGTGTGTCTACTGTACACTGTGTGTCTACTGTACACAGCAGACATACGGAGGCGGCTCTGATAGAGATGGGCCATCACACGAGAGCCCGGCCACTGCACAGCCTCCACCCCTTCCGATACCTGCGCTGGACCAGGGTGCTTGGACAGCTGGCTTGGCTGCGTCTTGGTGCGGATGGAAAAGCCGACCCAGCTTGTCCTGCACTTCCGGTTTGGCTCTCTCTTCGCCCTCCTTCTTCTTGACGCTGTCCTCCCTTTTCAGTTTGTCCTCCTCGTGGGGTTTCCGAGGCCTCGCATGTTCCTCCTGCTGTGCGTGCTCCAGCCATTGCTTGTCCCTTTCCTGAACTCGTCTGCCAACAGAGACACTCGATTACAGCAAGGAAGCAACCCTGATTCAACAGTCCTGCCCCGGCTTTTCGTCAAAAAGCCCCTCTAGTCAGGGAGCTGCTAGACATCAAGGGAATCTGCTCTTCACACACACGATGGAATCCACAGAATGCCTTCTCTGGCCCTGAGCAAAATGAAATCACATGATTTAAAAACACAGAAAGAAAACTGTGATGTATTTCATAAAGTGGCTATAAGATCAAGAAGAAGTATATCTCAATGCTGAAACTGTTATCAAACCACAAAAACCAGGACCAAAACCCAGATGAACATAAACTTGATGAAAACTTGACATCTACATTCTGCAAACAGGCACTGCTTAAGTGAGCGCATAACTACAAGAGTCTTACAGTCCCCCATGCAGAAGGCACCACATTGACGTGCATACATGTTGCTCCCAAACCTGAAGGTGAAACAGATTAACTGACATCTGGGGCCGGAGCAATGGCTCAGTGGTTAAGAGCACTTGCTGTTCTTGCAGAGGACCTGGGTTTGGTGCCCAGCAGTCACATGACAGCTACAACTATCTGTGACTTCAGAGCCCCAGGTTCCCATGCCCTCTCCTGGCCTCTGAGAGCACCACACATACACAGTGCACAGAGATACATTCAGGCAAAAAAACCTAATATACATAAAATGTCTTTTAAAAAGCACAAAAGGCCAGGTGTGGTGGTGCTTGCCTTTAATCCCAGCACTATACAGAGGCTGAAGCAGGAGAATGTCTGTGAATTCCAGGCCTGCCTGGTCTACAGACTGAGTTCCAGGACAGCCATGCTACATAGAGAAACTCTATGCCCACCCTCCCCCAAAGCATTAAAGTTCATTTATTAGAGGACAATAAAATAACTCACATAGGGAGTCCCACAGCTACACAGAGAAACTCTGTCATAGCACCCTCCACCTCCAGAAAGCATCGAAGTACATTTATTAGAGGGTAAAAAAAGAAGACAGTTATGAAGGTAAGTTTTGGGTACTATTTACTCATACAGTTAGTTAGAATATGTAGTGCATAGTCTATTTGTAGGATGGTGTTTGCTACAGTACATTTCCAGTTTATTTATACTCTGTAGGAATGTAATTTCATGTTGCTGCACTAGTCAAAGCATTTCATCAACTATAACAACACTGGAGACCAGGAAGATGACTCAGTTGATAAAGGCACCTGATCCGACAACTTAAGTTTGATCCGCAGAACATACATGGTGGAAGGGAACCTACTCTCACAAGAGGGTCTCTGCTCTCCACAGATGCACAGTCACACAAACCTCTTTGAAAACAAAACAAAAAACCCAACCCTATAGCTTTAAGTTGGGGGGGGGTGCTGAGTTCGAGTTAATCAACACATAGAACGAGTCCCACTCCAAAGGGAAACCAAGCAAAGCAAGACAGAAAAACGCCCAGTCTAACACACGGTACGAGTTCCCTGGCATTAAAAATAAAAACGTACAAGCGCAGACAGGCTCGGAGGCTCCTGTGAGTGTCACTGAACTCGGTGCCCTCCGTCACCGACTCGCCCCACCACGTCTAGTGTCCCCTCTTTTCAGTGCAGTTCCAATAACCCGTTTCTTATAATCCGTAGCATCTCCCTGGGACATCTGGTCATTCTCATTTCCCAGACTCTAGAATCAACTGAATGTCAAATAGCACACACCCATGAACAAAATCAGAGACACCAAAAGGTAACAAGCAAATTTCTATGGCTACAGAATGCTACTTGGAAAAATACTAGACGACGGGCACAAACATCTGAACAGAAGCAGACAAAAGTATGTTTGTGTCCTAAGCAGCGATGGCAAGTCTGCGCCTTTTGTCCTCCAGTTTAGTTTGCAGTTGCAATAAAGAAGAAAGGAGCCTGGGAGGCACATCCCTAGTCCTGCTGGAGACGCTGTGTGGCGAGCAAGCTCAGGGGCTTGGCTTTCAAACCATGCAGCTTAGACTCTCACTGTCATTAAAGGGCTGTGAACTGGAAACCTATTTTGGTCATTGGCATGCAAATGAGCTAACCAAGTGTCCTAATTTCCTAGTCTACCTCCATTATCTACACAGCAGATGACTGGGACTGAGGAGAAACTTCAGGGGCACTTTCATCTGCACAGACGTACAGATGCGCGTCTGCTTGCCCCCACACACAGAACGGACCACTCGGAGAAGCAAGACCCGGCAGAGCAAACCCAGCTTCTCCAGAGACTGCGGCCCGGGGAAGGCCTCACCTCTGAGTCTCTTCCTTTTGCTTTTCTAACTCCAGGCTCTTCCGCTCCTGCTCTTTCTGTCTCAGCCGTTCTGCCTCAATGGACTTCTGCTTCTGCAGCTGCTGCTTGCTGTGTATTTCTCTCAGCTCCTAGGAGGGATCAGGACAGTTTAGGGAAGACATGAGCAGATGCACACAAACTGTTGACCAGTACGCAACATTTCACAGTGGCCACGCCCTGGACACGGGCAGATGACTTTTCAGGGTTGACAAATGTTCACCTGGAAACTGAAATCACTACATTTTGACATGACTGGTGACCAGTCACTGTCCCAGATTATATCCCAGCAGGCCACAGCACACCATGCCATTCCTCAAGACATTTACTTATCTGCGGGGCTGGGGATTGAATCTGGGACCTTGCACACACTAGGCAATGCTGTACCACTGAGCCACACCCCCCACCCTCCCCCACCCCCACCGCCAGGATCTGCTCCTAAAGGACTCCGCCTGTGAAGGGCAATGGGAGTTGGACTGGAGAAGACTCAAGAGTACTGGAGGGCATTTGATTTATGAATAAAACTATAGTTATTACGATAACTAATCCATAGCAGATTCCCCTAGCTTTGAAAACACACACAATACTTCCCACACAACCACTGTTAAAAACTCTTTATTTCCGGGCTGGAAAGATGGCTCAGCGGTTAAGAGCACTGGCTATTCTTCCAAAGGTCCTGAGTTCAATTCCCAGCAACCACATAGTGGCTCACAACCATCTGTAATGAGATCTGGTGCCCTCTTCTGGCCTGCAGGCATACATGCAGGCAGAACACTGTATACATAATAAATAAATAAATCTTTTTAAAAAAGTTTCCAGCACTCTGAAGGCAGAGGCAGGTGGATCTCTCCAGGCCAGCCTGGTCTACAGAGTGAGCTCCAGGACAGACAGACAGCCACACAGAGAAACCCTGTCTCGAAAACCCAAAATCAGCAACAACAACAAAACAAACAAAAAAACCCCAAAAGCTCCTTATTACGACAGACTGGAGTCCATGGATTTGAGGGCTCTCCGCTCTGAGGGCTTCACCCCCCAACACACACTGCGGGGCTATTTTCCTTCAAATCACATCTGAGAGCCTCTGTCCTCACAGGAGCCACGTTGAAGCTGTCACCTGCCCCACACCAAAGCAGCAGCTCCTTTCCAAGTGAAAAGTTCCAATTCGATGGTGATCTCCTGGGATCTGATTTCCTCCCGTCATAGCAACCCCAAGAAACAACCGAAATGTCCTGCCAGCCTCCTGAAAACCGAACAAATCACGTGACAAAGCACTTCGAATCATAAGTGTGAGCACCTAGAACTGAGAAACCACACTAGGCTGGGGGTGTGGTTTGGTGGCTTCTGCCTAGCATACACAAAGGCCATGGGCTCAGCCCCTCCTAAGAGAGGTGCCGACGAGACAAAAGGCTTAACTGGAAATGGGATGGCAGAGAGGGAGCTATGAGAGAGGACGGGAGGGAAGGGGCTCTGTGGGGAGAGCTGGGCAGGACGTGCGTGGGCGAGCCCGGGACAGCAGCTCTAGGTAATACAGCTGCTGGGGTACAGATACCTAGGATACCTAGGATGAGGGCTTTAGCTAGGGAGGGGACAGAGGCATCCAAGAAAGGCCACTGGGAAGTAAAGATGGTGCAACTGTGACTGAAGTTGTCATGGAAAAGTCAACTCTCAGGGGGAGAAAGAATTCCACTTCTCATTACCTTCCAGCCTCACAGCATTATGTCAAAAACTCAGCCACAGTGGCTTCCACAGTAATTTTTAATGAAAAGTAATAATCCCCAATAACATGAATGGATAATCTGGTTGCCGATTTAGAGCTGGTACTTCTAAGACAAGCAGAGGAGATCAATTCATCTAAGCATTCTTGGCTAAAGTCAAGTGTCACCCCCACAAAAGGACCAACTGTGGGAGGATCACTAAATCAAACTCCAGAGTCCCGAGGACACACAGGACGTCTAATCCATGACCGACTCGGCGCAGAGGCCTTATGGGAGGCCACAGGCACCACGGGAAGATTTCCATCTTACCCTCCTTGGAGACCTCATCAGCAACAGCACAATTCCCGTTTTCTGTGTTGTAAGAGTAAGAAGGACAGGGGAAACTTAGGCTGGTGCTCAGGAAACTGGATGCATCATCTTATTGATTTACTTATTTGCAGTGTAGTCATGTGAGGTCAGGGAGATGTGTGGGTACGAGTGCATGTGTGGGTATGGGCACGTGGGGACCAGAGTCTGACATGGGCGTTGTTAGTCCCATAGAGCTGTCCACCTTGGTTTTTAAATAATTTTACTTTATGTGCATGAGTGTTGTGCCTGCATGTATGTCTGTACACCACGTGCAGGCCTGGCGCTCATGGAGGCCAGAAGAGCAAAACGGATCCTCTGGAGCTGGGGTTACAGAGGGGTTTGAGACGACACGTGAGTGCTAGGTCCTTTGGAAGAGCAGTAACTACTAACCACTGAGCCATCTCTCCAGCTCTGTTTACCCTGTGTGTTAAGGCAGTGTCTCTCACGGAGCTGGCTGAACCACCATCTCACTGAACTTTTTTTAAGTGGGTGCTGGGGATTGAACTCAGGTCCTCAGGCTTGTGTGTCTTCATGCTTATGTGGCAAGCTCTTTACTGATCAAGTTATCTTTTCATTCCCTAGTTATGCATTTTAAAAATAAAAGTTTTTGCCCGGTATGGTGTCACATGTCTTTAATCCTAGCAATTGGGAGGCAGAGGCAGGCAGATCTCCGTGAGTTCAAGGCCAGCCTGGTCTACGAAGTGAGTTCCAGGACAGCCAGGACTGTTACACAGAGAAACCCTGCCCGGAAAAACCAAACAACAACAAAAACAACAAGTTCTTATTTCATTTATCCTTAGCAGGACAACATTCAAAATATTTTACAACAGGTATTGTGAATCTGGGATGGACACTGGCCATGATGTCCCAATGTATCCGACAGACCATGTACACAAATCAAGACATTTCATTTTTCTCAAGAACTATGCACATTTCCTTTTTGCATTGAACTCAAGGAAACAGGCTGAGGTTGGAAGCTGGTAAATGGGCAAACCAATCCAGACAGATGGAACGAGCTAGGGATGTGTTAGCAAGAGGTGCAAAATAAAAAGTAACAAGAAGTGATTTAGAGAACCAACAGAAAAAAAACCACACCAATGAAACAGCTTTAAAAACGAAGTCCGATGCACAACTGCACCATACATTCGGAATCATCACAGGTCAGGCTGAACTTGTCAAGAACTGTCAAAGTGAGGCTGCAGCCTCAAGTATCTCCAAGGAAACGGAGTTTTTAGGAACCATAACAACAGATGTCAGAGAAGGTTAAGAGCAGGTTCTGGCGGCTCACGATGCAGATTGGGAAACGGCCAAGATGCTCTACTATCAATTTCATGCAAGTCAAACACCGCCGAGACACACAGTCAACTTGAAGGAAACAGAGGTGAGCTGAACAGGCCTGGCCGGCATTCTGACCTATTTTTTTCCCTTTGGATTTGGGAGTTTCAGATAGGATGAAACAATAAAAGTAGAGGATTCCTAATTGTAAGGCAGTGGTTCTCAACTGCCCTAACTCTGCGACCCTTTAATGCAGTTCCTTGTGTCATGGTGACCTCCAACCATAACATTATTTTTGTTGTACTTCACAACTGTAATTTTGTTACTGTTTTGAATTGTAAATATCTGATATGCAGGATGGTCTTAGGTGAAAGGGTCGTCAACCCTGGGGTTGAGACCCACAGATTGAGAACCACTGTTCTAACAGAATGACTTTTGTACACAGCCAGAATATGCACTAAAAAGTAGTGAATGGCTTTCCTCCCTCACCATAATGAGAACAGTCCTTTCACGCAGGGCAAGAGTCTGGCTTTTCTCTTTTCAACACCACTAAGGAGACTGGAGTCAACGCAGTTATTTCAAAGTAGCCTTTTCATTCTTTCAAGGGAAAATTAAGGTAGCAAATATGGAGTTGAGTTGTTAACTTATCAATTTTTCCTGGTAGGCAGCCTGACTGAAGTGACCTCAAAATCTCTATAAAATGCACACGCCTCTTAGTGTAGTAGAATATTATTTTAAGATGTGTTACTTTTATTTATGCTGCATTTGTTTGACTCTGTGAAACTGTGTTACTGTGCCTGTCTAAAACACTTGATGGTCTAATAAAGATCTGAACGGCCAATAGCAAGGCAGGAGAAAGGATAGGCGGGGCTGGAAGGCAGAGAGAATGTATAGAGGGAGAAATCTGGGAGAGCAGTCTAGGAGTCAGAGAAGAAGGAGAAGGACTCCAAGGGCCTACACAGCAAGCCACAGGGTAAGAGTAAGATTTACAGAAGTAGGAAAATGGGAAAAGCCCAGAGGCAAAAGGGAGATGGGATAAGTTAAGGAAAGCTGGCAACATAAGCCAAGCCAAGGCCAGGCATTCATAAGTAAGACTAAGCCTCCATGAGTGATTTATTTGGGAGCTGGGTGGCAGGCCTCCTAAAGAGAGCCCAAAAACAAACAACACCTTAGCACACTTCTTTACTTCAAAGCTAAAAAGAAATTACAAGGTGTCAACAGGCAGTGTCTTCCTGTAGCTTTTTCTCAAATTAACTTCTTTCTTTCTAAACTAGTCACTATAATTACAATTACAATTATAGTCTTGTGGCTAAACACGATAGTAGTGTGTAACTTCGTTAGTTTTTGTTGAATTAGTTTCATTCAAGGGTATGAAATGTTTTACAGTAGACACGCAGGCAATATTATCTTCTAATATGGTATATGCCCCCATCCCCATGGTGCTGAGGACTGAACCCAAGGCCTTGTGCATGCTACACAAGCATCCTACCATGGAGCTCTATTTCCAGGTTTTTTAGGGGGTGGGGTAAGGTGAGGGTGGGTTGACGCAGGGTCTTTATGTGTCCTCAAATTCACTATGTACTTGAGGATGATCCTGAACTCCGAAATGGTAGGAACATGTCACCACATCTGGTTGCTAGCCCACTTCCTTAATGAAGAAGAAAACATTAAATAGGAATTCCGGAAAAACTAGTTACATTTTACCACAAATAATTATATAACAGCCATAAAGTTATAAAACATTTAGGATATAAATAAAAATTATGAGAAAATTTTTATTAGAAATTTTATTAGAAAATTTTATTACAGGATAAATGACTGCCTATCCTGGCCAGGCAGACCCTGGACTCCTGGGCTAAGGGGTCTGCCAGACTCAAACTGATGAGTGTCGAGGAAACAGACACACGCAACACATATGGTGTAAAGTCCTTTTTTGGTTTTTGAGACAGAGTCTATGTAGTCCTACCTGGCACCAAACTCAGAGATCCATCTGCCTCTGCCTCCTAAGTGCTATGATTAAAAGCCTTTGCCACCATGCTTGGCTAAAATAGTATTCTTATTACCAATAACATGAGCAGAATTCCAAAGATAAATGGCTTATGAATCTTAACGAGAGTCCATGAAAAAGCTTTGGCCCTGTGAAGGCTGTCCAAGTGCATGCACATTTGGGGTGCATGGGGATTGATTCTTCAGGCAGAGAAGGCTCTACGCATTTATCAGAGTCTCAAAGAGTCTCTGATCAAATACAGATTACAAACCATAACTTAAAAGTTGGCAAAGGTCTGTTTTGTATTAAAGATAAAATAAAGATCAGCTTGCTTTTAATTTTCTTCCCTGGGCCCAAATGAGAAAATTCATCTCTTTTCCCTGAATAATTAAGCTTGCTGAGTCATAAAACATCTTTGGACATCCTATGGCATGTGGCCAAAGTAATTCAAAAGCAGTATGCTTGACTAATCGAACATCCACGAAGACTCAGCTAATTTCCCATTGACGGACATGGCTCAATGTCAAGTTCACCGAAGACGGCTGTTCTATGGCCATCCCAAGGGGCACAGAATCACTTAAATTACTGTGACAGTTTCTCCTTCACTCGGGCTTAAGGCTCAAAAATGTTGTATTGTGTGGAGTACTGTTAAAGTATGAAATATTCACCTGAATGATGTTCAGGGTTCTTCTCCATAGAGATGACCTTGCACAAATGCCCACACTGGAAAAAAACAAACTGGCAACAGAGGCTGAGAGACTGGCACCCAAGGAAATGCGCTTGCTAATCTAGACAGCTAACTTTGTAGGATTATCTTGCTTTTTGTTTGTGCTGTAGGTTGTCCTTTGGAGACAAGAGGCAAAAACATACTTTTGACTACTAACTGGACATTCCTGAACTTGACAGCACAAATCTAAAAAGTTTATTACTATTAAGTTAATCTTATAGGACACTAATTTTGGCAGCAAGATGAGAAATCCCAGGTACTTGTTTCGTATTTTTAACATTTACTTATCCATCTATCTATCTGTCTATCTATCTGTCTGTCTGTCTGTCTGTCTGTCTATTGTGTGTGCTATACATGGCAGTCAGAGGACAACTTTCGCGAGCTGGTTTTCTGCTTCTATCATGTGAGTTCCAGGGATTGAATTCTTTTATTTACTGAGCCAACTCGCTGGCCCTCTTTGGAGTTTTAAGCTACAATAATATTTCCCAATTAAGTGATCCAACAAACAAAAGAGAAAAGAAGTTAATGAGCCCAGAAGATACAGAAACTTAAATCTGATGGAAAAATTAAAAAAGAATTATTTCAAGACATAGAAATGTACATGGCCAAGGAAAACAGACATTCCATTTAACTCCAAATTATAAAGTTCATTCATGTGATGTATTAAAAGTGGGAAGAGCATAAAGAATTTTTAACTTGTTATCTAAATTCTAAGAAGGTGTATGTTGATGTTTAAAAACCATGTTCAGAACATCCCTTCTAAACTGAAGTCAGCACTCACCAATCCTGCTCCCCACACCTAACAGACAGTCAGCACGGGACCCTGTGCTCGCCACAACAGGAACACGAAGCCAGCAGTCCTCACCCAGGAGCCTTGCAGTGCTCTGCTGCTTCCAGACAGAGAACCCTGACTTAGTTTGTCCTGACCATCTGAGTTCCCTTCCCCCACCAACTGTCTCAGCTTCCTACGTGAGGAAACACGCTGTTACAGTAGGTATGTGCCGCCTCTACAGCATAAAGTTGTTGGGCAAATGAGGATACAGGAGAAGAAACCTTTTCAGGAGACTGTCTTTGTTCCTTTACCTGCTAACCTTTTCTTAAATATTTTACAACCTCACACAGAAGCAGCCCACATTTTACCTAAGAAAATCAACCACCAAATCAGCCTGCTGGTGTGATGTGAAATAGAATACATAATGCCTGCTGTCTGGTTTGCATCTGAGGAGTAGTCTAGTAAGTAGTTCACGCTCAAGGAATCTGGATGAAGTGGCCACAACCAAAAGCAATCAGTTAAAGGACTAGATTATTTCTAGGCAGAAGAGGTCTTTTCCAAAGGACATGTATGTAAAAATTAAAGGTCACATTGAACAAAGGGAGACAGCCAATTGTGAAGCAGACAGACGTCTGTCGGTCATGGAGGAGCCATCACGTGTGCTTTCTCCCGGGTCAGTCTCTCCAGCTCCTCTTTCTGGATCCTTTTCTCTCCATCACTGTTCCCTTCCGCATGCATCTGTCCTGACTTCTCATTCTGCTCTCTGGGTCTCTCTCCAGCTCTCTCTTTCCCCCATTGCTGCTAACAGTCTGCCTTTCACTGCCTCCACAATGAGTGAGCCTGCCATGGAAGCCCGTGTCTGAAACCAAGAGTACACAAGCCTTAGTTAAGCGAGCACCTCACTTGCTTCCACACCCACTCAGGTCTTAGCTGCCATCATGGACAGAATCTCTGATGACCCTGCA
This sequence comes from Peromyscus maniculatus bairdii, assembly GCF_049852395.1. Taxonomy (NCBI): domain Eukaryota; kingdom Metazoa; phylum Chordata; class Mammalia; order Rodentia; family Cricetidae; genus Peromyscus; species Peromyscus maniculatus. Next base: position 81,146,784 of record NC_134863.1, on the reverse strand, counting down.
CTTGAAGTAAGAAGCCAAATTTCCTAAGTATATTACCGACCATGATTCTTAGTTCTGAATCTTCCCTACATACTCAGATTTCACAAAGAAATAAAATACTGTCCACTTTTTAATAATACACCAATCACAACTCTGCCCATACATGCTGAAAAAAATCCTCATAGACAAACTAACTGGCCTCTTTTACATTTTTATACTCATTCAATGATCTAAATGACTGATCTAAACTGCCCATTATAAAGAGACTACAATACCTTGTCCTGCTCGTGACTTAGTGCTCGCACCTCACAACTTGCTGGCCCGGTCATAGTATTAGCAGGCTGTCTCAGTACTTCCTGGTAACACTATCTCAGACCCTGGCCACGCATCTGGAGTGCAGCCGAAGCACAGAGCTGGAGCTGTCCATCATCCGAGCTGAGAAGGACTGCTTGGGTAGGGAGGGCATGGAGACTTCAGAAGGAAGGCTAAGTGGACGACGTGGCCAGGAGAACTGCAAGGCTCCTCCACACGGCCTCCCCCACTGCCACTGACCGGAAGAAAGAAACCTTCAACTGTTAAATGTTAGGATATGTTGAGGAGCACACAGCCACGAGACAGGACCAACAAGGACTCAGCTTCTGAATGGGAAACACAAGCCTCACCTCTTTGGGTGTCGGACTCTCTGTATTTGGCACACAGTAAAGTTTTATAAACTATAAGCTATGTTTTATGCAACTACTAGACATTATGGTTAAGATATCTGGAATATAATTAGACTGACCGTGCCAAGGAAAGCTGTTTCAGTAACTACCAACATGGCCACAGACAAGGAGGTCCTAGAAAGGCTGGCTTCTTCATAGTGCTTTCTCTATGCACTGTATGTTAAAGAGCCCCCCAGTCATTATATGCATGTCCCTACGTGCCCTTCAGACCACGACTTGTCTAAGCAAGTTGAAACTTGATTTCCTGTAAAACGAGGTATAACAAGGAAGTTACAGATTAAATAATTCAAAATCGGTGCTTCAAGAGCATGAATTTTAGATGGTTGTTGTATATAAGACACATTTATAAACAGAAATTTCTGGTAAATAAATGTGGACACTGAATGAAGATATTAAGTAGTAGTGACGCAGCTGGCCATGGTGGCACATGCCTTTAAGCCCAGAACTTCTGAAGCAGAGGCCTACACAGTGAGTTCCTCAAAAAAAAAAAAAAAGAAGGAAGGAAGGAGGAAGGAGAGAGAGAGGGAGGGAGGGAGGGAGGGAGGGAGGGAGGGAGTAACTTATGGCAGCAACACTGGCTATTGAATCCGGGTAGTCATGTAGTCATGTGCTGACTGGCTGGTTCATCTGACCATCAACCATCCAGAAGCTGATGCTTAGAGTTCCCATCAAATCTATTGAGTCTTGGATTTTAGGCACGTCAAATCAGGAATCAAATCAGTCCCTAGGAGTCGGGGTGCTGTACTTCTGCCCCGCCCTCTCCTTTATAAACAAAAGCAAAGTCTATGGCTTGGGGGTGATGCAAAACTAAGACCATCTTGGAACCTTTGTGGGAAGAGAGGGTGAGGCGCAGCTCCCACTACTGCTGGGCTATCTGCCATCTCCGCCCCGGGATAGTCTTTGGAACACAGAAACACTACACTCATGAGGTATCTATCTCGAAGCATGGGAAAGCAGAGAAGGAGCCTGCATCTCCAAGAGAGCAGAAGAGAGTGTAAAGGTCGAGCGTTTGAGGACATGTGCTAACCCTGAAGTCACTAGCGGTGCTATAATTCTAAGCACGCTAATTGACCAATTTTTCATTTATTTTGCAGTGGGGATTGAACCCATGGACTCATGCATGCTAGGCAAATGCTCTGTCACTGAGCTATTGCTTCGTAGTTCTGTGACAGTCTGGTTCCAATATGAAACAAAGGCCTGCTAATAGCCTATAGCAAGACACTGTTCTCTCTTTATTAAAAACTTGAGAATTTCCACATTGTTTATCAGATAGAGAAAACAGATATGCAATTCTTCTTAAAGAAAATGGGAAAAGTCCTCAGAGGAAGAATAAATCTGAAGCAGACATTCTAGAGGAAGGAACAAATTAGATTATGTGATTATGTTATTTATTTATAAAAAGAAAAATAATCAACATCCTTAGTTTTTACTTTGCCATAAAACTACACACATTTATACCCACAAATGTGCTGTCGTATACTTTACAAACTGGTGCTAAACTGGACTCTGATTATCCCCCCTGTTGGGGCCTACAAAATCAAACAAGGTGTGAGTCCGTGTGAAGGTAAGCAAGCAGCTAACCACAGGCAGATCCTCGCATGTGAGTCCACTGGTCCACACGGCTTCAGTGTCCTAGGCAACTCACTTGAAAGCCTTGTCAGCCGCCCAGACAGTGAACAGCTTCATGTCGCCAGTGAACGCACAAACTTCACGAACATGAACTAAATCTGCTAAAGCCTAATTTATTGTCGGGCTTTCTTTTGAGAAAGGAAGGTCGAGAATACAGCAGATGCACGGCCAGCTAGATGCGTGGGCCGACTGGACAAGAAGAAGTAAATCTCACTCCGTTGATGCAGACGCTCCGGAAGCACTGCTGTGTGGAGAGGGCCCAAAGAAACACGAGACTCAGGCCGAGGCTCCTTGCGGTCTAATCCCTACAAGGAATTACGGTTGCTAATGAATGTGTGCTCTGAAGTCAGGGAAAGTGCTTTGTGTATCTTCCAGTGGGGTGGAAATAAAGAAGGACAGCAGGAGGCCACAAAGAAACTAAATGCTAACTCAGCTCCTCTGTTGGCTCAACAAAATTACAAATCTTTTGGTTCTTCAACAACATCTCTGTTTTGGTTCCTACAGGTTTCAGAGGAATTCTAGAAACAACAAACCTCAGACCATCTAACACCTTCACCTGACCCTGCAAGTGGATGTCAAGCTACAAACAACACAGCTATGTTTTGCATTTGCCTGATGAACTTTACAGTTAATAAAAAGCCAAAGGAAGAATTAAAAAGGCAGAATAAAAGGTTATAATTTTAAAACAAGCATATTTGGGAAAGAGCCAGTGTGTGGGGAAGCTAAACTCAGCCTCTGAGAAGCCCTGACACCACAGGCGTCATCAGCTAAACACCAGTCACAAGACAACTCAACCCTCCTGCGGGTAATTGCTAACGCCATTTAATCCACAGTTCTGAGCATTAGTCAAAGTCTTTGCCTAGAACATATTCCTAACATCTGAAACTTGTCTTAGGTCAAACTTCTAGAAAAGTAATCAACATTACGGCAACTGTGCCCTTTCTGTGTTCAGAAGAAGCTGAGTAATGCTCAGTGGTTTACACACCCGGGGACTTCTGGAAAGCATCGTCAGATTGCTTCAGTGTTAGATTATTCTTGCTTAAAACAGTGGAAACTTACAATAGGAGCAAACGGGAGCATTCTGACTGTACATGTGGATGGAGAACTCACAGATGCTCCTCCAATACTGATACGGCACACATACTTCCATGTGCTCAAATACAGAACACACACACACAAGCTAAACATGAAAGTAATGTGAAGAAAAACACTAAGTTGGCTAAACAGTACTCCCTAAGGGTGAGCACTTTCCTGGAATTGTACGATTGAGAACGTTCATTACCCAATGCTGAAAGAACTGCACAAATATTTTAACTTGGATGTCTAGACAATCTGGCATGGACTCTCAATCCAGAGGGTAACAAAAAAATCTCAAATATGCTAATTTAAAATGCTCTTTTAGTAGTAAAGGCATTTTATTTCTTAGTATCAGAAACTAAATGGCCCATACATAGTAAAGTATAAGGAATTTTAAGGTAGAAAACTAAAGCATTTCTTATAAGAACATAAAATAATATATAATAATTATTATAAGAAACAAGTTTTTCGATCCTGGTTTTGAGTTAATTTTTTATTTTATTTTTCGGCTTTTTTCGAGAAAGGGTCTCATTATGTAGCTCTGGCTGTCTTGAAACTCACTCTGTACACTAGACAGGCATTGAATTCACAGAGATCCACCTGCCTCAGCCTCTGAGTTCTGGGATTAAAGGCGTGTACTACCACACTCAACTTGAGTCTACACTATTAAGACAATAGAACACCACACTAAGAGAGGGTTTTTTGTGGTGTTTCCCGGCGTTACTTCGCAGTGACAAAGCCACCAACAGCCATGCTAGAGACAGCAGCAATGACCCCAGGGGACAAGGAAGTTAGGCGGCATTTAAAAAGGAAGGGTGACAACACAGGTCTCCACTTCCCCGTATGAAAGGAATGGCAGGGAAATCTCAGTCTTAAGTAAAAGCATCTGAACACACGAGAGAGAGCACACTGGGCCTCACTCTTGCAGGTGGTGTGGTTATACGCAGGCAAAAGGAAAGAAACTCATAAAACTATAATGCGGAGCAGGGCCAATCACACAGGCCTAACTTACAGATGTCAAAGAAGGTAAGGACAACCGAGGGGCGCCATGGCATGTGCTGTCTGAAGGCCTGGACCACTGCTCAAACCTTTCTGCCTGGGATTCAGCGTCACCTCATCATCACGGGGCAGGGCATGCGCTCTCTCTCTCTCTCTCTCTCTCTCTCTCTCTCTCTCTCTCTCTCTCACACACACACACACACACACGCACACGCACACGCACACGCACACGCACACGCACACGCATACGCACGCACGCACGCACGCACGCACGCACGCACGCACGCACGCACGCACGAGTCACCTTCAGCTGGTTGTTGAAGACATCGATCTCTTGTAGTTTTGACCTGGTCTCTCTCTCCACCTCGTCCAGCTGCTCTCGCAGCTGCTGCCGGGCCAGCTCTTTTGCCTCCAAGGCTCTTTTGAGGGTAAGAAGTGAGTCTCCTATTTCAGAAGAGCATACAAGACAGAACGTTAGCTGGCAATGAGGAACATGTTCAACCTTCATGACTCTGGAGGGGATTCCTGCGGACAAACACTAACTACTCAGTGATAAAACAAGTGCGTGGCGTGTACGGAGCCGGAGGATTAATCAATGCCAGCACCGAGGAAAAGGTCGTCAGCTTTAAAAAGAAAACACCTTGTAGTACTCAGGAAGCTAAGGCAGGCGGAGCACTGGCTTTGAGGCAACCCTGGTCTACACTGTGAAACCCTGTCTCAAAAGAAATATATAAGGGGCTGGAGAGATGGCTCAGAGGTTGAGAGCACTGGCTGTTTCTTCCAGAGGTCCTGAGTTCAATTCCCAGCAACCACATGGTGGCTCACAACCATCTGTAATGAGATCTGGTGCCCTCTTCTGGCCTGCAGGCATACATGCTGTATACATCATAAATAAATCTTTCTTTAAAAAAAAAAAGAAAAAAAAAAGAAATATATAAATAAGTAAGATACCTACTATGCAAACTGTTCTGCTGAACTTGCTTTAATTGGTCATTGAGTATCTGCTTTTCTGGAATAAGTCTTCCAAGCATTTGCTGAGATTCCTTAGTAGAGAGAGGGGGAAAGAGCATGAGTGATGAGCGCCTGAGCCCCAGATAAGCCAGCACCGGTGTCCTCGTCCCCAGACACCCCAACTTCACCCCGCGTCTTTCATGCAGTTGATGCCATTCACACCGAGGAACGGACTAACCCCAGTGCTCTTCCCTAGGATGAAGTGAAGTTGCCGCTCCCTTGCTTCTGCTTACGTGGTTGCTGAGACACTGGATATTTATCAGCTTTAAAAAATGCAATTCAAGCCGGGCGGTGGTGGCGCACGCCTTTAATCCCAGCACTCGGGAGGCAGAGGCAGGCGGATCTCTGTGAGTTCGAGGCCAGCCTGGGCTACCAAGTGAGTTCCAGGACAGGCGCAAAGCTACACAGAGAAACCCTGTCTCGAAAAACCAAAAAAAAAAAAAAAAAAAAAAAAATGCAATTCAAGGAGGTCTCCAAGGAACTCAACCTCTTAATTGCAGCGATCCAGCATAGATGCTGTGAGTGAGTTCCCCACCGTCCTGTTCTGTGTGTTGGCACTCACTAGCACCGCACTGAGGCTCACTGCATACCTGAAGTTGGCCACAGAACTGAGAAAGGCATCTGTCACAACTAGAATGCTAGAAGCCACCCAGGTTTTTTCCATCACACAGGAATTTTAAACACAGGAGTCCTGAACCAACCCCTTTTTTTTCTTTTTTTAAAACTGGCATAAGAAAAAAGCTAAAACCACACTGGGCTATTTGGAGTTTTGACGGGTAACGTGCCAAGCACAGTGTTTGTTTAAGTTCAGTTGAAATGATCTTGTAGTCACTTTAGTAACTGGCAGCCTTGCTGATTTACTTGACATTTATTTTTACCTTTGGGAGAAAAATGACTCTTGTTGTGAGAGAAAAATGCCTTACTTAAGAGTTTCCTGCAGAGGCTCAGAACCAGTCAGTCCCTTGGGAGCCACCTGTGGACACACACCAGCGTTTGCAGAAGGAATTGTGGGATCGGCCTGCACGGTAGGAGGTTTCCTCAATAGAGAGGACTCAGGAAGCTCTGAGGCCATGAGGAACCCGCTGCAAGGCTTTCACAAATCAAAATACACAGCACATTGTTGTCCAGGGAGCAAAGTCCACGCAGCTGGTCCTTGACTTATTCTCCCTCAGGCAAGGCCTCTTACCAACCCACCCTCAAGTTCATTTCTTGACCAAGATGAAGAAGCATCAGGAGGAACCCGGCTCCAATCACTGAGACTGTCTCACTCATGCAAACAACACTTTAAAATGCATAACCCAGGCTGGACATGGCTCAAGGGTTGAGATGACCCAGGGCTGTTGTTGCAGAGGACTCCAGTTGATCCCCAGCTGTCTCAGTTCGGGTTTCTAGTGCCGTGAAGAGGCACCATGAGCACAGAAGCTCTTATAAAGGAAAACATTTAACTGGGGCTGGCTTACAGTTCAGAGGTTCAGTCCATTATCATCATGGTGGGAAACGGGGCAGTATGTAGGCAGACATGGTGCTGGAGAAGGAGTTAGGAGTTGTACATCTCCATCTGCAGGCAGCAGAAGGAAGACTCTGTGCCACATTGGGCGTAGCTTGAGCATATAAAACCTCAAAGCCTGCCTCCATAGTGACACACTTCCTCAAACATGGCCACACCCATTCCAAAAAGGCCACACCCCCTAGTTGTGCCACTCCCTATGGGCCAAGCACTCACACACGTGAGTCTGTGAGGTCATTCCTATTCAAACCACCATATCAGCACTCAGCTCATAACCACCTGTGACTCCAGCTCTAGAGAGTTCTACACTTCTGGCCTCCATGGGCACTGCATTCAAGGGTACATATCCACACAGACCCTCAGACGTACATTTTTGTTTTAAAGTTAATCTTCTTAAAACTGTATGCACAGCAATACGAAGAGCACAGGACTGACTGCGTGCAAGGGGCAAAGGCAGCTGCACTCACTGCCCGTGAGCCTTCCCTCTTCAGAGCACGGGCCGCCCTTCCCCTCACCACTTATTCAGGATCTGCATTTACCAAGAAGTGAACGCTTTTGTGGGTGAGAATAAGTGTGTTCAGTCATAAAACATTCAGTCAAAATACCAGCATACTGAGCATATGGCCTTTGCCCTAAATACTTGGGTAATATTTTATGATTTCTCAGTAATAGTCAATAAAAGAAGCTACCAGGGCAGGGTGTGGTGGCACACATCTTTATTCCCAGCACTAGGCAAGGGTATGTGGATCTCTGTGAGCTCAAGGCCAACCAGGGCTACAGATTGAGGCCCCCACCTAAAATAAATAAAGAAAAGAGGCTACAATACAGAAAAATATACTTCAAAAAAGTGATTTTATAAAAATATTTGACAACAATTTCTGGGCATGAACATCTCATACTGGCTACTTGACAAGATGATGGTCCCAAATCCCAAACTGATGACGACTTTCAAGCACATGAAGCAACTGGCAGAAAGGAGCTCACACAAGCACATCTGGAGGAGACCACTCCTTACTGCGTGACGGATGGCAGCGGTCACCAGGGCCAAGGGGCAACTCAAAAGGGTTTGCCTAGTGTGCACTCACAAGGCCCTGAGTGTGAGCCCCAGCACTGCCACCACCACAAAAGAGGGACAAAATCAGTAAGGACGCTGGAACTCTATCATGAATCAACGTGCTCTAACTGCTTACAGGGCACACCACCAAACGGAAACACAACATTCCTATTTTTCAGGTGTATATAGGGTTTTCACTAAGATTATATACTTGGCCCAAAGTCTCAATATAGTTAAAAGGACTAAATTCACACAAAATATTCTTTCAGATCATAACATAAGGAAACAAGAAACAAGTAAGATAAGTACTTGGAAACCAAACAGCGTAAGTTCATCTAGCCCATCAAAGCAATGGCAAAATAAATAAATGAAAACATTAATGTCTAAAACCCCACGGGGTATAACTATAGCTGTGGCAAGGGCATTTGCAACTCAGAATATTTATATCAGAAACAAATTAAGGCCTAAATTAAATTATCTGAGCTTCCTGCTAATAAATCTAGAAAAAGTAAAAATTAACCCCAAATAAGTAAATGGAAAGGAAACAATAAAGAAAAGAGCTTAAGTTGATGGTATGACAAAGACATGTCAGAGAAAAATCAACATAGAAAAGAGCTTGTTTGAAAAATATCGCCGGGCAGTGGTGGCGCACGCCTTTAATCCCAGCACCCGGGAGGCAGAGGCAGCTGGATCTCTGTGAGTTTGAGGCCAGCCTAGTCCACAGAGCGAGATCCAGGAAAGGCGCAAAGCTATACAGAGAAACCCTGTCTCAGAAAAAACAAAAAACAAACAAACATTAACAAAAAAATCAACAAAGCTGGGTGGTGGCCCATGCTTTTAAACCCAGCACTCAGTGGGCAGAGGAAGGGGGATTCCTGAGTTCCAGACCAGCCAGGGCTACCCAGAGAAACCCTGTATCAAAAACAAAACAAAAAAGAAAAAAAAAAAATCAGTAAAACCAATAAGCTTCCCGCTAGGTTGGTCATGAAAGTCAGAGAAAGGAGACCAGAAGGAGGAAGGGGAGCTGGGGAGGGAGGGAGGGAGGGAGGATGGAGAAGCAGAGCCAGTGGAAGAGCAGGGGGAGGAGAGGGAGGACGGAGAAGCAGAGCCAGTGGAAGAGCAGGAGGAGGGAGGGAGGGAGGACGGAGAAGCAGAGCCAGTGGAAGAGCAGGGGGAGGGAGGGAGGACGGAGAAGCAGAGCCAGTGGAGGAGCAGGAGGAGGGAGGGAGGACGGAGAAGCAGAGGCAGTGGAAGAGCAGGAGGAGGGAGGGAGGGAGGACGGAGAAGCAGAGCCAGTGGAAGAGCAGGGGGAGGGAGGGAGGGAGGACGGAGAAGCAGAGCCAGTAGAAGAGCAGGAGGAGGAGAGGGAGGACGGAGAAGCAGAGCCAGTGGAAGAGCAGGAGGAGGAGAGGGAGGACGGAGAAGCAGAGCCAGTGGAAGAGCAGGAGGAGGGAGGGAGGACGGAGAAGCAGAGCCAGTGGAAGAGCAGGAGGAGGGAGGGAGGACGGAGAAGCAGAGCCAGTGGAAGACAGATGCAATGGCTGCCATCAGGAAAGGAGGAGGACACACCAGTAGGGACCTAGACTGACAAAGGGAAGAGACACTGTCAACACCTCCATGAATATATATTTGATCATTTCGATAACTGAACAAATTAATTACGAGACACATTTCCAAGAAGACTCAAGAAGAAACAGAAAGTTTCAATAGCTTTATTATCTACTGAATACAGTTTTCATTCTTTCTTTGTTTTTTTGAGACAGGATTTTTCTGTGTAGTCTGGCTGTCCTGAAATTCGATCTGTAGACCAGGCTGGCCTTGAACTCAGAGATCTACCTACCTCTGCCTCCCTAGTGTGCGTCCTCCCTCCCTCCCCCTGCTCTTCCACTGCCTCTGCTTCTCCGTCCTCCCTCCCTCCCCCTGCTCTTCCACTGCCTCTGCTTCTCCGTCCTCCCTCCCTCCCTCCCTCCCTCCCCAGCTCCCCTTCCTCCTTCTGGTCTCCTTTCTCTGACTTTCATGACCAACCTAGCGGGAAGCTTATTGGTTTTACTGATTTTTTTTTTCTTTTTTGTTTTGTTTTTGATACAGGGTTTCTCTGGGTAGCCCTGGCTGGTCTGGAACTCAGGAATCCCCCTTCCTCTGCCCACTGAGTGCTGGGTTTAAAAGCATGGGCCACCACCCAGCTTTAAAGGTGTGCACCACCACCGCCTGCCTGGCTGCAAGGAAAATCTCATAGACTTAACACTTGTACACTGAAAACTAAAAAATACTGCTGAAACATGTAATGACACAGAGTCTGAGGCCATGTGATTCAATATTGTTAAGATGACAAATCTTCTCAGATTAATCGATAAATGCAATGAAATCCCAACAAAATTCTAAGATTAAAAAAAAAATATTTAAACAAAACCTAACAAGCTATTCCTACAATTAATGGAGAAATACAAAGAACTAAGAATATACATAAGAAAAAGAGGAAAAGAAGGGAAAGGGAGGATAATCATAGAGTTCACACCACGTAGCTGCAATTATCAACAGACTGGGAGGAGGGACAGAGAGCAAGGAACAGAGCCCAGAACAGACCTCTACAGGAATATTTGATTAACTCCCAACAGCTACCCGGGAGAGTTTGTGTGTGGGAAACAGATCAGTCTCAACCTTTATCTGAACCTGCATGCAATGATCAACTGGCGATAGACTGGACCCTCACACAAGGAAGTCCTCAAAGGAAGCAGAGGACGGACTTATCTCACCGGGAGTCGATGATTTCTTAGAACCAAGGGAAAATTTAGCAAACTGACCCTTATCAAATGTAAAACATCTGCCCCCTAGAAAAGCAACACAAAAATGATAAGACAGTGGGCTGTGTGGGTACATGCCTGTGGAACTTGGAAAGAAAGCAGAGACTCAAGTGATTGCCATAGGTCTGAAGCAGGCCTAGTCTACAGAGAGTTTCAGACCAGCCAGGGATACATGGCAAGATCCTGTCTCAAAAACCAAACAAACAAAACACATCAAACAGAAATAGCAAGTGAAAGCTGGGGTACCATGTTTGACAAGAACATCTATCTGCAAAACAAGTTAGCTGAGAAACAGCCATGCTGGTTAAATGAATGCAAGGAGCTCACCACCTTCAATCCAATAAAAATGGACAAACGATGTGCGTCCCTCAACAAAACCCACAGAGACACATGCCAATCAATACCCCAAATGGCACACAATAGCACTGGAATGCAGAGATGCAGGCTAAAGCCTCAGTGCCACATCCCCAGCAGAGGTGGTAAAATTCAAAGTCACAAACGCTGGTGAGGATGAGGAACAGGCACACCACTCACCTACATGCTGGTCAGAAAGGAAATGTGCAAACACTGACAGCTGCTCATGAAACTCATGATGAACAGAAAGTCACACTGAAAAACGTGCCCAAGAGCAAGACATATTTCCACACAAGACTTGCACATAAATTCTCACTGCAGTTTTACTCATAAGAAATCCCCAACAGCCGGGCGGTGGTGGCACACACCTTTAATCCCAGCACTCGGGAGGCAGAGGCAGTCGGATCTCTGTGAGTTCGAAGCCAGCCTGGTCTACAGAGTAAGTTCCAGGATAGACTCCAAAAGCTACACAGAAAAACTGTCTCAAAAAAGAAAAACAGAAAATAAAACAAAATAAAAAGAAAGAAAGGAAGGAAGAAAGACAGACAGAAAGCAAGAAAGCAAGAAAGCAAGAAAGCAAGAAAGCAAGAAAGCAAGAAAGAAAGAAAGAAAGAAAGAAAGCAAGAAAGAAAGAAAGAAAGAAAGAAAGAAAAGGAATCCCAAACTGAGGCCAGCATGACGGCTTAGTGGGACAGCCTGCCAAGCCTAACAACCTGAACCCGCGTGGTAGAAGAGAAGTCATACCCACAAGCTGTCTTTCACATCTACATGCACCCCCTTCCCCCCGCCACACATAATAAATAAAACTGTATTAAAAATTTTTAAACTCCACAACTGTGTAAATGGTGGAATGCTACCTAGAGATTAAAAAGGAACCTACTTATTCACTCCATGTCAATTAAATCCCCTAGCCAACAACATGTTGAGAGAAAAAAGCCTGACAGAGAAGTATTTAAAGGATTGACAACCTACAGATAACAACAACATTCACTGACACCCTATAGTTCCAGGCTTTGATAGGAAGCAAGTGATCACATCACAGATTTGGAAAGGCAGTAGAATAGAGGCGGAAGTGCTAACAGCACTCCACTGTATCCCCACCTGGTCATCTACGCAGTCATTTCACGTATCTACTGAAACATTTGACCCCATTAATTATCCCACCGATGGACCACAGTCCTGACCTGACGCCCATCTGCTCCACCCAGCAGTCCTGGTACTGTAACTCTGGGACTGGCCTCTGGGAGCCTGGGCAACTCAGGAAAGGCTCTTCCCTGCCTGGAGCTTTCAGCTCATCATCAGCTCAGGTCTCCGCTCAGATGCCGTCCTCACAGAGGTGCCTGCCTGTCCAGAAGACCTGAACGAAGCTGAAATCTGTCCTAGTCTCCAGGTTCCTCCTCCCCTTCCCAGCCAGCCAGGCTGAGCATTCCTGATCTGAAACCCGCCGTCTAAACGCTACACTCTGCAATGCTTTGAAGACTGGCAAGAAGCCTCAAGAGGAGAATTCAACACCTGACATGATAGTTAACATGGAGATACACTAAAAATACCACAAAAGGATTTTCAGGGTCTGCATGTAAGGCATATATGTAACAAAGTTCATGTCTAGACTGGGCTCCTTTCCCTAAGATACTCAGCATACGTATGCAAATATTCTAAAGTCAAAAAAAGGAAACCTGGAATCTTTTTTTTTTTTTCTTCCGAGACAGGGTTTCTCTGTGTAGTTTTGGTGCCTTTCCTGGATCTTGCTCTGTAGACCAGGCTGGCCTCCAACTCACAGAGCTCCGCCTGCCTCTGCCTCCCGGGTGCTGGGATTAAAGGTGTGCACTACCACCACCCAGTGAAAAGCTGGAGTCTTAAACAGCCCTGGTCCTAAGAGCTGTGGGAGAGAGAAACTCAACCCTTACATACTTTACTTTACTTACATGGTTAGTGACGCCCCCCCCCCCCCTCCCCCCCTACAGAGAGCGTCAGCTAGGTTACTCACTGCTAAGGCCTCTGGGCTCACAGGTGCCTGGCCCAGAGCACTGTCGAGAAAAGGAGTTGTTAGTTTACTTGGAAGCCACTTCTCAGGCAAGGACCCGACCTACTTCCTCCTTGCCCCCAGTGCCTAATGAATGGTGGATGGTGAACCTTTGTTAATAAGAGAATGAATTAAAACACAGACATGGAGCTCACCTGCAGCTGCTGCTGTAAGTGGGTGATTTCAGCAATTCTCAACTCTCTAGACTTGTTTGTGCTCTCAATTTCCTGCCTCTGGGTCGTCAGCCGACATCGGATATCTTGAAGCTTTCCTTCCAACTGATGCTTTTTGTCATTCTTCAATAAAGGAAAGACGGCAGGGTGAGTGTGGTGTCTAAGGTCTCTGTGCAAGACGAGGAAGGAGAGCCGCACTCACCAGCGCCTCCAATTCAAACTCCAGAGTCTTCCTCCGGGCCTTCAGGACCACAATGCCCTCCTGCTCTTTGTTCCTCTGATTCAGGAGCTCCTGTCTCCGGTTCCGCTCCCATTCAAGTTGCCGCTGCCGTTCAAGTTCCCGTTTTGCAGCCTGTGGTTATAGATCGCTTATTAATTTCCAAATTCTAACACTATGCAATGTTTCTTAACAAACATGTCTAGTGAGCCCCTCCTCCTGAGGGTGAAACGCCATATACTGTCAGCTCATGGACACTGGGCTCTGACTATGCAGGATAGGACACAGATGAGGACAGGGCCGTTCCTGTAGCCCTGTCCCTCTTGCCTCCCAGGAAGCAAGATGGACTCTGTAAATGTGTCGTCTTTGTTTATCTAGCAAAATCAAACTAAAATCCTCAACGACAAGAACAAATAAACTTGATTTTCTCCTGTTGAAAGAGAAGTTACTTCATATAAGTTGAGTGTTTCTTGTCCAGAGAACGACAGGGACCAGAAATGTTCCTGATTCCTGAGGTGTCTGCACGGGCTCAACTGGTTAACTGCCCCTAATGTGAAAATCCCAAATCTAACTTTTTGAGCGGACTTTTGGATTTAGAAGCATTTCAGATTAGATTTCCACATCAGGGGCACTCAACATATCTCAAGTTTTAAAAGCCCGTGACTCCCACCTTCCTAATCACTATTTCCTTTTTAACCATAAAAACTGTAGTTTCAACATGCCAACCTCTACACTGACTGCTAGGCAGTGTGACGGCCTCTCATTTAGCAAACCCTGGGGACACACGGAGCCTAGGGTCACTCTATATCTCCAGGGACTAGGGATGTCAATATCTGCTCAGCACTGCTGTGCTCAATCCCCAGCACCAAATAAACACAAAACCCTGTTAGTATCTGTATATACTTCCTTCAACACAAAGCTACTAATGACTACATACTTTTTCTAAGGCAATAACTAGAAGATGAAACTAAAACATTTTTAAATAAGAAAAAAACACCTCGTCTTTACATTTTCTTCACATGGGAGAGAGGAGCATTGCTTCTGTAGCAATATACTCAAACAAGGAGAGGCAGGGAGCCGGTTCCCCTTCAGGGTCTAGCACCAAATTCACCACTTCAATGGAAACGGTAAACAGACACAGTGCGTAAGTTAGCAATTCCCAGGCACTGGGAGAAGACTAGATGGGGAAGAGCTGCTCAGTGGATCGTGGAATGTTCTGGAATAGACGGTGGTGATCACTGAGCAACTCTAGACACCTAAGCCTCACAAGGGAAAGAAGAGTGTGTCTGGACCGCGACCCCCCAGAGGTGGGGCGTGGGGCTGCGCACCTCTCGCCTCTCGATCTCCTTCCGCCTCTCTTCCTCTCTCTGCCGCTCCAGCTCCCGCTGCTTCTCCAGCTGCTTCTCCAGCTCCAGCTGTCTCTTGCGCTCCTGCTCCTGCCGCTCCCGCTCCTTCCTCTCCTGCTCGGCGCGCTCCAGCTGGGCCAAGCGCTCCTGCTCCTTGCGCTGCTGCTCCAGGAGGGCCTGCCTGCGCTTCTCCAGCTCCAGGTTGCCGCGCTCAAAATTCTCCCGCTTCTTATCTTCAAATGTTACTGGAAGACAAAGAAGACATCAACGATGGGAAAAATCCCCATTTTCAAAGAATAACCAGGGTGCGTGTGCATACTTGCAGTTCAACCCCAAACCCAGAACTGCCCAGGGCCCTAGGATACTCTAGACTGGGGGGGGGGAAGAAAAGAAAGGAAAGGTAATGGAGGAGGAGGAGGAGGAGGAGGAGGAGGAGGAGGAGGAGGAGGAGGAGGAGGAGGAGGAGGAGGAGGAGGAAGATTCTGCCAACGTCCTTTCCTGTTGAAGACTATACACAAACGTTTACTGCCGACAGAAAGAGACAACCCCCAATGTAAGAATTCCTGTATTTCTTTGACAACACTGCGTTCCCACTGAATGTAATCAGTCCCTACACATGGAGTGATGATTCATTCCTAAGTCCCTCAGCTCTGACTTATTCTGTGGAGATGTGTTTCCCACGACTCTTCTCCATCTGGGCCAACCCCAGGGAGGCTTGAGCATGCACACACAAACTCTCCACTTTCTTCAGTCTCCGGGTGCTGCTTCAGCGGGTCATTTCTATGGGTGCCTTAAATCTTATAGAAACCAGGTGTGGAGACACATACCTGTAATCCCAGCTCTCACGGGACTCAGGCAGAAGACTGCTGTGAAATCCAGGCCAGCTTGGGCCACATACAAAGACTCTTATGTCTCAGAAAACAAGCCCCCACCCCAAAACTAATATAGTATTCCAGAGAGTATAATCACAGAAATATTTAAATTTTTCACTGTACTTAACATACAGCCTAGCTCATAGATCATTTATAGTAAGTATTTTATCACTAAACATAATTGAAAAGCAATTTAATCAGCTGGAAGAGTGAGTGCCTCAGACAATTAACTGGGGCGTACTGAAAACGCACCGTGACACCAGCAGAGTAGTTAAGACTGAGAGACTTATTAATAATTTCAACTGCATCTTAGCATCATTATCATCTCATTAATAATTCAGAGCCACCTTATTTCAGACTAACTTAATAGCATAATAGATTTGCCATTGAAAATGAGGGTTATTTAAAGTCAGTTCACATTAAAATTAAAACACGTTCCTTCTGTTTACAAGTGCCCAGTTTTCCCGGACAAGCAAAATAAAATATCAATAGGAGACTCAAGCTTCTACTGCGGCATCGTGGAGAGCAGGAAACCACCTTAACGCCAAAGGTGCTTTGTATTCCACGGTGACATTTATAGAAGTTTCTTTCTTTCTTATTTTGGTTTTTCCAGACAGGGTTTCTCTTGTAGCCCTTGGCTGTCCTAGAACTCTCTCTGTAGCCCAGGCTGGCCTCAAACTCACAGAGATCCGCCTGCCTCTGCCTCCGAAGTGCTGGGATTAAAGGTGTGCACCACCATTGCCCGGCTATTTTTATAGAAATTTTGTTTCACAGCAGGCATTCAGGTTTCAATCAGACAGTGGGATAAAGGCGCACTAGCGGAGTTCATAACATTCTTGTTTCTCAGTGATTCCAAGGGTCCCCTCCTGCCTATGGGTGGCTGAAGAAATGGCGGCATTCTGCCGTCCACCAGCTAGTCAGCGGTGGGCCGCTCACCGGGTAGCTTCTTCTCTAACTGCTGCTCATCCTCTGATGCCGGCTCCTCGGGCAGCCTCTGATCCACAGACGAAGAGCTTATGACGGACATCCCACTGCCGGAGCGAACCCTTCTGCGAAAGAAAGGAAGGGCGTCACCGATGGGCCTCGGAAGGAGGGAATGACTAGAGCTCAGCGTGGAGCAGGTTTTAGTGAAAGCGAGAAAGAGCACAGATTTGCTTTTCTCTACTTGGAAAGTTTTTTAAATGGGCATTTGAACGTCATCAGAGTCTGAGTGCCAAGCTTGCTCAAAACGCTGCTGCTAGAGATGCAGCTAAGTGGTGGCACATGCTTGCATGCATTCGATCCCCAGCACTCTCCAAACCATCACGGTCCCCAAAATCAATAAAATATCTAGAACTGCCACAAGGTAGAACAACCCCTGAGGGCTGAACCTGTAACCACCTGGTGAGGAAGTTTGGTAGCTATCACCATTACCCTTGGAAATCATTCTCAGCTTCCCCAAGGAAGGCAACAAGGAAGTTAACTGGGACCAACAAGTTTCCCTTTAGAAACTCTATTTTAGCACCCCTAAACACAAACCATAGTTATGATTCTGAAAACATCGACTTGCTGCAAGCCACAGGAAAATGTAATGGAATCCAGCTACTATCACAAAAGCTACTACTTGGAAAGATCAAGGACTTTTCCAAAGGTCAAGCCATGGCTTAAGAAGTCTTGGTGATATTTTAGCTTCTGTATATATATTAGCCGATTTCTACAATGATTTCCTTGTACACTATGTATGCTTCCAAGAACTCACAACAGTGTACTTTATCTGAAATACCTATCAAGCATCTAAGGCCTAACAGTCTCCTGAATTAAGGTAAATTAAGCTCAGACCCTTTTTTCTCATACAGCCTTAACAGTATTTATACTAACATTATAGACTCCTAACATTTCCCTAACCACCTCTAGGAATGTAGTTTGAGCACATAAATTCCCTTTTTCTGATATATTAACCAATTTTAGCTCTTAGTTGACCTCCTCCTTTACCACTCCCCTTTTGGGTTATAAAAGAAAGCCTAATGGTCAATGCCTGAGGAAAACTCTTGTCTGCTTTTATGACCCTATAAGAATTCAAGCCTGATGACCTTGCTTTAGCTAAAGCACTGCTATTGCATGGGTTTATAGCTGTAAACCTCAGAGACGGGGAGAGGATTTGAGGATTCTGACTAGAGAACTAGATGGAGGACTAGAAGAATGAGATGGAAGATGAGGAACAGCCAGATGGGGAAGAACGAGATGGGTAAGAGCAAGATGAGAAAGACCAAGATGGGGCAGAACTGAGATGAGAGAATTAAGATAGAACTTAGAGGGGACAGCAGATAAAGGTAGAGAGAAGTCAGGCAAGGAGCTAGGCTTGAGTACAGAACTATAGTTGTGTAGACAGAATTTGATCCCAGAGGAATAAAGTAGATGGACTAAGAGCTCGGTATACTTAGATTCTTTTCCGAAAATAATTTTCACCATTTGTAGCTTCTCTTCTGGGCCTCTGGGAAGAAGATTATTAAGGCTGGCCCATAATAATATTCGAGATCAACTCATTATAAGTGTCACATGAAACCCTCAACCTTTGTCTTTTAAAACAATCTCTCATCTGAATGTGGTGAGGCACAACTTTAATCCCAACACATGGACGGCAGAGGCAGATTCTAAGAGTTCAAGGCCAGCCTGGTCTACAGAGAGAGTTCTAGGATAGCCAAGGCAATAGAGTGAGACCCTATCTCAAAAACACAAATCTCTCACCCTTTTTCTGCTTTCTTCTGAACACCATCTTCAAACGTTTGGTTTCTCCCCCACAGGTCCCTGAAGCTGAGGGCTGCCGCCTGCTGCCTCCCACCTGTACAGCCCCCTCTGCTGCTCCCAGAACCACACAGAATGTGTGGTGACGACTCTCTGCACTTCGTTTCAGAGACTGTGCCCGAGTCTCTTCTGAGGACTCCGAATATAAACACAGATCTTACTTGTCTTTTATTCAGTAAATGGAACGTTCTGGGATGGTGTGTTCACACACTACGGGTGCAGGAGGATGACAGTCCCAGCGGGCTTCTCCTGACTAGATCTCTCGTTCTGGGATGGTGTGTTCATACACTATGGCTGCTTCTCTTGACAGTTCTAGTCTTGACGTCTGAGTCTGTTTCAGGCCAGGATAATCTTTAAAAATTATCTTCCTGATTATAATTTCTACATGTAGCATTTTTGTTACCTCTTGAATGTGCATCATTCATAGGTGTGATCTCTGATTTCCTACATGCCTTCTCAGTCTGGTTCTTTCACTGTGAGAGTACAATTCTGGTGAGCTTTGGTAATAGATGAGCACAAAAATGAACAACCTTGGTCTTTTACTTGATGCTTTTACTACATGGAATATATAAGTGCTCAGGAGAACAAGACAGGACCAGCCTTAAAACACTGAGCTAAGCTAAAGTCTCTTCTTTCATGGATAGTTCATCTTCACGTCAGGAAAGGAAACAGCCGAGTTTGGGATCCAGGCAAATTCTCTCAAGAATCAAATGTTACTTACCTAAAGGAAGGAGGAATGTACTCTGGAGGCAGGACAGGTGGCAGTGGCTGGCCAGACATGGCAACATCAATTAGGTGCATAGCCAGGATGAATTCTTCTGCTGTGAGTTTTCCATCTTGATCAATGTCAGAAAGATTCCTAATTCAACAAAAAATTCATGCAATCCAGTTCACAAAAATGCATGCTTCTTACTATTCACCAGTGATTTGCAAATTCTATTTCCTTACTCTGATCCTAAGCCAACAGAATCTTTCTGTGTACCAGCTTGTAGAACAAGTACTATTTCAGACTACTGGGAGGACAAAAAATAATCCATACAGTTGTCTTTAGCATTCCACAAATGCTAATTATGATTATAATGATCCTCTTCAATCCTTGCAAGCCATTTAAAATATATTATACTCAAGTTCTTGTAATGTGAAAATACTATGTACTAGACAAAGGACTGATAAAGGGTAACACAGCAAATTATTTCATGGTCTGTAAGACATACAAGCCCTGTTACACCAGACTTTACTCTTGATGAGAACCCACAGACAGTATGTAAATGAATGGGCATGCCTACATTTACAATAAAGCCACCTATAAAAGGTCATGTTCCACCCACTGGCCATTCATTCACTCATCTATGGATTGATGTTTGTATTCTCCAGCCCCCTTCTAGAGTTGGGGGCATTTCTCTCTCTTCATTGTAGCAATCCAGTCACCATCAGGCTTATGATGGACTTGTCCAAGTAGCTATGTGTAAACAGCTGATTGTTCTAGACTTCCAATGGACAGGTGAGAGCACACATTTATTCTCAAGCAGGTTAACAGCACAAACACCACGTCAGGAGTCTGCTTTTGCTGATGACGACCAATCAAAAACTGTCTTCCTCTTTCTGCAATGTCTTCAGGGGTCACATGCTTCCTGGCTACTAATGTGTAAGTTCTATGAGCTAACAGTGGCCCTCTGCAGAGGGCAGTTATGTACATCTCTGACAAAACAGTCAAGTTACAGAGTGACCACTTCGATGTAAGGCAAGGAGCACCCGAGAGCACACATTTCCTGTTGCTCACCTCTTCTCCCTGCCTGGCCCCATGGCTCTCTTCTGACTTACTTCTCTCCTCCTTAGATGTATGCATCCTTTCAACGGAACAGACAGCCGCAAACCCACCCGTCACCTTCACATGCTATACTCTCAGCCACTCCAGTGTAAACGAGACTGAAAGGGAGTTAAAACTCCCTTTCCCTCATAAACTGGCTAAGAAAGGGCCACAAAAATTATAGCATCTTTTTAGTGTGAAGAAGGAAAACATAATAGTCCAATAGAGATTAGGAAGTCATCAATGAAAAGCATCAGGGGTATGAGAGCGACCTAATAAATGTCAATCAAACTCCACCAATATTACATCTTAGATCTGTTTCAGAGGGCCCTGGGATGCTGGTCCTACAGACTACTAGTTGGCCCACTCTAAGTAAAAAGCAGACTCTTCAGTAGAAGGGAAGAGGGGAGGGCCTGCAGTGCACTAGAGCCTGTCCCTTGTTGAGTAGCCGTAGCCAATTCCTGCCAAGACGTGATAAGCGGACACCAGGTCTATTTTCCAGGTAGCTATCAACACACAATTAAAAGAGGCAAGCTTGTTTCTAAAAGTGGAAGGAAGGGAGGAAGGAAGGAAGGGAGGGAGGGAGGGAGGGAGGAGGGAAGGAAGGGAGGGAGGGAGGGAGGAGGGAAGGAAGGAAGAGAGAAAGGAAGGAAGGAGGGAAGGAAGGAGGAAGGGAAGGAGGGAGGAAGGGAGGGAAGGGAGGAAGGAAGGGAGGAAGGGAGGGAGGGAGGGAGGAGGGAAGGAAGGAAGGGAGGAAGGAAGGAAGGAAGGAAGGAAGGAAGGAAGGAAGGGAGGGAGGGAGGGAGGGAGGGAAGGAAGGGAGGAGAGAAAGAGGGAGGGAGGGAGGGAAGGAGGGAAGGAAGGAAGGAAGGGAGGAAGGGAGGAGGGAAGGAAGGAAGGGAGGGAGGGAGGAGGGAAGGAAGGAGGGGAAGAAGGGAGGAAGGGAAAAGTGAAGGAGGGAGGGAGGGAGGGAGGGAGGGAGGGAGGGAGGGAGGAAGGAAGAAAGAAAACCAAAAAGAACAGCTGGAGTAACACTCATCAAGAGCTATTAAAAGTCATTATGCACTAACAGGGACATTTTGTGCCCCTCAAAGAAAGTACACAGTAACAGCTCTCATGTAGCCTCACCCCAAAGAGCAAAAATCAAAGTAGAACCAGAGAAGTGGCTTATGCCCAGGGGTGATGTGGTCCCTCAAAAGACACATGCTAACATCTGGAGACATCTAGGTTGTCAGAACTGAGGCTGGGGGTCATGGCTACCAGTACCAATTATCTGATGAGCAGAGGACAGAGATGTTACCATGCACAGGGTAGCCCCCCAAAAGAACTGCTACCCCCAAATGCCACAGTGCTAAAACTGAAAAGCCTTGTTCTAGATCTAATTATCATCTCACAGGAAATACAGAAACAAATTAAGCACCACCAGAAGAATACAGCAAAGTCAAGCCATTAGGAAAGTATTCAATAAACTACCTCGTTTGTTTTGGGAAGACTTGGGGAGCAAATAGAGAACAAAAAAGGGTAATGTAGAGATAGATTAAAGGGGATTTTTAAAAAATATATCAATTAATGAGCTGGAGAGATGGCTCAGTGGTTAAGAGAACTTGCTGCTCTCTCAGAAGACCCAGGTTTGGTTCCCAGCACCACAGAGTGGGGCCCCCAACCATCTCTAACTCTGCCCTCTTCTGACCTCCAAGGGTACCAGGCATGCACATGGTAGAGACATATATGTAGGCAAAACACATATACATAAAATAAAATAATATTTAAAAGAAATTTAAATTGATCAACGAAATATCATATAGGTTTGTTTCACTCCTTTGTGCAAATAAAGCTATACAAACCATTAGCTGAGGTGAGGCATTCGATGACTAGCTCATTAATTTGATAGGAGTGACTACTTAGGTGAACTACCGGCATTATGGATAAAGTTAATGAAATATATTTAAATATTTATAGGTAAAACGGTAGGAGGCTTGGCTTGAAGTCACGAGGGAAAAGGAGCCTGGCCTTGGGTTAGGAGTTGTTAGTCTGTCTTGAGTTCTTGGGGCTCACTGTGCTAACACCCCTGTCCTTGTAGCAAGAGCATTGATTATCACAACTTACTCAAAACCACACATATTCCATCTTCTCTAAATAAGGATGTGAATCTAAAATCCCGACGAAAAACCACTCTAAGTTTCTACTTTATACAAACAGAGGAACTTGTACTTCCTTACCATATTGAAGCCAGTTGAGCCTGGGGTAAACTTGATTGCATAAGAATAGTTCTTGCTTGGGGACCTAACCGGAAATCAGAGAAAAGACATAACGATGAATCAGACATGCCCTGCACAGAGTCTAGATGCTGGACACAGCATGTGCACTCACAACACTGCACTCGGTGTGATGTGCTATTATCCAGAGCTTTGTGAGAGGAACGAGGTTCAACAAAAGGGAAGAAAAAGGAAACGCATGGTGACCAGTGAGGAGTGAGCACAGAAAGACCAGGGCTTCAAATACAGCCTGCCCTCTCGGCCAGACTACCCCTCTTTTTGTATAAAACTGGGGTTTTCCTTATAAATGGAGACAGAATAGCTACAATAAAACATCTTCTGCCACAGCTACCACCGGCTGATTTCACCACGATCGTCATTACACAACTTGAGGGAAGAGTCAGAGACTCTGGAGGAAGAGGAGGACTTAACAGAGCCCTTCTAATGGCATCACTACATATACCTACTACATACATGTTAAGGATGTGAGTGACTAAAGACTGCACAAAAGTTACTAGAATTTCAACTTTTCTTTCAAAATCAGTTTTCTGTTGTTAAGATAATGATAAATATCTTCATTTCTGGCATAAAAAACTTCAGCTATGAGATTAAAACTGTAGGTGCAGATTTTGAGCAGTGTCAGGGGGAGGCAAATACGTCATAGTTCCAGCAATGTCTCAAAGGTGTAGTCCTAGGAATACACATGGACCAGGAAATGGGAAGCCATAGCAACGACACTAGGAAGACTCCTTACCCATGTGTAAACTTCAGATCTCCATTCATTAGTTTCCAAATGTCTCCTTATTGTGAAACACAGAAACAGATGTGTTCTTGTAGAGACCATGAGTTCCAGCACCATGACTTCCCAAAATAAGGGAGAAGTACTAACAGGCAAGAGGCTGCAGGCTGCTGGCTTGGTATATCCTCTGCTGAGGGGAGGCAGCTCCTCACTCAGGGGCTTGCTCATTTCCAGGGGCCCGTGAGCACATCCATGACCCACTGGAAGGACCCCTAACACTGGGCTCAGCACCCATGCAAAGTACCCAGGAGGTGACAATTACCATTTCTGTTACTGGCAAAATTTTAACTTTTATTTACATGTAACATATTGGCAAAAAAAGTATACATTAATTCACACACATAAACACAATCAAAGCATACATTTTCTTAGAATTCATTGTATTTATTTGGGGAGAGGGGTTTAAGAAAGGGTCTCTCTGCGTAGCCCTGGCCATCCTGGAACTCGCTCTGTAGATCAGGCTGGCCTTGAACTCACAGAGATCTGCCCTTGGCTGTCATGGAACTCATTACGTAGACCAGGTTGGGCTCAAACTCATAGAGATATGTCCACCTCTGTCCCCAAGGCCTCAACTCTAGACGAAGAAGTGCAGGCCCTCTCTCCTTTTTAAAAGCATAGGATAACATATATATCAAATTATGTGAGAAGAAAGGGGCATGTGTCTCACCAGCTGTTGGTGAAATCACCAGGAAATTCACAGGGTAAGTAAGGGCCACCCTAAAGACGGACTAACTAGCATCCCAACACACTCATGTAGCCGGAACTTCATGACATGCTTTAGAATCTGAAACCAGACTTAGGAAACCAAAATTTGATGACATTTGTACTGAGTGCACAACAGCCACAAAGATAAAATTTACACCTTAAATGCTTGCTGTGAAACTGCAGCAGAATGCTACCTGGGGATCGCATTCAGAACAGAGGATAGGATGCACACTAACACTGGCATTTGCTGCAGGCCGTGGCCTGGGTCAGTTAGGCTGTAGGAAATGTACAACTCTTGGGAGGCTAAAAGCGACAATACATGTGAACACAGGGAATGGAAACAATGGTAAAAGCATGTCACGAGTCTTTCTGTGTCTTACTAGCCAGTTCCCAAATAACAACACAGAGACTTCTTATTAATTATGAAAGCTCGGCCTAAAGCTTAGGCTTGTTCCTAACTAGCTCTGATAACTTAAATGAACCCATTTATACGAATGTACGTTCTGCCAAGTGGCATGACCACTCTTCCATCTTACACCTCCTAGTTCCTCTCCGTATATCCTGGCATCTCTGCCTTTCTTCTTCCCAGAGTCCTCTCTGTCCCTGGAAGTCCCACCTAACCTCTTCCTGCCTAGCCATTGGCCATTCAGCTCTTTATTAAACCAATCACAGTGACACATCTTCACAGTGTGCAAATATCCCACAACACAAGCAGAGTCGAGCTTCTCCTCCACGTCACGGAAAAGCACATTACCTGCCACTTTTGTATTTTAACTGGCATTTATAAAACAAGGCCATCGCAATTGCAATGCTGAGAACTACTGAACTACATAAGCTATAATTATGTGTTTATGGGGGAAAAAAACAAAAAACGCTTCTTAGTTCTTTTAAAACTAGAACTCACAAAAAATTAAAAAAAAAAAAAAAAAAAAAAAAGAACCAAGAGCAGAGTATAAAATGACTGTTTCCGTGGGGCCTCTGGGCTTTGCTCTCTTGACGCCCCTTTTTCTTTCTGCTGGAAGGGCAGGTGCTTTGGGGGATTCCGAGGGCTCAGAACTATTTCCACAGTTCTCATCAAGAGGCTGACTTTCTCGAGGACAGCCTGGTCTACAGAGCAAGTTCCAGGACAGCCAAGGACTACACAGAGAGAAACCCTGTCTCAAAAAAATTTAACAGTAACAACAAAAGAGGTTGACTTTCCCAGTTCATCAAGCTCCTCATAAGCTCCACTTCCACTGTCTAATGTTGCCTAGGAAACCCCTATAGATTCCCCATAAATACATACAGGGAACATCATTTGTTGCCATTTAAAACATACTATATTAATTTTCATTTATTTTTTAATGATTACACAACAGTCTGGCGTGAAAATAAAATTTACACCTTAAATGCTTGCTGGAACAAACTAGAATATTTCAAATGTTACTTTTTGCCCCAATTATTGAAAGGTTCTAAATTCAAGTATCTAAGTCATTTCTTCAAGATGTAGTTACTCCATTTATCATTCATAAAAATACACCCCAACATGAAAGAATTTATAAACCAATTCACAATGGAACACTATTAATTAGCTCACAAAAAATACCAACAATGTTCTAAAGCAATACTGAGTGTGTCTGGAGTGCAGTGTCAGACACACCCACTCAAAATGACACTATAGAGCATTTATTTGGTGTCTGCACAGGCTAGTGTGGTCTTTTTTTTTTTTTTTTTTTTTTTCTTTCCTTTTTGGTTTTTCAAGACAGAGTTCTCTGTGTAGCCCTGGCTGTCATAGAACTTGCTTTGTAGACCAGGCTGTCCTCAAACTCACAGAGATCCTCCTTCCTATGACTCCTGAGTGCTGAGATTTTTTAATACCTCCAAAAAATACTGCGAGCTGCTCCTTTGGGAAAGTGTGCGTTGTAGAGAATTGACAGGCATTGACCTTTTTGCCCCCTGGATGAATATGTTTATCCGAGGTGACTGTGGAGCTCTATTATACAGACAGGGTTCAAGAGCAGAACAGACCCAAGGCTTTCTCCAGTCATTTTTTTTGTTGTTGTTGTTTTGTTTTGTTTTTTCGAGACAGGGTTTCTCTGTGTAGCTTTGCGCCTTTCCTGGAACTCGCTTTAGAGACCAGGCTGGCCTCAAACTCACAGAGATCCGCCTGCCTCTGCCTCCCGAGTGCTGGGATTAAAGGCGTGTGCCACCACCCGGCTTCTCCAGTCATTTTTTTATCAAAGACTAATTTCTCATCTGGAAATAAAGGTATAATCATAAGCAATAGTAAAACAACATATGAAGAACCAGAACTTTAAAATGTTCTGTTACAGATCAAACTAAGAACTGGCATAGGCTAGGCAAGCAGCAATCTGTCAGTGAGCTTCATTACTGGTCTGCCATTGTGTAAAGCTTAGCTGTGTATGGTAAGGATTGTACTTTCTCACTCATACCAAAAGCTAAACAACATCTTTCTGATTGCCCTCATGCTAAAGCCTACCATGGTCCTGTCTTAATAAAATGCCAGAGGTATAGATATCACTCAAATGCTTGCAAGTTGTTTGAGTTCTGTGTGTAATGATTTGCCCAGTCAAATCATGCTCCTTCCCTTTCACACTTGTTGGAGGACTTAACAGTTCACAAGAGGTCTCTATATGCCTTCTAAAGATTGTGCTTTCTCTATAACATTCCAATTGGTAACTATAATAAAACCTCACTATAAAGGCTTGGGATGGTATCTGAAATGCTTCTCTACACTTCTGACCTGGATAACAAAATCAATACGCTTTAGAAAACCCACTGAGATCCTATAAATTAATTCTGAACTTTTCACACATGAAGAAATGAGATCCAAAAGGGATGAGCATCAGCCAATCATGACAGAGCAGAGTCCCTTCATCCCACACCTTTGCCCTGCATCCGGCCTCAGCCTGACCCAGGGAACAGGCAACGTCATCCCCAAAGGCGCTCTTCAGAAGCCCAGGACGCTTTGCTCACAGCACTTCTCCTTTACTCGTGTCCCACTTATCTAGTGAGTGGCTTTCAATGTGTAAGCGGGTTCCTGGTCTGTGGTCCATTTACCAACAAGCGAGAGGGTGAAGACCAGAGGCGGAGGAGAACGGGGTAAGCATGGATGGAGTTATCAGTAGTTGAGAACCCAAGGTAACACAGATAATGAAAACCCTACTTAGAAATAGGAAAGAGAGGAGACATTTGGACAGCCCTTTTGACTATCTAGAAACAATCCATAGTTAAAGCAATGATTGGAGTTCACTCAATTTTTGTTTGTAAATACCTGTTAGGTGTCCACTCATAGTTTTGTCGTGGCTGTTGAACAACTGCCTGTATTTCAGTCTCGATGACTGAGGCACAGCCCATTCTGCTGCTGGAGGGGCACTGCGGGGAGAGAGGAGGGAGAGGGGACACAGGGTGAGAGAACTTGTCTAACACCTCAGGTTGGCAGCGTTTCCTTTTCCCTCCTGGTGGCCCTGGTGTCAAACCCAGGAGCCCTGCAGCAGGCCAAGGTCCCACTCAGCCACACCTGCGGTACTTCTACATTCCTCAAGTTACAAACGTCCTTCCAAAGAGGTGAGTGAATTAGGGGCTGGAGAGACGACGCAGCAGCTAAGAGTGCGTGCTTCCGGAGGACCCAGGTTTAGTTCCCAGCACCCATGTCCTGCAGCTCACACAGCCTGTGACCCAGCTCAGGGGCTCCAACACCCCCTTCTGGCTTCTGCAGGCACCTGCACACATACGGCATACACACACACACACACACACACACACACACACACACACACACACACACACAGAAATCCTTAAAGAACGAACTAAACCAATTTCTACATATAATTTAACAATCTAAATGTTCCGGTAATATGAAAAAAATACCAGGAACCGAGGCATTATGTACTGCCCAGGTGTTCCTAAGGATTCAGGAATTTTCCCTTTAGTTAAAAAGCCATGCTGGCAATTGCCTTTTAAAAAGTACTCTTCAAAATACTTACCTTTCTACACCAAACTATGGATGCATTTCTTTTTTGATTTTACATTTCGTTATCTGTTTGAGGTGTATATACCTGTGTGAGAGTGTGTGTGTGTGTGTGTGTGTGTGTGTGCGCGTGCGCGCGCATGGTGCACATGCCATGGCACGTGTGTAGAGGCCAGAGGACAACCTGCAGGAGTTGGTTTTCTCTGTCCACCCTGTGGGTCCTGGGAATTGAACCCAGGTCCTCAGTGTTGGAGGTAAGCACTCTGAGCCATCTTATAGTTCCTAGGCCCACTTCTTATCCCACTGGGAGGTTTCAATTCTAGCCAATGGAAAACCTCCCAGAGAGGAAACAGGGTATGTCCAGGGTCCCTGGCTAATCAGTGGAGCGGTCATAGACAAAGCTCCACTTTCTTGACTGTAATCCAACACTGATGTCTCCTGGCCAATGTGCTACAACACTGACCTGAGAAAACCCTGCGAACAGTGAGCCGGGCAATTCCTTCTGGAGACGACACAGCCCACACAAGCATCACACTGACACACATGGCTTGAAAGGCCCAGTGTCTAAGTTAAATAACCAAACCCAATGGAGACAGAGAGGGCGGATGACAAGTCAGCCTCCACATGAATCTCCTTCCATGCTCACAGGATTCAAGTCACACATACCAGATCAAGATTTTAACCACACGGTGAAGTTTTAGTTATTATTTATTAACATGTGTGGTGGCCCTGTACTTCCACAGACGACACCAAGTTCTTAAGCGGCAGCTTCCAACAGCTGGGAAGTAGCAAACTCGGCTTCTTTCATTCCTAAGTTTCGTCATGAAAACACTCACCGCAGCGGCTTCCGCTGTGAGCACCTCGGCAGCACTTCTCGCATTTTGTCTAATATTTTGCTGATTCCAGCGCCTGCCTGTTTATTAAAGGTAACAACTATCTTGCTCCTGCACTGCAAAGATAAAGGGTGCTGCACAGACGCTCGCCCAGATGCCACTTATCAAGCCTTCTACCACATCCTGAGAGTTTACGCAGACCGAAAACTCAGGAAGCACGGCACCTGAGAGGCAGCTCCCCCACAGAAAAGGTACAACTTCACATTCCTGGAAAGACCACGGCCCACACGGGAAACCCAACTATCTAAAAGCACTAGTATTTGCTAACCATCAATAAGTCATCTGAATGTAATAAAGCAATTTTAAGGCAGAATTTAACAACATGTAAGAAAAGTTAAAACCACAGAATTCAGCTTGAGATAGGGAGGAAATTTAATATGAAGATGAGCTTAAATCTCAGCCCTAGGAAAAAAGGGGGGGGGGATGTAAAAGAAACACATACAGGATAACAGGGAACTATGAGTGGCCACATAGAAAAAAGGGGGTGAAAGAAACAGAGAGAGATAATGGGGGACTATGGTTGGCCACATAGAAGCAAGGAGACTGTAGAGCTTCTCTCAAAACTGAGCCACACATATAATTATTGTGAACACTAGTCTGAATAACTCGTTTTATTAAAATTGGTGTTCACTACTGTTCGACTACTAAGTCAGACATTATGAGATTATGACAGTATTAAAAGCCAGTCCAACTTTGGTTCAGATCTCATAAAAAATTAATAACCTTTAAAGGATTAATAGAAGATCATTAATTGGCTTTTCCTAGCCTAGCTCCCCAGAGTCTGTTCTAGTCCACCCGGTTCTATTCCTTTCCTGGTGCTGGTGGTGAACGCTGTTCCTCGAATGTGCTGGGCACGCGCCCTCCCACTGAGCAGCACACCCAACCTGTGCTACTGTACGCTTGCTTAAAAAGATTGGGGAAGTGGCATGTCCTTGATTTGTCACGGTAAGTAAGTGATAAATTCTAATAGCATTATGCAGAATGTTAAAAGGCATTAGCATTCCACAAAATTAAACAAGGTAAAAATAAAGGAGGAGCTATGCAGAGACCACTCAGTGGTTTAAAGCACTTGCTGCTCCAGTAGAGGATGCAGATTCGATTTCTAGCACCCATTGATGGTTCACAACCCTATGTAACTCCAGTTCCAGAGGATCCAACACTCTGTTGACCTCTGTGGGCACCAGGCATGTGGTGCACATACATACATACATACATACATACATACATACATGTACATATATGCAGGCAAAACACTAAACCCATGAAATAAATCTTTAAAAAATTAAGATTAACAAAATTCATTTAAAGGGAATTAAATAATGTCTTACTAACTTTTCCATTAAAAACAAACAGTCTTAACTGGGCGGTGGTGGTGCACGCCTTTAGTCCCAGCACTCGGGAGGCAGAGCCAGGCAGATCTCTGTGAGTTTGAGGCCCGCCTGGTCTACAGAGCGAGATCCAGGACAGGCACCAAAACTACACAGAGAAACCCTGTCTCGAAAAACCAAACCAAACCAAATCAAACCAAACCAAACCAACAACAAACCAAAACAAGCAGTCTTACCTGGCTACATCAAATGATTGTGCCTTCTGTAATTTAGTGTTTAATTGTGACCCTGGACCAGATCTGCTGAAGGAAGAACTCTTTGGCAATGTGGCTGCTGTAAACATAAAATA
Organism: Peromyscus maniculatus bairdii; assembly: GCF_049852395.1. Taxonomy (NCBI): domain Eukaryota; kingdom Metazoa; phylum Chordata; class Mammalia; order Rodentia; family Cricetidae; genus Peromyscus; species Peromyscus maniculatus. The sequence goes on along the minus strand of NC_134863.1, from coordinate 81,116,133 downwards.
TTATGAGTAATTTTAAGTCTCTAAAAATTAGAAATTTTTCTTATTTAAACCATGTCAACACTGAGTCATAAAATCTAAAGCAGTGACAACCCTCCTTTTCTTCAGTGTGGAGTCCCAGCTATGAGCCCTTTACTCCGTCTCCTGCCTAGATTTACTTGTCCTGCTGAGAAGCCCTGACTGAGCCATAACGCTGACATCCATAGAACTTTGCTCTCTAGTGAACATTTAGTATCACATTTTGTCGGTACTGTTCCAAGTCAATGAAGTAACGGCTTAAATATGTGTAAGATGGCATTTTCTGCCCGGAGGTGGTGGAGCACACCTTTAATCCCAGCACTCAGGAGGCAGAGGCAGGAGGATCTCTGAGTTCGAGGCCAGTCTGGTCTACAGAGTGAGTTCTGGGATAGCCAAGGCTACACAGATATTCTCTCAAAAAAACCAAACAAAAAAGGCATTTTCTTACTACTAAAGGAGCTAAATTATTAGTTCCAGATGTAGCAGCCAAGCAGTCACAGGGTGGCCAGTCTTGGCCAGGTCACTGTGATGCTAGGGAGGGCAGATCTGTGTGACTCTCATCTGACCTGATGAGACCCTGCCTAGTCTTGTAACATTGCCAGAGCGTGTGGATTCCCTCGCCCACGCACAGCTGCATGAGCTCCGTCAGCAGCTGTCACTCACGCACACGAAGGACTGACTGCCCAGGACTACACTAGCGGAGGCCCAGTGCGCTCCTTCTCTCACTGGAATACACCGCGGCAAGTGCAGGTCACCTCAGAACAGTAACAGTGACACAGATATGGTGCTAAAGCTTACGTGACGGGTACACTGCTAAATTTCCTCAGATAGACCCAAGCAGCTTTTTCAAAGATGCCCAAATTGCTCTACATTTTTATGACTGTTAGACCAGGCCATCTATATCTGCAAAAGATGCTGTCTTTTAATTATAGGAAAAGACTTTGAATAAAGTCTCAAAATGAAATTAAACCAAGAACAAAAATAACTACATCCTTTCCTTCAATTAAACAAGCGCTTAATATTGTAAGCTTAATTTATCTGGCCATTTAATTGACTTTCTTCCCCATTCAGCCCGGTTCGTTCTCCTTGTTCAAAAGTCCACAATGCTCACTTTTCCTCACCAAGGAATTCTATTCAGAGGACGGGCTTGTGTATTAGCCATTCACAGAAGCTGAAGAATAGAAGCAACCGATACTTGAAAATACAGAATGTTCAGATACTGCTCGGTCTCTGTGGCTCGTATTGGAAGGAAATTAAGCTCTTGGCTTAAGTTCTGCAGTGACATTCCCTTTCCCTCCTGCTACTCTTAGTGTGCGCCATGGCAAATGCTGGGAGCAAACGAGGATCCAATAGAGGAGCACGACCTACGCTCTCTTTCTCTGTAAAGAAGCAGTAGCCTTTGCTCTAACTAGAAAGTAACAAGATATCTACAAGAAAGAACAGCAAACTGTAAGTGGTGGCGACAGGTCTGCCGTGGGCACCTACCAGGATGAGCAAACGCAGGCAGAGGCTGGATGACGGGAGGCGTCCCGTTGGCCAGGGGAGGCACTGCTGCTGGAGGAACAGAGGACACTAAGGGTGGCGACATTCCCACGACGGGGATGGAGCCCATGGGCACTGGAGCAACAGCCGTAAGTGGTGGCATGCTAGCCATTCCTCCTATACCTACAAGAAAGCAGCCCAGCCAAGCTCAGCCAGTCACACGGTGACGTTCCGCAACATCGAACCCAGTCCTGCTGTCCCAGATGCAGTCTGTCCCCACATAAAACAGTCACGGGGCTGAGAGTACGGCTCGCTGGGAAGTGCTTGCTTGGCTGGCACACACAGCGATGGCTTCAACACTCAGCACTGCACGAGGAAAATTCTTTAAGTTGACACACACACACACCTCAGGTTAAACAGGCAGAGAAGCCAAAGGTTTATGTCAAGAATCACAAGGCCCTTGAGTTCTCTTGCTCGCGTGGCCCATGGTTCGTCTTTACAGTTTCCTCTATCACCCACACTATTCTTTTCGGGAACAACAAGGAAAGGATTGTACACTCAGCCTGAAGACGGGTTCAATTCACCAGGACGAGGGTCAGTAAGAAAAGCATGAGGCTCAGAGATGGAGCTCGGTTAGTAGAGTGTTTTTGTGGTATACAGGAGTCAGGGGTTCGACCCCCAGTACCACACAAACCATGTGTGGAGGCACATGCTTGCAATCCCAGAACTCTAGAGAACTGTAACCTCTGATCCAGAAGAGAGTTGTAAATTCAAGGTCACCCTTAGCTACATAGAGAGTTTGAGGCTAGCCTGGGCTACAGAAGACTGTGTTTAAAATAACAACAATAAACAGTAATGGAAGTAGATTTAACGGCAACAAATGTACTGTGTAGACTTTGGGTCTCATTAATTTTTGTGTGATGTTTTTACTTGCAAGTTCTTAAAGAAATAATAAAATTTATCAAAAAAAATTAAAAAGGAAAAAAAGAAAGGTACCAAAAACAAAAGGGAGTAACAAATCAGCCATTCTACCCGCCTCTTCAATATATATCACACCTAAAAGTAACCAAACGGTTCCTGAGAGAAGTATCTCTTTATAAATATGTTCTTAACCAATAAAAGCACATTGGGACTAGAACAAATGCTCTTTTATATTTGTCTCCACTTTAACAGCTTCCTAATTTCCCTAAGGTAAATATTCTTGTAAAGTACAGCCAAGAGTGGTGCCCATGTCTATAATCCTAGCACTTGGTAGTAGAGGTAGGAGAAGCAGGGGTTCGAGCCCAGCCTGAGCACATGAGACACTGCTTTAGAAACACATTAGCTAAGTGTCTCTCATTACTCACTCACTACTGAAGCCCAAAGGGTCCTCCTCTGGGCAAGGCAGTCTCTCCAGGGTAGCACCTTCTGAAATGACCACTATCAAAGAACACACCTTCTAAGTTCATCACGGATATGTCATACTTCAAGTCTAGAACCAGATATTTTCTTTTTCCCAAGAACTTCTGGTTTCCTATAGCAGGAAACGCTCTGTCCACAATCTGGGGATGCCACAGTAGCTGGGATCAACCATTGTTTTCAGACCTTTTCAGTGGAGGGAGGGCAGAGAGAGGAGGTAGGTGATGTGTAGACAGAGTGGATGGGTAAGTGAATACAGTGAAGACTGGCATACCCCTGAAACCTTACAAGCTGACCAGAGTTTGTCTGGGCTCCATTTGAAAATCACTTTTTCAGGACATTAAAAATCCCTGGTTCAGCCAGGCCAATGCCTTTTATCCCAGCACTCAGGTGGCAGAGCCAGGCAGATCTCTGTGAGTTCGAGGCTAGCCTGGGCTACAGAGTGAGATCCAGGACAGGCATATAAACTACAGGGAGAAACCCTGTCTCAAACAAACAAACCAACAAGCAAACCCCCGGTTCACATTTCCCTGGGATCCTGCCAATGTCACTTAATTTTCCTGGCAGCAGTGCACAGCTGTCAACGTCCGATACTAATCTGTCTTCCCTTATGAACCACACGATGTCCTTTTCTTTTTTTGAGACAGGGTTTCTCTGTGTAGCTTTGGAGCCTGTACTGGATCTCACTTTGTAGACCAGGCTGGACTCGAACTCACAAAGATTCACCTAGTTCTGCTTCCCGAGTGCTGGGATTAAAGGCGTGCACCACCACCGCCCGGCTAACGATTTCCTTTTCTGCATGCTCACATAATCTTTAAAGTGGAATTTACCCCAGGGCTGGTCTTTTCAGGGTGAGTACTATCAGACATGCTCTTCTACTTCAGGAGAATGGCCCTGAATTCCTGTTTCGGTTTGCTTTGCTCCCTGGTGGGAGATTCTTCATGAATTCAGTATCTGTCAGTTCCTTTTTATATTTACGGCTTCATTTTCTTCTAATTTTAAAAAGGGTTTTTATTTCTCTTTAGAACAGCATTTCTGAAGTTGCTTCTAGTCTCGTCTTTGTTTCTAGACTAAAGGTTCGTTGTCCACTCCTGGCTGAGTCCTGCCACTCGCTACTGGGATGTTTAAATCCTGGTTTAGCTGGTGTCTGAAGACCTGTATCATGTGCACAGCATCCTGTGGCTTGTCTGAACCGGTGGGATCACTGCCTGCAGGGGCGGCGGCGGGGCCTCAGCTGTGCCGTGTTTTCTAATAATAACTCAGTGCAGGATGACCGGCTCCCACCTCTCTGCTGCCCATTTGTACTGAGTCCGTTTTCTGGACTTTCGGGGTGCTGCCCCGCGCCCCCACTTCTTCAGCACTTCCTTCCCTTGTCTCTGACTCTGCCTTGGGAACGGGCTTGCCCCCAGAAAGGGTCTGTTCCGTGTGTTTGCAGCGCCCGAGATTAAACCCGGGACCCCACACCAGAGGAGTCAGTTGGAGCAGGGGTTGTGGAAACCCGACTGCCCAGACCTTTAGGCCTTCTGCAGGCCCCTGTGTGCTCTGATTGGATGGATCTAGTTCCTTAGGAAAGTCTACCAATTCCTTGACTGCTTCTCTTTCTCAACTACAGCAGACAGACGATTTCTTCCTTCTGCTCCCCACTGTGACAGACTTACACGCTATATTGCTTGTATTCCTTTCTTTGGCTTTCCGTGTGTGTGCCGTGTGCAAAGTGTGAGTACATGTGTGTGCTTACAAGTGTGTAGAGGCGAATCCTGATCCAGCCGCTCCCCAAACCCACCCTCTGGCAGTTGGCTTGCCCTGGAGGTCCTACCTCTCCCTGTGTGCTGGGATTACAGTTGCCATAACACCTGTTCAACTCTGAAGCGGGTTCTGGGGGTCCAGACTCCTGCTCTCACACATATGCTCTCCTCACTAAGCCCACCCCCCCTTGTATCTCCTTTTCTAACAGTCAACCTGACTTCTGTACCTCTTAACTGGGGCTCTCTCAGCCCTCAAGAAGCTGGGGCAGGACCAGGAGTTGGATGCCAGCCCTGGTGACATAGTATGTTCCAGATGAGCCTGGACTAACAACTAAGATCCTTTCTCAAGAAAAACAACACAGTTATTGTCCCTAGGTGATAGGACAGTAATTTTCACATTCTCAATTCTTTTTGCACTTTTCAACTGGTTTCCATATTACTATACAATGAGAAAAACTCGCAACCCTTACGAGGGGATGAATCCAGTGCTGTGAGCATGCTAACCGTATGTTTTATTACTGAGCTACATGCCAAGGGCAGCTCTTCATTTGGAAAAACAATACTAACAATGTTTATAGGTATTGAAAGCACAACACATGGAAGGAATTTCCAACCTGGGTAAGTTTACTATTCACAGACATCTAGAGGATTGGTTTATAGGCCTCACCCACCATCAACACTTTACCACACATCTCATTGCAGCGGATTCATTTAATGTCTCACGTATCAACACACATCACACTGATTCAGGTGCAGATACCTGATGGTTGTGCTAAAAAAGACCGCCTAAGTCCTTCAGGACTTTCAAAAGTATAACACTGGCAAACTTCCAAGACCCCTCAATCTCTAGAACTACAAATTCTTCATCTTAAAGAAATGAAAGTAACCTTGAAAGTAAGAAATGCTGAAAAAGAAGATCTTAAAATAAATAGTATGTCAAAATTGTTACTAAAAAGACTACACAAAACTAGTTAACTGTTTAAAAAAATCACCAACTAGAAAAGCATCGTTTAAGTCTCCAAATGTTAAACTCTTCTTCTATCAGTTTTTCTAGGCTGGCCTTGAGTTTACAATCCTGTCTTAGCCTCTAGAAGCTGGCATTACAAGCCCATGCCACCATCCCAAGCTCCTTCATTGCTTTAACCCCACTGCAGAGCTGAGACAGAACACCTGCCTAGGGCGGCAAGATCCAGGGCCTGGTCCCCAGCATGTCAAACCAACAAATGCAATACAACCCAACTGCAAAGCCTACCTCATCTCATCAAGTGAGTGTATTCTGTCTGTCTGTTGAGACAGGGTCTCTGTGTATCTCTGAAGGGCCCATAACTCACTACATAGGCCAGGCTGGCCTTGACCTTACAGCAATCCTCCTGCCTCTGCTCCCAAGGCTGGGATTGTTGGTTAAGGAATGACTTTCTAGTGAAATGTATTTATTGGAGGCTGAGCCTGGATGCCATCACTTCCTATGATGCTTATTCTTCATTCTAGGAATTCTCCTGCACCACTGGGACCTTCCTTCCCTTTCTATACAGTGCTAGAGCATCTCAGCTGACCGTCAAGCCCTCCTCTGGCCCCATACAGGCACTGGTTCCAAACTCAGGTGGTGAAGGTCACCGAGATGCCCACAAGTCAAGTTCAATCACGACTTTCCTCCCCTGCTCTTGCCTCATCTCTCGGGAACAACTACTCAAGCGGTAGCTCACTCCATTCCCCTTGACCCTTTCCTGGCGCTGGTGACCATTCCTTTCCCTCCCGTTCATGCTCCTCGGTCCTCACCGCAGTGCCTCCCCTTACTGCAGTTCCTAATGCCGCACCACACCAACACTTGACTCCACGGCCCTCTCTACGCTCTCCACCTACCACACCGCCCCTCCCCAGCACCGGGCTACATTCCCGACTCATCTGCCTCACTTACGAAGAAGACTCCATGACAAACCTGTTTTCCTCCTCTCCAAAACAAAGCCTACAAGGCTAAGATGAGCTGGCGAAGACCACCATGTGAGCCGAGAGTGGAACTCGATTCCGGTCAAGACCGGTTCTTTGAGTAAGCCTGATGGACTCCTGTACTTTTAACTTCTCTTATGCCCACAGGCTTTATTTAGTTTCCTGAAATCAGTTCAGTGAAAATGCTTACGTGATGACAAGCAGGTGAGAAGACCCAGGCTGAGGCCGGCAATGCAAGGGTTCCCTTGGTAGCAGTGTGAGCTGTACAGATGTAAGACACTAAGCAGTGAGCCCAGAAATGCCTCAAAAAGAACAGCAATGCTGACAAAACCGAAATTCCCAGAGCAGGAAAAAGAGAAAAGAAATTAAGTGACAAAGAAAAACCTGCACACAATTTAGGGAAAAAAGAAGAAATGGGACATCATTGTTCAATGGATTCTTTCTCCACATTGTGGTCTCTCGGAAGAGTCCAAAAGAAGACCAAGCATGCCTTAACAAAATCAGCTGCAAGTACCTTCAAGGATTCCGTGCAAAGTCCACTTGTATATAGGCCAGCTGACTGCCGGCTAAGTACAGCAAACACAAAGGTAAATGGGTCTGTCATGTGCTGGTGTGACACCGTTCACTTGTGCCCCTCCTAGTCTTTGTTCACGTGTAGCTTTGTGTTTCTTCTCACAGACCTTGCTCTACTAAACTAAAGATCACCCCCAGCTCACACCTTCCTCTGAGAACGGCAACAGAGTATTATGACTTGACTAGTGATGTCCCTCACAGACTGTTTTCAATGTTTGTCAGTGCTGTGTCGGGAGGTTTTTGACCTTTGGGTACCAGAAGGCACTGCGCAAGTTTCCAAAGGAGGGAAGCGACCGACAGTCCTCCTCAGCTCTGACACCCACAGCCACAACAACGCTGTGAACAACACAATGAACGCTGGCACAAGACACAAGGGTGCAGCGGTGGCGCACATTGGCGGTAACCAGCAGCGCTCTGATGGGATTTAAGACCCGCTCAGCAAGGGAGAAATCACGCCTGGTACTGGAAACGCAGCCAACTACCCGGGGCTGGTGAAGGACTTACAACTGCCACTTCCCTAAACCAGCGTAAACCAGCGTAACTCCTAATCACATCTAAATACGTGTCCTTCTACCCTCAGGTAAGTGCAGTCTTCACTGTCATCAAGGAAACTTCTCTCTGCAACAGAGGGAGACCATGACAGACAACTACAACCAATCAAAACGCAGAGCTGTGGAGCCAGGCCCAACAGATCCATCTACAATACAGCTCCAGCACTTAAGGTTCAGGGATCACTGCAGAAGGGAGAGCGGAAAGATCGTAAGAGTCAAAGGATCAAGGGGTTTGCCATGAAAGTGTCTCCAGGAAATGTCAGCAGATACACCCATGGTGTCTCCCCAACATGACTGCCTAAACACGAGCTGAACAATAGCAGGCCAATAACAATAGGCATACTACAGTGAAAGGTGACAGGGGTCCTCAACCCTGCATGAAGAACTATATGAGCTAAGGAAGGCAGAGAGTGGGAGAATAGTCCACCTCTGTAGGGTAGGGAAGAGTATACCAATTGGTTAACCAGTGGTCAGCCCTGAAAACACACATATAAAGCAACATTATACAGACTGAGTAGGTTGGATTTACATATTTAGGAATACACACACATACTTAACAATAATTAATGAAAAAACAATGAATGAATGTGAAAGACAGCAAGGAAGGGTGTCTGAGAGGATTTGAAAGAAAGGGAAGGGGGAAATGTGATCTCAAAAAATAAAAAATTAAATAGAAAAAAAAAGACAGGTATCACAATCCAATGGAACTACTTATGTACAAGGAGAAACAAAGACTCTGAAAAACCAAAGGGATGTGGAAAGCCAGGAGACAGCGCCGCAGCAGCAGAATGAAGGCATGTTCCTTAAACCCAGAGTGAGTGACCCTCTCCACTGGGATGGTCTTTACCCTTGGGGTCAACGTGGACAGCACTATCTTTCTGAAGGCTGTCTTTTTTTTTAAAAAAAAAAAAAAAAAAAAAAAAAAAAGATAAAATCACCCAAGAATTTTACTATTTCTAAGGGGAGAAGGGGGAAAATACCCATTTTTAAAACATACAGCAAATTCTAGGCAGCGACTCATGTTCAGACTTACCGAATGCTGGTGCGCTGGAAATAGCGACCGGCTGCTGCTTCATGACGGGGGGCAGTGCAGAGGGCAGCTGATAGCCTTGGAGCTTCAGCTTGATGAGCTTCATGGCTATGGAGAACTCCACCTGGTCCATCCTCCCGTCGTTGTTCATGTCAGCGAGGGCCCTGCGAAGGAAGCGCAGCACAGGCTCAGGACCACCGGGACCACCAACTCTTTCTCAACACCACCCCTCGGGCGCAGACCAAAGAACCGGCTCCTGTGCCCAAAGAGAACAAAAAAGCTACGGGGTTGGGGTGGGTGGGGGGAGCCGGCCGTTTTAGGTGACTACGCGGTATTCTGCACCCCGCTAGTCTTTACCTACAGAGACACAGAGGGTCTTTCAGCCTGAGTTTGAAGACTTGTTACTTTTTAAGAGATTTCATTTGAATAAAGAATGTTCTAAAGTTAGACAGGGGTGGAGGTGACACAATTCTATGACAATTCTACAGACACTGAACTGCACAGGGTCGTTTCAAAAGGTAAATTTGTTACATGAACTACGTTGTAATTAAATGTTATTAAAATGGATCTGGAAATAGTCTTATTTCTAGAGATGCCAAGTTAAATTCCACTTTCATGGCGTGGCATACTATCCTTTTCTGGGACACTACGACACCGGGAGAGCTCTTCAAGCTAACTGCTTTTAGAACCCTGCCCGGCACACTCACTGCTGAAGCCGTGCTTAGGGGTGAGCTTGCTGTTTCAAACCATCCTCAAGCATCCACGGCCAAGTGTGGTTTGTAATGAGTTTTCCAAGAGCACTTCCTCCCGTGGAAAAGGCAGCAAAAGCAGTGAAAGGTTCAGATCTGCACCGGAAGTTACACTGCCCAACCCAGCTGCGCACACTCACGGCAACATGAAAAACACTTGTTAGACTTCACTTCTTTTACCCACAGATGAAAACACACAACAAAAAGCGTGCCCTGCAATAAAGCTAAAGCTCTCTAGAAGAGACACAGGCCGTGGAAATTGGCAGTTATTTGGAAGGTAAAGATCATCTAGCTGGAAGGAGCTCCATGGTGGCTGGCCCAGGAGCTGGGTCCTCCTGCAGCCGTGACCCTCACAAACCACGTGTTCCTCGGCGCTCACTTTCTTAGGCTTCCTGCTCACTCAGATTCACTGTCCTGCAAACTGCTGCTCTCGCCTTTGCCAAATTTCCTGGCGGATCATACTTCTTTTTCTTGCCATTCACTATATACAGCATATTAACTATTTAGCTGCAGACACGTGAGTTTTAAAATTTTAGTCTACTGATTTTGTGTGGATCTTCACTGCATAGAAATTATACACTGTGTACACAAAATATATATTATCAGCGTTTAAGTTTTCAGCCTTTAATTTGTCTTGCTACATTTTAATCTTTAACCTAACTGTAATTCCATGGGGGGAGGTGCTATCCATGATCACATCACATTTCTTCCAATCAATACCGTCAGAAACCCCCCACCCCCCCCACACACACACCACACTGAGCTGTTATGCTCTCAGTGTTCTTATGGAGTGAGACATTTCCAGATCAGCTTTCCTGAAACAAGCAGGTCAATGTGCCGTGATCCCGTCTCAGGAGCTCAACGGCATGCTCTGCTTTTCCTTTTTAGGGACACTGTTTTCGGGACTGGAGAGGGCAAGCTTGCAGCATAAGCATGAAAACCTTTTACACGCCCAACACATGTGAAAGGTATGCAGGCGTGTAAAAAGTAGGTAAGGGATGGTGGTGCATACTTGGATTCTCGTGCAGGGAAGTGGAGGCTGACCACTGATCTTAGCCTCACTGGGGAGCTGTCAAAGACCCTGTCTTATGAACAGAAACAAAACACAGACACTAAAGAGATGGCTCAGCTCTTAAGATTGCTGGCTGCTCTTGCAGGGGACTCGGGTTCACTTCCCAGCACCTACAGAGCTGCTAACAATTATCTGTTTATAGTTCTTGGGGGGAATTTGAAGCCCTCTTCTGGCCTATTCAGGTACTACACACACACACACACACACACACACACACACACACACACACACACACACACACTTGCTTGTTTTCTTCTGTACTGGATATACATAGTAGTTTGCTCAGCAAGGGAAATAATACTTCCGTCTTTCAAATTCTTCCATTTCCTTTAATAAAACAGTATTTTCTTCCTATATCACACTTTCTTCATGCAACTCATGAAACTTTATTGATAAATATATTCTATGAAATTTTATCATTTTTACCAGACTTGTAAGAAGCATATTTCTCTAATTTCTATTTTTTTAGGTGTTTATTTTTAAGCACTCAGGAAACAGGCAGGAGAACAAGAGATCCAGACCATCTTTTGCTACATCAAAAGACCCTGATTCAAACACATGCACAAATTCTTAAGTCATTTATGCTACATTTAATTATCTCACTCAGTTTCTAAGCATATAACTAACATAATAACGTCAGTAGAAAAACAAAGGGCATGACCTCTCTTTCCCAGTATTTCTAACAGTCTTTATCACCAGTCTTTTCGCCTGGTAAGACACTACTGAACACATTTGCACTTAGTTCTGAGTGTAGAGAAATGGAGTCAGTACTTCACTGGTTAGAACGATTCTTAGTAGTGACTTTTGCTAAGTAGTCTAACTTACTTTATTTGCTTTTAAGACAGGATTGCAAGTAGCCCAGGGTAGCCTGCAATTCACTACATCGAGAATGCCCATAAATTCTTGCTCCTTCAGCCCTAAGTGCTAGGATTGCAGGCCCTAAAATGCCACGTGGCGGGTCTTTAACTTCACTAACTAGTTACTGGTACTAGTTGTTACTGGTTACTAGTTACTGGTACTGTTGTCGCCTCCTCTGTGTCGTCTGAGAGCTCTGCTGCTGAGCCAGAGCCACTGGAAGAAAAGCTTCCTGTGCTGTGTCTAGTTTTGTTTTTCAAATCTTATTCCACATCTGTCCAGCTGAGGATGAGCTTTCCTTCATCTGCTGAAATGAACAAAATGTTGACAGAATCGCGTGATTCTCTCCCATGCCTCTGGCTTAAACTCAAGCAGGTCCAAGTGCTGTGAAACTCACACACCGTGAAAGTCTACTTGCTTGGGTTTGCATCTATCTTCAGGACAGGACCTGGCGGCCAATGAGTTGTTCTATTTTGCAAAAGCTTTCAGATTTAAGAGATACCAATAAGGTGACAGTCTTTTCTTCTTCTGCAAAGTATTTTTAAACATGCTCAGCTATTTTAAATGCTTTACAGGGGAGAAAAGTTCCATTCACAGCAATGTGCATACTTTATTTACGTTTAAATAAAGAACCAAGCAGACTTCCACCCTCCATCCCACACTACTTCTCCTGGAAAACGTCGTTGGTGGAAACTGAAAATATTCAATGTGAGATTCATGTGTTAAGGGACAGAAGACTTTTTAGTAAGAGTTTGACTAGAATAATTTAGTGCTCCTAAACCCCTTTCCACTTCCTTAGGCACGGAGAAAGAAACCAGAAGCAAGGACCCAGCACAGTTCTAACATTAGTCTACAGTTCTCAAAAAGATTTTGTCCCTCAATTAACAAAACTTAACTAGTAAAACTCCCTAGTGACGAGAACTCAAAGGCAGTTCTGGCAATATCGTTACTCTACAAAGCTCAGCCCTCTACCCTTCCCCTCCTGGTACGGACACTACAGCAGAACCCAGCGGCTTGTCTACGGCAGAACCCAGCGGCTTGTCTACAGCAGAACCCAGCGGCTTGTCTACGGCAGAACCCAGCGGCTTGTCTACAGCATTGCTGTCAATCCACTGCCCAAGGCTTCCGACAAAAAGCAAACACTGAGACTCTGGCGTCCTTTTCTTACTCTGCTGCTGCAGTTACTTCTCCGGTGAACTCTGTACCCGTGAGTCTGGACGACAGTGACCCCAAATCTGTAAAGCTTAAGTAGTAAGAGTGTGTGCTAAACAGGTGCCCAGCAGGCACCGGTGGCTCGTTGACTCTGGAAACCGGCTGAGGAATAAATCGGAGATTAGCCATGTATCTATCAGAAGTGGTGCCTATCAAGAGGAGGCAGGGTGAGGAAGGAGCAGAGGTGTCAGATGCCAAGTGTGGTGGCTGAGTGATAAAGGCTGCCCATAGTCTCTGGCATTTGAATGTGTGGTCCCCAGCTGGCAGCCCTGCCTGGGGAGGCTTAGGAGGTGTGGCCTTGCTGAAGGAAGTGTGTCACTGGGGTTGGGCTTTGAGGTTGCAAAGACTCCTCGATGAGGTCTCTGCTTCCTGCTTGTGGTTAGATATGTGCCCTCAGCTGTGGCTGATGCCATGCTTGGTGCTGGCTGCCAGGCTTCCCCAGTGGGACGGGACTGATGGGCTCTTACTGTCAGCACGAAATACACCCTTCCTTCTCTAAGTTGCCTTGTCATGGTTTTTTATCGCAGAAAAGGAACTGGAAAGTAACTATCACACCAATGGTACACTTTTCTTATTTGATTTATACAAATAAATCACACACCGCTCTCATACACTGTTGGTGGGAAAATTACTACAACTCTAAGTGGCAAGGAAACCACATAATCATTTACTTAGAACGAGCAACTGTATGCTTATGAATTATCTCTGAAGGTACATTTTCACCAACGTAAAAACACATGGCTAAGAGCTATTCATCACAGAATTTTCTGTAATCACTACATTATCAGTAATCGCAATACACGGGTAACAACCTAATACGGAAACATGGGAGATGACTGGATAGAAGCACCAAGCATGCCTGACACCATGTAAACGAGAAGACGGAGGATAAGTGCTTTCCAGGATACGGTAAATGAGAAAAGCAAAAAAATAAAAGTGCGTTTATAGCTCACCCTTAATATAAGGAAGAGGAATAAACTACACACCGACAGGAAACATTCTATGTTCTGTACCTGCTCTTTACCACAATAATAAACAACAGTAGAAAACAGTGATGTGAGTGGGAACATGGAATGAGAAGCAGACTGGGAGGCTCTCTGCATACACTGCTGCTGTCAGAACGTTGTTAATAACCTGCAGACCTTGAGGAGCTCTTCCTGAAGAGCAGGAGGTCACTGCTCCGCATAGACATGTCACAGGCCATCCATCTGCCATTTGGTGCCCATGAAACCAAAAGTAAGGCCAAGCAATAAGAAAAATGAAACCAGTTTGCTTACTCATTCATTAAAAAAAATTAACTCTGGGTGCACCTGCTATGGTGTGAGCGCCGTCTTCTTGTTTAGAACAAGTCAGATTAGACACCACAAAGCCCAGAGGGAAGGGCTGGCTTTGCGTTTCAGTGGCAAAGCCCTCTCTGTCCAGCATGCTGGAGGCCCCGGGGTGCAGACCCCCCACCGTGAAGTGGCGCTGGGACTGCAAGAGGGTTCCGGGGCAAGGGAGCCACTCTGGACAACTGCAAAGAGCATCTTTTTGCAGGATGACAAGACAGTGAGTGGTTAGGTGGGTCCTACAACTGCAGGAAGAAGACTAACACAGTGGTCCTGGGGCAAGGAGAGGCCTGCCCTGGGAGGAACACTGGGGGCAGCTTCCGGAGGAGATGCTGTGGAAGAGAGTGAGCAAAGATAAGAGGTAAGAGGAGGGGAAACACAGCAAAAGCAGGATCATACTGGACATATAGTTATGGCTTTGGGTTTTAGTCTCAATGAAGAACTTTAATTAATTAATTGATTATATATATTGTGTATGAGTATTTCTTTGCATGGATATGTGTGTACCATGTATATGGCTGCTGCCCTCAGAAGTCAGAAGAGGGCATTGGATCCCCTGGAACTGCAGTTACAAACAGCTGTGAGCCACCATGTGGGTGCTGGGAATTGAACCCAGTTCCTCTAGAAGAGTGGCAAGTGCTCTTAACCACTGAGCCATCTCTCTAACCACATAATGGAGAGTTTAAATGTCTGTTTCCAGAGGGGCAGGGGTTCATTTTTAAGGCTGATCTCATGTAGCCCAAGCTGGCATTAAACTATGGATGCTCCTGTTTTTCTACCTTCAAAATGCTTTGACTATAAGTATGAGGCATCATGCCCAGTGTGGTTTTTACTTTTTAAGAACAGATGTATTTTATTTTCAATTGTATGTGTGCATGTGAGTGTGCACATGAGTACTAAGCATCCTTGGAGGCCAGAGGTGTCAGATCCCTTGGAGCTTGAATTACAGGCAGTTGTCAACAGTTCAATGTGGGTGCCAGGAATTGAACCTCAGAGCCTGTGCAGCATCTCTGAAGAGCAGTTTGAAATTTCATGAAAAGAGACTTGCTGAGATGATGCGCAGGGAGCAGCAAGCTGCCCTTGAGCCCCAGCTCCAACACCCATTTACTGAGTAATTCACAGTGGTACTTAAGCTCTTCAAAGCTCAGTCTTAACAACTGTCATGAATAACAGCCTTTCCAACCTCATATTCACGTGTTTCCCTGGATGGACTCTGCCACATGGGATCCCTGTGGCACTGATCTAAGGAGGAAGAGAGGTCTGCATCTGTAGAGGCTCACTGTCCTGTCTCCTGTCTCCCAGAGGTCTGCATCTGTAGAGGCTCACTGTCCTGTCTCCTGTCTTCCAGATGTGTGCATCTGTAGGAGCTCACTGTCCTGTCTCCTGTCTCCCAGAGGTCTGCATCTGTAGGGGTTCACTGTCCTGTCTCCTGTCTCCTAGATGTCTGTGGTTGCAGAGCTAATGAGCTGACTATCTCAAAGCCATTGTGGTGTTTTGTAGAAATTGCATTACAGTTAACTAGCTCCTGGACTCTTGAACTATAGCCTGTTCAGACTTGGGGACTGCTTGTCTCCCAGCAGGATTTCCAGTGAAGACGATGACAGCCACAGGAAAGGTAAATCCTCTGAAGGAGTTAGGTTAGAGTGTGGAATGCCGGCTGGATTCCAACAATGGAACGCCGAAGATGACACAGCTCCTAGAAGCCCCCCGCCCAGGAGGGAGGCGGGGAATTGGCAGACATCGTTTGGCAATTAAACTGTTTAGAATTATTTCTGCCTCACCCTGGTGTTAAGAAGAAGAGGCAGAGAGGAAGGACAGAGCCCTGTAATCTCTGCTACTTAGGAAGCGGAGGAAGGAAGACTGAAGTTCAAGGCTACTGTGGGCAACTAATCAGAACTCCGCATCAAAATACATTTCTTTCTTCTTCTCCTCCTTCTTTTCTTTTCTTTTATTTTACTTTTATTTTTATTTTCAAGACAGGGTTTCTCTGTGTAGCTCTGGCTGTCCTGAAACTCACTCTGTAGACCAGGCTGGCCTGGAACTCACAAAGATCTGCCTGCCTCTGCTTCCCAAAAGCTGAGATAAAAGGTGTGCACCACCACCAGGCCAAAATAAAAATTAAAAGGTGGGGGGAGGGTACACAGGGATACAATTCAGTGAGTATTTGGGCAGCATGCTTCCAAGGTAAGGCAGTTTTTGGCATTTTTCCCCCTGAGCTGGGGTTCCATACCGTGGCTCCCACTAGCCTCTAAGCCAGGATCCACTGGTCTCTCAAGTGTCAGCACCACAGCCCTGTGCGGGCATGCCTGGTGCTAAGACGCTTCATGAGCAAAACTTCAGAAGTCGGCTATATCATCAGAGGAGCACACGTCAGTCAGTGGAGGAGCTCTGGAGAGCAGGGTCTAGAGACAGCCTTCACAGAGGGCACAGCGCCGCACGCCAGGCTGCAGCCCACAAGAAGCCTGTAACCACCCAAACAGGTGTCACGCAAGTGCATCTCGATTCCGACGCACAACTGCGTGGACGCAGCTCCTGGGCCTGCTTGCCATGGACTCCCTGAACACGAGCTTCCTCTCTCCCAGAGCCGTTTACGTCCTAGCTCCAGTGGACCAGCAGTTAGGACTGGAAGAGCGGCGGGGAAGCAAGCGCGGGGTGGAAGCAAGCTCCCTAGCAGAAAGAAGGAAAGAGACTGGCTGCCAAAATGCTGACAACAGGAAAAAAGACGGCAGACAACCGAATACAGCCCGGGACTCTGGCATCGTTACTTTTCAGTCCGAATTTGATACAACAGTGTGCGCGTTACATGTCTCAGTAATTAGCTGGAAAGTGCGGTTGTGTGGAAGATCCGGTCTCCGACGCTAAGACCTACCTTCCTGGGTTTTGTTTCAATGGCCCATGATATCATATGTCAAGCCACACATGAAATCCGTCATGTACAGTTGTTCTGTCAACCCACTCAACTTTACAACAAAACACAAACATGCCAATTACCTACATTAAAAATCGAGGTCAAAACTGGCAAAAATATGTTGCCAACAGCCGAGACAGAGAGCGCGACATCTAGGACTACATTTTCTGTCCTTTCTTTACACCAAGTGCCCTCCATAACACCAACACCCTCAGGAAATGGAGGTGCAGTCCTGGTAAGAGCCAGAGGAAAATGTGGCTTTCTTACAGGACCTCATAATTCAGCATGGCCCCCCAGAGCTGGGAACCTAGAACCCAAACTCTGTCTGACAGCCTGTGCGACTCATGCTCACTCATGAGCATCTCCTCTTGTGACAGAAGTCGGCACTCACTTCGCATTGGTCGAGGATCACACTGTACAAAGCACCAGTCATTTCTAACTACTACTAAGTCTCAAAGAGTGAAAGATAAAGAATAATTAATTCCTTTAGAAAGGAAGAAATGGGGGGCATTTAAATAAGTGTGAATGATATGCATGGAGCCCAAACCAATAGCGGGAAACTACCCACATGCAGATGTTTCGGTCACAACTGAATGTTTGTGCACAGCACGGCCACTCAAATGGCGGCCCTCTGCAAAAGTAGTCTCTGGAAGAAGTGACAGGAGGTTCTCGGCTAGGCCTGCACGCTCTCTTTCTACATAAGAAACTGCATTTCCAAACAAATGGAGCATAGACAGTGTTTTATTTTACATTCGGCTCATATGAAATTCCAACTTACCATATTTGTGCTAAGACAGGCTGAGGTAACCCAGATTGAAAAAAAAAGTTCCTCGCTTGGTCACCTGTAAAGTAAGTGGGGAAGGTTTGAGGAGAAGCAGAGCGGCAGTGAACAGAAATCCTCTTACAGCAAAATTACAGAATCATTTAGGAAGCTGGGTACCTGAGAACGCCAATGACCCCATGGGAAAGGTCAGAGGTCTCTAACATCTAATTCATTACAAACACCTAACTCCACACTTGAAAAGACGGGGCATTTGCTGGGATGGACGCCACCCCCTTGAGGCTGTGGTCAGACAAGATGAGCCACCCAACCCGCCCCAGGCTGCTGCTGCGGCTGCGAGGTGCTGGAGACTTCAGGAGGTGGGGCCTAGTGAAAAGTCTTAGGTCATCAGCCAAGCCTCGGTCCTGAACTGAACCGGTACACTAATATAAGCCTTTCTGTTTTAACACCTGATGTACAGGCTATTTTGTTACAATAAGAGAGGAACACAGAACAAAGCACACACAGAGGACTCCTTAGTTAACAACTCTATAAAAAGCTTTTACTCTGAATATTGACACTGTTGATACTAACACAGAACCCGCAACAATGAAAAAAGTCCTGCCAATCAGTAAACTGGAGAGTTATCATAAAACAAACACAAAAATACCTCCTAGGAAACCCAGATTCCCACTTCCTGCATGGAACTGCTGAATGGTGGCCAAACAGCAGGAAAGGACTTTCAAAGACAGCAAAAAAACCCTCGGAAAGTGTCTGCTGTCTGCTGCTCTCCCAGGCCAGGAAGGGTTAGCACTTTAGTCTCAGGGCACAGGTCTGACCCCATTTAAAGGCTGTAGTGCTCTGACTACAGCCAGATCTCAGAAAGCTGTCCAGCAGGCGGCCGGATACTCATGGAGGACTACTGTAAAGGTTGGAAGGTGTTACAAGAGAAGCAATTTAAGAACATCGTCTCGAGGGCCTGAGAGCGCTCTGGGTAAGAGTCCACACCTGAGGCCCGAGCTCCTGAGCTCCCGAGCTGGACTGCTGAAAGCCATGGCAAGACAGGGGAGACCTGACCCCACAAAGCTATCCTCTGCCTTCTCTACCACTCCAACACACACAACGATGACGATGAACAAAATTTCGAAAACAAGTAACCAAAGCACAGGTTCAGGATGAGGCCAAGTGGATTAAAGGCCCACTGGTCACACGCGCCCACTTCTCCACATGGCAGATTTCGTACTGCTCAGGAAGAACGCACAGGGGCGGACCACACACCAGTGATGAATCCGGATATCGGCTTCAGACTATGGAACTGCTGGTCATGCTTGGCTCTCTCCTCCACGGTTATGGCCCAGATGTCCAGGCTACCTGCGGTCCAAAGACAAGACAGACAGATGTTCAGACACATGATGTCCACAGCACTTTAAAGTTCTTCGGGCATGCTCTAAATGGTGCGATAAACCACTGTCCTTGGAAGATGTGTCTAAAGTCTAAAAGAAGAACAAAGCAATTTAAAAAACAGCGCAAATACTTCCTAGAAACTTGATTCTATGAAAACATAAGAAGTTAGTAATTTATTTCAATACAACTAAGAAACAGACTAAGGTAACTGAAGATTAAAACTCTACCATCAGGTGCCTAAAATGTCACCGGTAAAGTGATGAAAATTTAAGAGGAGCACTAAAAAAAAGTAGTGGTGGCAATAACAGTACTGGTGGTGATGGTGGTGGTGGTGGTGGTGGAGGTGGTGGTGGTGGTGGTGGTGGTGGTGGTGGTGGTAGAGGTGGTGGTAGAGGTGGTGGTGGTGGTGATGGTGGTGGTGGTGGTGGTGGTGGAGGTGGAGGTGGTGGTGGTGGTGGTGGTGGAGGTGGTGGTGGTGGTGGTGGTGGTAGAGGTGGTGGTAGAGGTGGTGGTGGTGGTGATGGTGGTGGTGGTGGTGGTGGTGGAGGTGGAGGTGGTGGTGGTGGTGGTGGTGGAGGTGGTGGTGGTGGTGGTGGTGGTGGTGGTGGTGGTGATGATGGTGGTGATGGCAGTGATGATGTAGTGATGATGTAATGATGGTGGTGATGATGGTGGTGATGGTGGTGGTGATGGTCATGGTGGTGATGGTAGTGGTGGAGATGGTGGTAACTGTGGTGGTGGTGGTGGTGATGGTGGTGGTGGTGATGGTGGTGGTGGTGATGGTGGTAGTGGTGGTGGTGATGGTGATGGTGGTGGTGGTGGTGGTGGTAGTGGCGGTAGCACTCCAACACAAGCAGTATCTTGTGTGACTCTGCAAATATTCAAATATCTGGTAATGGTTGTACAGCTTTGCAAATGTACTAATGATCACCAAACGGCACAGTTAAAACTAGTCAACCATATGATGTTTATATTGTGCCTCACTAAAGTTGCTTCTAAAAATGGCTATTCTGATAAAACTAATGACCAAACACAGAACATATGCTTTTTCAGAACAGTCATTTTCAGAAGCAACGTCAGTGAGGCACAATTCAGACAAATATGAATCTTTAGTCCCCAGTCTTCCAAAAATAATTCACCAAAGTCATTAAATGATGGAGAAAAAACTCTGTAAAAGCCAACCACTGCCCCCAACCTGGGAACATACAGCGCCCATGTTTTACACAATGTGATCATGCTTGTAACACTCTACCTAACACTCTCCTCTGCTCAGGGTGGGCTCTGACAGTGACAGCAGGCTCCACTCAGACACTGTGTCGCAGGACTCAGAAGGGTCTCTGACACAGACACCTCTCCCCTCAGACTAGAGGCCCTACAAAGTAAAAGGACTTTTACTGTCCTGTTGAGCTTCATATTTACCAACAAAATGAAAGCCAAAAATAAACAAATGAAATGATACACTTCATTAAAAAGGTACACCAAAAAACAAAAATCCATGTAACAAAAAAATTACTGAAGGTCTGGAAAAGTCTGATTGGAATCCCAGAGACTTTCATAGGTGTGCTCAGGGGGTGACACATGGCGCCTTCTCATTCTCTTTACAACTGACACAAGACATCTGCTTTACATTTCCTTTTGGTTTCTGGCAATACCAGGGATTGAAAGTAGGGCCTAACGAGGGCATCACACCTTGTGCTGTGTCCACAGCCCTGCCAAGATCACCTTAGCATCGCAAACTTGCTTTGTTAATAGATTCTAGGCTAAGGTGCAACTCGGTGACAGGTGCTTGCCTAACATACATCAGGTCCCGGGTTCAACCTCCAACATGACAAGAAAACAGGGCACGCATGAATAACATGCCAGAAAAACATTGTACCCAGACTTATGAGTTTCAAATGGATAAAGTAAAGCAAAAAACATCACGCTTCAAACCCAGGCTATGAAAGAGCATAACATGATCCACTCAGTTCAACAAAGAAACTATGTAAGCAAGATGCTGAGACGGGCGGGGTCTGAGAGCAAGGAGGAGGCGTCAGCTACCCGTGCACCTTATCTGGATTTCAACTTGAACAAAAATAATGAAAAACTGCCTGAAGTCTGAACTGCATATAATGTGAATTTTATAGGTAGGATACGTGTATGAGTTTTAGAGGTTTGGTAATAGTAGTGTACTTTAGTTTTTAGTAAATAAACACAGTAAAACCTTCAGAGATGAAAGGTTAAGATGTCTTGGAGTTACTTCAAAACAACCCACTGAAACAAAATGGAGTCCCTAGTCACTGAAGCATCCCAAGGCATACTATGAGGGTTGACTGTGTAATTTTCTCTATTCATGTTGGTTTGTTTCTGTGGCAATGAAGACTGAACACAGGACTTCACGCACGTTGTTGGCAAGCACGCTACCTCTAAGCTACACCCCAGTCAATTCAACTCTATTAATTTATCTGAAATATCCCATCATTGAAAAGTCTTAAAATCTGGCCCCAACTTATATTAAGAAATCAATTTTCAAAACTTACCACCAAAAGGTGTTGGAAACTGAGCCATGGTTCTGTTACGTTTACCTTGCTAATCGACGCCTGTAATTAAAACGGAATACGTAAGTTTAGGAAAACTTCAGGTCTGTATAAAAACACACTAACATGTCGTCTTTAACTGTCAGACATCAACACCAGAGCTAGAGTACAGCCCTACACATCAAAGTCACAATGAAAGGGTTCTTCATTCATTCCCTGGACAGATTCTCAGTGCCAGAAACAAGGGTGGCTGCTGGTAGCCTGGCAACAGGGAGCTGGTGCACGGCCAGCTAGGACAACCTGTTTACTCGCCAGTGCCATATCTGACACTTGGTAACGTGTCTTCTTAACCATCTATATCTAAGCACTCATCCTAACGTAAGATGAACACTGTATAAGGTGGTACATCGTTCCTATCATTTAATCGCATGCATGGCCCAGCGTCAGGCTCTAACTCCACCCTGAATTGCAGGTAAGGAAGAGAGAGAAGGGAACCGAACAGGATAGATGCCATAGCCTGCGCGTTCAAGAACGACACTGAACTGCTCCATGAAGAGTCTGGGAACAGGCAGTCAAGAGGGCTCAGGGGATAAAAGCACTTGCCACCCAACAGTGCAAACCTGATCACCTGAGTTCAATGCCTGTAACCTACGTCAAGGTGGACAGAACCAACCTCGTCAAGTTCCTCTAACCTCACACTGTGGTACGCACACTCACACACAAATCATAAAGGGCTACCCTTCAAAAATACAGTATAAGAGGGATGCTGGGCCTCCAAACTCAGCACTTAGGAGGTGAGGGCAAGAGGTCAAGGTCATCCCAGAAACACAGTGAGTTTAAAGCCCAGTTAGGCTACATAAAGCTATTCTCAAAACAAAACTATAAGATACATTTAAACAGTACTCATTTAGTAATGCCTGCCCAGAATATCAAACCAATGTTCCAAAATTTCCCATCAGGCATTCCTGCTCATGAGCAGCCAACAAAAAACAAAATCCTCTTCCACAAATAAAAACTTCAGACTTAAAGACTCCTTTTCTTCTTATTTGTGGTGGGTTTGAATTTGACGAACAGTGGCCTTAGTCTGCCATTGGTTGTGCTGTTGGGGGAGGCAGGCGTGTGGCCTTGCTGGAAGAAGTGTGTAACTGGAGGAGGTGTGTGGCCGTGCTGCAGAAGTGTGTAACCGGAGGCAGGCTGGGGAGTTAAAGAATCTCACCATTTCTAGTTTGCTCCCTCGGCTTGGTTTGCCAAGTCTGCCAGGATGTAAATTCTCAGCTTCCTGGTCCAGCCATCATGCCTGCACTCTGCCCACTTCCTGGTCCAGCCATCATGCCTGCCCTCTGCCCACTTCCTGGTCCAGCCATCATGCCTGCCCTCTGCCCACTTCCTGGTCCAGCCATCATGCCTGCCCTCTGCACACTTCCTGGTCCAGCCATCATGCCTGCACTCTGCCCACTTCCTGGTCCAGCCATCATGCCTGCCCTCTGCCCACTTCCTGGTCCAGCCATCATGCCTTCACTCTTCCCACTTCCTGGTCCAGCCATCATGCCTGCACTCTGCCCACTTCCTGGTCCAGCCATCATGCCTGCCCTCTGCCCACTTCCTGGTCCAGCGATCATGCCTGCCCTCTGCCCACTTCCTGCTTCCTGGTCCAGCGATCATGCCTGCCCTCTGCCCACTTCCTGCTTCCTGGTCCAGCGATCATGCCTGCCCTCTGCCCACTTCCTGCTTCCTGGTCCAGCCATCATGCCTGCCCTCTGCCCACTTCCTGATCCAGCCATCATGCCTGCCCTCTGCCCACTTCCTGGTCCAGCCATCATGCCTGCGGCTGCCATTCTCTTCCTCCCTTCAGCTTACTCAGAACATCTGCAAGCTCAGTTTCCCAAGAGCATGCTCTCTTACTTAACTCATACAATGCTTCTGTAATTGACAGCTCATACACTTCTTATCCAACTTTCCAAAAACGTCCAGCTCTGTATTTGTTTTGTTTTTCCAGTCAGGGTTTCTCTGTGTGGCACTGGCTATCCTGGAACCAGCTTTGTAGCCCAGGCTGGCCTCAACCTCAGAGCTCTGCCTGCCTCTGCCTCCTGAGCGCTGGGTCTAAAGGGGTGAACCTCCACTCCCGGCTAAGCTCTGGATTTTTAAGGCAACTACTTAACACACACGAGAGAATCCGCTGTTCGTTCTGTCTGACTAAGCTCCATCCTTCACTGTTTTCTCCAAAATAAAGACAAGTGATTAACCCCTTGTGCCCGGCCACTCCAGACCCCACCGCTTTCTTGCTGGGCCATCCGTTTTGCAAACAAGTATCTTAGATTTGCCAGGTCTGTTTCATCTGGAAATAAACATCTTCTCTCTGTCCATTACAAACCCTAGGTCTATGAGCCACCTGGGCCAGAACTGACTGTTGTAGCGCCTCGGACTCAGGCCTTTACCCTTCAGTGGGGGGTTTGCTGGACTTGCGCCGGTTCACATCTAGGTAGTTTCCCCTGATTCCTATTTTACTTAAGTGTTTTTAGTAAGGAATGGATGCCAGTTTTTTAGAAGCTTATTTCTTAGCTACTAGTGAAGTAATCACCCATTTTCCCTTTTATTAGCATTCTGGGTTTTTCTTCTTTCTTTCAGAGTTGGGATTTGATCTGAGCCCCACATGCTAAGCAAGTAAGTACTCTACGACGGAACTACACATTAGCCCTGACACTGAATTACAGCGACTGGTCAGCTAATATCAAGTTATCCTAGACTTCTGTAATAAACACAATTCAGACAAGCGTGCTCTTCTTTTGCAGCACGGTTTGGTGTACCATAAAGCGATGGATCTGGAGGAAAGGGGTCTATTTACCTCCCTGTAAATTACAAAACTCTTAAACAGTACAAAATGTATAAAAATGATTGGCAATATATACAATTGAAATATGACCAGAAAAAAATATTTTAGAGATTAGTGTGAATAAATCTTTAAGAAACAAACATTGGTTACCGAAACCATTCCAGAAAGAAAACTGAGGTGCCCTCAATTTAAGTTATAATCAGTGCACTCTTAATATTAGGCTATAATATGAGAGCACTAAAAAGCATACTGTGGTGGTCTTCTAATTGTACTGAAATGTGATTTTGATTGTATGTTAATAAATAAAGTTGCCCGGGGGTCAGAGCTATTAGAGCCATAGACAGAGTGTGGCGGTGGTGGCACACGCCTTTAATCCCATAGATCTCTGTGTGTTCAGGGATACAGCCAGCATTGGAGACATATGCCTTTAAGACCTAGGGGGCTGTACATTCAGACAGTGACGAGGCAGTCATGTGTTTGGGTTTACAACCAATGAGAAGGCAGAAAAACATACTATAAAAAAAACGAACAGACAGGACATAGCTCTCTTTTGGGAAGCTGGGACACCGCAGGCAGAAGGGTGAGATTTTAGCTCTGAGCTCTGACCTCTCGGCTTTCTCTTTTACATTGTTTCTGTGTTTCTTATTTAATAAGACTGTTGATTACATCAACAGCATACTATTCTTTTTAGTAAGCATACATTTATTATACGAAACAATAAGTTCATCATTTTTTCATACACACCATTCTTATAAATACCATGTTATTCCTTACTTTAAGGATTTCACAGCTCCTTGGGGGAGTCAAAACTAGACAGAATTATAGTAACTGACGGCCGAAGTATAATCAGTTCCTGTCAGAGAACCTAAGAATAATGGCTGTTCACCACAGAAATGGATTCCCATCCCATGTAGTTTTCTTCCACAAAGAACAGCTTGTAAGATGCAGGGGAAGTAGAGACGCCCTGCTGACAGCATCCCCACTGACAACCCTGCACTGAACATCTGCCGAGGGACAACCCTGCAGACTCCACCCTGAGTCCAACATCTGGGATAGGATGCTTTTCTATCTCTTCCACTTCCTGACTACTCCTCGGAACTCCTGGGGTCACTGATCTTTGATCTTTGCAGGCTAGTAGTACACGATCTATCTAGTAAAACTTAAACCACCGTGAGGACTGAAGGTGTGCCTCCTCCCAGCCTCGTTCACTAACCTAACAGTCAAAGGCTGATCTAAGGATCAGGCTGGAACGCTCTCACAGACTGTCCTTCTAAGCCTAAGTCCTCCAAATGCCAATCACTGCTAAGTTCTAAGCTCCCAGGGAACCTGAGATGAAGGCGTAACAGACAGATGAAGTGAGAGGAGAAACCCTGCAGGCACTCACTGGTCCTTTCAGTTCTGTACCACCTGGGCAGTCCGTGCCACCTGGGCAGTCTGCGGCTGAACCATTGTGGCTGGCCTTCAGTTCGTAATCACCCACCTCAGCCTCCCTAGCAAAGACTACAAGCATGCACAACACCAGTTGCCATTTTATTAATTAATTTGAAAAATGATTTGTAAAGAGCTGTGGTGTTTCAGGAAAATGATCACATGCAAGACACCATAAAGCCAGGCTCTTGTCGCTGCTGTAGCAACCGAAGCCTGCTGCTGGGCCTCTGGCCCCTTATTAGACCCCAAACTCCGTTCAAAGCACACAAGGCTAGCTACCAAGAGAAGAGGAACCAAGTTCCCCCTACTGTGCTGTCTATGAGCCTTGCCCCAGGATGGGGCAAGTGAGGGGAGGTGCAGAGACCAAAACTCCAACAGAAATCCAGTATTTCTGGGCAAAACAAAAAAGGTCCCTGTAGAGTGTGGAGAAGATGAGAAAGAAGAAACTGGAAGAGAACGCCTGGGCCTGTGAATGCACTACACTGTTCTCAGGCCCACACCTGATCTGTGGTTCCAAGACAATCACAGTGGCACAGAACTAGTCTTGAAAATTGAAGCAGGAATGAAGGACCCACTGGACACCAGAGAAAATTTACAGTGCAAACCTAACTCAGACACCTGGAAAAACCTACGGTCAGCATTGTTCTGGAGAGGAGACCAATGGAAACAGCATGAAACCACACAGCTATAGAATAAAAAAGTGATGGAAACGTCTAGATTGGACTAACTGAGGTGGAAAGTCACATCCTCAGTGTGGGTGGGAGCTGCCCACGGGCTGGGGTCTAAGATAAAAAGGAGAAAGTGAGCTGAACACCAACATTCTTCTCTTTGCTTCCTGATGTTAGTGTGACCAACCGCTTCACACTCTTGTTGCCACTCCTAAGTACAAGCAAAAGTGAGACTTTTCTTACACTGTTCTTAGCAGGTGTTTGGTCACAACAGTGAGCAAAGTGGCCAAGTACAGTACATTCAAAAAAAAAATCACAACAACATATTATGGTGGTATTGTGTTCCCCAAAATATTGTGCACCCTAATAAACTTATCTGGGGTCAGAGACAGAACAGCCACAATATTAAACACAGAGGATAGGCAGTAGTAGCACACGCCTTTAATTCTAGCATTCCAGAGGCAGAAATCCATGTGTTCAAGGATACAGCCAAGCATGGTGACTCACGCCTTTAATCCCAGGGAATGGTGGTAGAAAGCAGAAAGGTATATAAGGCGTGAGGACCAGAAACTAGAAGCATTTGGCTGGTTAAGCATTAAGGCTTTTGAGCAGCAGTTCAGCTGAGACCCATTCTGGATGAGGACTCAGAGGCCTCCAGTCTGAGAAAACAAGACCAGCTGAGGATCCAGCAAGGTGAGGTAGCTGTAGCTTGTTCTGGTTCTCTGATCCTCCAGTATTCACCCCAATAACTGGCCTCAGGTTTGATTTTATTAATAAGACTCTTTAAGATTCCGGCTACAACGTATGCCAACTCCCTAATGACAAAATGTGGAAATTATCTCTTAAGTCTTTAGAACAGCTATCATACTTTCCATGAGGCATAAGTGACGTGAATGGGATGGGAAGATATACATTCTCAGCAGAGAAAGAGAAACCTAGCTTTAAAAGAATGGAAATTTCTGAATACCAGGATAGCTACAAATATGATCCAACACTACTGTAGACAACAACATCATTAAATGAAGGAGGAAAAAAAAAAAACAAGAAAAAAAAAAGCAATATAAACCAGAAGAAATAATAAAAATACAAACGGGGAAGAAACAAGCAGATTTAAAATCTACTTCTTTAGAAAACAATGGCAAAGAATGAGGTCAAGTGTCTAGAAATGAAGATCATCTCTCCAAGTCTACAAGATCCAGTGAGAGGAAGGCAGGGGACAGCCTAGGATGACGACAGGGGCCGGGGCAGTGTTTCCAGGAGCTAAGTAAAGAACAGACCACTGGGATCCTCTTGTGTTTATTACAGAAAGAACCTTAGGAATGAGAGCTTTCCCGGAAAAGAAAGCCTCCAGGATTGCTGGTGAACTCGATCAAACACTGAAGGGAAACAAGACACAAGTCAGGCAGACGTCTTCAAAAAGGACACGTCACATGCTCTTCACCTCCTGTCTTTACACAAAGCCCAGACAGACAAAATCAATAAGGTACAGCGAGACCCCTAGAATACAAATGAAAAGTCACTCCCAAATCACAGTTCAAATGAATGTAATTTATTTTACTGATAGCAGAAAGCAGAAAGCCCATATAACGATTTCCATGGACTCAGAAGAAAGTTTTTCACAAAAACTCAACTTTCAATAATGAATTTTTTAAAAACAACCTCTCAGTGAAACAGAATTTGTAGGAAGCTTCTTCGAAAGAGAGGTAGTAGTGTCTATGAAAAGATCAGCAGGGCCTGCAAGAGGGCTCAGTGGGTAAGGGCGCCTGCAGCCAAGTCCCAGGACCCCAGTTTGATACCCAGGTCCACAGAGTGGAAAGAGAGACAACTTTTGCAAGATGTCCTCCCCCCTCTCCATCTCTCTCTCTTACACACACAAACTTCAATATAGCAAACTCCAGAAAATCTAGAAAACAACAGTTAGTAGAGCTGTAGGATAAAAGGCAAATGTACTAAATAAAATCAACAAAATTCTTATACATTGCCATAGAGGTAATTATAAAGTGAAAATAAGAGAAACAAGCCAGGGTAGAGAAATGGATCAACTGTTAAGAGCACTGTGTTTGTAGAGAACCCAGGTCCAGTTCCCAGCACCTACATGGTGGTTCAAGGCTATCCACAACTCCAACTCCAGGAGATCTGATGCTTTCTTCTGACCTCTGTAGGCATCAGACATGCATGTGGTACACATACACAATTAATTACAGGCAAATACTCAAACACATAAAATAATTCTAAAAAAATTTCTTGAAGAAATATGATCTTATTTTGAGTTAGCACCACAAAAATCTATCACTGCTCAGTACAATTTACAGGAAAGGAATGGTACAGGGGCCACACCTGCAATCTCAGCACTGGGGAGGCTAAGAGGAGGATGTCAAATGCTAAGCTAGTTTGGAATATGGGTGCGACCACATCTAAAACAAAGCAAACATGAGTCCTCTATACTGAAAATAACAAAATATTGCTATAATAATAAAATATTCAATAATTTCATTGAAAATAAAAAATGCAAGAAGACCTAAACAATGGCAATATACCATCATGAACTATAAAGGGTTCAATTTTGTTAGACCAGCAATTTTCCTCCAACAGACCTGAGAGCGTTTCAAACAATCTCAATCAAAATTCCAAGACTGGTAACGGGAACTGCAAAGCTGGTATTAATGCTTACCCAGAACTAGAAGGACCCCTGAGAGCTTAACCACCGAGAGTTTAAAAAGAGAACAACGGCGGGGGATGGGGGGGGGAGTGGGGGTAGGGGGGTGCACCATCTGATTCCAGGAGTCACTACAAAGCAACAGTCAAGAACCTCCAAGCTGCTGCCTGGAGGTTGGCATCCATGTTTGCTGCCTGGAGGCTGGCATCCATGTTTACTGTCTGGAGGCTGGCATCCACGTTTGCTGCCTAGAGGCTGGCATCCATGTTTACCATCTGATTTCCGGCAAAGCTGCATGGGCGACTTAAAGACTTTCTGACAGAGCGAGACCAGCTGCTTTGCCACGCAGGCACCCCTGAAGAACACTGACCAACATCTAACACAAAAACACAGAAAACCACACAGCTTTAAACGAAAGATGTTTTAAAGACTAGAGGATATGCTCATGCCTTGGGCTAGACAGTGTTTAAAACACAAACAGTATAATTACTAAAAGAAAAAAATGACAAATTGGCCTTCGTGAATATTTAAAAAAATTCTTTAAGAGATAGCAAAGATAAAAAGAATACACCCAAGTCCCAGTAGACAAACACTTCTAACACGTACATCAGGCACGGAGCCCGTGTCCAGCAGACACAGAGGGCTCGAGTAACTTCAACTTAACAAGCACATGAAAGGATGACCACCAGATCAGCCACCAGAGAAGCACCCACCATTGCCACTTTCTGCTACAAAGTCTACTTTGAAAACATCTGTCCATGCCCTGTGTTGGATGTCGTGGAGTTAGACCCTCCCGACTGCTACATGGAAAACAACGGAATGTTGACAAACACAGCCGCCGTCTCAAGCTACACAGCTGGTCACTGGTCCCCAGGGTGGCAGTGCTGAGGTAGTGGGACCCTTAGGAGTATGTCTGGGAGAGAAAGTAATGCCTTTGATTTACTTGCATGGTATCAATTTGAACAAAGTACAATGATAAACATGTATGAAATGTCGTAATAAGGGCTGAAGAGATGGCTCAGCAGTTAAGAGCACTGGCTGTTCTTCCAGAGGTCCTGAGTTAAATTCCAGCAACCACATGGTGGCTCACAACCATCTGTAATGAGATCTGGTGCCCTCTTCTGGCCTGCAAGCATAAATGTAGGCAGAACACTGTATACATAATAAATAAATAAATCTAAAAAAAAAAAAAGTCATAATAAAACCAAGTATTTCATATGATAATTAAAAAGATTTTTAAGACAATATACAAACAGGATGCGGAATCAGGGATTTTAAGTGTAGGCCGTGCACACTGGGAGGCCTGAGCACAACCCGCAGGGCTCCATGTGTTTCTGCCTCCTCGCTGCTGGAGTCCCAAGTGCCCACCACCACGTTGGGCCTTTTCAGGTGGGCTGGGGGAACAAACTCTGCTCTTCCTGCTTGCACAGCAGCCTGGGACTATTGTTTCAGCTCTGGTTTTTAATCTTTTTATTGAAACGATTTAAGATGATCTTCAAAGCTGATTTCTAGGTCTTATCTCCTTCAAAGGACAACTCAAAGTCCTCCCCTAATGTAGATAATGGTCTACATTGTCTCAAAATAACTGAGTTGGCTTAGCTGAGGATGTACTAGCAATGACGCTTGTTACTGGAGAGCTGGAGTCAATCAGGGAGAGTTAATACAAAAACGTGTGTGCATGTGTAGGGACAGCCAAGCACCAGAAAAGAACTAACTAAAAACTGAAGAGCTCTGATCTTATTAGTCAGTTTAGTCCTCCTGTGGGCTGAGCTGAGCTCACAGGAGGGAAGTGCGCAGACAGGGCAGTCAGTCGGTCTGGTTTCACAGCCCGTGTTATAGTAATAACCACTTGAGAACGAGAGCTTAATGAGAAAGGACTGATCCTAGAAACCAGTGAGGGGAGCCGAGTGCAGACTAGGACACTGAGGAATCAGTGAAGACCCTGACAACAGAGTGGAGGGAGAGAAAGAACCCCAAAGACGCAGTGTTACAGCAGACCCCAGGAGACACCTACTGGGAGGCAGCAGGTCATTAGAACACTGACTTAGAAATCATGAGCGTTCACTTCTTAGACGGACCTACACTTTCTGAAATTGGAAGCTAGATGTCTTGCTAAAAGATTAATTCTTGTTAAAAAGTAATCCTTCTGACCAGACAGTGGTTGCGTACACCTTTAATCTCAGCGTTTGGGAGGCAGAGGCAGGTAAACCTCTGTGAGTTGGAGGCCAGCCTGATCTATACAGAGTGAGTTCCAGGACAGCTAGGGCTACACAGAGAAACCCTGTCTTGAAAAACATAAAACAAACTAACAAATTCTTCTGAAATATTTATAGCTCACTGCCATGTCTACAGCATAACTGTCCACACTTCCTGTCTGTCCATGAAAACGGACAGAAGATAAAACAGCAGCTGATTCATAAAACTGAGGAGAGAAAGGGAAAATCCCCCGGGTTCACCAGACAGGCAACCTCGATTAACCGCCTGGAATGTCGATCTCCTTTCTGCCTTTTTGCTCTCTTCTTTGGCATGGAACACATAGTATGTGCTTTAGGTAAATTCCTAAAACAGTAAACATGGCTGCTGGTCTTCAACTTCTGGGAGAGAGCATTGCTAGGAACTGAACCCAGAACCTTGCACACGCTAGGCCAGCTACACAGTTAGCCTAGACCTAAGTATGAGTAAGGCAAAGACTCCTACATGTAAAGAAAATAGAAAACAGACTAAACACTAGACAGTGAAGAACTGGGTAAACAGCTTTTCAGAGTTCCGATAATGTTAAAATTATTAACTATTGCTAGAATACATTTGAGAAGTCTCTCCTTTCAGCTTCAGAAGGGAAGGCTAACTACAGAAAGTTTAAAGGATACTGATCTGTAGAGTTCTGGTATTCACACTAAACTCCCAAATGTTGGTAATATTACTTATAAAATACCATTTGTAATGATAAAAACATATGGAAATAGATTTTTGTTACTGAATTTGCAATGTCTGGCTGTCATGAATACAGGTGAACATAAAATGTTAAATAATTATTTAAAAATTTAAATGTACAATTAGTGATTTGCTTCTAGCACATAAACACTAAATTTGACAATTATTTTTTTTTTTGGTTTTTCAAGACAGGGTTTCTCTGCGTAGCTTTGCGCCTTTCCTGGAGCTCACTTGGTAGCCCAGGCTGGCCTCGAACTCACAGAGATCCGCCTGGCTCTGCCTCCCGAGTGCTGGGATTAAAGGCGTGCGCCACCACCGCCCGGCAAATTTGACAATTTAATGCAGGCAAATTTTAATCATGAGAAATAAAGTTTCTAGTAAAAATTATTGGCATCATCACAACCTTTAAGCCTTATTTATATCAAATAATAGTAGCTAGTTTTAAACATACGTGAAGAAGAATCAATAATTATGTAGTTCATATAATTAGCACATTTCAAGGGCTAATTTTGGCTTAATGATCCAAAGACTAAAGCAGATTATGAACCTGTATTAAGCTTTCACTTAATTATTGAAAGCAACTCCTCCAAATAAATCTTATAATTATATATTCCTTATAAATAATCCTTATTAAAATAAGCCTCTTACAAACACAAGGAAGCTTGTCATGACTACTGGAAGCAAAAGTCACAGACAGGGAGAGGCAGAGGGTGGCTGTTCCGTGTAAGGAGGCCGGCCACTGACCCACTGCTGGACCCACACTGGACACATGGTCTCAACCCTAAGAATAAACCTACTCCTGGGAGAAGAATGTTCTGTAGTGCCAGGACTCCAAGCCAGGGGCTTACAAGCCTGCACATGCTAGCTAAGTGCTCCATCACTGAGCTATGTCTCCAGTTCTTGGTATTTAAGACAGGGTCTCCATGTGTAGTTCAGGCTGTCCTCTAACTGGCAATCCTCCACCTCAGCTTCCCACAGGGATATGCCACCATGTGACAGGGGCTAGAAGATGTTATTTTTACAAGAGATCGATTGTAAGTAGCTTATGTTTACACGCTTCCTCCTTCTATCTCAAGTTTACAGTAGCCAGCAACCCTGACAACTAAATGAGTGCCCCCCCAAAAAGACAGGCTGGCTGGCTAGAAGGATGAAGGATTGATCATAGGAGCCTTTCCATTCCCATGTTTAAAGAACACTTCACGGGCTAGTGAGACGGCTCAGCAGGAAAAATCAGTTATGGTATTAGGGTAACAAAATTATTCATCTCATAAATAGTAAGTGGCTGAGGTTATGGGTCAGTGGTAAAGAGCACTTGCCTGGCATAGAGGAGGCCCTGGGTTCAGTCTAAAGCAGAGAGAGACAGAGAAACTGATAGAGTAGATAAAAGACATAGTTTATACACTGTTTTAAAGTTATAAAAAATGTACAGTTTTAAGTCAAAGAACCTACAAAACAGAATATTGAAATCAATATAAATTTTGCGTTCATGGAACATTGAGAGGAAACAGGAAACAGAAGGCCATGTTTGACCACCCTGAAAAGTAGTTTCAGGGACAATAAGGACATGAGAGGCAAGAGGCGCCTTCTAGTGTTATGGTGGCATGGCTATCTGGGCGTAACCAACAGCTCCCAATTAGCTCTGAGGCTTCATCTCCAAGAGAGTATTCATGCTTAACAATGTCAAACCTGGGTCAAAACCCACGACAGAAGAGGTCTTAGACCCTGGGGAGGGGAACCTAAGATGGCTTGCTTAGCTGAACTGACATGGTATCAAACCACCCCCTAAACATCTGCTTTATACCCACAGAAAAAGGCTACCCCAGCCTTAAATAGAAATGCTTCTCCTGTTGGGCTGGAGAGATGGCTCAGAGGTTAAGAGCACTGACTGTACTTCCGGAGGTCTTGAGTTCAATTCCCAGCAACCACATGGTGGCTCACAACCATCTATATTGAGATCTGGCGCCCTCTTCTGGCATGCAGGCATATGCGCAGACAGAACACTGTATACGTAATAAATAAATCTTTAAAAAAAAAAAAAAAAAAAAAGCCGGGCTGTGGTGGCGCATGCCTTTAATCCCAGCACTCGGGAGGCAGAGCCAGGTGGATCTCTGTGAGTTCGAGGCCAGCCTGGACTACCAAGTGAGTTCCAGGAAAAAGGCGCAAAGCTACACAGAGAAACCCTGTCTCGGAAAAAAAAAAAAAAAAAAAAAAAAAAAAAAAAAAAAAAAAAAAAAAAAAAAGAATGCTTCTCCTTGCAGAGAATGGAGGCAAATGCAAAGACTCGCAGCTACACAAAATGCTGAGAATAAAGAACAGTCGAGGGCTAAAACCCAGACAAGAAAGCCACACTACCCCTAAAAGCTCAGAGAACACTGAGGAGAAGGAGTAGAAGAATGTAAGAGCCAGAGGATAAGATGGGGAGAGGGATTGGGGATACCATCTTCTAAGCAAGACAGGGCCATGGCAACCATGGACTCAAGGCAGGAGTGTACACTGGCACAGAAGTCAGGCCTTCCTAACAGTCGGCTGGGGGGGGGGTGATCAGAGGGCCCACCACTCACTCCTGATGTACTAGCAGACAGCAGACTCTGGGGACAGAGGGGTACAGTACCCAGTGTGCAGTGATGACAAGGCCGTCAGGCCTGATGGTTTGTTCCAACTCAAGGTCACAGACAGGCCTAGTTAAACTCTGTGGGACAACAAATAAAACCAAAATAAGTAGGGAAAAGGTATTTGTAATGAAGAGGACAACCGGGAAACAGGAAGGCAAGGGAGGACCAGAATACGGAGTGTACGTGTATAAAATTGTAAAGAATGAAGAAAGAAAAGCTCTCATCTTTTTGAGAAAGGCTGCAGTGAGCAGAAACAAAAGAAGAGACTGTACCCTGTGCAGCAAGTGAGAGTCACACCAAACCCAGTCTTGTGATGGTTATTGGAGCGGATGGACAAAGAGCAGAATGTCACCCGTAAGATCACACACACGGGCAGATGGCATACAAAGCTCCTTAGAAACACAGAGAAGAGATATAGAAAGTCAGACAATAAACAGACAAAGGGACTGACAGCGCCCAAACATATAGCGACCTGGTCAATGCCGTATTGTCATGTGGCTTCAATACATGCTGCAAAGGGGCACACAGCAGACTACAAATCAGATCTAAACACTGGAGGGGAGATTTAATTAAAAGGAAAAAGGGCGAGGAGATTTAGAGACATCAACATTGTGTCTAGAAACTAGTGAATACTCAAGTCCCCTTCTAAAAGGAAATAAGCATTCAAATCCAGAATACGCATGCGTGCACGTTAGGGCTGGGGGGGGGGAAGCAAGAAGGAAGAGCCAGTGTCCAGCAGTCACTGTCAGGCCAGCTGTCAGCATGTCACTGGGCAACACGCACTGGCTTCTTTCTTCCCCTTACCTCCCACAAAGGAATGTTGGGTATCTCGCCCAGAGCACTTCCATAAGCAGACTTTAACTTTGGTTCTCCTAAA
Source organism: Peromyscus maniculatus bairdii (assembly GCF_049852395.1). Lineage (NCBI taxonomy): Eukaryota > Metazoa > Chordata > Mammalia > Rodentia > Cricetidae > Peromyscus > Peromyscus maniculatus. The sequence continues at coordinate 81,080,589 of NC_134863.1, read as the reverse complement.
TTACCCTTATTCTAATATTTGAGGAGGAGAATTCACTAGGCAACAGAACACAGCTGCCACACAGAGGCGACACACGAAGGACAGCAGAAAGGAGGCTGGGGGAAAATGAGCACTGACGGGCCCCTCTTCGACTTCCGAATCACCTTCTACTGAACAGTAACACTCAAAAGGCACTATCTAGGTTTTGTCTGTTTTTTGAAAAATCAGACCAACAACCGAGCCTGGAGTAGCTGAGCTGCAGAAACAGGAAACTGGAAGAGCTGGAGTCTTTACTTAATACACAGAAAGCACCCCGCATGCAAGGTAATACACGACACTCAAACTTCTTGGATTCTTTGGCTTATTTCAATAAAACACTGTGCCAGCTGCAACGTGGATGCATTATATAGGCGGATGGAGCATCGTAAAAGGAAATGAAACATGAATGCACTGCTTTACGAGCCAATAGGGGATGAGAGGTGTCCCCATGATTAGAAAGACAGCTCTTGCAGAGAACCCAGGTTCAGTACCCAGGACCTGCATCAGGCAGGCTGCTCTACCCACTGAGCCATGGCCACTCCTGAAGTCAGGCACAGTGGCACTCACCTGTAACTCAGCACTTGGAAGATGATGGCGGAACTGAGAGTTTAATGCTGCACAAGAAACTCTGTTTCAAAAACAGAAAGGGTGAGAGCAAGCAAGAATCTTGTGTGTTCAACAGTGCAGAATAGGTTACAACAGTCACATGATCAAATGCATGACTTAAAAAGTATTCACGCAGAGCAAACGTATGTGGTGTTTTATTTTAGAAAACAAAGCAAAATATTAAAAGCTAGGTAAGTGGTAAATGGGCACTAACAATCCAAAGCTCGAACAATGATTTAGTTACTACTTCCATTGCATTAGATCCAGCAAGAGAACCCTGTGGACCTCCCTAAGCTGTGGACTTCCTGAAGGCTTCAAGCCCTGAGGAAAAACCAATGTCTCTTATAGAAAGAGTAAGAACTGTCTTCACAGAAGGGAGGGCAGCCAGCAGGACTTAGATTAGAAGCACTGCACAGATACGTTTGAGAACAACATTCTGGAGAAAAGAGAAAAGCACAAGACTAACCCACCACATTCAAACACAACAGAGGAGGGGCTGGGCGGGCAACGCAGTGAGTGGCGGAGCACACATCTGGCGTGTGTGTGCCCCGATTTCAACCCAAGGAAGCAGTATCTGATACGGCAATCAAGTCCAAACAGTCCCGGGCCTGACATATGGACATAAGTCGGTGCCTTTAGTCCCAGCACTGGGGAGGCAGAGGCAGGAGGATCTCTGTGAGTCTGAGGTCAGCCTGGTCTATGTAGTGAGTTCCAGGACAGCCAGCCAGGGCTTCTGAGATCCTGTCTCAAAGAAGGGGGTGGAGATGAATGGAGATAGGATGAAAAAATGTAAGATTCTTCTTGTTTAATTGATTTATTTTGGTTTTCAGAGATTAAAGGTGTGTGTCACAATGCCCAGCCTATAAGATTCTAATCAGTCAAGGAAGGCATCCCAAAGAAAGTCACCACCACCCCACATCAGAGAGAGGGGAGATAAGACCTCTCTATGGAATTATGCTTGAGATCCTCCTGCTTCAGCCTCCCATGTGCCAACAAGCCAGTTTCTTCTCTTAATATATACCACAGAAGTTGCAGAGAATTGAAGCTATAAAAAAAAAATCACTCCTTTTATTACTCTCAGAAAACTGAATGAAATTACTCAAAAATAGTCACCAATCACCATTAAGAAAACAGCTGATTCATAGGGCTTACAAAATTACTCACCCACATTTATGGAATTTTTCATGAAAATAAACTGTCGATTAATGATTAAAATTAACCTTTACATTGAGAACATCTGAAATCCTATTTTTCATTTCCCTCCTATAAGAGGCAACATACAGAAATTCTGCAAAAAGAAAAAAAAAGGTTCTTCTGAGGACTATTTAAAGAAGGCAGAATTGGCTATAGATGTTGCAGATACACCATCTGTGTTCCATTTCAATAAAGTGGCTAACACTGAAATCCATACTGTCGTGTAACCTAAGGCTGCTGCCGCCGCTCCAGGAGGAACCAACTGCACCTCTGGGACGGCACCGGCAGCAACAGCAGCTGTCTCCGAGGCACAGGCCCCCGTTTCACAGCAGTCAGTGGGAATGAACTGAGCCACCACAGGCGACAGGGTCAACAATTCACCTCATCAGAGACAGGGCATTCCAGCTCCAGCCCATGTGTGCTGCTTAGATGCTTCCCAAGCTTCAGATATTTCATGTAAAAAATGCAGGTGTGAAACAGAAGTGGTACTGCACCCAGACGGTTCCTAATCCTGACAATGACTCCTCTGACCCAACTTTAGCCAGGCCTCTTGAGCCTTCCCAAACACGCCCCTCCCCACCTCCCTGTCTTCAGCCTGTCTAGGTTGATCTGAGAGATACTCGACTAAGCAGTTTAGGAAGACTCCCCTCACCTTGACAGCTAACCATGCTTATATCAGAACAAGTTCCTCACCCTTCGTTTCTGATGTATAAGCCCTTGGCCTGCTTTCAGCAAGATTGCTGCTGTTAGCTCAATGCTGTGAACTGCTATTTGCATCCTCTAGTCAGTCTGTCTGTCTGTCTCTGTCTCTGTCTCTGTCTCTCTCTCTCTCTCTCACACACACACACACACACACAGAGAGAGAGAGAGAGAGAGAGAGAGAGAGAGAGAGAGAGAGAGAGAGAGAGAGAGAATGGCCCCAACAGACTCATGTGTTTGAATGCTTGGCCTATAAGAAATGTCACTATTAGGAGGTATGGCTGTGTTGAAGTTAGCCTCAGAGAGAGTGGTTTCCCTTGTGGAACCACGCCCAGGCTCCCTGCCTCCCTTTCTGTCCTGGGGAGAGTCTAGAGGTTTTTCTCTGCTCTTTGCATGCTCAGTGTAGACTTTCACTGAAGACTGCTGCTTACTGACTCTCATACAAGACTATTCCCTTGAGAGCAAGGTTCTGTCTTGGGATTGCCCGCCTCTGTCACAGGGCTGGGCTGCGGACGCTTGGAAGCTGTATACTGAATGAAGTACTGAGGGAGCCATGTGACCACCCCTTTATCTTCAGCGGCCACTAAGTCCTCTACTACATGAATTCAGAACTAAGCAAGGGTTCTTTCCTATTCTGATTCCTCCTACAGTAAAGACCTATAAATGTTTCGAACCAGTTTTCATTCCTTAAAGCAACAATTAAACACTAAAGCAAAAAGAAATGATTTCACAACTTACTTTGAAACCAACTATGTTGCAAGGAATAGAACAGAAATGACCTATTAGCTATTAAACTTTGTATATAAGATCATCCACATAATTTTCACGCCAGTCACCCAGGGTTCTAAGAAAAAGACATAAAATAAAGTACAATTAATGAGACTCAATGTATACCTTTTCAAGAAAATAAAAAAGTAATCAAAATGTTAAGCTGGACATTTTAACACACAGGAGGCAAGTTGTTTGTGTTTCTTTTTTCATTTAGAAACTAGGCAGCATGTTCCATAAATGTGCCCTTATAGAACCAACAGTCAAAATGTTTGGAAGGGTCCTCTCTATCTGCACACAATAGCACACACTATTCTCAGAAACAGTCTTCATTTATTTGACCTGAAAATCAAACAAATTCTGCTAACATCAGAGGCTGCCTATTTGTTTTATGTTCCTAGTATCAAAGCCTGTTATTACTGGCTTTTAAGGACCTTTAAAAAAACAAGGTGTCTGTCATAAGATGCCTTTCAAGTTGTAGATAAAATGAGAGCCATTGCCAAACACCCCAGAAGCCACTGGCAACTGTCCCATTTACATATTCTGAATGCTGCTTCTATGTCATCTCATTTGGTCCTAAATGATTATTTATTTCTAAACATAACAAAACCTAACCATTAACAGTAAGAAAAAGAAAAAACAAAACCCCACTTTGTGGAAGAGGACTTCCACCCCTGAAAAGCCACCAGCTCAAATCCTTAGGTTCGACATTCTACAACCTGGAAGGGGCAAACTCTACGTGTATCAGATTGCCTTAGTGCATATGCATCCCAGGGAAGCTGGAAAACAGCTCATCTTTCCCAGGTAGACCATCCATGAAGATAAAAGGGATGGGCAGAGGAGAGGTAGAACCAGACAAATACTGGGCACAAGACAGCCAGACAACAGGCAAACTGATTCAGACTGCCCAGTCATGGTGAAATGTGTCACTGTAAACAGTAACTCAACCCTGAAAGTGGAGAGGCCAGGATATGCAGGCGAGCACTTAGCACGCCCAGTTCAATTACCTTGCTATTAACTTAGCCATATCCAGACTCATCACTAAGGACTAAAAATAGGACAGAAGGCTTTTATAGCTCCCAACCAAGACCACAAATTCAAAACATTTGTTAGAACGTACACCAGGAAATTAGAGAACGCAACATACATTTCTAGTGTCAGAGGCAAGAAATGAGATGCTAACAACACCTTGCTTTTTATATAGCACTCATCTGTGAAAAGCTTAGAAACGTTCTACATTCTTTAATCTAATTATAGTGATTCTAACAACATCTCCATGAAATAGGTAGAATGTAAACATCCTTACTTCTGCTTGGCTACTGATTTATTTAATCACGTTGCTGGTTAGATTCTGGTTTATTCAGCTCAGTATCTCAAGCTCCCGCAGATGCCAGGTCTCCAATTACCTTCCAAAGTGTAGTAAGTAAGACAAGGTAGACCTCGAGATTTCCATGCCCAGGAATGAGTAAGTAGGGCAAAACTGGCTTCAGGGTTAGAAATAAAACCATCTTAAACAGTCCAAGGGATCTACATTTCTTTAGGAGCAGACTGAGAAACAGTTATCATTACCACTAAATCCATTGACATGCAGAAATTTTAGACAGTGAGAACGTACTTCCCACACTCACCAACAGGAACTGACAGCTTTCTCCTTCAGTGGACAGAAGGAATTCAGCATAAAGTGCAAGGCTAACGTACACAGAAAGACACCCTAGCTGGAAAAGCAATAGGCTTAGCAACAAAGGGGAGTCAACCAATACCTGGAGAGCTCAGATACTTAATTTCCTCTCTCTAAACTTTGACTCAAAAGAAGAATGAGTTTGTCACACGGATGGCTAAGATAAAAGATAAACTTTAAGTGTCTTATTTGTACCTTTCAAGCCTCATTGTTATAAGGAACCTTTAAAAGCTGGTATACTATTACAGCGTTAAGAGGTTCTTCCTAAATACACCAACATGTCTAACTCCCCTCAACGGCAACTCTCGGTGAAGTAATTCTTCCCCCCTCCCCAATCAGATAAGGCACAGCCAAAGGAACACAGGACCACTAAACCTGCAGGCAGGCCCTCGGGAATCTCCATGGTCCTGCTTAAGAGAGGAGAGCCCTGACTCCACACAAGCATCACATGAACAGCAGCTCCTTTCTCCCAGATGCTCTTCCCTTGTCTCCTTATACTCTGATGCAGCCTGCAGTCTGCAATGTCAGGAGGGTGATCAACTCCCAGACATCTGCCTGCCTTTCCCTCAGTGCTGGGATTAAAGGTGTACCCACTCCAGCTCATTTCTGACAGTTTTAAGGTCATAAACCACCATCACGGGCTGTGAGTTTTCTGTTGGTAAACTACTGCTCTCTTTTCCACCTCGTCATTACAATGAAGCCTAATATAAAAGAAAGGCTCATTCCCCTCTTCAACCTCCAAACCAATCCACACTCCTGAGATAACAAGAGGACATTTTAAGATATCCTGGGGGAAACAGTGTCTACCTCAATTCTGGCTTTAAACATAAAGCTTAGTAAATGCCTAAATATACCAGAGCTATTGTACCCCCAGATGAAACAAAAATGTAATGTACTCCCTTGACCTCACAGATGACACCATTTCACATTTGAAAAATTTTACTCTTTCCTACCTTGCTAAGAGTTGAATGAGAGATCACTCTCTCTCTTTTCAACAGATTTGACTCTGATGTGTGACATCAGTTAATCTAGACTCCAGACGATGCTGACCCGAGGCAATGAGTGATTAAAGGAAATCCCAGTCCCAGTGGAGGAGCTCCACAGTCAGTGAGGCTCTGAGTCCCCAAGCCATACAGGATCTTCTTAGCTGTTTTGGTTGGAATGAGGAATGAGGAATGCCCCCACAGGCTCGGGGGTTGGAGAGCTCGGCTGAGGGTGTAGCTGCTGTTTGGGGAGGTTTGGTTTGAATGAGGAATGCCCCCACAGGCTGGGGGGGGGGGGGGGTTTGGAAAGCTCGGCTCGCGGGTGTAGCTGCTGTCTGGGGAGGTTTGGTGGTGCAGCCATGCTGAAGAAATGACAACACTGAGTGTTTGCAGTAAGTCCTCACTTCCTACTTGTTCTCTCTGCCCCTCTGCTTGCAGTTAGAGATGTGAGCGCCCAGGTTCCTGCTCCGGCTGTCCTATCTATCTGCCGCTTGCTGACATGCCTCCCACCAAGACTCTTAACCCTCTGGAAGCATGGACCCAAATAAACGCTGTTCTGTGAGGTCTTTCGGCTGCAGCGCCTCATCACGGCAGCACAGAACTACCTAAGTCTACGGTCCCTCAGAGTTAGAGGATAAGGCCCTCCTGCTGCAGACGTCACACACCTCACTGCAAGGCTCAGGCAAACAAGCTGGGACAGAGCTGGACTTCATCCCTGCTGTCTAGTTTTTCCCGTTCCGGAAGGCGCTATGCAGGATGCTGCAGGGGAACAACGCACCATCAGTCTTACCCATCTGTGAACCCCATGAACCAAAACCGAACCAACCACCTGAGCCAGACATCGACGCCTGTGTGGCAGTGGTACACGTGCTGCGGCTAACCAAACGCTCTCAGACTGAACCAGGCTCCAGGGGAAGGCTCCACACCCAGACCACTGACAACCCTGGCCAAACTCAGTGGATCACAAAACAAACTGGACGGACATGCTGTGGGAAAGAGATGGGGGAGGGGAGAGTAGTCAGTACACATTGAGTGCTTGTGTGGAACTGTCAAATAACAAATTTAACCAATAAAAAAAGGGACAATTTAGACTCCAGAATGATAGGAGACACTTGACAAGCAAGATTAATGTCTGCCCTGTGAGTTCACCTTCAAATGGACACTTCTCAAAGGAGGCTCCTGGCAGATTAGATAAGCAGCATAAAGGAAACAAAGTTATCACTGAATCCCGTGTCTTTAAGATCCTTTAAGACAGCATCAGTCATCAGCACTCAGGTACTGGTTCAGGCAAAATGCTTTAACAGAGCGGAGGAAATGAAAATAAAGCCTGGAGTGAAAACACAAACTAAAGCAGGGTTCACACCGGTCTCTAACAGGTGCTTCAGGCGGCTGGTGCAACTCCTTCCCACCCACGTCTCTTTGATGTGATCGCTTTACTTACGGGCATCTGCTAACAGCAAGCACAGCATTTAAGCTAGCATCTGCACGCATTCCTAACTGACCGGACAAAGTATTTAAAAGTATTTTGAGGCGCAGTAAGTATGAGTTATGCTGGGGTTTTGTAAGTTTAGTGTGTCATCCATATGTGATCAGACCCCTTTGTAAAACAGGCACAGAAGGAACCTTCTGGTAACATATCTACAAGGATTTCGCTTTATGCCTCCCTGGGGATAACTACATTTCCAGTGTAAACTGACAAAAGTGTTTCATTCCCCTCAGCAGGGTGGATTTCCAGCACTGGGAGGAAGGGCCAGATGACTCCAGCCGTGTTTCTGAGACTGGGACTAAAGATGACTAATGACGCAAGAGAACAAGGCCTAGAGAACTAGTACAATGGCCTACTTAGAGAGAGAGAGAGAGACCACTCGCTAGCTAAAAATGCCACAGCCTTCAATAAACAGGGCCTCCCCGGCAAGTTCAAGCCCGGGTTAGCTGCTTGATGGCTCCTGACAGAGGCTTCTACTGGAGTCTAACAGAGACTGACCGGAAGCTGACCCCTCATGCTAAGCCTCACATGGGCACCTTCTTCTCCATTCCGTTTTTACTTTTCAACCTTCTGGTTATTTCTCTTCTTACCATGAAAAGGAGTGTGCCGTTTTGGTTAACTGAATGGTTCATGTGGAGGAAAGCCCAGAGAAGGAAAGTTAAAAGTAACCTTCCAGTGGCTGTTGATAAAGACCAGGTGTGGGAGGGAGGGTCAGCAGGGCTTCTGTGACTTCCCAGTCTACATACTGGGTCCTGCCTCAAATTCGTTTATGTGAAAAATCAAAACTTGACAAAGTGAAAAATTAAACCATCACAATGACCATAGATGTAGACAATGTCCAAACACTTTATGAAGAAAAAGAATCAACGGACAATATACAACAAACCCTAAATAGTCGTTCTAAGTAGCTAGAGAGAACAGGGGCTTTACCATTCCGGTATTTGACGCATGCAAGTGTTCCCGGTTTTCTATAATGAGTTAACTCTTAAAGAAAAAGGAGAAAGGGAAGAGAAAACACGCACAAATACGTGTGATGCACATGTACAAACACATGCACGCACACACACCGTTTCGTCACGTCAAACATTTTATATATGAAAGACACATATTACAGGAACTGCTCCATAAAACTGTCCCAAGCTAAGCCGCACGAGGCAGAAAATACAAAAATACTTGGTTTACTTCCTTGTTATTAGCAGGACTCTTTGCCTAATTCAACAAACACTTATTACACAGCGACCATGCACTGGACCCGCTGTCTTCAGACTCCCAAAGGAGTAACAGATATAGTTAGTCAGCTAGAGAGATGGCTCAGTGGTTAAGACTGAGTACTGCTCTTGCAGAGGGCCTGAGTTTGGTTTCCAGTACCCATGTTGTTCAGACCACAGGCACCTGTAACCCCAGGATCAGACACCTGTGGTCTCTGGTACCTGTACTCGTATACACGCATACACGCGAATGTGCATGCACACTCACACACAAAATTAAAAAATAACAAATAAAAAATTTAAAAGTATAACTAGTAAAGTTCTTCCTCACAGTGATAGACAAAGTAGGCTAAAGGCCAAAAGGCCACGTCTCCCCTTGACTACCCATGAGAAATCTGAGGAAGCCTTTTAGAATGTCACCGCCTCCAAAGACATACCATAGCAGACTTGTTATTATGAAAACTATATGATGCCGTTTCTCAGATGCTACCAGCACATTCCTGCAGGAGTGAAATTCTTGCCTGTGGGGCACACGTGCGACCATGTGATCTGCTGTTAGCTCAGGAAGTACGAGCAGAAAAGCACAAGAAGGACTCGTGAGCCAATCAGAGTCTTGCCATGGCACTTTCCTTCCATCGTGTGCTCTGGGGTGGTGTCCACAGGAGGCACTGACAAGAGAAATGAGCTTTTGTTGTAAACTGGAGATGGGGGGGGGGGTTGCTGCAACACAGCTTAGCAAGAGCTGACTCAAAGCAACGTATGAGAGGCAGGTGATGGCACCAGGTCCTCGGAGAACCGGGTCACAAACTCTGGTGTGCTTGTCCTCCAGAAGTCTGGGGAGGCTCCTTCACTGAACTTGGGCATTTGGAATCCTGAGTCAACCCAGCAGGAAGAAAACTCAAAGGACACCCTAAAAACACGGCACCCAGCGAAACACCTCAGAGCAGTACAGAGAAGCGCTGCCCAGGAGCGAAACTGTATTATCCGCTTCCCCACAGATTCCACAAACAACCGCAGGAAGGAAGGTTTGGGGGTGCTTACTGCACAACTGAGATCAGTTAAGTAAACAACAACCAAAAATTAAAATGCTGAAACTAAGGTGGAACTGATGCCAGATCCAACCGCCCCTTAGCGGTGGCTTCCTTGTGCACGAGGAAGGAGGGGCTGCCAAAAAGGGGTAAAGTCGTGGCAAAGACGGTGAAGAACACCACACCACAGATAACGTGAAAACACACGTGCACACGGCCCAAGGGTGACATGTCTAGACACACAAACAACAAGCCAGCCATACATCCCCATAACAAGACTGTGCAGATGCACTGGCTGGGAATTCAGGAAGTGCTCTAAAAATAGTGAAATAACATGATATAGTATCATAAACTTCCTAATTATAGGATAAAATTCTAGGCTGTAATTCAGAAGTAAAGAAATCATGATCTTGGGCAGGAAACATTTAAATTACTATGCCATATTCGTGCTTGTCCCTTTGAGTTTAAAAAAATGTCAGGAACCATATACCAACGTGTTTCTGAAACAAAGCAGTGACAGGAATCATATTAAAGTGTTTTCTCTCTTATATCCTTAGAAGAGGCTTCAAGTATAAGCAAATTAACCTTAGACTTTTGACCTTTTGACAACCAAGAAAACTTTCTGAAAGCAGAACCCCACCCTGGAGCTCAGGACGGAGAAGCTGGGCCTGAAGATGCAGCTCTGTGGTAGAGCAGTTGTCCAGCGTGTGCACTCCTGACCCTCGCTCGCATGGAGGGGCAGAAAGAAATGCTGAACCGCTGCGGACTCAAGTGGGAGCCGTCCCCGAGGCGGCCTGTGCCTGTTCTCACCTAGGACTAGGAAGGGGGAACTCACGGTACTGGGGCTTCACAGCCCACCTGACTGAGAACAGAAGAACTGACAAAGTAAACCGACAGGGTCATGTGACAGAGGGCGGGGTGGGGCAACCGGGAGTCGGGGACGAGTTGAGAAGACTCAGGAGCAGCTTCTGGATCCCAGAGAAGGTTCAGCCAATGCAAAGACCCCAAGAAACCTGTGGAGAGACAGAGGCAGTTTGGCTGATACAAGCAAAGCAGACTGGGAAATACAGAAGAGGAAAGGAGGCTAGAGCAGCTGGACAAACACGCTCTTCAGAGTGCAGTCCGCATCTGAGGTGGGACAGGAACCTGTGCAAGGTTAAGGAGGGAACCGCACTCTGCTTTACAGTGCGGACGCTGCTCCCGGACACTGTCACAGGCAGAGGAGCTGGAGACACCGAGGAACCCCAGCGGCTAGCACATACGACAGTGGCGGCAGTGGCGGCTAGACTGCTGGTTTAGAATGGGGAGCGTCTGTAGACAGCTTCAAGACGTGGCATCGATACACTGTGGGTGGCAGAGGAAAAAAAAGTCAAGAAGGCAAGACATGGTAGCACATGCCTGTCTGTAATCACAGTATTCTGGAAACCGAGGCAGGAGGGTCGGGAGGTCAAAACCATCTTCAGTTACACACTGAGTTAGAGGCCGGCCTGGACTTGATAAGAGCACTGCAAAAAAAAAAAAAAGAAAAAAGAAAAGAAAGTGGTGTGATGAGGAGGAGATAAACCATTCCCCAGGATGGGGAAGGTCTGGGGGCACAGATCAGGAGGGCTACCTCAAGTTTGCTCTTGTTCTATCAGTTCCAGCTGCCTCCTGTGAGGCCCAAGAGCTGCCGAGATAGCGCGCACTCGCTTCCTCTCCTCTGCCTCCTCTCCCAGGGCTCTCAGGATTCCCAGAAACAGAGCAGTGCAGCGAGCTGAACAGTTCATTTCTCCCTTCGCCTGAATCTGCCATTTACAAAGCCCACAAAAATAACAAAACACCGAGAAGATGTAAGTCGTGTTTACCCATAATAAACTACTTGCTTGTACTAAATTGTAGACGGCTTAGAGATTTTATTAGAAAAAAATGAAGCCATTAGAGTGGAGTAAAAGGAAGTGCAGGTTAATATTTATAAAATCTCAGAGTGAGAAAGAATTCTCTTTTAGCATCAAGGCAAAGTCATCAAATTGGAAAATAATGGTGGTTAGCAGGTAGGGGACGATGACGACATCTACCAATGTCTTTAAATAAGTCAGGTTTTTGCTGTTGTTCTGAGATGAGTCTCACTATGTCACCTAAACTGAGCTCAAACTCCCAAGCTCATGTGAACTTCCTGCATCAGCCTCCCAAACAGCTGGGGAAGCAGGCACATGCCATCCCAAACAGCTGGGGAAGCAGGCACATGCCATCCCAAACAGATGGGGAAGCAGGCACATGCCACCCCAAACAGCTGGGGAAGCAGGCATATGCCATCACAGTTTTTGGCTAGATATTTGAAGCATGTAACATGAGAATTAATATAAAGTATAAGGAGGCTCATAAATTTCAAATAAAAAGATTAACCACCCCCAAAACTGTGACAAGAGCAGAAATTCAAAAAATATATAAATGACACAGGTATGGGGGGAGCTTCAAAATTACACTTGATATGAAAATATATTTGACGAAAAAATTGGGCTCCAAAAATGAGAGTACTAGCTATCAAGGGAGATATCCCATAAACGACTTCTGGTGGTAACATCAAGAGGACAATGGCGCCACCACTGCTGACACTATTCACCTTTCAATAAGCACAATTTGCTTTAACAGTAAAAACCTCATTTCTAACATAAACCACACTGAAAGAAAATTCAACAAAAGCTAACAAAGTATCGTCAAAAGTAAAGTGTGTTTAGAGGCATCATTTCTTCTTTCGGAACAGATACTTTGTCTTTTCCACACTGCACACACAGCTCTTCTCGTTTAAATGAGGCATACAACTCTGGAGGCTGAACTGCTTCCAGATCTCCGGCACCTCCAGTCAGGACCAGCACCACTTGCTCGCCTGGTGTCATGTCAAGAGCTATTCCTTCTTTGCAGGTTCTTTGGGGGAAAACAAAGAGACTGCTCCCCCAAAACACAGTGTCCTCTTCATAGTATTACTTATCTTCCACACTAGCTCAGGGTTTCCCAAAACCTGGTGCCCAGAGCAAAAGCACTAATGTCAATAGAGAACTTGCCAGAAATGCAAATTCTTGGGTGCCATCACAAGTCTAGTGGATGCCAACTGATGTCCAGGAACCCCTGTTCAATCTACATGCTTTGCTTGGGCCTTCCAAATCCAGAACATCTCCTAAACAGGCAAATCACATCTGACCGTCTTTTCTCAAAAGTTCAACAGTAGCACATTAAGTCATCCAGAGAGGCTGAGCCACACAATCTCTAACAGCTGAGAAACCTCTGAAAGAAGAATAGATGCACAGTGAATGAGCACCATACCTTAGTGATTTCGGAAAATTAGAACCAGCACGTCCTGGAGACATGGCTTCAAGCCTTCAGCAGCCTCGGAGATGTTCAAACACATCTGGCTTCCTCAAGACACTGGCTACAAACTCATGTAATTAGAGTCAAAGGCAGGGCTACACAACCAAACATCCAACTAAGTAGATTCCTGACTAATAACAAGGCACAGCTCTATCTAGAGAGAAGCATAACAATCGGGTGTACAAAAACACTTGAGGAATATTTTCATCTTTCATGAAGGGCCCCGCTCAGGGCTCGATCTGCTGAGGTTTGATGTGCCCGTTCATATAGTTCTTGACACAGGGTAGGTTATTATCAGAACCAAAGTACAGACATAATAAGCACAGAACAAAGTTTGTTTGCAGTCCAACACCAGTAATGCCAATTGCAAACTCGCCACATTTGTTTGCTAGAAGGACGAAGGAGCCAGGCACCAAGCTAGCACAGGGGACAAGCACTGAGGTGCCCGTGCTGCCCTCAGGTGCCTGCAGCCCACTTGCAGAGACGCAGAGGTGCGTTACTTACTACTGTGTGCCGTGACCAGAACACCTGCCGGAAGCAATCAGGGAAGGAAAGGTTCATTCTGGCTCAGTCTCAATGAGATCTCAGTTCTCATGATTGGGAAGCACAGTGGTGGCAGACGCTCCCAACATGGCAGCAAGACCATGAGGTGGTGGCTTTACGCTTGTGGCAGATGAGCACCCTGGAATCCAGGGCAGCCATAGCCGCTCACCCCTCCTAAGGGACTCCAAAGTCTTCAAACTAGTACAACAAGCTCCCCGACCAGATATTAAATTATGAGCCGACATTTCAGATTTAAATCCTGGCAAGGGAACAGACAGGGATCATCCCACGGCATATACGCATATACATACAGCTTCTCTAAAACACATGCAGATAATCAAGTTAAGGCTTTGAATGGCTCAGTCATTTCTTCAAAGCCACCTAGCTCCCTCCAAGTGCACACTCCAGCCATGCACTGCAATCTAGCACCACGGCTTTTCCTTTGTTTGTTCTACATAATTAAAATATATGCCAGGCCTGGTGATACACACTAACTAATCCCAGCACTCAGGAGGCAGGCAGAGCTCCATGAGTTCAAGACCAGCCAGGCTACATAGTGAAACCCTGTATCAAAAAGACAAGAAAAGAAACAAAATATATGATACAATACCTTAACATAAAATTGGGGGTTGGTATTTTTCCCTAGGTGGTGCTGGAAAATGAACAGAGGGCCTTATATGTATAGTGAGTGAACTGATAACTTCAGTAGAGTGGAATATTCATCTTCTCATAGTCATCACACATGCTCTTGCCTCTGTGTGTTAAGAGCTTCTGAAATTCACTTTTGCCATATTTCCTATACATACAAATATTTTCTAACTACGGGTATCATGCTATACATTACTCTGTATCTTTACCTGGTGAGTGACCCTTCCTAAATGCACATCTTTACATCTCTTCCACCGCACAAATGTTTGGAAGAACTACCTACTACTCTCTGGACCTTCTGTATGACATGCAGAGCACAAGATCACTGCGTGCTCTCAGCTTCCCACATTCTACGGGGGAGTCTGGGGTTAGGAACATAGCGCTGTTTGAACACAACAGAGGGTTGTAGTTCATGGGGTCGGTGAGCACAGAAAAATCTCTGGAGGGAGAAGAACGCTAATGCCCATTGTAGATACTAATGGAGGGTTTCCATCTTGAAAACTGCCTACATTACTTCAGTGCCCAAGCTGTCATTACACTTCCCTACATGGACCGCAGACCCACAGGGTGGAGGGGCTGAACAGCCCTGCTCCCATGCCTTGCACCACACTTTATGGAGTTAAGGCCTACAATGTGGTCTTTTGGCAATCATGGGAATATTCTGGCATCCCTCAGCCTCAAAGGAGATCTCCTGGTCATACCTTACTTCCTGCTAAAGGACTCAGCTTATTCTTCATGACACAATGCCATCATGACTTCATGTGAAGAGGCTGATGATTTTATTTTGATAACCCAAATCCAAAAAACCCAGTCATGACATTGCTATAGCTTGAGTACAGTGTCCCCCAAAGGCCCTGGTTGTTAAAACCTAGTGTTTGGTGGTGGAGAGGCACTGTGAACCTCTAAGATGTGGAACTTTATGTAAGACTCTTACACCATTAGGACCGCATCCTTGAAGGGGGCTATGGGCCTTTGGTGTGTGTGTTGGGGGATGGTCTCTCCTCATCCCACACAAGATTGAGTAATCCTCTATAGTGCTTCCCACTGTGGTGTGCTTTTTCATCAGCTGCCTAAATCAACAGGAATCAATCTTGGACCTGAACCTCCAAAACTCATTTTGCTGTACTAACATGAAGCTATTCACTAATATTTGTAATTCTTGTTTCTGTTCATTTTTCTATTTTCGTGTGTGTGTGTGTGTGTGTGTGTGTGTGTGTGTGTGTGTGTGTGTGTTATGTGTGCTGTGCATGAACACATTATGCATTTTCATGTGTGCACATATGTGTAGAGGCCAGAGGTTGATGTTGGGTGTCTTCCTCAGTGGCCTCCACTTTTTATCATTACTGAGGTCGGGTCTCTCCTTCAACTCCGAGAGGGCAGTTTCTGCTGGTCTAGTCATGCTGAGAATCCACCCACCTCTGCCTCCTGAACACTAGAATCACAAGTGGGCTGCTGTCCTGTTTGCTTTCTGTTGCTGTAATAAAAACAGAGCAAAACCAACTTGAAAGGGAAAGGGTTTATTTGACTTACAGGTTACAGTCCATCACTGTAGGAAGTCCAGGAAGGCCCTGAAGGCAAGAACTGAAGCAAAGACTATGGAGGAATGTGCTGTAAAATAATCCTTCTGTACACTGTGTGAACATATGTCACTATGATTGGTTCAATAAACAAGCTGATTGGCCAATACCTCAACAGGATAAAGTCAGGCGGGAAAGCCAAACTTCTGAGAATGATGGGATAAAGAAGGGTATAAAGTCAGAGGATTAGCCAACCAGATGCAGAGGAACCAGGAGATGAACATGCCACGTTAATAAAGATACCTCCACAAGGCAGAGAGTAAATAAGAACTATGGGTTAACTAAAATGTGAGAGCTAGTTAGTAATAAGCCTGAGCTATTGGCTGAGCATTTACAATTAATATAAGCCTCTGTATGATAATTTGGAATTGGCTCCCAGGACAGAAAACTCCACCTACATATGGCATTCCAATATGTGGCCAAAATTTCCACCAAAACAACAACAACAAAGAAAAAAACAAAAACAAAAAAAAACCCGATGAAGCTTTAAAAAAGGATTCTAGACACAAAAGAATGGAGTCAAGCAGTCAAGCACAATTTCTTGGTAGCTGCCTTATCTCTAGCAGACTCTGCTTGCTGGTGGGGAGCAGAGGCATGGCTCCTTTAAAAGATGGCTTTCTGGCTCGGTGCTAGCAGCAAAAACAAGCAGGCCCTTTGAGAGGCCCTGCTGCCACTTAAATGGAGTTAATGAGCAGTGGGTGGCACACTACTCGGTGGTGGCATGTGCCCAGAAACTTCCCAGAGTTGGAAGGTGAACATGCCTCCGCCATGAGACTAGACTGAGAACTGAGCAGGAGGAGCCGGCACCAGCACACCATGATCTAAGTTACACAGCAGTTTTTTTGCTCACACAGACAAAAAAGGTTACAGATTCACAGTAAGGACAGATTCAGACTAAAAGTCTCGAAACAAGTCACAGTGTGTTTAAAAAATATATGTAGGCTTGGGAGAGAGAAAAGAGCATATACAGTCACCGATTTAAAAAAACATATTTTTTAAATGATCAAATAAAGTCCTTAAAGAGAAATAAAGTAATAAAAAGAAAAAAAGCCACTTAAATATACAGAGAGTCTAGATACTGTATGTTATTGTGTTGTCTTTTAATTTTTTGACTGCAGAGGAAAGAGCAATAGCTAAGAGACATTTGATTATAAAGGCTGCTGGATTAAAACAACCTATATATTTTGAAAATGTCCTGACTTCAAAATAGAAGTCAAAAGATAGAGGTAAAGAGGTTCTGCTTTTATTTCCACGGAAAATAAAAGACCATGGATTCATTCAAAGTTAAAGGAAATCAGGTTTGATCAAAGAAGACCCCCTGAAATCCTGACTGCAGACATAAAAAATTAAACCTGGAAGAACTGCAAGACATGTGATGTATATTTTTACCTGCTCAACCACATAACAAGAAATTATCTTTGGCTGACTTGTGTACAATTCACAGTCTATACTTGTATTAATGCAGATATGTATGTTACTTTTTAAAGTTCATGTATTTTCAGTACAAGGGGACGAGACACCAAAATGAAAACAGATGGCCCAGGTGATCCAGCATCTCAAAATGCCTCTGTTGCAGTTTCCTCAGAGTTCTGCATCCAGAACAGGTGCATGATCCACCCTCACAGAATATTCCAGTCAAGACTTAACCATAATCCTAAATTTTCTCAGGGTTCCGCAAAGATTACCAATGTCCCTAATCAGCAGGAAGTATTCTAGAGAACCACACCCACATTCCCAAAAGATGGGTTATGAATACTTATTATCATTCAAGGGGGGTTGGTTACAAGTTGTTATTGGTAATAGTCAAGAAAATAGCCGAAAGCCAGGTGGTGGCACACGCCTTTAATCCTAGCACACAGGAGGCAGAGGCAGGCAGATCTCTGTGAGCTCAAGGCCAGCCTGGCTACAGAGTGAGTTCCAGGAAAGATGCCAAAGCTACACAGTGAAACCCTGTTTTGAAAAAAAAAAAGAAAGAGAAAGGAAGGAAGGAAGGAAGGAAGGAAGGAAGGAAGGAAGGAAGGAAGGAAGGAAGGAAGGAAGGAAAGAAAGAAAATAGTCAAACAAAGGAGATTAGATTCAGGGATCTTGTTCTGAAAAGAAAAAGGGAGGATATAGAAATGACAGGATAAAAGGGTAGATTATTGAATCTACTTTAATCCAAAAAAAAAACCAAAAAAACCAAAAAACTATTGATCCTAAATATTTTACATTGGTATAGATTTTGGCTTATTGATACAAATTTAAAGTTAACTTTCTTATACTGTATGTGTATTTCTGCTCTTGTTTAAGGTATTATGTTTATGCAGCTCATTTAAAATGTAATTAAGAAATATAGATTAATAGTCATCTATAACAGTCAAACTTATAGTCATGTTAGGTATGTTTTCAAGGTCAAACACGGATATATTTAGATTGATAGATGCTCTTCAAACACTTCAAAGACCTACAGAATATGGCATTTAATATGTTTAAAAACCTAAGGCTTTTCATGACATTTAGATAGGTCTGCTCCTGGCAGCACCAGTCTACTTTCAGGGCAGATGATGGGCATTTGAGAAACTCTGTATGGAGTTTGTTTTCTTTATGGCAAAAGCTAGCCATGTGGGCAAAGAAACTGCCCTTGCCTCAATTGCTGAGTTACTGTCCAAACTGGACCAGCGGGACACAGAAAGGCAACTGCTGAACTTTACCAAGACAAGGTAGGACAGTCCTTCAAAATTCCCCGCTTCACAGCAAAGTCTGTCAGATATGCTAGGCCTGTAGTTCAGAGTTGGATACACCAATGTTACAGAGGAACTTTGGGTGACTGTCCAGGCGGCCTGATGTCCCTGTCATTAGGTAACATTTTACCCTTTTTGGGTCTTCAACTCCATTGAAGTTTAGACTCATCAAGATAGATAATTAAGTATTTTCTCTAATTTTGACAGATGCAAATGGATTGGATATTATTATTGTAATTCTTACTTAATAACTGTTTTGTTGTATATAGTTTTACTATATTAATATATATAAGGTTAAAACCTTCCTTTTTAATTAGACAAAAAAGGGGGAAATGCTGTGGAACAATCCTTCTGTATACTGTGAATATGTATTACTCTCATTGGTTAATAAAAAGCTGAAAGGTTTGTGAGAGTCCAGCTCCCACCTTTCAAAGGGTTCTTAGGTAGAGGAGAGAGAAATGAGGAAATACTAGGTAGAAAGATAGACGTTGAGGAGAAAGAGACACAGGACAGCTTTGGGAGGGTCCTGGATCAATACTCAGTTGCCCCCTGAGCTTTATTCAAAAGGGCTTTGTATAATATACCAAGTGGAGAGGCTAAAGACCTCCCCCTTGCAAGATCAAAGCACACTGAACAGCCAAGTGTAGACCCTTCCAAACACCTGGTAAACATGTCCTGGCCAAACGTGCAGCCCTGCTAGTTAAGGTAAAGCAAGCTCAGATTCTCTGACCCTGAGTAAGGTCTCATTAGGAAGCCTCTATGGGCCTCCACACAGGCTGGTAACTAGGCAGGAAGTTAGGCAGAAAAGCTAAACTGAGAATGATGGGAAGAAGGAAGGTGGATCAGGAGAGATGCCAGCCAGTCGCCCAGGAAGTAAGATCTACTAAAGGACAGGTTAAGCCATGAGCCAAGTGGTAATACATATATTAATAGAAATGGATTAATTTAAACGTAAGAGTTAGCTAGTAACAAGCTTGAGCTATTGGCCGAGCATTTATAATTCATACAAGGCTCTGTGTGTGTATTTGGGACAGGGCAGTAGGGACATAAAACATCTGGTTACAGGAGTGCTGCTTCCTGCCTTGTTTCGTGTTACCTTTTATACAGCCTTGGCTGTTCTGCCTAGGGATGGCAACACCTACAAGTCAGCTGGGGCCTCCTATACCAATTAGTAGACAAGAATATGCCCTACAGACAGGCAAATCTGACACAGGAAATTCCTCAGTTGGGATGCCTTATTAGGGTTTCTATTGCTGTGAATAGACATCATGACTACAGCAATTTTTTTTTTTTTTGGTTTTTCGAGACAGGGTTTCTCTGTGTAGCTTTGCGCCTTTCCTGGAACTCACTTGGTAGCCCAGGCTGGCCTCAAACTCACAGAGATCCACCTGCCCCTGCCTCCTGAGTGCTGGGATTAAAGGCATGCGCCACCACTGCCCGGCCTACTGCAACTCTTATAAAGAAAAACATTTAATTGTGGTGGCTCGCTTACAGTTCAGAGGTTCATCCATTATTGTCATGGCAGGGAGTATGGAGGTATGCAGGCAGACATGGTGCTGGAGAGGGAGCTGAGAGTTCTTACATCTTGATTCATTGGCAACAGGAAGTGGTTTGAGACACTGGATGGTATTTTGAGCATATATGAAACCCCAAAGTCAGCCTCCACAGTGACACACTTCCTCCAACAAGACAACACCTACTCTAACAATGCCACGCCTCCTAACAGTGCCACTCCCTTTGGGGCTATTTTCTTTCAAACCACCACAGATGCCCTTTCCCAGGTGTGTCTAGGACTGTGTCAAAAAAAAAAACAACCGGACAGCCACTATGCCTGCCAGATTTTATATAGGAGCTAGAGACCCAAACTAATGCTAGTACATCAAAAGCTTTATCCACTGGGCTCTCCCCAACCCATTTCTGCTAATTTTTTTAAAATGTACCTTTCTGGGATTTCTTCTAACTGGTAATAACTTAAAACAATGCTTTGAAACTCCTTTAAAAAGTGTATCTTTCTAATACCACTTCTCTTCAAACTTTTCTCTTTCTGGTTGGTAGCAAACCCCTTAGAAAGCTCAAATGAGATAAATGCATGACCCAAATATGTAGTTTGGTGAAAATATATCCCATTCCAAAGGGTCGCAGAAAAGGTGAGAGGTCCTCTTATAAGCTCTGCGCCCAGACACTCTCCAGGGGAAAGTCCAATCAGCAAACAGGACCAGAAGTGCCAGGACACAAGGCTCGGTCGGCCCCTTATAGCTGACTCCTCCTCCTCCTGTCCTGGACCCCCACTTCTCGGCCAACCACTTCCTGGCGGGAGCCCCAGCCTTGAGCGGCCCAACCCAACCCCTCTCCAAACCCTCTCGGTTCAGCACTAAAATGAGATAAGGTGTAGACATCGCATGTAGAAATCCCACATCTGCACTGCCAGAGAGCTGCATTAGGCAATGTTTGTAAGAAAAAACACACACCCTAGTGCTAACAGGACAGATACCAGGAGTCCAAAGGCCATTCGTGCCACTTACCAGCTGTGGCTCTGGAGGTGAGTTACTTAACTATGTTATACCCTGGATAGAAAACGGAAGTAACAGTGCCTATTCTTCCATTTGGGGGAAAGTTTATCCACAGAATTACCTAGAATAGTAAATACTAGTTGTCATTATCATTCTTAAAATACATTACGAACTTTAAAAGTTTGGGGAGCTAACTATGACAAAGTCGGTATAAAATGTGTTCAAGTTTGAAAGATGGTTTACCAATAACCAAGGTCCTTTGCCTAAACAGGCAATTTATTATGTCCTAAAAAGAACATCTGGGTTCCAAATCTAGTAACTCAAAAAGTCATCTGGCTTTCTGTTTTCATATATTGGTGGTCCCAAAGAGCTTACCTTGGATAATTCAGTAAAAACAAAGCAAAACAGACACACACCAGCCCTTAGCCATCGGTCACAAAGGGATGGTGTCACGCTGTGTCATAGAGCGTTTTGGAAAACACACTGCACGTAGGGAATGAGGGAGGAACGGTGAGCACTGCTGTAATCGCAGCGTGAGCCTGCAGTCTGCTTCAGGGTCTTGGCGCCCCGGGGTACCTACCACTCTGTAGTCTATAACTTTGTACTAGGAGGAGATATTAAAACTCTCACAGCTTACTTTCTTTTCCCACCTTTTCTGGGGTTACAAGACAAGAAAATAATCACAAAATATTTTGTTGAACTGAACTAATTTCCTAAAATGACCCAGAGTAAACTTTAACAAATTATTTTAGCAAATCAGTACTAAGTAAACTAGAATAAGTGCTGTGCTGGTCTGAATAGGAATGGCCTCCAGAGACTGAAGTGTTTGAATGTTTGGCCCGTAGGGAGTGGCACTATGAGGAGGTGTGTTCTTGTTGGAGGAAGTGTGTCACTGTGGAGGAGGGCTGTGAGGTCTCAGACGCTCAAGCCACACCCAGTGTGGCGGCATTCTCTTCCTGCTGCCTGCGGATCTAGATGCAGAACTCACAGCTCCTTCTCCAGCACCATATCTACCTGCATGCCACCTTGCTTCTGACCATGACTAAGACAAGTGTCAGGCTAAATTTCTGTCCTTTATTGTACAACTTACCATTCTAGCTACAGTACACAGCTCAGGGACCTTTAGTATATCCCTAGCGATGTACAACAATCACTTGCAGAACCTGGAAAGAAGCCCCCAGCACAGTGCCGCTGTGAATGCTCATTCTGATGTGAACACCTGTCTTCTATTCTGTTGGCTGTGTGCATAGGAATGAATTTGCCGGGCCACATGATAACTCCGTATTTAACCACTGACCAGCAAGCACTTGCTCTCCACAGTGGCAGCACACTGACACTCCTACCAACAGTCCAGGAGGATTCTGCTTTGTTAGCATCCTCACCACCACTCGGCAGCTTCCGTTTTTGTTGTTGTTGTTGTTGTTAAATAATAGCCATCCAAGTGTGAAAGAGAATCTTGTTTTTATTATGTTGAGCATCTTTTCATATGCTTACTGGTCATTTGTTTCTTTGGGAAAGTGCCTATTCATACCTTTCCCCCACTTTTTAACTGGTTTATTTTTTTGTTGACTTGCAAGTATTATGTCCACTTGTTTTCTGTGAGTAAATGGAATACTTGAAGCCTATCCATCATACATCTGGTCCTCTTCTTTCTCCCCAGCTTAAAGGAAATGGAAATACTTCCAGATAATGAACAGCTGAAGAGTTATTTGAGGTCTGACGATGTACTTGCAAACAAACAACATATAATACCTCCCATTTTACCATCAAGTCCACACTCCAGGCTTGGATTACACATGATGGAAAGATTGTCATTTCTTCTGAGTGCTCACTATATAGTGAAGCTCTGTGACCATCCTCGCAACAATCTCACGACAAGAAGTGCCATCAATCTGTTGTTGAGGTGGAGACCCAGCCCAGTTAAACATGTCCTGGCCCCAAAGGAGCTGCACAGCTTCTTACTCTACCACCTCTCAGCCTTGAAATGGTAGCACACTTTGTCCCGCTGCTTACAAGTAAGCATGTTTGGAAGAGACCAACAGCTATATTGCTGGCCTGTCCTTTTTAGGTGCCAACCCCACCCCCACATCTGCACAGATCTTTTAAGTAACTGTTGGTTTTAGAAGTTGCTTCTTTATTAAAGTTAGATCTCTCTCTCTCTCTCTCTCTCTCTCTCTCTCTCTCTCTCTCTCTCTCTCTCTCTCACACACACACACACACACACCACACACACCACACACACACACACACCACACACACACACACACACACAACACACACACACACACACACACCAAACAAATGAGTGAGTCACCCTGATTTAGACCTTTGCTAACATTTCTGAACTAGACAAAACTATTCAGGATAGTTTCACTCAGCAGTACAACCAAGATCACCTCATCTCTTTGCCAATAGTAACTTTAAAAGGTCCCAGGTGCCAGCTAGAGACCAGGCCATCTAACAAAACCCCAAAATTTACAACACAATTTCCTATCAGCGATGGCTCTGAAAACAGAATCTAAAAGAAGGCGCTCCTCTTCAGATGAAATCTAAAAGGTAACAGATCTTATGATAAAATCAAGAGGAATCTAAAGCTGGAATTTAGTTGCATTTTCTGAGTAGTACTTACAGCCATACATGCCAGTGCACCCAGCTCTACCACACGTGCCCCAAGAATCAGGGACCTCAAAGCATGAAGGAACTGCTCACCATCTCTGGAGCTCTGACTTCCAAACAGTTCCTGTTCCTTCCAGATCTAAAATATAGGCTAAAGCCCTGAAATGTACTTACACTGACAAAAAGTTCATTCATACCAAGTCTTGTTTCATGACATTGCACTATCATTTAGGTAAATAATTTAAGTAAATAGCTGTGTTTTGTTTTTGTTTTTTCCACTTGAGTTCACCTGCCCAATAGTCTACTTATAAAGTCTATTATTAAATTAGGGTTCTAGTTCCTTATCTGCACCATAAAGACCCCTACCCTGTCTCACAGAATGATGAGAAATGACAGTACATGTGAAACATCAGGCAGGTGCAGAGCACACTCCTGGGTGGTGGGGGTAACACTGGAATTCCTTCTAAAGCACCCTCCACAGAAGCAGCATAGACTCTCCATCCTTTACCTAAAGGTCACTTATCTGACGGACTCAGATAATCCAGAGGATATCAGGTATGGAGGTTTGCATAAGAAATGTCTCTGGGCGTGGTGGTGCACACCTTAATCCCAGCACTCAGGAGACAGAGGCAGTTCAAGGCCAGCCAGGTCTACAGAGCTCCAAAGCTACACAGAGAAACCCTGTTTCAAAAAAACAAACGAACAAACAAAATGTATCTCTGGACTAGAGAGATGTTTAAGTAGTTAAGAGTACTTGATGCTCTTTCAGAAGACCATCAATTCCCAGCACCCATTGCAAGCAACTCACAACTCCAGCTCCAGGGGAGCCAACACGTCTGGTCTCCACAGGCAGCAACACTCACACGCACATACCCACATGCAGACACACACATATAAATAATTTAAGATACAGAAGTAAGTATTTTTAAAAAGAAGAAAAAGCCGGGCGGTGGTGGCCCATGCCTTTAATCCCAGCACTCGGGAGGCAGAGCCAGGAGGATCTTTGTGAGTTCGAGGCCAGCCTGGGCTACTAAGTGAGTCCCAGGACAGGCACCAAAACGACACAGAGAAACCCTGTCTCGAAAAACCAAAAAATAAATAAAAAAATAAAAAGAAGAAAAAGAGAAATGTCGCCCCTTCCAGGCACATGTGTACAAGCCTTTGTCCCCATTTGTCCCCGGTTGGCGGTGCTATTTTAGGAGGTGCTGGAAATCTGAAAGAGCACGGTCACTTGGAAAACACGCTGTCCTTGGTTAGTTCCTGTCCAGTGCCAGCTCTCTGCTACGGGGTGAGCTGCTCTGCTCCACGACCTATTCCTTACTGATGCTCAGCTTTGCTTCACCTACAGCAGCAGAGCCTGAAGCCATGGGCTGAAACCTCCAAACCTGTGAGCAAAAATAAATCTTACTTCCTATTCAACAGTTTCTCTTAGGTAACACACTGGGGATGTGTCTTGAAAAACAAAAAAGATAAAAATTCCTTCCTTGTTAGAAGGAATCAGTTTATTCCCCAAACTTACTCTAACTACACACACACACACACACACACACACACACACACACACAGTGGAGCTGAAGAGCAGTGTCAGTGATTAAGAGTACTTGCAGCTCCCATTGAATCACACTATATCTACCAATGAGTGGCTCACAGCTGCCTATTACTATTTCCAGGGGACCCAATGCTCTCCCCTAACCTCTGCAGGCAATGCATACATGCTGTGCACATACAGACAAGCAGGTACACACATATAAATAAAAACAAAGTTTTAGAAAAGCTATAGAAGCTCACTACTTTGTAATCTAGTTTAAAATATAATTAAAAAACAAGTGTTTAAACACAGATTTCCAACACCATTGGACAACAATTCTCTCTGAATATATGGGTTAATAAATGAAAATCTCGGTACCAGGCATGGGATACTTCCCTACGAGATATTGGTCAGGGAGGCCCCCACAGGCTACTTGCCCTTGCTCTTGGTTGCCCAACAGAACTAGATGGTAACACCCTACTGCTGAAGACATAACACACTTTGGTAGCAGGACAAAGAAAACCAAGCTGGAACTGACCTGAAAACTTCCTCCCTGCTGCCTAGCTTCACAGGATAGGAAATTACCCTAGGCCACTGGAGGAGAAAACATCAACATTATCCCCACAGCCAACCCTGCACACTGCATACGATACCGACCTGCCAGACAACACGTGCCCACTGGTGCAGTAGTGGCGTCAACGTTATGAGAGCAACCAATTCCACAGGAAGGGATTCAGGCCCGGCGCTGTAAACCTGGTCAAAGCCCAGGGTTCAGGGGTCATATGCCCAGGGGAATGAACTACTATTACTATTTTGCTAAATGACATATTGTCATGTTTTTATTCTTGGGGACTGGAAAGGTTGCCCAGAAGTTAGGAGAACAGGCTGCTCTTCCAGGACCTGAGTTCAATTTCCAGCACCCACGTGGTGACTCACAACCGTACAGTTTCAGGAGATCTAACACCCTCTTCTGTAGCTGTAAGTTTTCTCTGGTCCCACCTGGCTCCTGCGGTCCCGCAGCTGCTCGGACCCAAATAAACACACACGGGCCTATATTATTTTTAAACTGTGCCATGGCAGGCTTCTAGCTAGCTAGCTCTTGCGTCTTAAATTAACCCATTTCTATAAATCTATACTTTGCCACGTGGCTTGTGGCTTACTGGTATCTTTACATCTTGCTTCTCCTGGCTGCGGCTAGCAGCGTTTTTTTCTCCCTGCCTTTCCCCTTCTTCTCTCTCTCTAGTTGGAATGTCCCACCTAACCTTATTCTGCCTCACCATTGGCCAAACAGCTTTATTTATCAACCAATCAGAGCAATACATATTCACAGCGTACAGAACGACATCACCCATCACTCTTCTGGCCTCCAAAGGCACCAGGCACACACACAATGCACAGACATTCCGGCAAGCAAATCACCCATACATCTAAAGTAAGCTAATTTAAAAATAAAATACATGTTTATGCTTATAGCCATAGGTTAGTGCTACCTTCAACCTTGGCCACAGAAGCATCTCTCTGCACTGACTGACAACTGGTCAAAGTGCTGAACCTGAGAGCTGAGCCCTAAATGGGGCATCTGTATGAGCCCCAGCCCTAAGGCTCAGAGAACATCACAGAAAAGGGACAGAAAGCATGTAAGAGCCATAGGAGAGGGAAATGCCATGGAAATGCTGTCTTCAGGGCATGATAGGACCACTGAACCCTAAGTCTCTGCAGCTATTACCTGCACAAGAACAAGTCAACAAGATCGGTGGTCAACATTCCAACTGGCAGCACTAACAGAACTCAGTGGTTTATTAACAAAAAAAAAATGAGGATGTGAAGAGGGAGGAGTATGTGTTAGGGATGCTTAGGGGAAGTGGGAAGGAGGAGCTGGGGGTAGTTATGATCAACATGCATTGTTGACATAGGAAATTATCCTAGAATAAATGAGGTTTTCTTTTTAAGTTTTTTTTTTTAATGGCATAGGCTCTTGTAGATGTCCTTTATCAGACTGAAGAAGTTCTACCAAGTTTGACAAAGTTTTATCATAAATGGATGCTGAATTTTCTCAGAAGAATTTTTTTCAGAGAACTGACATAATCGTGTAGTTTTTCTACATTAGCAAGTGAGTGTGATACATTGCACCATCAGTTTTTCAAACACTGAACCAGTCTTACATCCCGGGATAACCCCATTTCGACATATACATATAGAATGTCAATTCAAGAGGGATATAAAAGGCTTTCCTGTTGTGATAGAATTACAGGACTGTACAGAGACTCCCAAGAACCCCTCAGCAAGAGCATCACCAAATGTTCAGTACTGGGAGTCACAGGGAAAGGGGCTTGTAGATGAGGCTCCAAGGGCTTTCTCTTCCACAGTGCTCAGTCCAGCCCAGTTGGTGTGTCAGCCACAGAGGAGGAACAGCCCAAGGAAGTGTACAAGGAACTTGCTGGGATGAGAAGCCCAAGGATACAGCTCACAAGAGTACTTGCCTAGCATGTGCGAATCCTGCATTCAATCCCCTATGCTGCCAATAATAACAGGGAATAGAGAAATAACATAAGGAAAGGAAGGGGGAAGGGGGGGAGGGAGGAGGGGAGGAGGGGCAAAGAGGCAAAAGGGCATTTTAAAGTGAGAGTAGAATTCTGAATAGATGGTAGAGCAGAAAACTAGAGGACAAACAGCACAGAGTCATCTATATAAAGGTATAGATTTTATGCTAAAGGCAACAATTCTCAAAGTAGCACGTGGATCCCAGGGCTTCCCAAAACCCTTCCAAGGAGTGGAGACCAAAGTTAGTGTGACAACACTACTCAAACATTATTTGCTCTTTCTCTGTTTCCATTTTCACAAGAAAAACAATGCTGATTCTAACTACTGCGGTCTTTACAGTGCAGCAGACCAGACTGTGCGTGGCCACTGTCTTTTTACTCTATCACACTTCCGTTTTCTTAAAGCCATGCTCGCATGAGAATACTCTTAATGAACTGTGAAATACTTCATTTATTAAACCTTAGCCTTGCATATATATTTAATATTCTCATGGCTAAGTATTCAAAAAGCACTTACATACATGACAAACTGAACTATTATGCCTTGAGCAAAAGCATATGGTAGTCATTTTGAGTTACCAACTAAATTACCTGCCTGGCTAGCCTTTTCCATAGGGCATGGTTTTTATTTGTTAGTTCTAATGACAGTAGAAAGACCAGTTATTCTGACTTAACTCTTTGACTAATGGTTTCTAAAGAACGGAGCGGGCCTGACGCTCCAAGAATTTATGCGTGTTTTGCTCACACACATGTGTACATGTGTGCCGGTGTGCCGGTGTCCTTAAACCGCTAAGTCATTGGATCACCTAGAACTGGAGTTACAGCTGGCTGTGAGCCACAACTGGAGCTCGTGTGGCCTACAAGTTGAGGGCTCAGACCCAGGAGACCGCTCCCACTCCACATACCAGCCTCCAGTCAGATGCACGCCCGGCTTCCATCACTTCTGCTAGACAGAAGAGGTTCCCACCTGCCCCTTCAAGCTCAGGAACTCAATAGGAAGAGTCACAGAATCAGAAAATCGCTATGTCTGCAAGAGCATCCCACTGGGACAGACACGGCCTGGGTAGGGGAGCTTCCCTGCTCCCTCCTCTGGGAATGCAGGCCCACCTTTCCACACACCAGCTATCCAGAGTCCAGAGTCTCCCTCCATCTGGAACCTTACCTACCATACACGTAGGTGTGACTGATCAGATCACTATGGGGCTGAACTCAGCTTCCACGGCCTCTCCTCCGAGATGGTGGGGGTGACAACTTCAAGCCCTTCAGCCAGTGGCTGTGTGGATAGCCCTGGGCCTGAGGCACCTGGCATTAACTACTACTCTTCCAAGAAACACACACACACACTAAAGGAAGACCAGAGATAAGAATCACAGCCAACAGAGTATCAGGAAGGCCCAGCTAAGCCAGGGACAAGCAAGGCACACAAGACAGGAAGACAAAGAGCAAGGAAACAAAGTGAGCATCGGACTTCGGCTCACACAACCCCAGTGGGGCTCCTACACCTCCCCTTCTGGTGACGGTGGCCCCTCATCAAAGCCACAGAAGCCGTTCAGTGCTGACCCCTGAGATGGGAAAACAACGTCCCCCTTCCCTGATTAACTCCTACATGCGTCTCATCCGCCGACGAGCAAGCGCTGCCCTCCCAAGACTCTCCGACGTTAGGACCTCTCCAGCACTGTTTTCAGTCTGGTAGCAGCTGGGAGTCATTTCTTTATGTTTGCTTGTTTACTGCCCCACTGGAGTATAAATAGAGTAGGGACAGGGACCCTGCCACTACTGTCCTTGCTTCTGCCACACCACCTGGCACACAGCAGTCAAGCAGGCCTGGCCCTGGCTCTGCGCAGGGACCGGGCATGAAGAATGGAACAAAGCCTCCAGAGGAAACGAGCCAAGTGCCCAGCACTCGGAACGCGCAGTTACCTACCTTCTCTTCCCATCTCCAGGCACAAAACTATGTGTGAGAAGGACGCACTCACAAGAGCTACTGGAGGAGAGGGCAGCCCAGCGGGCAGGCAGCATCACACCCTGCCGGTGAAAGTCCTTGGGACTTGAGGCAAGGCGCCAGACTCAGTACGAAGGGCTTCAGAAGGCTTACACTGAAGGGCAGTGGTCTTAGGTTGTATGGCTTCCGACAGCAGACTTTTAGCAGCACAAAGAGAGAAAACAGAACCCAGATAGTATGACGGATCTAGGGATGAAAATTCAGAGTTGAAATGAAATAACCAGCTTTGAGGTCCCAGATGTACAAAGAAGGAAATGAAACTAACAGGAAGAAGCTGACAGCCCATAAGGGGAAAGATCATTCTACACAGGCTTGAAGGTGAGACCCTGACTAAAGAGAATAGTGGGGAAGAGTGATAGACTAGGTCACATCCTCGTCTGGTCTGGGCACATACCTGCACACACACACACACACACACACACACACACACACACACACAATTTCAAAAGTTTTTAGAAAAAAAAAGAATAAAGAAAAAAAGTAGTTAAAACTGGTGGGCTACAGTTCTAAATCTTTCTGTCCAAGAATTTTCCTGGTCTTTATTAAAAGCAAAATGATTACCTGTAATAAGTAAGTGAACTGTAAGCATGCATCACAAAAGCTGACAATATTTTCGCTATGTATTAACAGAAAATCGGTAAACCTTTATGGACTTGAGATCACAAACAGGCAGGGCACCACACACAGACTTCAGCTCTCATATAAATCTTGCCCTCCAGTGTGTCACCACAAATCAGGAGAGTTCATTTAGAGTTAGCTCACTAACAGAGGCCTGAGGCTGCCCCGCCCACAGGACTGCCTGCCTTTGGTGCCCACAGGGACTGGGTCTTCAGTCTCCCACACTGGGCACAGCACACTGGAGGCCTGGGGAACCGTCACTGGGGGTCTACAACAGCACTGCAAGTGACACTATACAGGACTTGTCTTTTTGCCTTATTTATATTTTCAAAACATTTCTTCAATAAGCTTGGACCGCTTTTATAGTAAGAAAACCACATTATTCTTTTAAATTGCCAAATCACAACTATAATATCATTTCAACTGATGCGATCAAAACAACTACAGATAACACATAATGACTGTACTTTAAAATTAACTGAACCAAAAGGAAATGCAAGGCTACAATTCTTGCAGGATTTTCCTTCCTCTGACAGTAACTAACTCTACAGATTGGACAGACAGCTACAGCACTGTGCAAAACAGATGGAAGAGAACAGCCTCTACGACACTCCCCTCACAACACAGCAACTTTTCAGGATCCATTTCTGTGAATCTAAAGTTTCTTTCACAAAGAAAAGCAAATAAAATCTTTCCTCTCAGAAACCACATTCATAACCTCAATTAATGTAACATTTATGGTATAAAATAATTCTTGATCTTCATCTTACACTGCATTTTTGTTTGGGTTTGGCTTTTGGGGTAATTATTTGCTCATTTTGGCTTTTTGGTTTGGTTTTGTTTTTTTGGTTGTTCGAGATAGGGTTTCTCTGTGTAGCCCAGGCTGGCCTCCAACTCACAGAGATCCTCCTGCCTCTGCCTCCCGAGTGCTGGGATTAAAGGCTGCGCCACCACCGCCCGGCCAGGCTTTTTGGTTTTTTGTTTGTTTGTTTGTTTGTTTTTGAAACTGGGTTTCACTATATGGCCCTTGCTAGCCTGAAACTCACTATGTAACCTAGGCTAGCCTCAACCCTCCTGCCTTAACCTCAAGAATGCTAGGATTATAGTTATAACCACCTTACCCATCATCTTAGACTGCTGTTTTATTTGACCAACGGTACAGATGTTCCTGAAAAGAAAGTGGGGTTATCTCCTAATAGGTCCATCATAAACTGGAACATCCAAAGTGGCGAATGCATCCAATGCTTCTAACTTATCAAATGTCACTGCTCAGCAACAAAGCACACTGGAGAGTCATCAGATGCCCTGCCTGGGATCCGGGGGCTCACTAGGAGCATCTTACACCAGACTGCTACCGTCAGCCCAGGAAAAATGCAGCCCACAATTCCAAGCGCAGTACCTACTGAGCTCCAGTTGCTCTTGCGCCACCACCGTCAAGACATCTAACTGGCCTCACGCTAAGCCAGGATCTTATGGGATTCTGTTCCTCACAGAACTTCAAACAGCTTATACCACTCATTATCTCACAGTCTGAGACCCAAAGAGTAAATCACATTATCTACACCAAAAAGACAAAGTACAAGGCCTAAAGTAACTAACGTGGAGCTGACTTGGTCTTTCTCTTGTTCTCCTCCGAACCACTCCCCCTGGAGGAGGAACTCCGAGGAGCCTTTACACAGAAGCAAACCACGGGAACTGTCAATTAGCTTCCTACCTCCCGGGGAGTCCACACCACGCCAGCCTCTCTTCTCCAGCCATTCTATGCCATACACCAACAAACGGCTGCTGAGGGGCCCCCATGTGGTGAGCACTGGTCTAGGGCATGGAGACAAGGCTAAGAACAACACCGATGATGCTCTTTGCTCTCGAGCAGCTGACATCCTAATAACCCACTGAAAGCCTCTTCTTCCCCAATGTCTCTGATCATTAAAAGAACAATAAATAGACCCAAAAGTAAAGTACTCCTTCCCATTGGCCACTGCTATTTGCAATCTGCTATCTTGAGTTTAAAGTAGAAGTAAGTGGATTTGTATAGAATATTAGATGCACAGTGCATAAACCCCTATGATATATGATTTACAAGAATGGTGTGTAAAGGCATTCAATGACCCCAATTTAT
Source organism: Peromyscus maniculatus bairdii (assembly GCF_049852395.1). NCBI lineage: Eukaryota > Metazoa > Chordata > Mammalia > Rodentia > Cricetidae > Peromyscus > Peromyscus maniculatus. Next base: position 81,048,158 of record NC_134863.1, on the reverse strand, counting down.
CAAATGTCACCTACGTACAACACAAGGCCCTCATAACCACAAAGCTGCATGGGAAATCTGTACTGGAGCTAGGCATGTAGCTCCAGTCCTTGAGAAGTCAGAGTGGAGGACAACCACAAGCTCAAAGCCAGGCTGGGCTAGCCTGTGCTACAGTGAGACCCTTTTTCAAAACAAACAAACAAAAAAGGAAAGAAAGAAGGAAAAGAAAAGGCATTTTCACTGGGAATCATTAGCCCTGAATACACACGTACAGAGAGGACTCCCGTGCACTTTGTTTAAGTGGCTTTATATAAGTCAGTGTCTTCCTTAATGCATGGCATTAAAAGCCAGTGACTCCATGTATAACATCTGTGCCTTACACAGATGAAGAAAGTGCAAGCCAAAAGTTTAGCAAAAGAGGATGGAAAGTACTGTCCCACTGGTTGAAGAGGGCATTTAATTTTAGTCATCCAGAATAAGACTGGCCACTTGCTATGACCTTGTTACTTGCACATTCTAATTCAGTTGGATCCAAAATCCTGCCGCATCCCTCTGAGTTCAATTCCCAGTTCCACCCCTCAGTCGAGGGTGAAATGTACTTGGTACCACTTCCACACGGCCTCTAGGAAGCACCATGCCGCGCAGCTATGGGATGGGGTTTGACGGGCAGCTGAAAACCAAACCTGGCTCTCCCCCCTCACTAGAAAGCAGAGATAAACTCAGGCCAGGGAGCAAAGGCCAGCACGGCTGCACCGCACGGTGTCTGAGCAATTGGCTAGAAGGACAGGTTACCTATCACTGATTCGACCAAGAAAGGGTTGAAAGAGGATGAATTCACACGGGTTAACGTGTTTCCCATTCACCTAGTTAGGTGGCTACAAACTCTGTCACATTTAGTAACCTAAGATTTGCGGTTCATTTTTTTTACGGCTCTCCAAGTGGACCAGTAACATCTTTCGCTCGGGCCTTGGCATCGCTGAAGAGAACTGGCCAGCATGGAAATGCCTGGATAGGCTCCCGGTTGTCTCCGTCACACTTCTATAGTCTTGTGTTCCCACAGCAAGTCCACACAAGTAAAACTGTGTTTTCAAGTTTGACTGTCCTCTATTGCTCTAATCCTGTTTTCATGCAAAGCACTTTAGGAAACTCTCTGCAAGCTAAAAGATGAGGGATGACTGCCAGGCAGTTGCTGAGGCTTACCTGGAGCCAGTTTAAATGAACAACTCTTCAAGGGAGAGCTTGAATAGGCTCCCCCCTCCAACCCTACCCCTCCAGCCACCCACCTAATTACCATACACATTACTGCGTGTCAAGAAATCTCTAAGTACCTAAACAACAGAAATCACGGATGCAAAAAAATATTCATATGCCTATAAAACGTGTCCACCAAACAGGCCAAGAGTTTTGGACTCTGGTTAAAAGTTTCTCCAGCTACTTGGTGGCTAAGCTGCTTAACTTCAGTTTCCAAAGCATATTCAGAGAGTTTAGGAAGATTAAGTGAGTGAATGCATTCAAATGCTGCAAACGGACTTAATGTCAGCTGCTACCATTACAGGTACATGAATGTCCTGACTTCACACCCCACTGCAAAGCAAGCTTGTGCTAGCAAGACACTCTTCATGCCACAAGAAAAACTGTCTGGTCCTGGCTAAGTCGTTCCAGAAAGTGGAGCATGGGCTGTAAAGTGCTATAACCTTCCTCGATGGCCAGCTGGAAATGCACAATGCAGACCTTTAAACTGTATGCCATACACAGTGCTGCCTCGGTATTGGGCAGAGAAGCTTCTTTTTGCAGTGAGTCAGTCACAGTAATGCAGACTCAAAACTGATCAAGGTGCTGAGAATAAGCGCTGAGTGCTCGGCCCTTAAAGAGACATCTGTCACCCCCTCAGAGCTCAGCCAACACTGCAAGGCAGGCAGACCGTTAGAGCGGAGGATGGGGAGGAGCACTACAAAAGGCTTCCTGTGGTCAGGACATGTTTGTTGCCCCTGTGAACTCACAACAACTGGAGTTACTGGCACAAGACTGGAGCCATCAACATTTCATCACGGAGGCAGAGGCGAGGGGCTCAGAAGCCCCACTTCTGCCTGAGGCGCTGCTGAAAAGTTAACAGTTGCTGCGGGAAAGGAACTCCTTTCTCAGTGGTGCAGCCACAGATAAGTTGCCCTTGCTCAAGTAAAGAACCTCCCATCCACGATCATCCGAACAAGTCTAATTAAATACAGTGGACCTGTGTTCCTCTCACCCACCCATCCCCCGAAACCTCCATACATAAAAGCTGGAGGGAGACTTGTTGGGAATAAGAGGATGAGGGGCAGGGGGGATAAGGGAGGGCAATGGGGGATATGATCAGGCATACTATGCTATGTGTCTGAAATTGTTAAAGAATAAATGAGTTTAAAAAAAAAAAATCTTTAAGCCAGGCAGGTGGTGGTGGCATACACCTTTAGAAACCTGCACTCAGGTGGCAGAGGCAGGTGAATCTCTGAGTTCCAGGACAGCCTGGTCTACAGAGTTCCAGGACAGCCAGGGCAACACAGAGAAACTCTATCTTGAAAAAAACAAAAATGCCTTTGATTCTCCAATTCCACTTATAGAACCTAGGCTCTGTAAAAACTCTGTTGTATGTATGTGTATGCACTTGTGTGTAAAGATACATCTACCCATTAGGTACATGGAGTTGACACTGGGCGTCTTTTCCTCAATGGCTCTTCTGCCTTAAATTTGGGGGACAGTCTGTTGCTGAAACTAGATCTTGCCATTTGGCTAGTCTAGCCTCCTGCTCCCGGGGTTAAGGCTGGCCTCTAACTTGCAGTGCTTCTTCCACACATCATCATACCCAGCTTTTCTGTAGGCCCTGGGGATCTGAACTCAGTTCCTCAGGCCTGAACAGAAAGCACCTTACCCACTGAGCTATCTCCCCAGCCCCTAGAAATGCACATAGGGACAGGAGAGGCACTACTCTCCCAAGGGGATACAGGTTCAATCCTAGCACCCACATGGTGACTCATAACCATCTGTAACTCTGGAACCAGGGGATCCCCCACACCTTCTTCTGGCCTCCTCGGGCACCTACCATGCACATGGTTCAGAAAACTACATGCAGGAAAAACACTCATATACATAAAATTTTTTAAAAATTAATAAAATTTCAAAAAAGAAAAAGAAACACTCGAGGAGAGCCAGTCATTGCAGATGTTGTTAACACAATGGTGGGAAATGATAACCTAATGTCTAACAAATTGACCAAATTCTCATAGATCCATAGAGTGATGTATTATCTAGCTCTTAAGTTGACAAATATAGACATAGAGAGACTTTTTTTTAGATGTTGAGAAAATAAGTTAAAAAATAAATTTATGAGCTGGGTATAGTGGTTGGTGTGTGCTTGAACTCCAACAGCGGGGAAGCACAGGTAAGAGGATCTAGACTGAGGCTAGCCTGGTCTACACGGCAAGACACACTCTCTTTCTCACCTTCCCTGAGTCAGAGAGGAAAAGGATGAAAAGAAAAAGGAACTGGCTCAGTGGTAGAGGTCCTGGGTTCAAGTCCTAGAGTGGGGGGGGGGCAGGGGATGATGATACCTTTTTAGTGCTTCTTTTAGTCAGTGTAGAAAAGAATCATTGCAAGTTAGAAGCCAGCCTAGGCTAGACAGGTTCTTGAAGAAGGAAGAAGAGGAAGACGGAAACAGACATGCATAGCCAGATCCCAGTTTAGTACCAAAAGCTGTATGTGAATAGTCAAATGCACACACAAAAATGATCAGGTATGTAGAACTCGGGTCATGGATTTATGGGTATTTCATAGTTTTCCTTGTGTTTGCTTTTGTTTTTTAATTTCTCTAAATGTGATTTTTTTTAAACACAAAGGCTATTCACTCTAAACTGATTAAGATTTAAAGTAATAAAATTAAGATGAAAGTGATCATGAATCTTTATTTTATTACATGTATATAATCCTTGATAGTTTATTAAGTACACATATTTAGCAAAGAAATTATCAAGAGCCTTCCTCTGCAAACAGTGAGTTTCTACTTGTGACCACAAAGTAAAGCAGTATAGAAACCATATGAGTGCTAGTTTTTGAATTTTATATATTATACACTCCAACTCTTTATCATCAGTTTGAACTACTACTTAATCACTGGCTGTGTTTAAGTATAGGACATGAGGGCATATGCTTGAAATCTCAGCAATTGGAGGCAAGCCTGGGCTACTTAAAGGTATGTAAACTCTGCTACCATTCTTCCCATTTTCAGCAAAGAAAACTGAGGCACTGAGAGGTTTGGTGCTACATCTAAGTCACTGACAATGTGATAAAACTCCATATTCTCCAGTTTTAGCATCATAACTATCTAGCCCTCGCCCACATAAAACCTGTAATTTATAGGTCCTGTGGCAGACTTTGTAAAGGAGAGAGAAGGTCACAATCGTGAAAGTAAAATTAGAAAGATACCACTTGTCTAGATTTCCTGGCACTGATTCTTACAATATTAGGATTATCATCATTTTACAAAGTGTGTGTGAAATGATTAGCCACTAACTGCAACTTCAATTTTTGAGTGCTTAGGTCAACATTTTGCTAGACTTCTTCCCAGCATATTAACCAGAAAGACTCGACGTTCAATATCAGTCAAGCTTACAGACATGACTAGGATCCAGGGCTTGTGACTACCTTGTAATGCAACTACCTTGGCAGGTGAAGACTTTACTGCCCAGGCTCACTGCAATGTGGTTCACACACTCACTCAGCAACGATAGAAGAGAGTTCCTCTGGGCACTATTTCAGTTCCCACAGAGATCACAGTAACGCAAGCTCTACCCAATTATTCCTGAAGACCATGGCTGGTAGTTTACTAACAGCCTAACTAACATGTAAAACTTCTGCCACTTGGAAAGCTTGCTATCCACGTCAGGGGACACTCCATAAGAAAGAAGCATGCTGCCAAGGTTCTCCAAATTTCCCTGCCCTGGAGAAATTCCTAGAAAACATTGAGAATACTGACTACTTCCCATTGTCTGACTCAGGTGGACGGACAGAGCTTGTGACCTGGATGTAAAGATATCTGAGGTCCAGACTCCGAAATGCAGCCAGTAAATGGAGCAGCCATTTGGGAAGGCATCACTAAAAAGAGAACTCTAACACAAACTCAACTTTCACGTAATTGATTTTCTGTAAGTCACAAACTTAGCAAACTAAAAAAAAAAAAAAAAGATGAGACTCCAGACGTAGCTCAGCCTATCGTCACAAGGCCCAAGGTTCAAACGTCAGCACCACACACAAAGATGAATGTGAGGCAGGGGGTGTAGCCAGGTGACAGGGCACATGCTTGACATGCTCCAAGCCCTGGTTCAATCACCAAAAGAGAACCCTCGTGAGCGGAGGAATTTCCTAGGGCCTCTCTTTTAATCTCTTCTAAGTGTTCTAAGGGTGTGTCTCAATCTAGGTATTTGGGGAAAAGATAAAAGAATGCCCAGAGGAAAAGGAAATGGCTAGCAAAAGAAACAAAACAACAAAAAATGCTGAGGGACAAACATTTCGGGGAACTAACTTGCCACCACTCATTTTCTGACCTATTTCACAATGCTCGGCATCTGGGCAAGCGACAGAGTTCCAAAGTACATTAAAAATGTCTTCATTTCCTCCCTTACTCAGGCAGAATAATAATAGTTTTGTGGCGGCAGTACCACGCTCCTCAGCAATTTCAACAGACACTTTTTTAGGAAATATCATTTTTTGACATGTACTCTCAGAAAGGCTTACTGTGGCTTAAAGGTGTTTGAATGCCTTTAGCCCGGCCACCAAATCAGTGTCCCTCACTTCTTAATTTAAACCCTTCCCAATTTCCTGAGTTCTTTACCTATCTCCTACAAAAGATTTTCCTTTTTAAAAAGTTAAGTTATAAGCAAACACACACACACACACACACACACACACACACACACGCTTCAAGCAAACTAGTAAAAAAAATGTAACAGAAATGATAACAATGGTTGCTGAAACGTCTGCACGCTTCACGCTAACGTCATCTAAAAATAAGAGTATCCCAACAAATACATTCCTCCTGTTAGAAGCGTTAGAGAAGCGCCCTGCAAAAGCAGCTGGCCTGCTGGCTCCCAGCCCTTGCTCCTGCCCTCACATCCTGTCCACTACATAATCCATGAGTTAGCCTTTCTCTTCATCAGTTCAGCAGGATTAGTAAACCGGCCTCCCCGAAAATAGAATTGATATTTTCCAGAGGCATTTGTTCCTATGCTTTCATTATCTATGCTATTTACTAATCAGACTCTTTTTTCATTCTGTCTTGTTGACCACCTAAGTACCAACAGAAAGATACCAACAGATAAGCACAAAAGAACCGCATCTGGCCAGAGTCTGCATGCATTTACATTCCCAGGCTGTTTTCTGAATACCAGTGATGAGGACAAAGTTGGAAACTTTAACATTCAAGATGCTACCAAACATCTCTACAGCCTCCAGCTGCAGCAAGAAGCCTCTCATCTAGTCCTTCAAAAGCAAAGCCTGGGGTCTGAATCACAACAATAGACTGCTCATGGGCAAGCGGATCGGCGAAGTTGTCTTCCAAACCAAAGGCAACCGAAGTGAAGGGAGGTCCAGCCAGCTCCTCCTTGCTCTTCTCCTTCTGGGAATGCAGATTGCATTTCCTGGTCCCCCACAAGAAGGGACCGCATTTGTGCCCTGGGTCCACAGCAGGAACCCGAGTCAGTGCGTGAGCAAGGCAGGGCGAAGCGGCCGACCCCGGGGATGCGCTCTCGCTGCGCGGAGAGCCGCTTTCTGTTTAAATACCATCGGAGGCAGCCCCGGCCGCATCACTTGGGGCCGAACGGCATTGACCGCCCTTCACTGACAGGGTATTCCAAGCAGGCGCCGGAGAAAAAAGGATGAGCCGGGGACTCGAGGCCGGGGCGAGGGGGGGGGGGGGGTTGGGGAGGGGGACCGGCGGGCTGCGCGATGCCGCTCCCCCGAGCTCGGGATCCCCGGGAGGCCGGGCCGGCCCGCCACCCTCCGGCGGCCGAGGGCAGAGGGGTCAGCGGTGGAAGGACCGCCCGCCGAGATGCCCCCCTCGGGAGCACCGGCCGCGGCTGCGGACGCCCATTCAGCCCGAGCCCGTCCCGCGGCCGCCGCCGCCGCGGCCCGCCCGCCCGCCCGCCCCGCGGCCCCCGGGAGGATGAGAAGAACGACGAGGCAGAGCGGCGACGGCGGCCGCGGGGGACGCGCGCCCGGCCGCAGGACCCGACCCCGGGCGGCCATCGCCGACCCCCGCCCGCGCGCCAGGCCGCCCGCGCCAGCTCCTCACCTCATCTCCGGGCGGGTGCGCGCGCGCGGCCGCCCCTCGCACAAATCAGTGCAGCCCGCACGCCGCGAGGAGGAACGCAGGGTCCGCAGCCGCGCACACCATCCCCGCCCGCCCGCCCGCCCGCCCGCTCCCGGCCGTCCCGGAGCCCGCTCGGGGATGCTCCCTTGCGAGCCGCCGTACTACGGAGCAACCAAGCTGCGCGCCCTCCCCGCGCCGCTCCAGTCTCCTCGCCCTCCTTCGCTCCTTTGCTCCCTCGCTCCCGCCTATCTCCTCATCTCCCTCCGCCGCCTTCCCCGCCCCGCCCGCCCAGCCCGGTCCCCGCCCACAGGCAGCCCTCCGCCCCGCCCACAGGTGGGCGGGGACAACCGCCTGCCAATCGGGCGTCGGAGACCACGCCTCCTCTCCGCCCCTACACATGACCACGCCTATTGGGTGGGCAAGAAGTGGGAAGAGCCAAGGGAAAAAGAGATGTACAGAGTGGCAGCCAGATCAACCAATCAAGTGGTTCAGAGAGCGCTTTTTTTTTTTTTCCTCCTCCCTTGTCTCTTCCCAAGAAGGCGTAACTAGAGGTTTCTGGTCTGTGCGTGTGGAGATTTTGTTTCACGGTGTGGTGGCTTTGCTCTTTTCTGTGCGCGACAGTAGCCTAGGATACATCCAACTAAATTGAAGGTTTTGCAGAAAGAACATGGAGACGAAAGTCGAGGCGAGACAAAGACTGAGGGAAGATGGTAGGGGGTACGGTTGGAATGAGGAAGGGTGTGGCCTCTTACTGTAATTTGCATAAAACGGAACCCATCTCGGCAACACCCAACTTCTCCCCTTTATTGGTAGTCCCTAGGGTGGTGCCTGGCCTCTCCAAGGAGAGGAGCATGCCGGGAATTGTAGTTCCGGGTTCGGTTGCTATGGCGTTCGTCACAGCCTCCCCCAGATCCGTCGTCCTGCGCTATGACGGGCATTCTGGCCAATGGCAGTACTGTTTGGGCCCGGGAAGGCGGGCTCTCTGCAGAAGGACTGGGAAGGTGGCGGCGGCGGCGGCGGCGGAGGCGCTGGCGGTTGAGGGTGCTCGGAGGCAGGTGAGCTAGGAAAGAGCGTTGTGTGCCTCGGGAAATGGGACTTGGGGCGAGAGATGGAGAAGCGCTTGGAGGGACCGTCTAGCCCTGGGGGTGGGTGGGGTGGGGGGTGGGTGCTTCGCACCCCAAGCCGACCTCAGAGCTGCTGCTGCTGCTGCACCTCAGGCCTAGCTCGGCTGAGGCCGCTGGGGGGCGGGGGGCGGGCCGTGTGATCCCAGAGTCGGGGGACGGTGCCGGACCCTCCGCGTTTATGCGGGCCGAGGTCTGGAACCGCTTCGCGCCTGGGTTGACGCCCGCAACCCCAGCCGCTTCTCCCTGTAACTGTTCCCGGTGCCTTCTCTGTTACTACTCCCCTGTCACTCCTCACCCTCCCCTTGCCTTTCCGGTGAGCAGTTTCCTAAGCCGAGGGTGGGAGTTCTCAGCGGTGTGGCCTTGGGGTCAGGAATTGCCCGCTTCATTGCGCTGTCCAGCGGGATACTTGAACCATGCGAAAGATGATCCCAGCTGGGGTCGTGAGGAGGTGCAGATGCTGATTCTGGATCCGGGCCTGATGGTCCACATTTGTTTTTTAAAAAAAAATGACTTTGAGTATCTGCGTTTTTAACAAGCGCCCAAGTGTTGCTAGTCCACAGTAGCTGTGGTTTCCATTGCCTGTTCAGGACAAGTGTTCTAGGTATTTAGGTGCTTTTAGATTTCCTGGGAGCCATATTTGGATAGTGAAAAGAACACATGAAATTAATTTTATGTTTCATTTAAGCCAGTATATCCAAATATTATTTCAACATTTTTTTTAAAAAAAATCAGATATTTAAATGAGATAGTGTATTTTTTATACTAAGTTTTACAGGTCGGTTGTGCATTTTACGCTCACAGCATACCTTCATCCTCACTGCACACCACCTGTGGCTATTAGCCGCTATACAAATCCAGATGATACAACGGACCGTTGTAGAAACGAAACTCAACAGTGTTGATCGTGTGATTGCCAGTGACCACCCCTTTGCTGGTCTGTTACATGGGTTCAGAAGTACTTTCAAGATTCGATGCTTAGCTTACAAAAATAATAGGAAAAGCAATTAACATTTTTAAAAAGCCAACTTCTGTAATGTGTGCTTTGCATACCGTACTCAGGCCTTGCAGCACCCGGTTGCTGGTCTCTTAGTTCTAAATCTTAGGCATCAGGTACTACAATGCATAGTTATTTCTGACTAATTTCACTTCATCCCTGCTTCTGATCCATCCTGTAGGAGGGGATGAGATGTTCATATTTGAAACGGTGTTCCTCTTATAAAACCAAGCTACCCAAGGTTGGAAAGCTGACTCAGGTTAAGAGCACATGCTAATGCTCCCAGAGGACCATAGTTCCCAGCTTCTAGATGGTGGCTCACAACCCTCTGTAACTCTAGTTCTGGGGGCTCTGAAGCCCTCTTCTGGTCCCCAGGGACATGGGGCACACAGGTGATATACATACACCCATACACATACAATTTTTTTTAATTAAGATCAAGCTGTCTCACTGGGCATGGTGGCATATGCCTTTAATCCCAGCGCTTGAGAGGCAGGGGCAGGCAGCTCTCTGTGAGTTCAAGGCCAGCCTGGTCTACATAGCAGGACTTAATAGAGACCCTGTCTCAAACAAACAAAAGGCAAGCTGTCTGACATCTGTGGTGAAGTATTTTGGTAGTTGCACAGTTCTCCGTATTCCTCAGTTATAGTTGAGAAGCTCTGGCCTGAAGAAGAGGTGAAAACTGGAAGGACATTCTTGACCCTCTGGACAAGAAAGAGAATGAGTCTTGACTCATTGTGTACCTCTCTGGAAGCTGGGAAAAGCTTGGGAGCTCATGAAATGGTTCACTATGGGATCACAGTGTTTTCCACCTAGTGCAGGCCTGGACTCCCACTTAGTCCTCCAGCTGAGGCAGGAGGATTGGCAGTTCAGGACCAGCCTGGGTAACTTAATGAGATTGTCTCAGAACAGGCAAAAAGAGATAAGGGCCATGGACACATGTTTCCTGGTTGTGTTTGTGTGAATTCTTCCTGTCTCAATAGATAGTCCAGGCTGGCTGGCCTCAGTTGCCCCAGGGCCGATGGCTAATTGTGGACCTACTGTGACACTGAGCTGAGAACTCTAAATATACATGAAAAAATATAGTATTTCTCAAAGTAATTTTCTTCCTTTTTATATATTATGATAGACTTCATGAGATTGTTTCCTCTTTCATTTTTTTTTCCCCATAGAAAGCTCGAGGACAGTTTTATAGAATTTCAGAGAAAAACAGGTTAGGTGAACATCCTGGCAGCCACCAGGAGGAGAGATGTAGGAAATTGATGTCTTCTAAGTTAGATGCAGAATAGCAATAGAGCTGGCACTCCCAAGAAGGGAGGTGGGCTTTCTGAGGGAAGCTCACCAAAAACCTCCTCTCTCATTGGTAGTAGCTATTGAAATCATAATTTGTATTTCACATCTAAATGTTTCCTCAGGACCCTATCATGATCATCGTTTACAGATTGCTGTAATATTAATAGGCAGAGATTTTCTCACTGGACTCAAGGGTGAAAGGTTGACCGATTAGGGAAGATCCTCAGTGGTCTGCCTCACCTCTCCTCATCCGTCACATTTCCTCCCTGAGACCCCAGGAGCACATGTGAGAAGCTAGGACACTAATCAGAAAGCTAAGTGAGAGGATAAGCTTCTGTTGTTCTGGCGCACGCTGTATTAAATGGCCATACACTGACTAACAGTCTGGGAGATAATGACCTCCCACCTTGCCAGCCGACCCCTCCCACCCCTTACTGTATTGGCAGGGAAGGATCTGATGTAAGAAGTCCTAGGCATTTTTTTAATTTTATGTGTATGGGTGTTTGCCCATATGTATTTTAATATACCACATTCATGTCTAGTGCCCTCAGGTGCCAGAAAAGAGCATCAGATCCCCTGGAACTGGAGTTACAAATGGTTGTGAGCCGCCATGTGGTTGCTGGGAATTGAACCTAAGTCCTCTGGATGAGCAGCCAGTGCTCTTAACCACCAAGTTACCTCTCCAGCCCTGAAGTCCGACACTCTTAAGTGAAAATCAGCTTACTAGACCAGGTCTCATGGAGGAGGATGGGAGAAAGCATGAACATTTTCTCTTCTGATTTAACAAACAGGGGTTTGATGGGTGCCTCCCTGCTTAATAGGCACATGCTGAACCCTGTTGAATAGATGAAGCAGAAGCTTGACATCTCTAAGCACATACTCTTAGTTTGTTTGCTTAACTTATAACTTTTCTGCCTCTCAATCTATCTTTAATTCTCAGGTTGCATAAAATGTAGGAATTATGCCACAATGTATAAAGTCAGTCAAGTATGACTTGATAATATTCACAGAGCTGTAGCTTGTCAGCCTGGTTGATTGCACATAGCTGTAATTCCAGCACTTGGGAGATGAAGACATAAGGTACAAGAGTTCAAGGTCATTCTTGGCTATGTAGCAAGTTTGGAACTAGCCTGGGTTACATGAGACCCCATCTCAAAAAATTAATGATAACTATAATAATAAAAGAAATTGTCATAATTAGAAGAGACCTCAAAAGCCTTCTGGTTCCCTGTCCCACTCACCTGATGCTTGAATGCCTGTAACAGTATCCAGCCCATTTAAGTTCTTCTAGGGATAAGGACCACATAACTTCATTTTTTGTTTTTTAAATTTAAATTAAAGCCAAGTGTGATAACACATGCCAGTAATCCCAACACATAGAAGATCTTTGCAAATTCAAGTCCAACCTGGTCAAACACAGAGAATTCCAGGCCATCTAGAGCTATATAGCTAGACTCTGTCTAGTAAAGACTAAAATGGACAAATGAAATATTCTTACTGGGGCCTGGAAAGAGCTCAGTGGTTAAGTTCACTGACTGTTCTTTATGAAGTATTAGGTTCGATTCCCAGCACCCACATGGCAGCTCACAGCTCTCAGGTGATCCAGTGCCTTCTTCTGGCCTCCATAGGCTCCTGCTTACAAGTGGCATACTACAATACTACAAGTAAATCTTGCCAAATGAGGTGGCACACACCTTTAATCCCAGCATTCTGGAAATAGAGGCAAGTGGATCTCTGTGAGTTCCAGGCCAGCTTCGTCTACATGGCAAGTTCCAGGACAGCCAGGGCTACATAGAGAGGCTCTATCTCAGAAAGTAAACAAACAAAACGAAACAACTTTTTTTTAAGTTCTTATAGCACATTATTTGCTGGACTTTCTGTGACTTGGCCAGGATGAAGACACTCAGGCCATCCCCTCTGCCGATCCTGTAATGGACTTCCAGTTACATGTCTGTTGACTGAGGTTGATCAGATACTTGGGGCACTTTTGTCCTAAAAGTGTATGTAGGTAAGGGCTAATGAGCAGAGGTTTATTTACAGTCATTAACAGATGAGCTCCTTGGGGAGTAGAGTGTAGCAGGAGACAGCCAGTGTAGTTCATGTTGCTGTTACAACAAAACAGAACCATTCGCAGTCCCCTCGCTTGGCTCTGAAGAAATCCTCGGCAGAGCGCTCCCTCCATTTGAAGGGCTTGCTTGAAGTCCTTAGAGTTTGGTGTGTAATGTATGCCAAGGTGTCTCTCTGTTTGCATAGCTGGATCTTAAGTCAACATCCTTTCTAATTTTCACAAGATTTAGCATGTTTAATATGTGACTTTATAAACATTTAAAATATTGCTAAAATAATATTCATTTATGGATTTATTTTCAATTATAATATAATTGTAAAAATGTCAGCTCTGTATGCTTCTCGCAGGACATCTCAGCCTCCCTGCCTACCTTTTTTTAAATTTTTTAAATTATTATCATTATTTTATTTTATGTGTCTGGTGTTTTGCCAGAATGTAAGTCTGTGTCTCTGGAGAGCACTGGATCCCCTAGGACTGGAGATTCAGACTCTTGTGAACTGTAATGTGGGTGCTAGGAATCGAACCTGGGTCCTCGGCTTTACTGATGAGCCATCTCTCCAGCCCCTACCATTCTAAACATATTTGATGTCGTTGAAAGCTTTATAAGGCAGATGTGGTAGATCAGGTGTTTAAGACCAGATGAGGCTGTATAGTCAGTTCAGTGATGGCTTGGGCTACACAGGAAAACTTTGTTTCAAAAAGAAAAGCACATGAAAAGTTTTAACTATTGTGCTAGAGATGTGACTTAGTGGTACGCTTAGAGAACATGGATGAGGTTCAGTCTCCAGCACAGCAGATAAATAAATAAATCAATTATGTAGCACTTTTTTGATTTAGCAAAGTTTATATCGTGTCATATAATTTTCAGATTATACCATTCTTGGAAATGTCAAGGTACATACTCATCTTTAACTCCTAATTTTATCACATGTACATTTTCTATGTGCAGATATCTTTAAGTTCAGTAAAAATTTTATTAGTGAATTCAAGTCTTTTGTTAACCTGGGCCAGTGCCTAAGAAGCCATGTGGGCCTTGAATATCACCATTCTACAATATTTTTAGTGCTAAAAGCTCAGAATTCTTATTTTTTGAGGGGGCAGAGAAGGTGGTAGAATAGTAAACAAATACTATTTCCTGGTTTTGATTCCCATTTATCTACCTTTGGAAGACAAAAACCACACCACACCACAAGCCACCTCTCAGGGCTGTGACAAGTGCATCCTGCTCTGGCAGAGGACCCAGTTCCGTTCCCAGCACACGTCGGGGTGGCTCCCACTGCCTGTGACTCCAGCCAGAGGATCCAGGACCTTTTCTGTCCTCTGGGGCATTTCACGCACATGCACAAACAGACGTACACATAATTTGTAAATCACATTTACTTACTAATTGTGTGTAGGTGTGCTACGTGTGCGTATGCAGGTCAGAGGACAGTTTCGGGGATCAGTTCTCTCCTTCCTTGGGGACTGTAGGACGGCACTGTCTCCTTCCACCTGGGGACTGTAGGACCGCACTGTCTCCTTCCACCTGGGGACTGTAGGACCACACTGTCTCCTTCCACCTGGACTGTAGGACCACACTGTCTCCTTCCACCTGGGGACTGTAGGACCACACTGTCTCCTTCCTTGGGGACTGTAGGACCACACTGTCTCCTTCCACCTGGGGACTGTAGGACGGCACTGTCTCCTTCCACCTGGGGGCTGTAGGACCACACTGTCTCCTTCCTTGGGGACTGTAGGACCGCACTGTCTCCTTCCTTGGGGACTGTAGGACCACACTGTCTCCTTCCCCCTGAGGACTGTAGGACGGCACTGTCTCCTTCCTTGGGGACTGTAGGACGGCACTGTCTCCTTCCTTGGGGACTGTAGGACCGCACTGTCTCCTTCCACCTGGGGACTGTAGGACCACACTGTCTCCTTCCACCTGGGGGACTGTAGGACTGAACTTAGGGTTTTTCATACTTGACCACAGATGCTTTGACTTGCTAAGCCATCTTGCCAGCCCACACATACACATAATTTAAAATAAAAATTAAGTATTTTTAAAAATATATCTTTTCCTTTTCTGGGATTGTGGTGGCAAACACTTTTAATCCCAGTACTCAGGAGGCAGAGACAGGTGGGTCTCTGTGATTTCAAGGCTAGCTTGGTCTGCAGAACAAGTTCCAGGACAGACAGGGCTACACAGAGAAACCCTGTCTCCAAAAACAAAACAACACACACACATACACACACACACACACACACACACACACACACACACACACACACAAAAGCACCTTTTTCTTTACTTTGTAATGTGGAAAATGGTTTTGAGCCCAGACAGTTCTTAATTAGATTAACTAATCCATATTTTACATACACACACACACACACACACACACACACACACACACACACACTTAAGAAGATTCTAGGGAGTACAGAATTATCCCCCAGGTCTTTGAAATTAAATCACACTTTAAGGTCCACACAACTACTGAGCCAGGCCACACATCAAAGATTCAATAGGCAGAGAAAACAATGGCTGCTAGAGCTACAAAGGGAGGTGTTTTGAACTCAGGGTTTTAATTAGTATAGAACACCCTGAGTTCCACTTTTAGAAAAGGTAACCCTAGTAAGCTAAATAGGAGCAGAGTTTTGTTTATTTAATAATGGGTATTACTGGCCATGTGGTGCATACCTATAATTCCAGTACAGAGGAGGCAGCCAGAGAATCCAGAGTTCAAGGCCAGGCTAGGCTACAAATCAAGACCTTGTCTCAAAACAAATAAGCCGAAGAGTGGGGAAGGACTTGGCACATCCAAGCAATAGCTGGGCAAGCTCACTCGTTAGTAAGTAAATAAAATAACAGTAATCTAAAGTGTGGACAGATGGGATCCATTACCTATCATGCATTAGCTATTCCGGAGGAGGGAGTTGGTTCTGGACTTTATTTACTCAGCAGCATCAGTGGGCTAGTGCAGCTTACTCTCAAGGAATAGGCTGTGCCTAGATAGCATAGGCTGTGCCTATGATAGCATCGATGTAGTGTTAAGTCATGCTGAGTTGATCAAACAAGTTTGTGCTGAAGCACTGTGGGTGGAATAAGGTAGACTAGGAAGAGTAATATGCATTTAGAGAGCCTAGAAAGCTAGGCAGAAGCCAAAATCTGATGTGGGAAATGCATGCTGTGCCTGCATTCAGGTTCTCCCTTCACAGTCTAGCACACACACTGATGCTGATACAGCCCTGCTGGACCATGTTTTCACTGTTTTATGAACTGTTGATACCTGATATGTAACTCCATGTCTTAAATGTGTGTTTGCAGGTGGTTTCTGCATTTGATTATTTACCTACCAAGCAGTAACCATTACTCAGCTACTTGGTACAACTCTTTTATCAGGATCCTTTAGGTCTACAGAGGCCCTAACATGCCGAGCTGGTTCCATGGGCATGAGACCTAGGCAGGTCCCTGGGCCTCTTGTGCTTGATAGTCTGCTATTGCCAACTTGGAAATTCCAGCAATTTCTAGATGGGGTGCCACTTTTTGTTGTTGTTGTTGTTTTTTATTGTTGTTTTGCTTTGCTTTGGGACCTGCGGATTTAAACAACAGATCTATCAGCAAGTACTGAGTAGTCAGTCCCACAGGATAAAGCATTGTAGTTCTGGGTGAGTGTATCATGTCGCAGCTCAATAGAAACCATTAAAGACTGGGACAGTTCTAAGGAGTGGCCGTCAAGGTTCCAACCCAGCTGGTAATATGAGCTCTTGGGTGACTCTTAATCCCTTTAAGATGCCTCCCTAAGTGGATGGGGGCGCATGCGTATAGTAAATGCAAAAGGTATCTACAGAAGTGTTCTGAACACGGCGTTTGTAACAGCCCCAAGCTGGGAACTTCCAGCATGGAACTGGAAACATTCATACAGTGAAGTGATAGACAGCAGTGAGAGAGCATGGACCACAGCTACCAGCCACCGCGTGAGTGAGGCCCAAAAACATCATACTGGGAGAAATTAAGTAAATGTAAAGAAGCGTGATCTCATTCCTACTTCACATGGAGCTAATCGGTCTTAAAATTCGGCTGTTTCATATCCTGGGGAAGAGGAAGGAAGGTCATAACCCAGCAGAGGCACGTAGAGCTTCAGAAGCTCTAGATGTGGCTGCCCCCACTGAGTCATGAGCATATTCACTTCTGATTGGACAAACTCTCCTAACGGTCTACATGTACTTCTCTGTGTAGTGTATATTTCTGTAAAGTTTACATTTTGGAAAAGTAAACACTCTGGGCATGGAGGCTCACACCTGTAACTCTATCACTCTAGATGCCAAGGAAGTAGAATTACTGGGAATTCAAGGCCAATCTGGATTACCTAGTGAGTTCTGAGCCCACGTGGGATGCAGAGTTCAAAGAAAGAGAGACAGACAGACAGACACAAACCTGTGGAAGTCTTAGAGACACTTTAAGAACTTCCCAGGATATAAGCCACTGGAAATGCTTGTGTTTAAAAAGACTGGAAGATCACTCAGTGGACAAAGACTCTCCGTCCCAGGGTGAGGACTGGAGTGTGGGTCCCCAGCACTTACAGGGTAGCATGGCAGCTACCCTGAGTCCCAGAGCAAGCTAACTATCTAGGTCAAGCCAATGGGTGAGCTCTGGATTCAAGTGAGAGACCTGGTCTCAGTATATAAGATAAGAGCTATTGAGGAAGATACCCAGTGTCATCCTCTGTCCTCACACATACACACACACATGCAAACATACATACATGTACACAAACTACATCACATGCAAGGGGTGTTATAGAGGACCTGGGGGTTCAGTGCTTCCTTCACAAGTATTAAGACCCAAGTTTGGGTCTATAACACCCATGTAAATAAGCTAGACATGGCCACCAGCCCTGTAACTCCGGCACCAGAGAGATGGAGACAGGAGGATCTAAGGGAGTGGGGTTGTCAGTGTTTATGATGAAACACCATAACCAGAAGCAACTTGGGGAGGAGAGGGTTTATTTCACTCACACTTCCATATAAAATAAAATATCATCATCAAAAACAATGAGGGCAGGAACTCAAACAGGGCAGGAACCTGGAAGCAGGAGCTGATGCAGAGGCCATAGAGGGGTGGTCCTCACTGGCTTGCTCCCCATGGCTTGCTCAGCCTGCTTTCTTATAGATCCCAGGACCACCAGCCCAGGGATGGCACCACCCACAATGGGCTGGGCCCTCCCACATCCATCACTAATTAAGAAAATGCCGGGCGGTGGTGGCGCACGCCTTTAATCCCAGCACTCGGGAGGCAGAGGCAGGCGGATCTCAGTGAGTTCGAGGCCAGCCTGGTCTCCAAAGCGAGTTCCAGGAAAGGCGCAAAGCTACACAGAGAAACCCTGTCTTGAAAAACCAAAAAAAAAAAAAAAAAGAAAATGCCCTATGGTCTTGCTTACAGCCCCATGTTGTGGAAGCAATTCCTTTTTTTAATTCTCTCATACATTACATCCCAGCTGCAGTTTCCCCTCCCTCCTCCCTCCTCCCCCCTCTTTTCTCCCCCCAGATCCACTCCTCCTCTGTTTCCCTTCAGAAAAAGGGTAGGCCTCCCAGAAGTATCAACCAAAACACAGCATATCAAGTCCTAATGATACTTTGCTATACTTGTAGGTCAGAAGCAATTTCTTATTTAAGGTTCCCTCCTCTCCAGTAACTAGCTTGTTTCAAGTTGACATGAAACTATTCAGCACAAGGGTACTCATTGGCCATCCAATCTAGATGAATTGGTGAGCTCCAGGTTTGAAGAGAGAACCTGTCTCAGAAAATAAGGTGACCGGACATGACAGCTCAAACCTTTGATCCCAGTACTCATGGAGCAGAAGCAAGTGGATCTCTGATTTCAAAGCCAGCCAAAGCTTTATAGTGAGACCCTGTCTCCAAAAGACAAGTAAGATGGAAAGAAGAAAGCACCCAATGTCAGCGTCTGGCCTCCAAATGCATGCATGCCCATCCTTACACAGAAATATATACCACAAATGTATATTGAAACCTTAACCACTGAGCCATCTCTCCAGCCCGAAATAAATAAACCTTAAAAAACTTAATTAAAAATCAAAACTACAAAGGCTTATAGTGTTTGGACATGGTGGCATTCCCCTGTAGTCCAAACCTTTAGAAGACTGGGCCAGAAGGAGCCTGAGTTTGGGGTCAGCATGAATATACAGTGAGACTTATGAAAACAAGGCTGCCCCAGAAGAGTGGCAATCGCAGTTTCAGCCAGTGTCTTGGCCGTGCAGTCTTGCCTTTTAAATGTGAGAAGGCATCTTAAAGTTACCTTTGAACAGTTTTGGCCTGCCTGTCTGGCCATTGTAAGACTTTTTTGTTGGTCAGTTTTAAATACATATCATAGTTGTTATTGAATAGGAAAGTGAAATCCCCCCCTTTTTTTGTCCTTTTAAGACAACATCTGACTATGTAGCCCAGGCTAGCTTCAAGCTTGCAGTTCTCCTTCAGCCTACTGAATGCAGGAGCCAGCCTGTGCCACTGTGCCGGAAACCTGGCCCTTCAGGAAGCACCTGTGATAGTATTCATCCTAGACCATTGCCATCCATCTCTCTCTCCCCTCTACTTGTGAGACAGTGTAGCCCAGGTTGGCCTTCAACCTGGATCATCCAGCCTCTCCCGCCATAGTACTGGGATGCCAGGCATGGGCTAGCACTTCTAACAGGGCCTGCTGTTAGTTTTATGGAAGAAAAACTGCTCAACTTGAGGGTTACATTTACAGTTGCCTTTTTCTCCTTGTCTGGACAATTTTTCCCATTTATTTTCATTTTCTTAAATAGACTTTATTTATTTGCTTACTTATTTTAATTTTTAAAACTTGCTTAAATTTTTGCTTTATGCATATGGGTGTTTAGCCTGCATATATTTCTGTGTACCATGTGCATGCCTAGTGCCCAAGGAGGCCAGAAGAAGGCCTCAGATCTCCTGGACTGGAGTTACAAATGGTTGTGTGTTGCCATACGGGTCCTAGGAATTGAACCTGGGTCCCTGGGTCCCCTGAAAGAGCAATAAGTTCTCCTAACCACTGAGCTATCTCCAGCCCTTAAGAAGACTGCTTTCTTTTTTAACTTGTATTTGTTTGTTTGTTATAGGTAACTATGAAGGGCTTGTATTTTCAACCGAGTTCCACAAATGAAGAAATAACATTTCTATTTCAAGAAAGGGTATGAATAAATTATTTCATCATTAATTGAGACAAGATAATGTGTTTCCATGTATAATTGCCTTTGTTTGGCTTTGGTTGCTATGAGAAAATGCTCAGGCAAAAGCAGCTTAGAGGAGAAAGGAGTTATTTACCTCCCTGGTCCAGGTTAGAGTCTACCATAACAGGGAAGTCACAGCAGCGGGGAGGAGAAAGGAGTTATTTACCTCCCTGGTCCAGGTTGGAGTCTACCATAACAGGGAAGTCACAGCAGCGGGGAGGCAGCCCATCCCATTGCATCCAGAGCAAGGGGTGAGCTGCTGGCCAGCTCCCTTCCTCACCCAGTGCAGGACAGCCGTAGAACGTGTAGAACGTTGTAGAACGGTGCCATCTACCGGGGATAAGTCTGCTCGTTTCTTTAAATGCAATCAAGGTCCTTCCCACAGGCACACTCGAAGCTCTGTCTCCACGTGATCCTACATTTTGTCTAGTTAACAATATTAGCACTAACGGTTACAGTAAGGATGCACTTTTAAAAGTGTGTGTGTGGGGGGGGGGGATCATGCACATGCCATGACATACATGTGAAGTCAGAGGACAAGTTTACAGTCAGTTCTCTTACCTTTACATGAGTTCCAGGAACCAAACTCCAGTTACCAGGCTTGTGGGCAAGTGCCTTTACCCACACAGCTAGAGCCGTCCATGTACCCCAGACTCACTTTACATTTGTTATTAGTTATTTTAAGTGGAACTAAGTGAGCACAAGCTTAAGCCGCCTCCCCCTATGTATTACTTACATTACTTTCTCTTGACTACGTGAGAATGGTAGCTCGCACTGTAGTGTAGCTGGAGTTTCAGAAGAGCTGCTGCCGGGGCTGGGACATGGCTCAGCAGCACCCATGGCGGGCGGCTCACAACCACCTGCAAGTCCAGCTACAGAGGACCCAGGCCCCTCTGGCCTCCATGCACTGCACTCAGTGTGCACAAACCCACATTTGTATGTGCACATAATTGTTTTAGAAGTCAAGTACCTTAAAGGGAGTTGCCGTATTGGTCGTGCTGTGAAAGGTGCTGGGAAGGCTGAAAAGCGCCAAGCCTACATGTTACAGAATGGACCCCGCTGAGCAGGGTGGAGCTCAGTGGCACACTCTGCCTAACACTCACAACACTTAAGTTTGATCCCCGGGGCGGGAGAGGTGGCTCAGAGGTTAAGAGCACTGGCTCCTCTTCCAGAGGTCCTGAGTTCAAGTCCCAACAACCATATGGTGGCTCACAACCATCTATAGTGGGATCTGATGCCCTCTTCTGGCATAAAGGTTTGCATGCAGATAGAGTACTCATTCATTAAATAGATAAGTAAGTATTAAAAAAAAAAAAAAAGTTTGATCCCCAGCAGCAAAGAAAACTCACTGTGGATACTGTAAGAAAGCAAGTTTTCAGATTGTAGCCACATGATAGAAACTCTGTATTCTTAAATGGAAGAGAAAGAAAAAGCCTTATTTTCTACACAAATTTAGGCACTTCCTAAACTTCCCTTATTCGTTAAGCTTTTAATGACGGTAGTAACTGTTTCTGGATCAGGAACAGAATGTTTTTTTCCCTCTCTTGTCTTTCCTTAACTCCAGAGTGATTTAGATCAGGAGTCTAAGGCCTACGCCTCAGACAGATCACCCCTACCCCTAAGTCAGGAGAAGAATCTAAGGTTTAAATGCATTTCAGTAAAACTTGTCTCTGGGTATAATTAATACATTCATCAATATGACTGTCTTCATCGGTATCACTGAACAACAGATCCCAGATCTAGTAAAGATGCTCCCAGATGTCGTGTGCGGCAGGTAAAACACAGTGATCCTGTCATGGGTCATAGGGGTGTGCAAGAGCTGTCTGTGTGTCACTGGGGGACATGTTTCAGTTAGTGGTCCAGAATACAGTATCTGGGAGAAGTGATATAAAATTTATAAGTTTGGAGTATTTTTTGCCTTTGTTGCTTTATATAGCTAGAGTATAAGAGGTAGTTAAATTCTACTATGTTAATGTTTTGACAGCAAAATACTGTGGGATTTGCTGAGGCCTCTGGAGTAGATGTTAGAAAATAGGTGGACAAGTAACATTGAAGAATTTCATTCATAACATGAGGAAAATTCCAGATTTTATTAAAGGCTGTTTGTTGTATGTGTACTTTAAAGATCTGATAGTTTGAATTATTTGGGTTAAAATACAGTATTTGTCATTCTACTCTGTGAGACTGAGTTTGCTTCTATACTCATCCATGTTGGTCTTCGGTCGCTTTTCAAATAAAGATAGGAAAGCTTTTTTAAAATTACACTCCTAATTTTTCTTCTTCTTCTTTCATTATATACTATTAGATAATTATTTGTACCTTTTAAACTTAGGGTAATCATTAGATTTGGTATCAGTTTAACTTTTCAGTTAGCTATAGAAGTTTTCACAAGATGAACAAATGTTCTCAGAGGAATGTGTAACATGTGGTTTGTTATTTGATTCTAGGATACTCTCCCTGTTACAGACGATAACTTTGTGAAACTCCAAGTTAAAGCTTGTGCTCTGAGCCCCATAAACACAAAGGTATTGGTGCTTTTATTGTGGCCAGTGAAACTTTCAGAGGATATTTAATGTATTAAGTAATTGATTTCTGAGTGTGAAGAAATTATTTTCCTTAGAAAAACTGAACTTAGCCGGGCGGTGGTGGCGCACGCCTTTAATCCCAGCACTTGGGAGGCAGAGGCAGGTGGATCTCTGTGAGTTCGAGGCCAGCCTGGGCTACCAAGTGAGTCCCAGGAAAGGCACAAAGCTACACAGAGAAACCCTGTCTCGAAAAACCAAAAAAAAAAAAAAAAAAAGAAAAACTGAACTTAGAAAAATATTTCATATGTATTTCATATATATATGTGTGTGTATATATATATATATATATATATATATATATTTGTTTGTTTTGTTTTTTTTTTTGAGAGGGTTTCTCTGTGTAATAATCCAAACTGCCCTGGACTCTCTTTGTAGACCAGGCTGGCCTCAAACTCACAGAGATCTGCCTGGGATTAAAGGCGTGCGCCACTATACCTGGCCCATTTGTATATTTTTACATTAAGGTAAATGGTCTAATTTGTGTTTTATATCAATATGTGAAAAAATTTTATAAACTTCATTTTGGAAGTCTGAGAATTTATAATTATTAAGTCCTGTAAGTGAAGGAAGAAACTACCTTTATAAATACAATAAAAATAGAAACTAGAAACAGTTTATCAACTACTGAATTGTAGGCATTCTAGTTAACATTTTTTAGATTTGATTTGTATTCTTATTATTTTTCTGTGTCTCATAAACATATATTTCCAATGTCATAGCACCCATAGTTATCTTTTATTATTGGCCATAAAAATATGTGTCTTGTGGGCAGTGGTGGCGCAAGCCTTTAATCCCAGCACTCGGGAGGCAGAGGCAGGTGGATCTCTGTGAGTTCGAGACCAGCCTGATCTACAGAGCAAGTTCCAGGATAGCCAGGGCTACACAGAAAAACCCTGTCTCAAAAAACCAAAACAAAAAAGTGTCTTTGACCCAGGCACAGTGGCATACGCCATTAAGCCCAGCACCCAGGAGGCAGAGGCCTCTGAGACTTTGAGGCAAGTCTGGTCTATATAGCTGGTTCCAAGTCAGCCAGGGCCACACAGGAAAGCTTGCCTTAAAAAACAAAAAGTCTTCAAATGGTAAATAAATAGTAATAGTAAATAAATGGTTAAACATGACATGATAAGTATTTTCAGGTCTTGTCGTGAGAGACAGGGTCTCACTATATAGCCCAGGCTGGCCTGAAATTCATGGTCCTCCTGCCTCAGTCTCCCAAGTACTGGATTATAGGTGTGTTCCTCCAGATCCGGATTTTTCTCCCGTTTTTGTCTTGGGCTTTTGTTGCTGTTTGTTTGTTTGATTGTGGTTTTGTTTGGTCTTTTGACTTGAACAACTGAAACTTTATCCGAGATTTGAAGGGTAAAAAGTCCAAGAAAAGTCAGTGTGCAGTAGGCTGGCCTCAGGTCTGTTCTTCACGGTTTGCAGTTGACCTTGCTCACATGGCTCTTTCTCTGTGTGTGCCTGCTCCTGGTGTCATTGTCATCCTAGGTCCCCAGTCCTGCCGGATTAGAAGTCTACACAGCTCTGTTTAATGTTAGTTACTTTTTTAAAGTCTCTGTCTCCAAACGTAGTTACATTGGGGATCAGGGTTAGAAGCATGGCAGTTAGTGTGGGAAGAGCCAGTTCGGTCTGCAACAGGAAGACAGACAAGAAGATTGTTTTGCGCATATTTTAGCTGTCCGTGCTAAAGTTAGATGATACCTAATGTGTGCCTGCCCAGTAGAGATGCTGTCCAGTTGGTTACTATAAAACTTTATAGGACCTGCACAGCTTCTGGTCGTGGGTAGTGTTGGGGATTGAATCCAGGACTTGTGAATGCGAGGCAAGCACTCTACCACTCACAGGAGGAAATGACAAATAGCAGTTGAATGAACTAATACAGCCAGGCGGTTGTGGCTCACACCTTTAATCCCAGCAGAGGCAGGCGGATCTCTGAGTTTGAGGCCTGCCTGGTCTACAAAGAGAGTTCCAGGCTAGCCAAGGTTACACAGAGGAACCTTGTATTGAAAAACAAAAACAAAAATGAACTATTAGATACCATTAATCATTCTGGTTATGAAGACAGTACATTAATGTAAGAAACTGCGTATGGTAAATGAAAGATGGAGAATACAGTTGCTAAAGCCATGGTTATAACTAAAAATGGGCATAAAGGGAAATAAAGGGCTCATTGGCTGAGTAAGTGTCTCCAGGACCACTAAACACACACACACAGAGAGAGAGAGAGAGAAAGAGAGAGAGAGAGAGAGAGAGAGAGAGAGAGAGAGAGAGAGAGAGAGAGAGAGAGAGAGAGAAGGAATAAAATCCCCAGAAATTTCTGCAGAGTCGGTATACATCAAAGAGGGCTTCTTTTTTTGTTTGATTTTTAATTGAAACATATGGCAGGCTGGAGAGTTAGCTCAGCAGTCAAGAGTATCTGTTACTCTTGCAGCAGAGGACCCGGGTTCGGTTCCTAGCACCCACATGGCAGCTTACAACCATCCGTAACTCCAATTTCAGGGCATCCAACCTGATCCCCTGACCTTTTTGGCACCAGGCACTCATGTGATGCTTTTAAAGACATGCAGGCACATATAAATAAATAAATGAATATTTTAAAACAAGGAAACCACCAGACACAAAAAAGCCCTGTGCTTACTTACCAAATAAATCTGAAATCTTTCCACAGTTTTCCTACAAATACCCGCCACTCCTTCCCACTGCGCCCTAACCCAAGACTGAGGAAAAAAATCCAGGTGACGTCCAGTTTTTTGAAGACAGAATCTCTCTTAAGTACCCAGACTGGCCTTAACATAAAGATTCTGACCCTCCTGCCTTCATCTCTTGAGTGCTAGGATTGCGGCTTGTTTTTGTGTGGTGCTGGGGTGAAAATCAGGCTTTCTGCATGCTGGGTAAGCCCTACCCACTAGGCTACATCCCTAGCCAAGGTTATCCTTAAAGGATGTGAGGCTTGGCCACACCCCCTGCTGTGTGGTGCCCTCTGGCCACACCCCCTGCTGTGTGGTGCCCTCTGGCCACACCCCTGTTGTGTGGGGCTCTCTCTGCACTCCCCTCAGCTTACTTGAATAGGTGACTGGGAAGCAGTATTTAGGCAACTGAGAAGTGTTTGGGGTGTAACTTCCCTTGTCAGAGAAAACGCTCAGCATGTCCTGGTGGTTTGAGCGACGACACCCGAGCCTCAGCCCTGTGTCAAACACCTCAGCAGCACGGCTCTCGCTCTGGAGAAAGGGATTTGTGAAGTTGTTTGCTCGATTGTAATTCCAAAAGTGAATTGTATTTGCTATTTCTGTGGCATGAGTATTTTTGTTGTTCCCACTTTCTCATAAATAAGAGATGGTTTTGATTATTGGTTGGTCGGTTGGTTGTTTATTGTCGTTGTTTGGTTTCGTTCTGCCCACCATCTCCCTGTGCAGTCCAGGCTGTCCAGGAGAACCCCTGTGTTGCCCACACTGGCCTCTGTCTCCTGCATGCTGGGGTTGAGGCAGCTGTGAGACTAGAGAACTGCGCTATCACGTAAGTCCAGGATTACTCTTGACTAATGTGCTAACAGCTTCTGTCATGATTCAGCTTCTGGCAGAAATGAAGATGGAAAAAGATCTTTTCCCTGTTGGAAGAGAAGTTGCTGGAATTGTATTAGATGGTA
Source organism: Peromyscus maniculatus bairdii (assembly GCF_049852395.1). Classification (NCBI taxonomy): domain Eukaryota; kingdom Metazoa; phylum Chordata; class Mammalia; order Rodentia; family Cricetidae; genus Peromyscus; species Peromyscus maniculatus. Next base: position 81,021,910 of record NC_134863.1, on the reverse strand, counting down.
AGTATCATCTGTATTTACTATAGTAAAAGATTTAATAATAGCTACTAAAGTTACTAATACATAAAATAATGTCTTACAATGTAATTTGTGTTGTTTTTTGAGACAGGGTTTCTCTATGTAGCCCTGGCTGCCTTGAACTCACTCTGTAGACCAGGCTGGCCTTGAACTCACAGAGATCTGCCTTCCTCTGCTTCCCAAGCGCTAGGATTAAAGCTGTGCACCACCACACCCGGCTATAAATTTATTAAAATTTCATTTTTAAAAATTAAAACTAGGATTGAGTTTATAATTGAAGAACTAATACTTCAGTAAATACTTAGTTATTAACTCATATGTAATCATATTAAGTAAAATGACCAATTTTGTCCTTTTTGTTTTTGTGATGTGGCAGCTAAATTATACTTTTTCCTATAGTCTGGGTAGATTAAAGTAGGATAAAATGATCATTCAGATAATTATAATTAAAATCCCAAGTGAAATTGAAACACAGTCTACCCTGTGTTGGTTAACATTCATTCTTGTGTGCATTAAAGGTAGACGTACACTGGTCATGAACACCTATTAGTAAATATTGACTGACTCTAGAAACAGATTTTTCCAGAACGTAGGGGTCCTGTTCTACATGTTAAAATCATTATTTACTAAAAAACCTACTTTAGGGTGATCAAAAAATCTCACTGGTTATTTCTCCTCAGAAAGGACAATTCTGATTTTTAGATGAATGAACTCACTTTTAAATGCTTGGTTTAAAGCAAACTTTGAAAGCTTTAAAGCAGGTGCTGATAGTCATGGACATTTTGGTCCGGCTAACTTACACGAGTAACTTGGACTTGTTTATGAACATTGGATGTAATGTCGGGGCTGAGTATACAGCTCAGGGGAAAAGTGTTTGCCTAGCATGCTTAAGGCCATGGGTTCTGTCCTTAGCGCTGGCAGAAAAAAAGGAAAATGATTCTTCAAATAGAAGAGAATAAAAGAGAGTGAACAAAAGGATGTGTGAACACAGACTTGTTCTCAGGAAGAAACAAACAGGAGGGTTGACCAGAGCCAGCCCTACTCTTGGTGAGCATTACAATGAGATGATTAGTTAGCTGTCAAAGGGTGGATCAAGGCAAACCCGTTCCTAGGCAAGAGGACTGGTAGGGTCATAGACCAACACACAAGAGATAACAACGTCCATAAGCTAGAGAGCGATGACAGACAAGAGGGACTGGCGGAGAAATGAGGAAATGACATCAGCAGGAGTTAGTCATTGATTGGGCTTCAAGGACCCAGGGTAGGAGACAGAAACAGTATCATATCACCAAAGTTCCAAGTCCCAGAACTGGGCCAAAGAGATGCTCAGCCAGTAGAGGCACTTTACTACACAAACCTGACAGCCTGAGTTCATTTCCACAACCAACTCCCAAAAGTTGTCCTCTGTCCTCCACATGTGTGCCAAGGCATATATATATATATATATATATATATATATATATATATATATATATATATATATACTCACGTACACACAATAATGAGAACAGTAATAAAATTTTTAAAAGTTCCAAAAACTTTTTGGATGCCAACCAGAATTTATTTACCAAGTCAGAATAATTTTTTGTTGTTGTTTTTTTAATTTACAAAAACATCTATCTTTATTTTATATATAGGTGTGTGTGTGTATACATATATCATATATATACATACACACACACACACACACACACACACACACACACACACACACGAGTGTGTGCCTGCATGGATGTGTGTGCACCTGTAGAAGACAGAGCGGGCATCAGATCCCCTAAAACTGGAGCTAGCGACAGTGTGAGCCATCTTGTGGGTGCTGGGAACCTGATCGGATCCTCTGCAAGCACAGCAAATGCTCCTAACTGTTGAGCCATCTCTCCTGCCCCATCAAATTAACACATGACTCGCTGGAATTCCTCCTTGTGTGGCTGAGATTCTTCCGCTTAGGTGACGGTGGAAGATGTGCCTAGCACAGGGGTAGGGGTGGGGGGTAGAGAACAGCCATCAGAAGCTGTAGATGTGTTGTTTTCCTGAAAGTCGGCCACACTGGCAGTGGCACAGAAACAGGATTTCCTCACAGTGCCAATACCGTGTACCTCAGTTTTTCTAGAGAAGCAAGCCTTGAAGGGCTCTACCTTACGCAAGTTCTTGGCCCTTTGATTGAGTGGATTTTTTACAATCCCGTGAGTGATTTCATTTTTTTTAACTTTTTTTTTAAAGATTTATTTATTTATTATGTATACACTGTTCTGCCCGCATATATGCCTACACATCAGAAGAGGACACCAGATCTCATTACAGATGGTTGTGAGCCACCATGTGGTTGCTGGGAATTGAACTCAGGACCTCTGGAAGAACAGCCAGTGCTCTTAACCTCTGAGCCATCTCTCCAGCCCCTATTTTTTTAACTTTTTAATTGGCTTTTTCTTTGTTTTGAGGACAGAGTTACATGTAGCCCAGGCTGGTCTTTAATTTAATATGTAACCAAGGATGACCCTAAACTCTTGAACCTCTTGACTCCACCTCCTAAGTGCTGGGATTACAGGTGTTGCCCACTATGTCTGGCTTTTAATCGTTAAATAAAAATTAAATCTAGGGGGCTGGAGAGGTGGCTCAGTGGTTGAGAGCACCGGCTGCTCTTCCAGAGGACCCGGGTTTGATTCCCAGCACCCACATGGTAGCTCACAACTGTCTGTGACACCGTTCTAGGAAATCTAATGCCGTCTCTGGCTTCCATGGGCACCAAGCATGCACAAGGTGCACAGATACACACGAGGCCAAAACGCCCATACACAATCAAATAAAGAGGTTTAAATAGAGTAATTAAATTTAGTAATTTTGTGATGTTAACGCTTCCCTCTTTCTGCTCTTTAGTTGGCAGTAAGGTATCATTCTTTCAACCAGATGATGAAGTAGTCGGTAAGTTGTTCACAAGTCCTATTTCAAACCATGCATTTCATTGTCAGCCCATCTTTTATTCTGTAATTGTTGATGTTCATTATGACCTCACTTCATATGAAAGTGCTTTTTTGGCTGGGAGTATAGCATGTGTAAGGCCAGGGTTCAGTCCTAACATTCCAACAACTTTTTCCTGGCTTTTGAAATTTGCTCTCAAGTATCCATTGCTGAAGAAAGGCGAGGAGCGCTTGACCTCAGTGAGCAGGACGCTCACTTCAGGCCTGCATCTGTCTGGCTGCTGAAGAGAACACAGGTAGAAAATGGCCAGACCTCATGCTCGCCTCGACGCTTGGCTTTCCTGTGTGGTCCCTCCAGAGTCAGGGGCCGGGCTTTGAAGATGGCTGATGGACCGGGCCATGGAGAGCCTCTGTTCTCCACCCTAGTCCGGACTCTGGAGGGCTCTGCCTCTCCTGTACAAGCAGAAATTAACCTGAAGCAGTTTATTATTCTTCAATCCTTAATTACTGAAAGAATGTTACAAACACCTGTTCATGCTTGTGTCCCAGACACTCATGAAACGTGTAGAGCGTCGCTTTTGTCACTGTCCCTCAGAAACCTTCTTCATCCTCATAGAAAGTGTCCTCTGAGCCTTGGGAAATGCTGTTAAAGATTAGGTATGTGGGAAGGTGTCTTCAGCTTTCACGCCCCATGAATTGCTGATTTTATTCTTTTATTTTTCCACCTAAGAAATCAGTAACACTCTGTATTGCTCAAGTTTCCTTGAGACTGACTGGACTCCAGGAAAGTGGGGTTCTGTTGAAGTCACGCATCCTATGATGACAGGATCCAGGGCATCCTGTGAAATAAAACGATGCAAGGGGCATCGGGGGTCCAACACTCCAGGTTGGCTGTATGACAGAGGCCATCGTCTTTACCGTCACTCAGGAGTGACAGGAGAGAGAACAGAGGTGTCATTGTGTTGCAGTGTTCCTGCCAAAATAAGTACAACTGCTCCTCTCCCTTCCTGGGAACTTCAGGAACCTTCTTGAATGAACATACATGAACATAGCTCATCAGGAGTGAATTCATTTGGGGGCGTTTTTCCCCCCTTAAACTTGTCATTTTAATTTTTAGGAATCTTGCCCCTGGATTCAGAAGCCCCTGGACTCTGTGAAGTCACTCAAGTACATGAACATTACCTGGGTATGTGGCAGTCCAGTCATTGGGAACTTGTCAGGCTCATTTCACTGGTTTGTCATGTAACCGTCGGCTGGCCATGGGGATATTCCTAGCCTGCGTTATTTATAGAATTAGTGCTTAGACTAAGCATTGTGTGGACCTGCAAGGTTTATTAACATTGCTCATGGCTCTGAAATTATATTTATAATCAGAATTTGAAAATGTCTTACCCTTGGCTTATCTGAGTGTGTGTATGTGTTGTGTGTGTGTGTGTGTATGTGTGTGTGTCAGTGCATCTGTGTGTCTGTGTCAATGTGTCTGTGTTGCTAGAGATGGAAGTTAGGGCCTCCAGCCTGTTAAATAAGTGCTATACCATTGAACTCTTTGTTATTAACTAAAACAAAAAAATGTATAAAATCAGACAGTACTTTGTTGTTTGTTTTTGCTCTTTTGAGGGGCCCACCACCCAGCTCCCAAATAAATTCACACATGGAGGCTTATTCTTACTTATGAATGCCCGGCCTTAGCTTGACTTGTTTCTAGCCAGCTTTTCTTAACTTTAAATTATCCCGTCTACCTTTTGCCTCTGGGTTTTTCCCGTTCTCTTACTTCTGTAAATCTTACTCCCTGGCCGGCTGTGTAGCTGGGTGGCTGCCCCCGGAGTCCTCCCCCTCCTCCTCCCCGCTTTCTCCTCTGTGTCTTCTCCCTGCCCGCAGCCCTGCTAGCCTCTCTGCTGCCTCGCCGTTGGCTGATGTGGGGATTTACCAAGGCAACTCCACGTACTTACAAAGAGGTCTATTTGGGGGTAACTGGCAGGCAGTAAAGGGTTGGTTACAGGATCTGGGAGAGGTGAGGTGCAGTCCAGTGGGGTTCTCTGGAGAACTCTGACTCAGTCTTCCCTCCAGCATCCAGGATCATGAGGAACCAAGAGGCCCAGCACCTCTGGATCTCTGGTCTTAAGGGCTCCCCTCTCAGCCCCACTTCAGGGAAGGTCATAGGTAGGCGTGGCAGTTACCAGAAGCCTCACTAGGGGTAGTAAGTACTTCCAGGTCAAAGCGGAACAGCTACCCACTACAATTAGCCGTTCAGCTCTTTATTAGACCATCAGGTGTTTTAGACAGGCACAGTAACACAGCTTCACAGAGTTAAATAAATGCAACATAAGCAAAAGTAACACACCTTCAAATATTCCCCAACAATACTTGTCAAAACTGAGGCAGAAAAGAATGAAGAAAGCTTATATTTGGTTTCTGTTGCTAATAGGCTTTGATCAATATTCAGTTTTATTTTTCATGAGAAATTGTATTTTGAGTATTTCCAAAATGCATACACACTAACAGAAACTATTGACCAGATGCTTCATCGCCTAAGCAGCTAGAGGAGATGAAGGACACTCGGGCCGGTCAGGAGGGTGGAGGCTGAGGAAGTGAAGAGTGGCAGCGGGGGCTGGGGAGGCAGTTCAGTCAGAACAGAGGCTGCACGACTCGGGGACCTGTGCTCGGAACTCCAGAAGCCACACACAGTCCAGAGGCAGTGTGCACACCCTGAACCTCAGTGCTGAGGGAGGCAGGGATAACAGGATCCCTACGACTGCTGGCCAGCCAGCCTAACCAGCGGGCACCCAAATTCAATGAGAGGTCTCATCTCAACAAACAGGATGGAGAGTGATTGAGGAAAACAACACGTAACTCTGGCCTCCACGTGTGCATGTGCATGGGTGTGTACACTGGGATACACATAAGCACACGTACACAACCAAATGGCTTAAAAACAACAACACAAACAGCAAGCCCCTCTGGGCAGCAGTGAGCATTGAAAGGTCCGTTTGCCTGTGCTAAGGTGCTGGAGATGGAATGCCACGGCCTCACGTCTGCCAGGCAGGCCACTGTGCCAGCATCCACATCCCTTCCAGCACAGATCAGGAGGGAAAGAGCAAGTCCAAGTGTTTGGGTCCAAGCTATAAAGTTTAAGTTCAGAATGATGTTTCTCTTAGTGGTTTATTTATAAATCAGGAAGGTGGATTATAGTCCACAAGTGTACCAAAGTATGTAGAGTGAAAAATTGCAGACATTCTTTGAGGAGGAAACCAGGATTCGATGGTTCCTTAGGAGTCCTTTAATCCAGGTGTGGTAGAACATGGCTGTAATCCTAGCATTTAGGCCAGAGACAGAAGAATCTAGAGTTCAAGGCCTGGGCTACAAAGTGAGAGCTTGTCCCAAAACAGGCCAAGCCAATGACCCCCACTGGGGCTAAAGCGGTGGCTCAGTGGTTGAGAGCACTGGCTGCTCTTCTGGAGGACCTGAGTTCAGATCCCAGCACGCAAGTCAGGCAGCTCACAGCTGCTGCCACTTCAGTCCCAGGGGATCTGACACCCTCTTCTGGCCGCCATGGGCATGCACACACGTGGCACACACAGAGACGCATGGGCACATACATATAAATAAAAAGAATTCTTTAAAACATTAACAAATGACCACCAAGAGTGTGACCTTTAGGTGAGAATCCTGGTCACACTCACCATGCACTAACGAGGAGACTCAGCTGGAAAACTGTGTTCTGTTTGCAGCTCCAGCATTTTATGAGCAGAAGATGATTTCAGTACACTCCATGAAACTTTGCACTGGGGAATCTCAGATTCAACTTGAGTTTCTATTCACGCTTAGCCTGGTGACTGTTTAATGAGAGCTCAGGCTTCAGTCACTTTCAGTTCAAGTAAGTTTTGTTCTTTCAGCAAACCCAAGAATGGGGTTCCAAATTACCCCCAGACGTGAATGCCGTTTCACAGTGCCACAGATACAGTTCAGATTGTGTAATCCTTCCAGCTGGTTTAGCTATCCTGCTTCTGATCCCTTTTTAAACAGTTAGTTAGTTCTTGTGTGCATGTCTCAAGGGGTCGTGGGGTGACAGGCACATCACAGTGCCTGTGTGACAGCCACAGGACAACCTGTAGGACTCAGTCACTTCTCTTTCCACCACGTGGGCTCCAGATATGAATGCAGGTCATCAGACTTGGTGGCATTTTAGCCCTGAGCCATCTCTACAGCCCCAACTGCCTTTAGTTCTTAAGGCATTCCGACAAACTTAAAAATAATTTTTATTTCTCTCATTCAAAATTGGGCATACATTTTCAACTGTCTCCCCTCCTTTTTTTTTCCGGGCCCAAGCTGAAAAAGAAATATAATGTTCATTTTTACTGTTCATGGAGCTATCACTGATCCATATTTTACTTATTTGTTTAGTCTTTATAACATAATGAGCATTGAGCATTAATACACAAGCAAGACTCGAGCAGGCAGTTAGAGCCTCTGCAGTCTAGGGCTGGAAAGACGCCGGTTCTGCCCTGAGAGCACTTGCTGTTGTGTCCTGAGGACAAGGACCATCTCGCCTCCTTCTGCCGGCCTCCTGTGGCACACGACATGTGTGCACACATACATAAATTATAAAAATAATCGTAAAAAGTTCTTAGAATCTTAAATGTAGTTTCTGTATGAATGGTATGCACATGTGTGATTAGAATTATATATGTGTACTTTAAGTTTCCTTCCTTTTTTTTTCAGTTCTCCACTGCTTCTGCTTTATTATAACTTACAAAGCAGCAGATGTTTGCAAGCATGTGCAAACGCTGTGGTCCACGCATACACTGGTTAGTTATCGCCTTCCTCTTCCTCCTCCTCTTCCTCTAAGCAGTCTTCAAACCCCTCACTGTCTTCCTGGTCTTCATCACCTTCTGTTGCCGTATCCCACTGTGGGTGGTTTTCTGGCACAGGCTTGGCCTCATGAACTTCCAGCTTCAGTGGTTTAATCTGATCCAAACCCATATAGGAGTCTGACCTCAGAAACACTGTATACTGATCATTTCCAGGCTTGCCTGGTGCAGGAAACTTCAGTTCTTCCTCTTCTGTATCCTTCAACGTACATACATGATATGGCATGGATATTAATGTCTGTTCTTTCCTATCTGCAGTATAAAGCCACCACCACTCTTGTTTTTCCTCGGGAAAGTAGAGACTGCACACAGGGTGTGTGATCTTTGACTTGGTTTCTAGGAGAGCCCTCTCTCTCCTCTGTATGCTTTGTTGTAATTCTTGCCGCTCTGCTTCGTCGTCCTTGTTTGTTTCTCATCTTACTATCAGACTCTCTGTCACTGCCATCCTCTTTCTCACTCTGGGACTCTCTGTTGGTCTCTTCCTCTTCAGAAATGTCCTCTTCTTCCTCCTTTGCTGCAGCTTCACTCCCACCAACTCCCTTGGCCTGCTTCTGCTTCTGTTTCTGCTCTTTGGCCTGGGGGAAGGGCAGAGCTGTGGGCTTTTTTTTCAAAGGCTTCTTTCTTCTTTTTGGACTTGGGCATCTTTTGGGTCCTTTGCTCTTCTGCTGCCATCCTCCTTTGGCCTTGTTCTTGCTGGCATCACTCTGCCCATCTTCCGCAGGCTGTTCCTCCGCAGCACAGATGGACTGCTCCTTTTCAAATACTTCGGCCATCGTCTGCCTTGTCAATTTAACCAACACCGTGACTAGGGATCCTACTGTGATGTTGTTGCTATCCTCATCATCCAATACCTGTGACTTTATATCCATAGTCACATAGGGAAAACTCCCAAGGACTACCATTACCTCTTCATATTTGTCATCTTCAAGGAAGTGCAGCAGACTATGACGACCTGATTCCTTTAAACTGACCAAATCCTGAACAGTTTTAATTTGTCCTTTTGATGGTTGGAAACTCTCCTACTTCTTTTTTTTTTTTAAACAAGACTCACTATGTATCCAAAGCTGGTCTCAGATTTGTAATTCTTTTACTATTTCATGTAGCAGGAATCTTAAAAGTTCTTATTAATAAAATCAAACCAGAGGCGAGTTATTGGAGTCCATGCTGGTAGATCAGAGAGACAGAACAAGCCACAGCTATCTCACCTTGCCGGATCCTCAGCTGGTCTTGTCTCCTCAGACTGGAGGCCTCTGAGTCCTCATCCAGAATGAATCTCAGCTGAACTGTGTTGCTCCAAAGCCTGAAAGCTTAACCAGCCAAATGCTTAACCAGCCAAATGCTTCTAGTTTCTGGTCCTCACGCCTTATATATCTTTCTGCTTTCTACCACCACTCCCTGGGATTAAAGGCTTGCTTTCTAGGATTAAAGGCGTGTGTCACCATGCTTGGCTATTTCCAATGTGGCCTTGAACTCACAGAGATCCAGAGGGATTTCTGTCTCTGGAATGCTAGGATTAAAGGTGTGAGTGCCACCATTTTCTAGCCTTTGTATCTAGTGGCTGTCTGTTCTCTGACCCCAGATAAATTTATTAGAGTACACAATATTTTGGGGAACACAATACCACCACAATTTCAGCTTTCCAAGTGTTGAGATCATGTCATATAAATAAAGTTTTGATAAAATATGATAGACTGAAAGGAAATAGTGCCTCCAAATAGACCATACAAGTACAACGTGTATAGATGAACTTAAGAAGAGGTAGATATACTATAGGTCACATATTCAACCAGATTACCTATGAGGCCTTAGGCAAACCAATAGTTCCACACCTAATTTCATAATCAGCAGAATTGGAAGAATAGTATTGGGTAGATAAAAATGAAAGAAAGAAAGGGAGAGAGAAAGAGAGAGAGAGAGAGAGAGAGAGAGAGAAAGGGAGAGAGAGAGAAAGAAAGAGAGAGAGAGAGAGAGAGAGAGAGAGAGAAGGAAAGAAAGAAAGAAAGAAAGAAAGAAAGAAAGAAAGAAAGAAAGAAAGAAAGAAAGAAAGAAAGAAAGAAAGAAAGAAAGAAAGAAAGAACACAGAGACCATTTCTTCTATCATATACTCAGCATGGGTCATACCTAAGATGACCTCAGCCTGTGTGGGGATTTCTCCCACAACAGTCAGGTCTGCACAAGGCACACCAGGCCTCCTCTGTTCCTCGTTAGTTCTTTCATTCTGGTGCTGTCTTCCTGGAGATAAAATAGATGTCACAGGTTCTGACTCAGTCCCACAAGACTGCCTTCATTTGTGACGTAGTCACAAGTTGGGCCTTCAGGAATTCTGAGAGTTAGGGTTCCCACTCTAGACTCGTTTAATTCCAAGACTGGCTAAGTGAGCTGAGGCTGGGGCTGTAGAGATGGCTCAGTGGTTACAGAGCATGTGTTGCTCTTCCAGAAGACCTAGGTTTGATTGCCAGCACCCATACATCTGTAACTCCAGTTCCAGGGAGATGTGATGCCCTCTTCTGACCTCGGAGAGCACCACACATGCAGGCAAACACTGACACATAAATAAAATGACTAGATGTCACTTTAAAGTTTGTAAAGAGCTGAAGATAATGCATTTACTGGTTTACTGGAAAGGATACAAATAAACACAAATGAAGATATGCACAGGTCACAGTCTCTCTCTCTCTCTCTCTCTCTCTCTCTCTCTCTCTCTCTCTCTCTCTCTCTCTCTCTCTCTCTCTCTCTCGTTCCTTTTGGATGAGGGCAGGACCCCACTAGACTGGAGTCTTCCTGTTTCCCAGGCAAGGCGTGTCAGAGTGTTGTTGGCAGGTCAACTCCAAGACCAGAACAGCAGTAAATTAGAGTGTATGAAGTCAGAGGGACTTTGCTTTCCGAAGCTCGCTTCTGAACTGACATACCCCAGCAATATTAAAGACCATGCTCTCCTTCATCCACCAGACAACCACGGACAAAAGGTCCAACTACTTTAATGAAAGATACGCTTCTAGTCATTTAGAAAATAAAATGGGCGGTGGGAGTTATGACCAGGAACCAAGGATGGGAGCACATATGTAAGTCATGGTTGTCCTGAAGAGTTTCGTGAAGAAGTACTCTATATAGTATTGGTGTGTTCTTTCTCCTTTCATTCCCAGCTCATTGATTAGGGAATTTTCACCATAGTGTGTGAATGCTCTGTCTGCCCACTAGGTGGCATTAGTTTGTTGTTAATGCACTGCTGATTGCTCTGTGACCAAGTCATATGAAAAGTGTGATTCGCTGATGTGAGATAAAATCAGAAAGGATTGCTTTTAGGGTGACAACACCACAGTTTATTTGAACACAAGAATTATTCAAAATGTGAGGAAACAGCTTAATGGGCAGATCATACAGAGCTCTTATTTTTTAGTTTGTTATCCCATGGGGGGGGCGGTATTATTTAATTTTGAGACAGGTCGCACTATGTAGCACTGGATTGCCTGGAACTCACTCTGTAAATCAGGTTGGCCTCAAACTCACAGAGATCTGCCTACCAAGTTCTGGGATTAAATGTGTACGGCATGATACCCAGGTATATTTTGAGGTTTTAAAACTATTGGGAGTGTACATTTTTTCCCCAAGTGCAGAGGAGGAGAGGCATTGATGGGATTTTAGGAGAAGAAGTGCTAGGATATTATTTATATGTTGTTTGGCTTTGCTTTCACATGCAGTGGGTGGGTGTGTACATGCGTGTCGGCCAGAGGATGACGTACAGAAGTCAGTTCTCCTCCCACCCTGTGGTTTCTGGCATTGAACTCAGGTCGTCAGGAGTGGCATCGAGCGCCGTTACCTACTGAGCCATCTTGCCGGCTGTTTTGTTTTCCAGTCAGGCTCTTGCTATGTAGCTCAGGCTGGTTGTTAACTCATAATCCCCCTGCTGCAGCTTCCCAAGTACTGTGATCATAGTGCAGCACCATGTCCAACTAATGGATTTCAAATATCATCCAGCACTGCTTTTCTTAAAGACATCACTAAAGTGATTGAAAAGGAGAGTTGTCACGTTGAAAAATGTTGAACAACTGCAGTCTGGAATAAAAGAATACTCCAAACTCTAAAACTTGTGTATATGCAAATGTTCTGAAATCCAACACACTTCTTGTCTCAAGCATTCTGCAGGATGCTCAGCTTGTAATATTTGTAGCATAAGAACAGATGACTCATCTGAAATATATTAAAAATTCCCATAAAACAATAAACAACAAAGTAGAAAACTTGACCTAGACTTCAGCAGTCACTTCCTACAAGGACTCTGAAGGCCAGCGGACCTGAGAGGAGAGGCAGTCATGGTAGAGCCAATGACAGTCACAGGAAGAGCCATCACATACCCCGACAGTACCAGTGATGGCCAGAGATCTCCGCAGCAGGTACCTTTGCAGGGCTGCTTTGCTCTCCAAAGTCAACGCCCTGACATTCTTAGCAGTGGTATTTTAACTGCCAAACACGCGGAACAAGTGTTCATCAGCTAAGAAATGAATGAACAAGCAAGGATTTCCACACGGGCCAGGCCTCCCTAACGAGGACAAGGAAATGTCCGTTATAAACTAATGTGAGGCTCAGGAAGTTGTCCTCTGCTGTCTGCACACACTTGTGTCATGTACACACATCATACATGGGAAAGAAGAACTTTAAAAACTGAAATATAACAAAGCAAAGTAGAAAAGCATGCATGGTCCTGCACAGACAGGTTCAGAATCAGGCAGAAGTGCTAACTGTCGAGGGATACGGACATGATGAACTCTGAAGGAGGGCATGAAACCGTGAGAGCTGTAGAGCGCAGGGCTGAGGCACCAGGTACTGGCCGCTCACCAGGAAGGCAGCTGCTTGCTGTGCATCTTACAGTCCGTCCTGCAGCTGTACTTTATGTGCTCGCTGAATGTATTTTATCTCCTGACAGTCCTAGGAGAACGGCTCCTCCATGCATAAGAATCAAAACAGGGAAATGAATGTAAGTGATAAAGGAGGAGACTGGAGCTGGGTCAGCGGTCCATGGCGGTAGAGATGAGTCTGACTGGATCTAAGAGTTGGTACCGATGAACTCACTAGTGAATTGTTTCTTGTTTGTTGTGATAGTTCATAAACCAGAAAAGGTTTCGTGGACAGAAGCTGCCGGAGCCATTCGGGATGGCGTCCGAGCCTGCACAGCTCTGTATTACCTTTCTCATCTCTCTCCTGGAAAGTCCGTGCTGATCATGGATGGAGCAAGTGTGAGTCCAGTTGATTTTGTTTTTATACCAGTACACCATAAACATAGGAACTATGGGAAAGCTGTGTCTGCGGATGTCCTTCTGTGTCATTCAGTCGTTAGATTTCTCTTCCATTTTACCCTTATAGACAGCTTTTATCAATAGCATGTCGAAGCTGGACTTAGCTGAATCCACCAGTCAGGTAAAAAGCAAGGCAAGACTTTTGTTTCTCCCTTCTCTTTTTCAGTGGTGATCAACCCAAGGTCTGGTGCCTGCTAGGCAAGTGTCCTACCAGTGGGCTCTCCCAGCCAGGCCTTTTTACTCATTACTGTTGTACAGAGTCATGAGTCTGTGGGGTCTCGTGGAAGTCTCAGGCAGTTCTGAACCGTAACCCCAGTGCTTACTCATGCTAGTAAGGGTGTTGGCATTTACCAGGTGGGTCAATACAAGATTAAACTGTGCTCCAGTGTACTACACGTCACCAAAAAACCCATAAGACGCTACGTGATCCATTTTAAAAAAGTGTAAAACTTAGGGTAAAATCAGTTTTCTTTTTAACAGGCTGTTGATGGAAGCCACAGTTCTGGGGTGGGGGTGTGCAGAAATGCCTTCAGCACTGACTGTAGACTGACACCCAACATCAGGAGAGCAGTGCTTTCCTAATTCTTACCCGTGGATCCAAAGGTGGTACTTCTGAGGTGCCGTGATCGTGAAAGCAGTGTAATTACATTCCCATCCGTGCTGTGCAGCCAGCTTAGACTGACAATGCCTGTATGGGCTGCTGTTCCTCTCCACGCCATGTTTCTGAACACGGCTCTCACCCCTGGACTTCCGTGTGCAGTTACGGTAGATCTGACTTCAAATTTCCGAAGGAAGCTTGCCCTGCTAAGCTTGAGGGTATTGTTCCCTTGTTCTATTATGTAACGTTTTAAAACATTTTAAAGTAATGCTGAAGAACTGTATGTGTTAAATGTCTGTGAAGTAAACTAGGTGTGTCCTCTCACCTGTATCTATGAACCCATTGATATGTATTCCACACAGGCGTTTGGGACAATAGCCATTCAGCTAGCACACCATAGAGGAGCCAAGGTGATTTCCACAGCATGCAGCCTGGAAGACAAGCAACATCTGGAGAGGATTAGGCCTTCTATAGGTACGTTACATGTTACATTACTCAGTATAGACCGTTTAACATATGAAATCTTTTTTAAAGATTTATTTATTTATTATGTATACCGTGTTCTGCCTGCATGTATGCCTGCAGGAAGAGGGCACCAGATCTCATTACAGATGGTTGTGAGCCACCCTGTGGTTGCTGGGAATTGAACTCAGGACCTCTGGAAGAACAGCCAGTGCTCTTAACCTCTGAGCCATCTCTCCAGCCCTAAAATATGAAATCTTGAAGGGAAAGCAAAACGAGTAGCCAGGCATGGTGTCTCTTTGCCTGTAATCCTAACACTCAGTGGAGTGAGGCAGGAGAATCCCGAGTTCAAAGGCAGCCTGAGCTACCCATTGAGATCTTGTCTCCAAAAAATGAAAAAATTACTAAAGTGTCTTATTACTGATATTTGTGTATTGGTTTATGGTGCTGACGATCAGCCCAGGCCTCGTGCATGCTAGGCCGTGCCTACCACTGGGCTCCATCTTCAGCCCTGTTTAAGGCTCTAAACCCACACCCTTTACATCTTCTGTTTTCCTTCTTTGTCTTGTTGTTTCCGACTTCACCGGGTCTGAATTAAATCAACTCTGATACAATTTAGAAATGCCAGTTGCTTCTTCTGTTTCAGCCAGTCAGTCGATAGGGTTTCACATCACTCTGTGCATTTCTCAGCCTCTAACTGTCTGTCTTCTGTAAAATGCTGAGAAGCAGGTGACCCATGTCACATAAACATAGGCAGATGGGCCACGGTGGAGGCCAGCAGCCTCAGCAGACTGAACTTATCTAGAGAAGAAAAGGGTGGAGACTAGAGGACAGTCAGATAGGGAGAGGCTGGACTGGAGAAAGTAACCGATGGAAAGCAGAAACCACCAGAGTGAGAGGGCAGGGGGGTCTGGGAAAGCCAGGGGAAGTCCTCGGGGCCTCACTGCACAGCCAGTAGGTACTTCCAGAGACCTGAACTGACTTCTAAGACAGGAACAGGACCACTGGGAGAAGATCTGAGTCCAGCCCCATCTAACACTGAAGCCCAAGCTGTTTCCTTGGTTGCAGTTTGCATCCGATAAAGATAAACAAAAACAGAAGGAAGGTAATAGAGCTGAAGGAGGCGGAAAGCATGGAGAATGAAGATCTGAAAACAGAATTGGGGAGGGCGACGGCACAGTGGTTAAAGCAGTTGCCACTCAGCAGGAAGGCCAGAGTTCAGATCCTTGGAACTCATGTGCCTAGAATCAGCACTCAGGAGGTAGAGACTGGGCAGGGTCCCCGGGGAAGCTGGCTAGCTAAAGTAGCTCCGGGCACGAGCCACAGATTCTGTGGGAAACCCTATTTCAACAAATACAAACTGGGATGGGCCAGTGAGATGGCCCGGGGGGCAAAGGCACTTGCCACCAAGTACCTTCCCTGGGACCCACGCGGTGGAAAGAGAAAAATGATTCCCACAAGTTGTTCCCTGAGCTCCACATGTGCTGTGGTACACACGTGCACACTTGCACACAATGCACACAATAAATGTAATACAAAGTGGGGGGGGGGTGTTTTGTTTAATGGAGAACAGTTGAGGAACATTCCCAGTGTGGACTTTGGCCTCACACTGAAGGTCACATGTGTGCATGTAGAGCACCTACATACATCTGCAGATGTTGATATACATACAAAGAGAAAAGAGAATGGAGGTCTCAGTTGTGGTTTGGAAAGCATGCTGTCTGTCATGTATTCATCTAACATGTTTCATCCCCAGCACAGGAAGACAGGGAGAGAAGCTAGGGTGGAGAAGAGAGCTCAAACTGGATTCTTGGAAATGTTTCCTACTGGGGAATTCTGCCCTTCCTGAATTGCTTCAGCACCTTTTTTAGAAGGTGTTTTGTTCTAGGATTTACTTTTATTTGTGTGTATGTATGCCACGTGTGTGCTGGTGCTGGCCGATCCAAGGCAGGGCACCAGGCCGCCTCCGGCTGGACTTGGCAGCCTTGAGTTGTCTGCCACGGGTGCTGGGAAGCTGCGGCGGCGCTCAGGTGCACTGCGAGAGCAGTGGGAGCTCTTAGCGTGTGAGCCCCCAGCCCTGCCCCTGCCCCCCAGCCTGTCCTCCTGGCCCCTCTCTCCATTTTTGCCCCATCTCCCCACCAAAAGTCATAGATTGCTGCTAGACTAAGCCTCTCACCTGAACAGCTCCAAAAGACATTTCCTCAACAAGATGGTAAAAACCAAAGTGAAATATAACTATATCTTCATTGCTTCAAATTCTAAGAAACTCTTTTCAGTTCTCTGTATAGTTCTGTTGTACTGTTAACAGAATTCGTTTTTCTATTGCTGTAATTGTTTTAAGAGTTAAGGACATCACTCAGTAGTAGACTGATCAGGGTAGTAGAAGGTCAGGGTTTGCCCACACCCCTCACCCAGCACCACACACACACAAAGTATGTGTGGGTCTGTATATTTAGTTAATGCAGCCAATTAAAAGTAGCGTGGTTCCCTAACTCTGCCCAAACCAGTCACATTCCTTTTCCTTACTTTCACGGCTGTTCTCCATATTGGGGAGCTAGAGGAGGATGGGGGAGGGCAGGTTTCCACGATTAAGGACGGATTAAATGACTTCTGAAAGATGAGTCCCACAGTGTACAATGGTGCAGCTCTGGATACTGGGGAATCTCACAAAGCTTAAGAATCTGTCTGCTCTCACTGGCGCCCTGAGGTATGTGCTGGGCCTGGGCCTCTGCGCTCAGGTTCCCAGGTCTGGCCATCTGGCCTGTGTTCATGGACAGCCAACCTCTGTCAGTGGAGCAGCCTTGGGTCAAAATGTACTCATGTTCATTTTACTGACTATGCCTACCTCTCCCTCGGTCCTTATCCGTCAATACTGAATTTCTTGAGAAAGAAATTAAGCAGAATTGACATTTTCCTTTAAATTTAATAACTGTTGAAACTATTTCAGAAAATAGACACTGGCTTTTCTTTTCCTTCTTCCTGATTCCTTTCCTTGACAGCCCGTGTGATTGACGTGTCTAATGGGAAAGTCCATGTTGCTGAAAGCTGTTTGGAGGAAACAGGTGGCCTGGGAGTAGATATTGTCATAGATGCAGGAGGTGGGTACCTATGCCATGAGCAGCCTGTGTGATGTTTTTAATTGCATAAATTGCAGAAAGAGTATAACTGGGAACTAATTATTACTGCATTCATAAAATCAGACGTCTCATTTAAGGGTTTGTTTTTAATTAAGAACTCATCTATTTAAAGTGTAACTCCTTCACTTGATTCCCATCATCAACCCTGTCCTCTGGAAGAGGGAGCATGCATTTTAAGCCTTAGGCACTGAAGCTTGAAAAGCAAAAGATGAGTGTCTCTAAGAAGCCTGTCACCATGATCAGTGTACTCCTTTGGTCCCCAGTAATACACACTGCCCAGCATTTCACAGTCACTTGCACTGTGTGGCTGCCCTCTGCTGGATGGGGAAAAACAAGTTCGTACCATTCACTTTCTTCAACTTTTTAAGTTAAATTTGCATTTAACTTGGGTCCATTTCACACCTGATCTGTGCACATTTAGGTGGCACCACTCACTGCTCCTGAAGGATCAGTGTTGTGAGCTGCACAGCACTTTGGTTTGTATTTTATTGTGAGTACAGCTACAGCCATCGTGTGTGTTCCTTTCTGATCTGTTCTCCAGGATCGGAAACTGACTCATAGAAATCATCAGTGGAAGTGAACAGTGTACTTTCGTGTGGTCACTTTCCAAATGTGTGTTTCAGTGCTGTGACTCAGTATTTTAAAGAGAGCAGTCCATCCACAGTATTAAGCTACGGTTGTTAGAATTAGCATGAGATATAGTGTTGTAGTACATTACCTTGCTTGCTTCCAAATCAAAATTTATTTTGTTTGCATTTAATTTTAATTAAGTCTAGAGTACATTTTGGTGTAGCTTAAAGTTAACTAAGTTTGCCTTTTATTAAGAAAATTATTTCTTGCTGTATAAAAAAGACTGATATGCAAAATAAATTTTGTCAGATTTTTATAAAATATACTTTTTCTCTCTTTCTTAACTATTCATTTGTAAGTGAGATTATATAGTAAAGATGATGAACCAGCTGTAAAATTACAACTACCACATAAGCATGACATCATCACACTTCTTGGTGTTGGAGGCCATTGGGTAACAACAGAAGAAAACCTTCAGGTATTGTCAGAAATAATGAAGCCTTGCTATTAACCAAGTGCAGTCATTAGCAAAAAAACAGTATGAGTTCTAATTACCCCCTGTGTTTAAAGGAATGTAGTCTCTTTTCTATGTTAACTACAGACTGGCCATTCTATTCTACTCTATCTATTCATTCTATTCTATCGGGCAGGGAAGTCCATGCAGTTAGAATAAATTATAATTGTATTTAGTTCATTGTACACAGTGGCCTCTGGATTTTTAAATTGTATTTCAAATTACACTTTTATCTGTGTGTGCATATGTATGTGCAAGGGAAGCCAGAGATAAACATCTGGTATCTCCCGCTCTCATTCTCCACCTTATCTTTTGAGAGGTCTCTCATTGAGCCTGGAGTTTGCTAGTTTGGCTAGACTGGCTGGCATCAGGCCCAGATCTCTTCCCATTGTGTCTCCAGCAATGGGATTACAGATGTGCATGCTGCACCCGGCCTTTTGCATGGGTACTGGTGTTGTGTAACTTGAGCCATCTCTCAGACCCTAAAAATTTGCTTTCTAGTAACTTAGCAATTATAATATTTATAAATATTATCATAATTTCATATTACTATATATGTGTATAGGTTAATTTCCTCCAAAGCTATTTTTTAACAGAATTCTTAATTGAATATATATATCATAATACTACAATCTAATATACCAGTCTAGACTTCCCGACAGAACCACCTGTAGAAACCTGTCATATACATAACTCTTTTCTCCCCGAGAGTCCACACCGGCCCGGCATCTGCCTTGTCCTAGTTATCTCATCGTGTCAGAGGGAGGAAAACGTCACAGTTAGTGAACAGCTGTTAGAGCGTGCAGCTGAGTCCTTTCTACAATGGTGGATTTGCATTAAAGGTTTTCTGCTTCAAGCACCTTCATGCTGTTCAACTTAACAGAAGCTGTTTTGTCTCTGTTTCTTCTGTCAAAGTTGGACCCTCCAGATAGCCACTGCCTTTTCCTCAAGGGAGCAACGGTGGCTTTCCTTAATGATGAAGTCTGGAACTTGTCAAATGCACAACAGGGAAAATATCTTTATATCCTTTTTCTACTGATTTGAATTGCTAGCTTGCAATTTGCCTCACACTCTACTCATAAACTCTTTCAATGTAACCATAAGAAGTTACAGTTAGCTGTGAGCTTTCCTTGAGCATGTCTGGCAGAGGGACAGGTATCTTACATTCATTTAAGCAGTAAATCTATGAGGCCTGACTAAAGTCGCTCCATTTCACAGGTGAAACACAGACTGTCAGGAGGGTACAGGCAGAAGAGACAGAATCACACCCTGGGGTCTAATTCCTTCTGAACGGGGGGTAATGAGACAGGTGGAATATTTTCTTTTTAAACCTGGTATTGTATGGTACTTTAAGGGGTAGCATGCTTAACTCCTAAGGTGGTACCATTGTACAAAATATTCCAAAATGTTTGCAGTTGAATTTTATAAGTACCAGTACTGGGAAATTTATTTTTAGATTTATTTTTTGCCTAATGTGTATAGGTCTGAATATGGGTCTATGTCTGCATGATGTCTGTGCACACGGTGCCCAAGGAGACCAGGGGACAGGCCCCGAAACTCAAGTGACACACACTTGTGAGTGGCCACAAGAGTGCTGGGAACTGAACCCGGGGCCTCTGCAAATATAGCGAGTGATCTTACCTATAAGCCATCTCTCCAGACCTTCATGTTTCTTTTTATTATTCTCCATATGGATATAATTTTGATTGCTTAGGGGTCCGGGGGATAGAGTCCATAAGAGCTGGGAGGCCTGGCTTGGCAGCAAGGCAGGAGCCTGGGTTAACACAGTTTATCTACCCGTGGGAAGCCGAGAGAGCAGGAAGCAGGGATGAGGCCATAATCCATCAAAGCCCACTTCCTGTGAAGTACTTCCTTCCAATACTTCCAGAATACAACCATCTGGGACCAAGTCTTCAAGCACATGAGCCAATGGGGGACGTTTTTCATTCAAACTAACACAAGTACATACATATTACTTAGCTTTTTTTTCCATATTTTTTGAAGTAAATGAATTTATGCAAACAAATTGAACCTGATATCAACCAAATTAATTGATAAAAGTTTACTTCCTGTAAGAGATGTAAGTGCTGAATGCCATGCATAATGCCTAAGTGAAAACCATGCATGACTCCATGAACTGTTGCTTAATCTCGGTCACTGCTTATGTGCCAGTCTGTGCTATCAACACTTGTCTTTAGAAGGTTCTGCTCTGTCACACCTTAGCTCTCAACCGTTCATTCTTCTGTTTTAGAGGGGATTGACAGTTTCTAGTTGCTGGAATACCACTTCGAATTTGAAAGTACAAAATTTTTTTTAAAAGAAAAACAAAAGTGACCAGGCTGGCATCTTGTATTTACTGAATGGCTTATTTAGTCCTCTTTCTATTAAGTTACCACCTTAACAACCCTTCCAGTTACGCATCTTAAAAGACGTGATGGATAAGTTATCGGCTGGTATTTTCAGGTATGCAAAAAAAACCCTAAATCATTGTTATTGTTCTGTTCTCAAGGAAAAGTGGGCGTGTTTTTATTCCAGTTTTGTTTTTTTTTTTTCTTTTTGTTTTGTTTGTTTTGTTTGTTTTTTCCAGAGCTGAGCACCGAACCCAGGGCCTTGTGCTTGCTAGGAAAGTACTCTACCACTGAGCTAAATCCCCAACCACCCCCCTCCTTTTTTTTTTTCTTTCTTTCTTTTTTTTTTTTTTTTTTTTTTTTTTTTTTTTTTTTTTTTTTTGGTTTTTTTGAGACAGGGTTTCTCTGTGTAGCTTTGCGCCTTTTCCTGGAACTCACTTTGGAGACCAGGCTGGCCTCGAACTCACAGAGATGCTCCTGCCTCTGCCTCCCAAGTGCTGGGATTAAAGGCATGTGCCACCACCGCCCGGCTTTTATTCCAGTTTTATAGTATACCTAGTACCTCTTTTTATTCACTTTAGATAAATAGCTGTTCTTTCAGATACATATCTCAAAATGTACCTGGTTGTACACCAATGAGTATACCCACAGATTTTTTTATTTTATTTTATTTCATGTGCATTGGTATGAGGGTGTCAGATCCCCTGGGACTGGAGTTACAGACAGTTGTGAGTTGCTGTGTGGATGCTGGGAATTGAACCCAGGTCCTCTGGAAGAGCAACCAGTGCTCTTAACTGCTGAGCCATCTCTCCAGCCTTCCCACAGATTTTTTATCTTGTGCCTTTTCTCTCCTCAACTTATTCTGTATCTCACCTTTCCCTTTCCTTCATCTCTCTTGCCAGAGAATTTGAAATAATTCATAGCTTGACAAGAGGATAAAAAGTACCATGTTTGTTTAAATTGGGTTTTGGTATAAAGTAAACAGATAGAGTGGTATATTTTTCTTTCAAAACTTAAACACTTTTAGCCCAATGTTGTGGAACATACCTGTATTCACAGCCCTGGAGGGCTAAGGCAGGGATCATGAGTTCTAGGCCATACTGTGCTATCTAAGAAGACCAACCCTGTCTTTAAAGAAAAAAAAAAAAAAAGAGCCAGGCATGGTGGCACATGCCTTTAAAGCCAGCACTTGAGAGACAGAAGCAGGCAGATTTCTGTGAGTTCATTGGCCAGCCTGGTCTACAGAGTGAGTTTCAGGTCTGGAAACCTCTGAGAGAGTGGGGGGGGGGGGGGGAGGGGGAGAGGGGAGAGAGGAGAGAGAGGAGAGAGAGAAAGGGAGAGAGAGAGAGAGAGAGAGAGAGAGAGAGAGAGAGAGAGAGAGAGAGAGAAAGGGAGAGGAGAGAGAGAGGAGAGAGAAGAAGAAGAAGAAGAAGAAGAAGAAGAAGAAGAAGAAGAAGAAGAAGAAGAAGAAGAAGAAGAAGAAGAAGAAAGAAAGAAAGAAAGAAAGAAAGAAAGAAAGAAAGAAAGAAAGAAAGAGGAAGAAAATTACTACTTCTTTAAAACCATAAAAATATTAATGGATGAGTTTGTAATTTTGTTTGGATTTTAATTTTCATTTAGTTATTTATTTTGATAGGTGAATAGCTCAGGCTGATCTGGAACTCACAGATTCACCTGCCTTTGCCTCTCCAGTGATGGACTAAAGGAATGTGCCACTACCAAGCTGTTTGGATTACTTAGATGAATACAATCAAACTGTAACCAAATGTATGACCTGCTGCATGTGTATTCCACTCATCTGTGCCTGTGCCTGACATTTCTAATCATTCTTCCTCCTCAGACCGCTACTTGATGAGCCCATTCCACTCTATGAGGCAAAAGCTTCCATGGAAATTGTTCAGAAAAATCAAGAAAGAAAAAAGCAAGTTGTTCAATTTTAATTTTCTTTCCCAGACCTCAGTTGGATGTACCCATACAAGTATATGAAGCCAGTTTTCTTTGGAAATTGTTGAGACAAATCAAGGAAGATCAAACAAGTTTTTCTATTTTTAAGCCTGTTTTCCTGCCATAATAAGATGCTTGTTTATTCGACATATTTGAAAAATACTTGCAAAATTAATGGCAAAAAAATCCTGATTTTTTTTTTAGCCTCTGAAGGGGATATTCCAAAAACCTTTTTTTGTTATTGCATCTATACATTTGCCTCTGCTATAAAATTCTTTCCATAAAGAAAACTGCTTTCAGCAAAAGCCACACTATTCTCTCAATACATCCGTCACAGGCTTTTGCTATATCATGAAAACGTTATTTGATTTTGTATCAACTCCATTCTCAACACCTTCCTTAACAAGCCTCTGCTGTCGTTATTTTAGCATTTGAGTGTATTTTCCGATTTCAAGGTAATCCATTGGCATTTACAATTTTCTAAAAATATTCATTCACTCCGAATTTCTCCAGTATCCTACAGTACCAGGTCCTTTAATAGTGGCACAGCATTGGCATAGAGGGCCGGGGTGGCCGGGCACTGGAGACAGGGATGGAAGAGTTGGCCTGAGCCTAGCCTGAAGCTTGAGCATTGTTCTGGGGGTGCCCTCTTGAGCACCCCCTCTCTCAGAATGACCTTGCTGCTTCTCTGAGGAAGTAGATGCCCACCGCCCAGTGTGCGGTTTGCTTTGCACTCAGGCTCCCCACCCGGGGCTGACCCTGTCCTCACTGCAGACTAAAGTAGTGTTGATTCGTTTCCGTGCCTTCGGGGATGCGCGCTGGTGACGTTTTCTCGGCGACGCCCCGCCTCGCAGCAGAACCGCTGAAGGAGCGCCCCGGGGCTGCACGCGCCGGCCGGAAGCGGCTACCGAGCAAGCTGTTGGGAGGGGCGGGGGCGGCCAGGCGCGCATGCTCTGGCGGGGCGGGGCCGCGGCGGGGCGGGGCCTCCGGGCCCTCCAGTCCGCGAGCAGCGCGGGGCCGGGGCGGGGCCGGGGCGCGCGGGAAGCGCAGGCCGGGCTGCGGGGCCGCCTCGGCGCTGCGCAATGGCCGTCCCGCTGCCCGGCTACTCGCCCAGCTTCAAGAGGCCGCCCGAGATCGTGCGGCTCCGCCGGAAAAGGTCTCGGAGCCAGGGCGCCGCCGTGCCCTCCGCGCTGCCGGAGCCCGCGCCCCGCCGCGCCGCGCTGGCGGCCGGGCTGCCCCTGCGCCCCTTCCCGACCGCGGGCGGCAGAGGCGGCGCCGCCGCGGCCGTCCCCCGCAGAAACCCTTTCGCCCGCCTGGACAACCGGCCGCGGGCCGCCGACGAGGCCCGCGAGGAGCCGTCCCGTGGTCCGCAGGGGGCTCCGGACTCGGTGAGTCTCGGCGCGGGGCAGCCGGGCTCAGCGGTGGGAATGGGCGCGAACAGCCGCCGCAGCCCCCGCAGGGTCCTGGGGTAGGGGCGGGCGGGGGCCCTGGAAACCACCGGGGAAGGTCGCTGGAAAAGTCCTCGGACACCCCCTCCTGCAAGGCGGCTGGCGGGGCCGGCTCCAGAATCTGCCCTCTCACCATCCTTCCGTTCAGTCGGGCTCTCGGAATGGCTGGCCGCGGAGACTGTTGAGGGTGGAGGGGTCAGAATCGACAAGTGTTGATCCCTTCGGTCTAAGACTCAGGACTTGTCAGTTATTTAATGTGCTGGTCCAGCACACTGAAGGGAAACACGTTGGTGGTCTCTGGATTTAGCCCCCACTCTCCTGAGAGACTGCTCTGCCAGGTGAGGCCTGACATATTTAAAGCAAGTTCCCTCACCGCTTAAGTTTTAAAAGGACAACTTTTTTTTTAAACCTCAGCTTTTAGATTCAAATGGAGAAAATCATTTGCTGTGGAAGGAAGCGTCTCATGAAAGAACCGTCACCGAACTGTCCCAGGTACTTTTCCCAGCTACATTATTGTGTGGGCCACAGTTGTGTATGTGGAGGCCAGTCCCTCCACCGTGTGGGTCCAGGGCTGAACTCAGGTAGTCAGTCAGTCGAGCTCAGAGGCATGCGCCTCTAACTGCTGAGCCATCTTGATGGCCTAGCCCAGGTCATAGTTCTTAAGTAGGATTATAATGTATTTTCTAAGAAACGCACTTCTCAGTAGCATTTTGCTTGAAAAATTAGTTTCAATAACAAATTGGAAGTCCGGGGCTACCTCGGTTGGTAAAGTGCTTGCCTAGTATGCAGGGACCTCTGGGTTGGATCCCCAGCGTCACACGTGAAAGGGTGACAAGGAAGACTTGTCAGAAGTTTGCGATCGTGCTCAGTTCACAGATATTTGAGGTCTGGAACACATGAGACCCTGTCTCCAAAACGAAAGCAGAACCGTGGGGAATCATTTCCTTACAGGCGTTGTGGAATAGGTGTGGGCTGTGGGGCCATAGCCTGCCGACGCCTCCCTCCTGCGTGTGGAGCGCACTGGGGCTCCCCAGCTAGGACAGATACAGTCTGCCCCGGTGGGAACAGGCTACAAGAGGTCACAAGAGCCGTTCTAGCTCTCAGAGTCTTCCGGAGGCTGTCCCCTGGCAAGATACTGACTGCGATGTTCCTTGAGGGAAGCCTTACGATGTGGAGAATATGGACTTGAACAGCACCTGGACTGTAGTTTCCCCTTTTTTTTAACTTCAGGAAAACCTACCCAAGGTTGCTTAACCTGAGGGAGGAGCTTGGTGGTGGTCGCAGTGATTCAGGGGCTTACAAGATAGTTTTTAAATACTGGGAGCGTTTCTCCTTTGTGGTCTGTAGTACTAGATAGAACTGTAAAAACCAGCAAGTGAACTGGGACCCTGCAGCAGCGCCCCGCTGAACTCTTCGGTTAGCTAGCTCACTCACTGGGCCCTCTCCTTCCAGGCAGACCCCGAGGCTCAGTGGCCTCAGACCTCTCGTGGTGGCTTGCTTTACCTCCTTCAGACTCCTCAGGTGGAATATATTTTTAGTATTAGGCCATTTGTGAGTTTTGACATTTAGTGAGTAACTAGGGTCTTTGTAGTAAAAGAATTTTCTGGAAGTTCTAATTTTTGTGTTCTTTGTTTTCTAAAAGAGTCAGCATGTATCATTCTCTGAATCAGATGCAACTTCTTCAGAAGGTACTGAGTTACCTGCGGACTGGAGTATTAAAACCCGGCTCCTTTTCACCTCTTCTCAACCCTTTTCCTGGGCAGAGCATTTGAAAGCACAGGAAGAAGCCCAAGGTCTTCTCCAGCATTGTAGGGCAGCAGAAGTTACTTTACCCCAGAGTATACAGGTAATGAATGCCCGAAATGAAGTGTGTGTGTGGTGTGTGTGTGTGTGTGTGTGTGTGTGTGTGTGTGTGTGTGTGCGCGCGCGCACGCTCATTCAGGCAGGTCTCCTCTTCTCTCTTTGGAACAGGATCTCTGTGAGCGTGGAGCTCACATTTTTTAGCTAGCCTGCTGGGCAGCAACCCCAGCTCTCCCCCGTCCCTGCCTCCTCAGCGCTAGGGTTACAGGTATTCACAGGAAATCCAAACTTAAGTTCTTTTAACCGCTGAGCCTCACCCCAGCCCATTAGTCTGCTAGTGTTTCAGACTGAGTGTAGAAGGATCTGCCCTTAACATCCACACACTGCTTTCTGTTACGCTGCTCTTCTGACAGGTGTAGACTGCAAAAGCTGTCCGCCATCTCCCCAAAGGGTCAGTCAGGGTGCAGACAGGCAGTGTTCTTTGCAAACCACCCTTTTTGTAAGGCCTTTGAGAAAACATCAAAAGCTATTGAGTTACAATAGCTGATGACTTCGTACTGAGTTTTCTTACCTACGACAGACTCTGGGATTCTTTTTGGTGGGGGTGGGGGGTGTTGTTGTTGATGATGTTGTTTTTTTTCCTCCAGATAAGGTCTCACTTTGTAGCTCTGGCTGTCCTGGAACTCACTCTGTAGACCAGGCTGGCCTCAAACTCACAGACATAGCCTGCCTCCGCCTCCCGAGTGCTGGGATTGAAGTGTGTATCACTACACCCAACCGTACTCTGGATCTTAATACATTGAAGAATTCATGAGTTCTGGGAAGATCTCAGAGTAATTTAACTACCATGAAGCAGCTCATCAACACAAACTAGGTTGTAAAGGTTTACCTGAAATAGAACTTGAGACATATTTCTCAATAAATCAAGATGGTTTGTAGTTCACACTTACCCAGGTTTACTACTTTTCAGACTGTTTGCCTAGGGGGAGGATCCATCCTCTTCCCTGGCAGTTAAGTTGGTGCTCTCCTATGGGAAGAGCATGAGAACTCCCTACATGCACATCCCTCCTCCCGTCATCTGAATGCCTCAGGAAAGGCAGGGACAGAGTGTCTCATCTCTGTATATGTGCTCTTTCTGATGAATAGTTCAACACACTGTTTGCTGTCCAGAAAGCAAAGGTAGACTGCATCTTAACCTCTGTGACAGTTGCTAATATTTCCTTATAAAAATACTTAAGACTGTGAACTTGAAAGATGGCTCAGTGGTTATGGGAACCTACTGCTCTTCAGAGAACCTATCTTCAAAATGCAGGCACACATACAATTAAAAATAAAAATCTTTATCGGGCAGTGGTGGCACAAGCATTTAATTCCATCACTCGGGACCCAGGTGGATCTCTGTGAGTTTGAGGCCAGCCTGGTCTACAGAGTAAGATCCAGGACAGCCAGAGCTGTTACACAGAGAAACCCTGTCTAGAAAAACAAAAATAAATTTTTTTTTTTCGGGGAGGGAGTGTTTGAGACAAGGTCTCTCTACATAGCCCTGACTTTCCTGGGGCTCACTATATAGACCAGGCTGGCTTCACAGAGATCTGCCTTCCTCCCAAGCACTGAGATTAAAGGTGTTCTGCCGCTACTCCCAGCTCATCTTCTAAAATACTAGATTATATGATATGTCAGTGATATCAGTGTCTCCTATGAACTTTTATCTTTCTGATGAGTAACAATACCCACTCTCCCCGCTGGAATTTAGGATCCCAGACTCTGCACTGAGTTGCGTTGTGCCTTCCAGCAGACTCTTGTCTACTGGCTCCACCCTGCCTTTTCATGGCTGCCGCTGTTCCCTCGAATTGGAGCTGATAGGAAAATGGCGGGAAAGTCAAGCCCATGGTCACACGATGAGACCCTGCAGCATACGTTAATGAGTGACTGGTAAGATGAGTGGAGGTGTATGTGCGTTCCAGAGGATTCTCTAGGATTTGGGTGATATGGAAAGGACTAATGGTAGATGGCTCTGTGTGTTTCTGGACTTTGTCAGACACTGTTATTAATGGATTGAATCCATTCACATTTTTCCAGCTTCATCACTATCAAATGTCT
Source organism: Peromyscus maniculatus bairdii (assembly GCF_049852395.1). Classification (NCBI taxonomy): domain Eukaryota; kingdom Metazoa; phylum Chordata; class Mammalia; order Rodentia; family Cricetidae; genus Peromyscus; species Peromyscus maniculatus. The sequence goes on along the minus strand of NC_134863.1, from coordinate 80,993,900 downwards.
AGTGTCCGTAATGGATAAATAGATAAGCCTAAGTCCTCAGTGTTGCTTCCCGTCAGTTGATGGCTTTTCTCACCAGAAGTTACTCAGAGTTTGCAGCTAGTTAGCAGTTTTGCTTGAGAGAGCGTGTGGTTCCATCCACACCGCGCTAGAGTCAGCAGCAGCACTCTGTACAGTTGCGGTCCTCTAAAGGAAGCCTCAGCTGCAGAAACCGGTTCAGTATTCGAAAGGTTAGGTTGGGCTTTTATCTACTTGTCAGGCTAAATTATGCAGAATTAAGTTTAAAGTATGTTAACACCTGACTTCTTCTACGGGAAAATACCAAATGGTGGGCGACGCCGGTGCAGCGGGAGGGCCCCGGGGGCCCAGGACTAGGAGGCCGCGGCTTCTGCGGAGGATTCAGCAGCGGTCTTAGAGGGACCACGGGGCTCATGGAAGTAAAGCTGAAGACAGGGCGTGGATCCCCGTCACCACGCTGGGCCGCCTGGTTAAGGACATAAAGATCAAGTCCCTGGAGGAGATCTACCTGTTCTCCCTTCCCACTAAGGAATCCGAGATCATTGACTTTTTCCTGGGTGCATCCCTGAAGGATGAGGTTCTGAAGATCATGCCAGTGCAGAAGCAGACTCGGGCTGGCCAGCAGTCCAGGTTCAAGGCTTTTGTCGCTATTGGGGACTACAGTGGTCATGTTGGTCTTGGTGTGAAGTGCTCCAAGGAAGTAGCCACTGCCATCCGAGGGGCCATCATCCTGGCCAAGCTGTCCATTGTCCCTGTGCGGAGAGGCTACTGGGGGAACAAGATTGGCAAGCCCCACACTGTCCTGTGCAAAGTGACAGGCCGCTGTGGCTCTGTGTTGGTGCTTCTCATCCCTGCCCCCAGAGGCACTGGCATTGTCTCTGCTCCTGCGCCTAAGAAGTTACTGATGACGGCCGGTATTGATGACTGCTACACGTCAGCCAGGGCTGCACTGTCACCCTGGGCAACTTTGCCAAGGCCACCTTTGATGCCACCTCCAAGACCTACAGCTACCTGACCCTCGACCTCTGGAAAGGTGTTCACCAAATCTCCTTATCAGGAATTCACTGACCATCTTGTGAAAACCCACACCAGAGAACCCAGGCTCCAGCTGTGGCCACCACTTAAGGGTTTTTATACAAGAAAAATAAAGTGAATTAAATCTGTTAAAAAAAAGTATTTTAACACCTGAAAATTTTCTTTTGCTTCACAGGTCTGTAAGTTTTACTTCCTTGTATAACCTGTTGAAGACCAAGCTTTGCCCCTTTTTCTACGTTTGTACCTATCAGTTTACCGTCCTGTTCCGGGCAGCCGGATTAGCAGGAAGTGACGTGGTCACAGCGCTCATATCTCCTACAACTAGAGGTTTAAGAGAAGCTATGAAAAATGAAGGTAATGGTTGAGGGTTAAAGAGAATCCCTCTTGCCTCAAATGCTGAACTTTTGGGACTGGAGAGATGGCTGCTCTTACAGAATACCTGGGATCGGGGTTGGGGCCCTGGGTTCGGTCCTCATCTCTGAAGAAAAAAAAAAGAATACCTGGGATCGATTCCCAGCACCCACATGGTGGCTAAAGCCTATCTGTAACTCCAGGTCCAGGGGATCCAGTGCCTATGCTGGCCTCTGAGCACCAGGCACACAGTGGTACGCAGACATAAGCACCTATACACATAAGATAGATAAATGTATTTGGTTTTTCGAGTCAGGGTTTCTTTCTCTGTGCAGTGTTGGTGCCTGTCCTGAAACTCGCTCTGTAGACCAGGCGGGCCTCAAACTCACAGAGATCCACCTGACTCTGCCTCCTGAGTGCTGGGATTAAAGGCTTGCGCCACCACTGCCCAACAAAATAAGGTATTTTAAAAATACTTTGAATTGTCTCTTACTAATTGGTTATCAATATTATTTTAAGAGATGTAGTACATTTTTTCAGAGTTGGTTTTTTTTTTTTTTTTCTTCCTGTTGGTCAAAGGGTCTCTCAAATGTAGCTGGAAGTTGATTGTGTTCCTTTTCTCTTTTTATTGGTTTTTCGAGACAAGGTTTCTCTGTAGCTTTGAATCCTGTCCTGGACTAGCTCTGTAGCCCAGGCTGGCCTCAAACTCACAGACCCACCTGCCTCTGCCTCCCAAGTGCTGGGATTACAGGCGTGCGCCACCACTGCCCAGCTGTGTTCTTTTTCTTACCTCTGAAGTAAAGTCACTGTCTTATTGAATATATTTTGCTTTTTAAAACATTTTTACATTTATGTCTTATTTTGTGTGCATGTGTGTGTTTCTGTGGGCACACACACACCATGTCACACATGTGGAGGTTAGAGTAGCAGTCATTTCTGCCACCATGGGAGTTCCAGGACGTGAACTTAGGTGTCCTAAGACTAGACAGAGTCCTCCGACTGAACCATCTCACCAGTTGTAGTTCTCTGAGAGTTCACATTATCTAACCTCCCCCTTTAATAATTGTGAAGCTGGATTAGCCTGTCAGCTAGTGGGTCAGCAGAGGGAGGGAAGGGTAGAGACAAGTCCCTTTAATAGAAAACCTCATCTGGATACCAGTAGGTGGGACACTGGTTAATTGAAGAAAGCCGAGTTGTTTTCTTTTCTGATGCAGGTATTGAATTTTCTCTGCCTTTGCTAGAAGCAAGTGGCTGTAAGAAGAAAGTAGGAGAAGCAAACCTGGAGTACGATGAGTATGGAATTACATAACCTTTTACATTTTCACTCATTTCTGAGTTCCTAAAAGCACCCACTCTGGGAATGTGTGCCTCTAACCAGCAGTTTCCTAGGGAGCAAGCGGCCAGCGATGAAGATGAAGAGGAGAGCTTGTCTTGGCTGGAAGAGATAGGTGTGCAAGATCAAATTAAAAAGCCAGACACGATCTCTATCAAGCTGTATCCTTTCTGTTGCTAAGAACCTCAGTGGAGTTACTGGTTTAGCACTGAAGTAAAGACAGTCCATGTTGGTCATGTACAAAGTTGTTGTTGGTTCTCTCTGCCACATTCAGATGGCCAGCATTTCATTCAGACTTGTGAAATGGGACAAGGAGCCCCCGGGCATCTGGAATCCAGGCAACTATCTGCACTAGTGTAGGGTTTTTATTTTTTGATGTTTTTGGTTTTTTGCTCTTTCCTTGATTGTCGTTTTTCAGACTGAGGGAAAAACATGAAGTACAAGTGGATCACAGGCCCGAGTCTGCTGTGCTGGTGAAAGGGCCCAACGCTTTCACATTGCTCAACTTTTTGATCAACTGCAAGAGCTTAGTTGCCACCTCGGGTGCCCAGGCAGGCCTCCCTCCGACCCTTTTATCCCCGGTAGCCTTTCGAGGTGCCTCAATGCAAATGCTGAAGGTGAGCAAGCACCTCCTTCTCCTGCCGCCCAGTTCTTAGTGTAGAGTTCCAGTGTTTAAAGGGGCACGCTGGACTTCTGTTCTTGGTTTGCGTTTAGAAAGACCAGGCTCTTGGTGTCGTCGCTCTGGCTGTCCTGGAACTGGCTACATAGACCACTCTGGTCTCAAGCCCACGGAGATCCACTTGCCTCTGCCTCCTGAGTGTTGGGAGTAAAGGCATGTGCCACCATGCCTAGCTCAAATTTTCAATTTTTAAAAAATAATTCTAGGTAGGGCCTGGAGAGATGGCTCAGTGTTCAAGAGCACTTGCTGCTCTTGCAGAGGACCCAAGTTCGGTTCCCAGCACCAACATGGTGGCTCTCAGCCATTAGTAAGTCCAGTTCCAAGAGGTCTGATGGCCTTCTTACCCCTACAGGTATCAGGCACAACGTGATGGCCACACCTTTAATCCCAGTACTTGGGAGGCAGAGGCAAGCAGATCTCAATGAGTTTGGAGATAGCCAAGGCTACATAGTGAGACCCTGTCTCCAAAAAAAAAAAGTTATACACGTGAATCTTTGAAAATGTCTAATTGTTCTACCATACTATGGACTTCGTTTTTCAGCACTTAGATTGAACCAGGAGTTTGGGGCATATTGGCAAACATTGTATGCTGAGCTACATTCCCAGTAGTTTTACATGAAACCCTGTCTCAGAATATGTATGTATTTTACATATGTACATGAAAACACAGGAACTATGTCAGCTCCCTTTTACTTGTTTGCCTCTAAGACAGGGTCCCATAAGCCTCAATCTCACTGGTGGAAGATGACCCTGAATTCTTGGCCCTCCTGGCACCCCCTCCCAAGGGCCAGAATTACAGGCGTGAGCCGCTGTGTTCAGTGACTTTTGTGATTTTTTTTCCCCCCCATACTGGATAAATTATAACTGGTAACAAAACACTTGGGTGTTCACATCCTCCCTTGTCATTTAAGAAAACGTTCTTTAATCCCATCTCATGTATGTGCCAATGCAATCACATACCCAAAAATAGTGACAGGTCTCAAAAATGGGGAAATTGAAGCAACCTGTTAAGTATTATGTTGTAGTCTCAGGAAACAAAGTAGTTCCTGTTTCTTATCAGAAGAAATCCCAAATAAAAATATACTGAACACATCTTCAGCTAAGGGACAAAGTGAGGTATGATCCTAATTGTCTTTTTCTTTAAATTTTCTGAAGGCACGAAGCATTAATGTCAAGACACACGCTCTTTCTGGATACAGAGATCAGTTTAGTTTAGAGATCACGGGTCCCATCATGCCTCATGCTCTGCATTCTGTGACCATGCTACTCCGATCTTCACAGAGAGGGTCATTCTCTGCTGGGATGTATGCACATGAGCCTACTGCTGTATTCAATGTCCGCCTGCCACTGGATGAAGACCTGCATAGAGTAAGTAGACTCAGTTGTAGCTTGTATTCTCTTGCTGCGAAAAAGGTCACTCATGATAGACCAAATTTGTATCAAGTTAGAAAGCAAGTCATGAATTAAGGAATTCAAGCAATAGTAAAAACTTCAAAAACCTAGAAAGTACTAACTGTCCTCACAACTGAGTTTAGTAATGCCTGATTCCTCTGTAGTTTATGGAAACACGATTTACTACAGGTTTTTTGTTCTTCTGTGTGCATGCTGTTTGCAGTTTTACATGGGCTCACACAGCGAAGCCTGGGGTTCACGACTTGTACTGCACCCCTCTTCCACCTTATTCAAGGCAGGGTCTTTTAATAAGCCAGAGCACACTAACGTGGCAGGTCTTAGCAGCATCTGCAGAGGCTGGACCTGCAGGTGTTCCACGTCTGCCCAGCGTTTGTGCAGGTTCTAGACACCGCATCTCTGGTCGTCACACATAGCAAGTGCTCAAATACTGAGCTATCTCCCAGGCCCACGTAACTCACTTCCTTGGAAGTCTAGCCATCTTTAGACTTTGTGAAGAAAATTTAAGTTTTTGAGTTTTGTTTTGCTTTAATTTATGTATTATGTATACTGTGTTCTGCCGCATTTGTCCATGTGGGCCAGAAGAGGGCACCAGATCTCACTATAGATGGTTGTGAGCCACCATATGGTTGCTGGGAATTGAACTCAGTTCCTCTGGAAGAATAGCCAGTGCCCTTAACCTCTGAGCCATCTCTCTAGCCCAGTTTAACAGTTCTTAATTGACCTGGTACCTGTCACATTCAATAGGCTTGTAAAAATAAGATTCTATTAGTTTTTTCAAACTATAGAAATTGTTAGGATCAACTTTGTAGCCATGATTTTATTAAGTGAATGAGCCATGTATTTGCCCATCTTTTTTTGTTTTTTGAGACAGGGTTTCTCTGTGGTGTTTTGGAGCCTGTCCTGGATCTTGCTCTGTAGACCAAGCTGGCATCGAACTCACAGAGATCCGCCTGGCTCTGCATCCCGAGTGCTGGGATTAAAGGCGTGCGCCACCACCGCCCGGCCTGTATTTGCCGGTCCTCATGGTGATTATTAAAAAGTCAGTGTTCAAGAACTAATGTGTTTATGGATGTGGATTTGTATTTCTGCAGAAAGTTGATCATAAGGACCTTGCTAATTGTGGGCTGCACCCCAAAACCCTGGAACAGCTAAGTCAAATACCATTGCTGGGGAAGTCATCCTTACGGAATGTGGAAATGAGTGACTACATCTATAATTGGAGATCCTGAACACCAAAGTAAGCCTAAAGGGAAACTGAGGAAAAGCTTCCTAGCAAGGAAGGAAATTGACAATTCTTAGGCCTCTGCCTCTTAAAAGTTCATTTTGGAAGAATATATTTTAAAATACTGAAATGTTTCTAAACATGAACTTTTTTTTTTTTTTTTTTTTTTTTTTTTTTTTTTTTTTTTTTTTTTTTTTTTTTGGTTTTTTCGAGACAGGGTTTCTCTGTGTAGCTTTGCGCCTTTCCTGGAGCTCACTTGGTAGCCCAGGCTGGCCTCGAACTCACAGAGATCCGCCTGGCTCTGCCTCCCGAGTGCTGGGATTAAAGGCGTGCGCCACCGACGCCCGGCTAAACATGAACTTTTTACATTAACTTTTTTTACATGCATTAGCATTAGGTTTAAAAATCAACATTTTGCTTTTATTATTTTCATACATTTTTCAGATCTGAAGATGTAAGTTGTGTCCTTAAACCTCAGATAACTTGAATGAGAATTCTATATCCCTTCAACTTAATTGTAACCTGAGTAGAACCCTGAATTAAAAGTGTTTCATTACAAATGAGAAATTGAATTCCCTGTACAAGCATGACTTCATTGAGAGTGATGACAGGAAAGGATCTGGTGTACCTTAGACCAGCAACAGCAGGTTCTGTGCAGACACTACTTACTGCACAGCTGACTGCTGGTGCCGCCCGCCATGGTCTCCACTTCTAGTGCCTCTTCTCAGGACACTCACTCATGTTCTTCTGTCAGACCGTTTGTTTGTAGGGTGGTTTGTACCTAAGTGTTGGTCAGTTACTCAGTATGCTTCAGGTAGTCTGTGTGTTTGCATGTGTGTATAAAATTCAGCATTTTTAAATAAACGTGCATAGAAGTCACAAGTATTGGGTAACAAATAGTAGTACTTAGTTATGTGTGTTCCATAAAGCCAGAGAATAAGACACCACATTTATTCCAGAGAAGGTTGTATTTGGGCCTTAAGCTTTTGAAAATAAAGTTTAGAGACATAGCATATGAATACCACTGTAATACACATGAATATTCTATCAGACCCTAAAAAATTAACATAAACTTAAACTTTCTCATAGTCAACAAAATAGTGGCTAGTTGCCAATTTTTATTAGATAAGTTGGTTACAGCATTTTTATTATTTACGTCTATCTAGGTGTAGCTGAAATTCAAAATGCACATCAAAGTAAAACTATATCACAACTCAAGCCATACTAAATATGTACTTGGCCTCTGAAGTAAAATTCTAGTTGGACTTCCATTTTGACTCCCTTCTTATGACCCAAGTGGCTTTAATGGGAATGCAGTATTTAGTGCTGATCAAGACACAACATATCACTTTCTTTTCATAACCTCTACAAAAATTTAAGGGGAGATGGTGGCATTAGCCCTGTGGAACAGATCTTGCTTCATTACCTTAATAACACTGGCCCAGTATCTGTCCAGCAGAACCCATTGTGAAATAGTACAAGGTGCACAGCCCTTCACTGATTACAGGCAAGTGTTACAGCAGCCTAGCCATAGGAAGGGGAGTTACATCATAGTACAAAATACAGTATAAAAGCGTTATTTAACATTCCACACTGAATATTACTGATGCCTTCAAACAGTTGTTTTGATGTTAGCCACTTAAACAAATACATCACTAAGGTAAACAATATAAACATACCAAAACCCTGTATGGTTAAATACAATTTCCATGGTACAAAAACCAAAGCCTGGAGATGTTTGTACAGATTGCTTTTTATACACAATGTCTTAAATTGTGAAATATTTACAACATTAAGGAGGAGATACATTGTGATGCAGAGTAAAATTATCTGAAATGATTAATATAAAACCTCAATCTATCTACGTGAGGCACTCCTGAAGCAAGTGGCATTAGCCATGAGGTCCTTTGGTACAAGGCCCATTGCTTGAAGAACCACAGTAGCTGCTGTGGCTTTAGCATGCTTCTTATTAGGGCTGGCAAAGCTGGGCTGGTAAGCGCTTCCATTTATCAATACCTATTCAAGAAAAACATACAATTGGGCTGGTAAGGGCTTCCATTTCTCAATACCTATTCAAGAAAAACATACAATAAGAACAGCATCAAACTTTAATATCTATTAGCTTTGTACTTTTTCACTAAATTCTAAAATTTATAAATTATAAACCCCAAATTATATAAAAATTAATCTCAGCCCAGAAACAGTAAATGATTTAAAGGAAACTGCAAAGTAAGTGCAGGTCTCCACATTTAAAAATAAAAAGCACTAATAAAAATATTAGTTACCCCCACCTTCCCCTAGAAAATACCAAATGTTAGCCAGAATTTGTCCATCCATACCCTCCCCTTTAATTTTCTAAAAGATCATTTATTTATACATTAAAGTACCCTTCTAAGTTTAAAAACCCATTTTACCCACACATATGCACATCTGTAACCCACCCCCAGATACAGCCCACTGTAGTTGTATCACACTTATCCCTTAGCCCTCTAATTAGTATGTAAGTTCATATTTACCCTAAAGAGAAAATGTTTGCGATGATCAGGGCCACTATCATGGACCAAGAGAAATTCAGGTGGTTGCCACCTTCTTTTATTACAGATTTCCATCAAGGCAGACACAGGATGTTTGCCTGTAGAGAGAAAAACAACAAGTTATAAGATTTCCACCAACTTTGCAACAACTTAGGGCTTCAAGATGTGGGTGAGGCAAGAAGAATTCAACAGGCTTTGTTCTCACCTGACAAGTCTTTCATTGCAGCAGAGAAGTTCCCAGACCTCTTTTGTGCTCTTTCTCCTACTGCAACAAGACCTTTAAAGAGAAAGGCAAATTTATAAGATTTTTTTTTTATTGTAATAGATGGGAAAAACACCTCCCACTGCTGAAACTTGCATGCCTTCAAATAAAATACTCAGATTTATATCAAAAGGGACTTTCTGTTTTCCCACTTCAGTTTATGAAAACATACTTAAGGGGCTAGGGGAACAGCTCAGTCACAAAGCACTGCCATAATAAGCATCTGAGCCCCACTTTTGAAAGCCACCTGTGCTGGCACACTCTTATACCTCCAGCACTGGGGCTTACTGGCCCCCCAGCATATCATTTGGTAGGCTCCAGGCCAGTGAGACCCTGTTTCAAAAATCAAGGTGGATGGTGCCTAAGGAATACCACAGGCTATTGATCTTTAACCTCCATGTAAGTGCACACAAATACAATGTGTGAGACTCAAGAGAAGTGTCATATAACTGTCAGCATCTCAGTCTTTCTTTTTTTTTTCCTACAAGCTTAAAAAAAGTTGGCTACTAACTGCAAGTAACTTTACAAATTCATCTTTTAAATTAGGTTATGAAGTTAAGGGTATGATCCCCACAAACCAAAGGCATAGACAGTAAAAAAGGAAGTGCCCCAATGATGAGATCATTTATCATAGGAAATACTTGATTTCTTAACAAATGTAACCCCCCTCCCTATATAAGTTTATTACATAGAAATTAGTAATGCTGTAAACCCCCAAACGGTGCTTTTCCCACTTTCCATGTGTCGTTAAACAACAAACTTTCCAGCCACTCCACTGTTAGTATATAAATCTCCCTCAAACCTGTTCTAGGAAACAACCACTATCTGAAAATCCACACATTATGTTGAGTAATTTCAATGTGGAGGCTCCCTAGAATCATACAATATTAATTGGATTCACAGATAAGTCTATTTTCCATACCCATTGAAATTTAACTCTAACTTATTGTTGAACTTCAAAATAAATCCAGTTTCTAAAAATCAGGCCTGGTAGCACATGACTGAAATCAAAGAATGTGAGAAGTCTTTGTTTTGTTTTTTCTAAGGTAGGATTTCTCTGTGTGGCTTTGGCTGTCCTGGGGCTCACTATATAGACGAGGCTGGTCACAGAAATCTGCCTGCCTCTGCCTCCAGAGTGCTTGAATGAAGTCTGTTTTTGTTGTTGTTGACAGAGTTTCTTTGCGAAGCCATGGCCGTCCTAGACCTTGGTCTGTAAACCAGGCTGGCCTCAAACTTAAAAAGAGATCTGCCCACTTAAACAAGTAATATGAGCTACCAACCTGTTGTGATTCTACTTTGAATGTTACTAGCTAGCTGTTAACTTTAGTTACTATGGGCATATTTCTAAAAGAGCTACCGCAATAACAATTCTGAGGAGCCCAAACAGGAGGTAATGAAGAACTAAAATTGCTGACCACAGATGATCTATGCTTTAACCTACAACACAAATACTAAACTTTAAAAAGATAAGCAAAAATGGTTTATGGAGTAGAAACTAATAGGAAATTAAGAAACTATGTAAAGTGTCTAAGAAGGATGTGAGGGAAAAAAAGAAAATCACACCTTAGAAATAAAGGCAAACAAATGAGCCAAGGACAGTGATGATACAGGCCTGTAATTCAAGCTCTCATGAGACAAGGCAAGATCATTGGAAGTTCAAGGCCAGACAAGACCCAGCAAGATCTTGTCTCAAAAGACAACCAAACAAGCCTGACAGATGGCTCGGGTAGGAACACCAGTCCTCTTTTGAGAGGACCCTGATTCCATGCATCTCTGCAGCTCACAACCATCTGTAACTTTAGTCCCTCTGCTGGGCTTTATGGGTACTGGACATATACAAGCTGCAAAAACAAACATGCAGACCAAATCTCCACATACATAAATCATTTGAAAAATAAAACAGATGCCGGGCAGTGGTGGCGCACGCCTTTAATCCCAGCACTCGGGAGGCAGAGCCAGGCGGATCTCTGTGAGTTCGAGGCCAGCCTGGACTACCAAGTGAGTCCCAGGAAAGGCGCAAAGAGAAACCCTGTCTTGAAAAACCAAAAAAAAAAAAAAAAAGAAAGAAAAAGAAAACAGACAACCAAACGATGGACCAGGATGGTGCTTCCACAGGTAAGGGTGCCTGCCAGTACCCACAAACCATGAATAAATGTAGCAAGAAAAAAAGGGCAAGCATGTGGTGGTCTCCATTAAGAACAAAAGAAATTTTTTTCTTAAACTTATTCAAAGCTCACAGATTTTCATAATTAACACAATGCAAGTTGTCATTTCAAAGTTCAAACTAGTATCTTCATCAATAGAAATCAGCTGCTATGTGTGAAAAATGTGTTAAAGGTTTCTCTAGCCAAGAGCTGTTCATTTGTCTCTAGTTCATGGTCACTAGGACCAAAATAAGGTTAACAATAAGTTAACACAACTCAACCTATTTTACCAAGTCTAAATTTCAGAAAGAACTTACCTTTCCGGTCTGTCTTAAAGTCCACGAGAATGGGCTCCTTGTTCCCTTCTTTGTTCTTGCCTAGCCCTTCTCCTTCTCTCCAGCCCATCTTTCTCATCAAGACAGCACCCATTCCTCCAGTTACTGGGGCTGCTCTTAAGAACTGATCCTATCCAAAGAAAAAAGGGAAGAGGCCCCCATTTTACAGTTAGAACGGAACTACCAAGTGAATGGTAACTTAAGAAAAAGAAATCTTACTTTACTTCTAGATCTGAAGTAGCATTATATTTAAATTCTTCTTCTATGCTCAATACACTCTGCAGCATATGTTCTAATGATAATTACCAACACTTTGAAAGTCAAATGGCAATTTTAACACTCGCCCCTCGGTGCCCCCCTCCAAAAAAAAAAAAAAAAATAACAACAACAACAACAAAAGAGCCACTCCTGTTTCCGTCCACTATTTAGGTTCACTGGTATCTCTTCTTAGCTTGCAAAATAAAAAGAAGGCAATGTTAAAACAGTCAATATTAGGATCTCAGGTATACCTCGTTTATGAATAAAGCCTAGAAATTATTTTAAAATAGTTTGCACACTGAAGCATACAGTTGTCATCCAGTTTTCTTCCCCATTCTACTATAAAGTATCAAATTTTTACTTAGAAAAAATCCCTATGAAAGAGTAAATTTACATGTAGTAAGTTGAAAATCAGTACATAAAATACCCTGAGTACACCAAATTTGAACTCTTCTACAACCTGGCTTGTTGTTAAAAGACTTAAAAACTCCTTAAATGTTTACATACCTAGGCCTCGGCAGCAGCAGTGTTGTGAATAGTACGGCTGGCACTGACCGGGGCAAGAAGACAGCTACAAGGATTTGGCCCTGAAACAAGTTTCCATACAGAGGGGTGAAAGTTCACAGGTTATTCTGTGAACAATCATCTCTCTCGTATCCAACCCACTGAACCATAATTTCCATCAAAGCAGCAAACCACTTAATGTCCTAAGCTGCACAACTGTGTGCATTAGCACGGTCAGCAGTCTTGGATGTTCCAGCTGAGAAATGTCCAGTGCCTCTTTAAAAAGGTATCAATGCACTATGAATTCTGCTGTTGATCTTTGTGGGTTTTTTTTTTTTCCTTTTTAATTGAAGCATCTCTAAACCATGTTTTATTTCCAATTATTACAACATTTTAGGCTAATGTTCTCTGCCAAATATATACCATGTCATTACAGAAAGTCAAATGTTTGGTAACTTAGCAAGCAAGTATGCATTACTTTTCCTTCTATCAGTAAGTTAATACTTAGAAGTGGTGTTTTGACACTGCAGTAAAATATATATATATATAAGCTCTGTTTCCCAGCTTTATAATTAAATGTTGGGGAGAAAACAATCCAGTGACATGTGACTAGACATTAAGTTCAACAAGGTGCTCTGATGGAAGGAGGCAGCTGTGGAGGTAAAAACATACCCCTGGTTCAGTTCCTTATTTGGTGCAGGCCATGCATTGTGGATGTATAAAGAGAAAAGTTAGCTGATGCTTGGGTATCAACTGCCTTGATGCTACACACCTAGAGTGACTTTACTTACTTCCAGGTTCATCTCCCCCTCTTTTCCAGGAAACACTCCTAAAAAAAAGGGCAACTGTACAGACAGAGTACAATATAAATCCCCAAGTAGCCCAGTTTTCCAATCCTGTTTGCTATTATATTAGCATCTACCTCTTTATCCAGTGTAAAAACCTGTCTTAATCCAGTGAGACCACAATAACCAACATTTTTATAAAATCAAATCCCAAATCATTTGAGAAAATAAAGGCCCTTTAAAATCAGTTAACTTTTAAATGTTTTACTGATAAATGAGTGTACCAATGAAATATTCCTCTTAATCTAAAAGTATTCTAAAACAAACTAAAGAACAGAGAGGGTATTGGTTGGTGTTTCCCTATGGTTTTTAATACAGGACAGTGCTGGGCCAAAAAAAGCCAAATGGCCATTTCCATATTTCCCAAACAGAATTAATGGGTATAGGTAGTACTTATGATAAATACCAATGACATTTTCAGTTGCCAAATGACTTCTAAATGTACCGACCTATCTACCTGAATAAAATAATGCTCCTCTGGTTTTCATTAAGCAGATATTCTCCAGCAATTCGTTACATAAGATCATTTTCCTATGAGTGTTGATTTCTTCTATAAAGTAAAGCTTAGTCTGATGAACACATAACTTATCAAAATAATTTGCTTCCCAGATTATATTCTATAAAAAATGTATAGCAAAATCATTTTAAAGGTTCTAGTAAACATTAACTACTTAAGTACATAGGGAGCCACTTGACTAAGTGAAGACTCACCTTGGAAATTCACTTATGTTTATCTGCTCTTTATACATAAACACAGAGCAGCAGTGGAAAACCTTCCAGAAGCTTCTACCTGGCAACGCACATGAACTATTACAAGTATAAACATTCAAAAACACTTCATGTCTAACTTCCTGCAATCCCAAGCACTCAGCTTCAAGACAGATGAATGAAGCAGGACTGAACATGTGGCTCTGGACAACTTGCTTAATGTCCAATGTCCCAATAAAGTAAACACATAATCCTTCCTACTAAGATGACAGCTATTTTTTAACTATTTTATAATTTATACAAAGTATTACTATATAAAATGAGTGCAATCATTAAAAATACTGCTAGCTTATCCCTTTTTTCCAAAACCAATGCCTAGGTACATACTCATTCAACTATGAAGATGTGTGATACCTTACATTAATTTGTTAATAAGAGAATCACAGGTAATGCTTGCTATAAAACTGTTCAAAGCACCCAAAATTTTATTTTTTGAAAAACCCACCTCACCCATGACTAGCACTCATTCCAATTCTACAGGTAATAGGTACCCATCACAGCACTGATTACCACTGTCTGAGGCTTTGATATGATCCTGTCTCCCACACCACGTGACACTTGGGAGACAGAAATTCCAAGGAATTACTTGCCCATGATCACACAAGGAGTCAGGAGTACAGCAGGACAAAGAAACCTTCCCCATCCAAGAGACCACGCAGCCTCCCAGTTCAGCACTGCTGTTGCCAGTACTCCTGAAACAAATTTCTCATCACCCATCCAACCAAACCACAGCCCTTCACCAGATGTCATGTCTTCACAAAGCCCCCTTTTAACCACCTAAGACTCCCCCAACAATGAGGTAGCCGTAGGTAGAGTTGACAAATCTCATTTCAGGAGTCTGAGATCCGGTGCACCTACATCTTCGTAGCATGAGATGTCCGTCCTCTCCTTTCATTTTAGGTCTTATATATCCTGTTTTTTCATGAAGTCAGTGGTTCTCAAATTGAGCCTGTGGATCACCAGAGGCCACCAGAACCTAAATGGTGGTCCACAGATAGTTATCTCCAGCCCATCCCACCCACCTACCCCCCTTCACAACTGCCCACCCCACATTCCAGCCACCCTCCCACCCCCTTTCAGTCCCATGGCAAGTTTACCACATGCAGTATTAACTAGGGCCTCCCAACCGCTTAATTGCATCTAACAGCTGACCACCATATAGGGACCTGGGGCTAGAAGTCACAAAGGAAGGGAGGAGCAAAGGTATTCATAAGCGGGTGCAGGCAGTAATGAGAGGACAAGGATAGAGGAATGGAATATCAGGGTGGCAAAGGGCTCTTGGGGGCAGTGATCCACCAAAACTAAACCTGCAATAAAGTATCCCGTGATGAAAATGTTTGAGAACCACTGCTCTGAAATGATTAGGTTAGTAGTCCAACAGGAACTTCGGAATATTCTGAACAGCACCTGGTACAGTTAGCATTCAAAACAGTTAAGCAAAACCACCCCCACTAAAACCAACAGCAAAAAATATGAAAAACAACCACCTCCAGATATAAAATGAGTGTCTACTGAGCCGAATGTATGCATTTGGTATCGTGTCAGGATTTCAGCCCATCTTCAGTGTCCATCCTGGAGCATATATACACATAGTAAACTTACTCAGGAACTTAGGTTAGTCACTTGCCTCTGCATTTTTAATGTATGATTATCAAAAAAAAAATTGAGCTTTGTATTTTTTGATAGTCTGTGTACCTTTTTAATCCAGGCTTGGGCACCAGTATTAGCCAGCTGTTCCTGTGTCAGGACTTGCACTCCCGTACTTCCTGTGAACTGCCCAGGGATAGAGTTCAACTGAGCCCAGGCATCAATCTGAAGAAAAAGAAGCCATCTTCATTAAGTAAAATTACTGATCTGATGAAAGTGCCACACTGGTAGTTTAATTCACTGAGGAAAAACGGTTTGGTTCCTAAAATAGCCAAATAATGATATATTTAAAGTTCAATGTTTTCCCAAGTCTTCCAGTTTTACAGCATTCAATGAAATCTACTAATGCAGAAGAAGGTATGAAGTTCATGTCTATGTCTAAAATTATCACTGTAATAATACTCATTCTTTAAAATATCAGATATATGAAAAATGTATGGCCAAAGATCTCTGCCTTTGACATTTGACCTCTCATAGAAATACCTTTAAAAATGTCATGCCAGTTAGATCTTTGATTCCTGTGAAATAATAATCTATATCTATCCAAGGTATAATGTAGAAAATGGTTAAAAACTGAAAAAGTAGACCATATCGCTCATCAACACCTACTGTGCTATAGACAGAATCAGGTGTCTTTCATATTGCATGTAATGCATATTTCATGTTGCATCTAATGCAATGTTACTTCTAACATAAACTGTTCCTACATAGATTTAGCATAAAATGAAAAGCTGTTTCCTTCCTGTTCAAAGCAGACTCTGGATTCATTATTATTGGGGTATGAACCCCAATTCCACTTACTAGTTGTGGATGCCAGCTGACTACTGTTGTAGCTCAGTTGGAGAATTAATAGTAGTACTACATGGAGTTGTTCTAGGCACTTAAGTGCACATCAGACTATAAACTCTGAGAGCAGGATGTATTTTCTGTTTTGTTCTCAAGAAATAGTTCTTGCCATAGTATACAATAAACATTTTCTTAGTTATTAGGTTTAAGTCATTTTTATTTAAAGTCATTTACTAAGAAAGAACAAAGTATAACAAGTATCGAGTATGAAACAGCATGTATAGACTTTGAGTCCAGTCCCAACTAACACAACCGAAAATGGTAATGGTTCCTCACAACTCAGCCATTTAGATAGTGAAATTCTCATTTAAAATTAAAAAAGCCACATACCCGTTCTTGAGCTCGATTTAACATACTCATGGCTTCAAGGTCAAATGCATTCTCACTGAGTCTCTTCTGAGCAAGTGCCCGTTCGCTCATTGCTGTTGAGATGTCCACAGGCTAAGAAAGAAAACATAGATAATTATCCCAAATTACCAGAGTCCCCTAATTCTCTCGGGTGCTTCTATATCTGTAGATGCTACATGTAAAAAAATAAACCACAGTCTATGTATTAAGATTCTTGGAAAATGAGAAGATTCGAAAGGCAAAGAGGGCACTCCTGGAAAATAGAAGACAATTAAGGTAAGTTAGTTATCACGTATTCAGAGGCAGAACTCAGTCCAAATTCTGATTTCATCAGTGTATTTTCTACAGTATCAACCTAAAACCATTGAGTTTCATTATGAACTCATTATCGGTAACCTGTAGATAAACTGTAGATCTGAATGGCTATAAATATTGTATTATGCTATACTCTTTTATCAGTTCACCTTACTCTACTTGATTATTAGCATAACTTCCAGGAGTAGTAAGCAAAGTCTGTAGATAAGCAAGCAGAACACCACTAGAGTCAACATGGCTTTTTACTCATCAGCAGGTTTCACAAGAGCACAGTTGGGCATGGATATGCTTTGTTCCTACAAACCCAGAATCTTAAAAATTATATTTAGTATATAGCTATTTTGAATGTACATACATTTATTACCATAATCTAGAAATAACACTGATTTTTAAAAGTGTTTAAGTCCTCCCCCCAAAATCCTATCGTCTACCTTTGACAACTTAGGCTAAGGTCTCATGAGGCACTCATAGTTCAGTGGTCGGAACGTGAGGTAAATCACCAGCATCCCAGATCTCTTAGACAGTGAAAGCATAGCCTCTTGTGCTAAGCAGAGGACGAAAACTAATATCATTTAACATCCTAGTGTTTTCCAGCTGTTCTACACAACAATTTTTTATAAAATGTTTATCTCATAGAAAGACTTACTGTTTTCACATACATGGGTTCTGCTTGGATTTTGCAAACATATCAGTAAAACAGTTTTTTTTTTTTAAATAAATAGAAGCTAGCAATAATTTCGCTGTGTACTGTGTATAATTCTTACAAAAATAAATCTATATACCAAAGGAAGCTTCAGGAGTAAGAATAATGTATAAGGAAGTGTCCTTTTCCCAACTTCAAATTCACTTATATATTATTCTAAGTTATCTTGATTAAAATTGTCCAAGACTCCTTTAACTAAATCATTTTTTTTTAAAAGTATACTTTTCTGGCTTATAATGCAAAAAAAAAAAAATGTAAACATAATTTGTGCCTATTAGACTACTTAATGTCAATGAAAGCTCTCACTTGCTTAGTTAACAGTATTATCCATGCTCTATTTATTCTTAAGGCCTACAAAAGTTAAGACAGCCTATGTAAAGTCGCACCAGAATACTAGAGTCACCTTTTGCTTTTACTGTTGACTTCTGGGACTCAAATCTGCTCCACGTGATTCCTGGGTCTTTCAATGTGAATATAGTTGTTTCAGACCAAAATTTCTATTTCCTAGGCCTACCTTGGATTTTACCTCAACTGTCAAGTGTAGATATTTTTGTTAGTGTAGACCCACCAAACAACCAAATGAGATACATAGTCATATTAGCCTTCTTAGACTTTGGCTTCAGAGCAATTTGCAAACCTATGGGTGCTGAGTCCTAGTACGTTTTTATTCTTAAAAGACTAAATGCTGAAAGACACTAGGGAAAACTTATTCCAATCAGAACCTTCCAATTTCCAACATATGGTTCCAACTTTATAGCCATAAAAATACACTTAGCTCCAAAAACTAAATCTTTCTAAGTAAAACAAAAAAAAAAAAAATTATCCTTTACAGGCCTATTTACCTACCACATTTTTCTTGTAAACTTTATCAAGAAATAACCTAAATACTCTTTCTATTCCCCAAATGAAACTCCCTTGACTCTCAGTACTATTTCATATTAAATTTACACTACTTCTTATTAAATCTATGTCTCACGTTTAATATAATAATCTTGACGTTGAAATAAATGACAACTATTTCCTAATACTTTTACTTTTCAACATTTGCATTTACTTTTCAACAGGCTCAGCAAATAAAGCAGGAAGTTTATACCAAAAATTTACTTAGGCTATTTTTAATGTGAAAATATACTCAAAATTGAGATAATCTAGATTATTTTAGGTTAGAAGGAATATAGCTCAGCTGGTTAATTCATATTATATGCTAAAACATAAAGGATTAAGTAACTATAGTTCCCAAAGCATTAATATTCAAGGATCAGATCAAATGTTACATAGCCTAATTAAAACACATAAAATAGAACAGGTAGCTGGGCATAGTGGCACACAGCTTTAATCCCAGCATTTAGGAGGCAGAGGCACATGGATTTGGGTTCAAGGCCAGCCTGAGCTATATAGAGAGACCCTGTCTTGAGAAAACACACACACAGTTAACACTTGGCATTTGAGAACTTTAGTGGCTGATGACTGCTTCATCGAAAAAAAAAAAAAAAAAAAAAAATTTAAAATCTTAACCAGCATTTCAAAAGAAACATGAGAAAGGTTCAAGGTCTCCCTCTATAAACTAAGAGATTTTTTTTTTTTAATCTGTAACACTATTGTCAATATCAACATGCTTTATTTCTTTTCCACTGACACGAGAACAGGTCAGTTTGCTTCCCAGTATATAAAATACACATCTGCAAAGTGACTGAGGGTGGCACTACTCTAGGTACTAGAGCAGAAATGCTGAATTCCCCTCGCCTAAAAGGAAAAAAAATGTACACATGGTGTCCTCAATTACAATTCTCACATTATTTAAAAAAAAAAAAAAAAAAAAGCAATCCCATTCCTTTCATCCTTATGTCAAGGAGATTACGGCTCCTCTACAGACTGCAGACATCAGGTCAGCACATTCATGTCCCATAATCACACACGGACACTTGAGTCCTTCTACATGCTTTGTACTTCACCTCCTCCAGTCACTCTACTCTCCCCCTGTGTGAAGCCCAGTGATTTCTACAACAAAAAATGTATCGTAAGAATTTTACAGAATGTCAGTGATTGATAGAAAAGAGCTAAAGGTAAGTGTGAAGGGCTAAATTGAATTCTTTTCCACACAGGTGACTGCAGGTTATCTCAAAAGGCATGAAAGAAACTCTAATAAAACAGCTAAAGAAAAAATATCCAGCCTATAAAGCATTAATAATACTCAACAAAAATTATTAAAATGCACCAGTTCATATGAAAAAGTGTCAACTTCAAAAAGCAAAGGCACATTAACATGGAACATCCCTAAGTCACTTTTTCAAATGAAATATGACTATTTTTATCATACAAAATTCTATACCATAATTGAGTTACTATAAAGAGATTAATATTTTTCTCCTTGTATGTAAGTATCTCAGAGAAATTCAGGGTTATCAGCCTATAAAGATCTAGGGAAAAGGAGAGTAAGTAACAAGTCTTGTACAATCTAGGAGTATTGTAATTGTAATTCAAGAACCTATACTTTCACCCCGGTTACAATTTCCATCCTTTTCCAAGAAGTTAGCTTTGATAAACTTCATAAACGAAGAATTTCCAATTTCAAGAGAATTTTAGCTATTAGAATGTAGACAGGAGCCAATCAACAAACCTAACACACTGCTTGAGACAGAAATGAATTAGTAATGACTCTAGTTATTACACCACCATTTGTGCATGTATACTCCCTCTAACCTATCCAGGAGCCTTTGCTAACCTTAGTAAAGAACTGTCCTTGGCGACTGGTTTTTTAACATTAATTCTCCAACTTTCTTTGTTTATAAATCAGATTCACACAAGTATCGTGAAAATTCTGTAGTCACTCCTTACTGAGGATGCTGCTGGCTGGTTTCTGGGAAGGAAGACGATGCTATGGCAGAGGGGACACCACCTGAGGAGTTCTTTTCCATAACATGGATTGACGCAGTTCTGTCCGTGTCATGTCAGCACACTCACGTGCAAGACAGTTGTGGGATCAGGGGTGACAACAAGGATATTTAAGCCCTTGTGAAGATATATTCTGTCATCTTTGCTAAAATGTTTTATGGTCAAGACTGAAGATCCCTAAACTTCAGTTATATTTATTAAAATTAAAACAAAAAAGGAGGATTTTAAAAATACTACCTCACCGTTTACAAAAAAAAAAAAAAAAAGAAATTTGCATTACTCTTAATAAAAAAAATCTCATTTGAAGCCCCACTGAAACCAGAAGGGTCAGTGCTCCTCTGATAGAACATCAACTCTACAAATATAGTACACTTAGATGGTAGTAACAAGCTGAGTAGTGTTATCAATTGTCAGCCTTCCTTGGGCGTCTTTAACACTGCTTCAGAAATGCATATATGACAGCAAAACCATCGTGTCTTTTCCTAGTTTGGAATTCTTTTCATCAGTCTACACTCTGCATCTATCTCCCCAGGAAACATTACGCTTTATTCATCTGACCCACTGGTCGGGCGTTCCTTTTGGTCCAGTGTTTCCGTCTTCTCTCAACACTGCCCCCTTAATTAGAATCTAACCTCTAGCGGGAGAAGAGGCTACAGCATCACTTCCAATGTTGAGACTGAAAATGGCAGTCAAATTTTAAATAATAAACTTTCTTGTTCAAAAAATATAATCAACATGCACTAAGCATTTTCCCCATGATTCAGCAGAAGCTAAAAATTATAATCCTTTTCTCAAGAAAATGTCAGAATTCTACAATATTTCTAAGTCTTTGCTACATAGGAGATTCTCTCTGGCTATAGTCTTCCCAGCTGTTTAAATGATAATCTGTAATAAACTACCGAAAGCATATATATTGGGACATCTAATTCTGTACAGCCCTCACCTGGTTTATATCCGACTACTACAAGAAGATTAAGTTAGCTACAAATGTCCGTTAGCTCTCCCTCCTGAGATGTGGAAGTAGCCTGATTTGGGGATTAGTAGAGGAGCACTAAACTTGTTCCAAACTAGATACCCTTTTCCTCTCTGGTGATGGTTTGATTTGCTTCAGTTGTTGAACTCCATGTGAATACAGACCATCCCCTTTAACTGTAAATAGGTTAGCTGCACTGGCCAGTTAACGTTCATCAGCATTACTATATAGAACTGTTCCCATTCAAAATGCCGCAGGTCAAAAAAACACAGTGAAAATGTCGCCTGTGAATATCTCTGGGGAAAAGTACTGCATGAAAAAGTTCTGATTTGAGTTCTGTTTACTTTGACTATAAATAAGATTTATTTGTAGAATTGGAAGTGTCTACTGGAAAATGTTTATGGCCAATGTAGGGAACCTCGAGTGAAGAGTAGAGGTCTCTCAGACCTACATATCCCAGAACTGCAAGAAAAAGGAGTCCATAAGGGCATGCGGTATCTAAGTCCAATCCTTGGATGAATGTCAAGGTGACGACTGTTAGTCTCTAACTCCCCCCTCCCCTAGTCAAGTCTCCGCCCTCCCAGATCCCCAAGCGTGATTTTGCACAACAAGTTAAATAAAAGTAAACTGTTTATTAAAAGACACAGCAAAGATACAGATACAGAGATACATACAAAGATACAGATATATATATATTTACATATATATACAGTTTTGCTGTTCTCATGTGCACTGTATTTAGCAGCACAGTACTTAATCAGGCGGCATTTTAATGGGGTTGTTTTGACATTTGGCATTGTTACTGCGTCATTTTGACAAGATACAACTATTGCCTTGAGAAATTTCAATGTATAAATTCCACTCCTCCAACTTTTAATAGTAGCAAAGAGGGGAAGGAGAAGGGAATGGAGAACCAAGGCTGAACACTAGGTTAAACACAAGAATTCAAAAGGGCTAAGGTAGCACAAGGAAGGGAAAATTACTGAAATCAAAGGCTATCTGAAAACCCAGAGAAACAGTAAGAAACCATCACTTAAGGGCAATGGGCTATGTACCCAAGATGTTCACATCAGCCTACAATGACTTTCAATCCAGTTCTTGTGTTGAACCTGAGGATCTGCCTTCTCTCCCCTCAATCCCTCCATCCAATACACTTGCTACCACCAAAATCTAGAGCTATAGAGCCTTGAAGCAAAACGGGAAGCTAAATAGTTGTACCTTGGGCTACCTTCCCACAAGTGCATGGAGGGCCCAATGTTGGGTAGGGATGTGATAACACTTTTCTCTGCAATTCGATGCTTTTCACTTTGTGGCTTCGTTCCACAAAGTGAATTGCATCGAGTTACTGTCAAATGAGAAGCTGCGGGTTGTTTCATCTGTCGTTTAACCCGGCCCTGCCGTTTAACCCGGCCCTAAGAAGAGTGAAACAGAATCCAAATCAGATATAAAATAACAATAAAATGGAAGATTCAGATATAAAAACAAACATGTAATATTCCTACTACTTACCTCTGAGGGCAAGCTGCTGCTGAACACATTATCATCATCTTTGTTTTCTTCGCCGTTTTTCTCTACAGGAACCCACTCTCCATAAACACTATCGGCTTCTTTTTTCCGATGCTGAGATCCAGATGACACAGGAAATTCCTTTGTTAATGTTACTTGGCTCTTTGGTGGAGTTGGCTTTGCTGCAGCAATCTAAAATACAGTGTTTAATTAGAATCCATTACAGAGGACACCATAAATGTTTCTAAAGAACTTCAATAAAATCTAAAGGAAATGGTGACTTTCATTTTTCTGCAGTGCCAGGAACTGAACTTAGAGCCTCATCCTAGGTACCCACACTGCCACAGAGACACATTCCCAGCCCTACTTTTAGAGGGAATGTTGTCAATACTCATCACAATATTTATATACTAATATTTATACTATTTGGTATATATAGTACTCAATATACTAAACTCCACAAGGGTTTCATCAGTCTGGAAGCACTTTACTAATACTCACATTCAGATTGAAAAAAATGGGCTTGGGTTCACTGAGTTTAAAGGGATGATGATAAAAAGGAGGTTCTTCTTCCTCTTCATCCGAAACATGAGGTTTATTCACTATTACATCATCATCTTCTTTACTCTGTGCAATCTGTTTGCATTTCTTTAAAGTAAAAACAAACAAAAGATGAATAAAGTTTACAAAAACAGCATGTAATTTTTTAAAAAGACTCACATAAGATCAATTTCAAGTAATCAACATTTATAACAACTTATAGAACTATAATTTAGCTTACTAGATAAACTATTTAAACACACACTGGCTGCTCAGTCAGTCAACAACATTTATTGAGCACCTACTATGTGCAGAGCACTGTACTGGGCACTGTCTTGGGAAAAATTAAAAAAAAAAAAAAAAAAAAAACAAGGAAGAAAGAGAGAAGAAAAAAGAAAGAAAGAAGGAAAAAAAAAAGGTAAAGACATGGTCCCTGCTCCAAAGGAGCTTACAATCTAATACGAGACAAGGGTACATATACAAGAAGTAATTGAAGAACCTTTGTACAGAGGCAACACAATAACAAGTACAAACTGATATAATACAAACAGGGTACATAAGTGCTAAAAGAACAAAGGCTTAAGAGAGAATATTCAGGCAGGGTTTGAGAATCAAAGAATATTCCTTCCAGAGTTCTAAGCGCAATTTCCATAGTAAAGAAGAGGAAATGGGAAGGCAAGGAAAGTTATCTTGGTCAGGAGAGACTTGTCAGACAGGACAAGAGTGCTGAAGATGAGGCAAACCACAGCAGAACGCCAAGTGTCCAGAGTTTTAGATAAAGAGCCTGCATTCAGTAAGGAAGCAAGAGGCTTTTTGCTAGGTCTTTCTTTTTTAAGTTATAATTCATACTATAATGAAATGTAAGCGAGGAAACAAACTTTATAATCCCCAAATGTATGGTAAAAGATTTTAAACATTTGCAGCAGGGTAAATAGTAACATGTCTCTCCATAAATGGTTTTTAAAATTTATTTCAGGACTGTAACTTAAGAATGGAAAATAAGGCATGATGGAGAGGGTGCAATTGATGCAGTCCAACATAGAAAGTCAATCCCTTCCTCAGAAGCAAAGGAACAGGTTCCATTTATAAAAAAGGTTAAGAGTAAATTTTAGTAGACCTGTCTATACAAGCAGAATTTGTCACATCTATTATCAATTGAAAATATTACAATAGAATTAAAAAGCTCAATTAGCCAAAAACACAAGAGTGTATCAAGCATGTAACCAATGAGAACAGAATATGTTGACAGTGGCAGGCTGGCATAAGGCTAGCCAATAACAAGTTTCAGTATATGAAACAGTGTGTTATTTCTGGATCCTAGCAGCAATATTTCAGCGTCTTCCCCCCACACACACACAAAAAATATTAAAGTAAAACAAAGCTTCCCCAAAAAAGCCTTAATTTCAAAAGATCAATTTTTTTAAAAACAAAAATAAGTATATTTAAAATATGTTACTGCCAAAACCCGAACCGCAGGAAGAACTGATAATGGCCGGCCATTATCGCCAATGGCTGGTACCAAACAGCCAAAACCCGAAATGTTGATGCGAAAGAAGTTCCTTTCAGGCAATGGCCAGCTATTCTCATTAATTTCCAAGCTCCGGTGGCAAAAGATCATTTCTGAAGATTGTCTGTGTCTTTGCGTATATGCAGTACACTCTTGGCGATCAGTGAACACGTCGTGAATGGAAACGAAACTGTAGGCGAGCTTCTGCGTGTTGCTCACTCAACACCTCCTCCATTCAAACGAACCGTTCCACTCCTCAGTCAGTTTGGCTTCTAAAACTGGAAAGCAAAAGTAATGGGAAGTAACTTTTTAGCTGGCGGAGCTTAGCCATCCCGGATAATGGCCTGCTAAACAGAGCTTCTGCCGCTGCCACATCTGTATTTCGGGTTTTGGGCACTCGGTGCCAGCCATTATCAGTTCAGCCCACAATTCAGGTTTTGGCACGCTCCAGAGTCAACATCCATGGAATAATCCATTTAAGAATGAAAACAAAGTCTGTCTAGCTTACCTCAGTTAGTTCTTCTATGGTAGCTCCTCCAGACTTTTTAGCAACTTTCTCTTCTATTGTAGGTGGAGGTGCAGGCTTTAGGTTTGGTGGTAAAGGAACACCAGCCTTAGCACACATGGCAGCTGCATTAGCTTTGGCTATTTCAAGTAATTGAGCCTTATCTGTAAGAGGAAAAAGACAAGAAGCAGTTTTCCTAAACGCTCTACATTTTTGTTCTATCTCAAGTATAATATACAGTAAAATTAAAGGCATCAGAATTCTGCCCTAAGTTACAGCCAGAACAAGGTAAATGGGCCCTTTTCAACAATAACACTATTCTTTGTTTCCAATTCAAATGCTACACACAATAGCTTACTATAAGTCTATGATGATCACCTAGCCACAAATTATAAGGCAGAAGTTTGCCAAAAGCAACATTATTTCCTAAAACTAGTATGACCATACATAAACCATTCTCATTTCGTGCTAGGGATGCAGTTTAGTTGAAGAATGCTTAGTGTATTCTTCAAAGCCCAGTATTACAGAAAACTGCGATCCCAAGCACTTGGGAGGTAGAGGCAGTAGTAGCGGACTTTTCAGGTCAACCTCAGCTACATAGTGGGCTACAAAGTTAGTCCCCGCCACCCACACCTCCCCCCCCCCATCCCTCTCTGACAAATCTCACTCTAATCTGACAACAACGTAATCCCTTATTAAGCCCCAAGTGCCATCTCTTTCAGGAAGCCTTAAACTGAGTGAGAACTAACACTCCCTCCCACTGTGCAAATGTGCCCCTACACCGTTAGTACTAGGGCAGTCACCACACTCCTCCAAGTCTTGTCCTTTGGAAAAAGGAGTACATTCTAGCAGCTTCCTTCACTAACGTACAATCACTCAGAGTTATTACTTGTTCCTCAGTTCTGAGAAAAAAAGAGACATCAGAAAACTCTTGTCAAACTGAACACAAATTCTGCTGTCTGGTCTTTTTCTTTAAAGACTGCCCTATCCAAAAAATTACCCACCAGGTAATCATACTTAAAAGTTTTAATAAGAAAGAGCTGTTTTTCTTTTTTCGGTTTTTCTGTGTATCTCTGGCTGTCCTGGAACTCACTCTATAGACTAGGCTGGCCTCGAAATCAAGAGCTCTGTTTGCCTCTGCCACCCGAGTGCAGGGATTAAAGGTATATGCCACCACTGTCCGGCTAGAAAACATTTACTTTTAAAGTAAAAGACAGATTCTTAATTAATGATTGCCACTTCGTTAAATAAGTTGCATCATTCATCCAGTTCACTCTCAGATATAAAATTTCCTAATTTCAATAACCAATCATATTACTCAGAATAACCTTCCCATTTAACAATCCTAGCTTGCCATTTTAAGATATGAAAGCTAAAGTCTGGCATGGTGGCTCAGCCTGTAATCCCAGCTAACAAGAGCCTGAGGAAAGATCACAGCCACTTTGGGCTTGCTACATGGGAAATTCCATGCCAATATGAACTACAGACTAAGACCCCGTCTCTTAAAAAAAAAAAAAAAAAAGCCAAACAAAGAAAACAACTACTAAAGGAGAAATTTTCAAATTCTGCTTATTTGCAAAGCCATGTGTTGAAATATGTGCAAGGCTTCTCCAGCTCCAACTTTTTTAATTAGGGTGAAATAACAAGTACAGACACATCAAGGCTCTGCAGACTCCCCACAGCATATCTTTTTAACCTTTCCAGTATACTCACTTCCCCTTCATTTTCTAAGCACAATTGAGTATCTAAACCAACAACCAACAATACTCCATTTGACTCAAGATCATCAGAAATCAAGCTTAACTCATACTCTATTACAATGTAAAACATGACTCACCCAAATCTGTTAGACGTTTGGGTGATCTGCCTCTTTCAGAAGACCTGGATCTTTTACGACGAATGGGAGATCTACTAAACCTTCTTCTCAAAGGTGTTCTTGATCGCCTTAATCTGACTGGCGATATACTGAAGCTTCGTCTTCTTACCACAGATCTTGATCTTCTCCTGCGGCTCGGAGTTCGGCTCCTGCGGCTCGGGGTTCGGCTCCTGCGGCTTGGGGTTCGGCTCCTGCGGCTGGGGGTGCGGCTCCTGCGGCTGGGGGTACGGCTCCTGCGGCTGGGGGTGCGGCTCCTGCGGCTCGGGGAAATGCTGAAACTCCTCCTTCTACCAACAGATCTAGACCTTCTCCGCCGACTAGGAGTGTGACTCCTACTCCGCCGACTTGGAGTTCGACTCCGAGCTCGAACTGTTTTCCGGTTGTCCCGGGAACTTGATCTTTTCCTCTTCCTTTCTCTGGACTTGGATCTGTGCTTTGGAGATCTCTTGCGCTTCTCTTTTGATACAGACCGTCGTCCTCTAGACTTAGATCTTGATCTGCTACTCCTTCTCCTGCGTCTTGAACGTGACCGTGAACGTGTCTGAGAACGATGAGACTTGGACTTAGATGACCTCTTCCTTGCTCTAGAACGAGACTCACTGGTACGCTTGCGTGACTTATGTTCAGAAGACTTGGAACGCTTACTCCGAGACCTTAATGAAGAGTCCCTTTTCTTCTCTTTTTCACCTTTGTCACGGTTTTTATTTTTCTTGCTTTTTTCATGTGTGTCCTTAACTTTTACAAAAATTTCATAATCATCCTTTTCCTCTGAAGAAGACTCTGAAGCTCTTTCTGGTATACTAATTACAACTGGACTGGCAGCCAATTTGTCCCGTTCACTTTCACTTGCAAGTAAAGGTCCTTCAATGCCAGCTCTAAGGCTTGTAAGACGTTCCATGTCCTTAGGAAGTAATGGTCTCACTAAGTCAGCTTCATTAATCTCATCAATGCTGGCAGGATATACTGAATCAGGAACTGTTTCTTTATTGGGAAGAGGTACTTCTTTATCTTCACTGCTTTCTTTAGGGCTAGGAGCAACTGCTACTGTCTGGTCACTGTCTTTTATAGGTAACGAGTCTTCTGTATCCTTACAAACAAGATTTGTAGATGGCAAATCAAGGTGAATGTCTTTAGCAGGCAAAGGTCCCTCTATGTCAGCTTCACTGCCACCACTGGGGCTGGTGGAAATCACCATGTCATGTTCAGTATCTTGAGTAGTTAAAGATATTTCAACATCATATTTACTATCTAAACTGGGAACAGACGCTGTGACAAATTCCAACCCCTTATTAGTTCCCATTGTGTCTGGTTCCAGAGCAAGTTGGGAAGACAGACTTCTTCCTACATCAGCTTCACTAACAGCAGGACAGGTATCCAATTCTGTGACTTCCTTTGTCTCGATGACGGGCAAAACTTTCTCTTCACTTGTTTCACCAACAGGACCAATGGCAGCAGCACACACTGTATTATGCTCCACATCTTTAGCAATGAAATGACTGTTTATAGCAAGTTCTGCATTTCTATCATATTCATTTTCATACAAGTCATTTTTCAAGTGTCCTCCATCATGTGGCTCTTCACCTGCATGCAACATAATCTCCTGCACGCCAACCTCTGGACCAAGACTTGGATCCCCAGAAAGTAAATTCATTCCTTTCATAACATGTGATGACAGTACACTGGACTCCACTACTGTTGGTGAAGACTCTAAAGCCATCTCAGGTGATATTATTTGAGTATGCTCCAAAACTGTGACAGCAGGTTCTGAAATTGCCACAGTAGGTTCCTGGACAGGAACACATGGTTCTGAAACAACCATAACAGGTTGAAGGACTGATACTGCTGGTTCCAAGACAGGCACAGAAGGCTCCAGGGAAGAAACACCTGACCCTGCAGTTGTAGCATGCTCTGGGTCAGCCAAAGCTGGGAGCTCCGGGACAGCCACAGGAGGTTCTGAGACAGGCATGGAGGAAAGCTCTGGAGTAGTCATAGCAGGAGGCTCTGGGGCAGCCACAGCAGCAAGTTCTGGAACAGCCACAGTGGGGGTTTCTGGAACAACCATAACGGGAGGTTCTGGGTCAGCCACAGGAGGAAGTTCTGGGACGGCAACAGCAGGAGATTCTGGGGCAGTCATAGTGGGAGGTGCTGGGACAGCCATGGATTGCAGCTCCAGACTGCTCTCTGCTGGCTGTGAAATGGTTACTGCTGGCTCCAGGAGGGACATAGACACCTCCGCTATAGCATGTCCTGATGGCCGCATGGAATCGTATGTTTCTGATGTCTCCGACATAGCAGAAGGCTCTGATAACACAGCTGGTTCAGCTGACATGGTAGCCTCAGAAACCATGTAAGTCACTGGTCTCTCTGTAACCATTTCATGTTCTGCTACTACAGCAGACTCAACTGGTGCTGATAGGACTGAAGATTCTGGCTCTTGTGCAGGTTCTGCAACAGTCATAACAGCCTCTGATGCTAACATTGAAGTCTCTGATTCTGACACTGAATAACTAGCAGGTACTGCCAAAGGCTCTGAAATCTCACTTTGACTCACAGGAGGCTCAGGCTGTGCTACAGATTCTTCAGTAGGTAATGTTACCTCTGTAGGCCAAGTATTGTCAGCTGTTAATACCGATTGCTCGGCAGATAATGCTGAACCCTCTGGTGGTTCCTCAGGAGGCAATGGTGGTGTCATTGGTGGTTCCTCAGGTGGCAATGGTGGCATTGTTGGGGGCTCTTCAGGAGGCAAAGGAGGCACCATATATGCCTCCGTATAGGAGTCAGTGTAAGAATCAGTATAAGAATCAGCTGCCATAGACATCATTGATCGATCAGTGTAAGATGACATCATAGATCGGTCAGCTGCAGAGTACGATGACATCATAGACCGGTCAGCTGCAGAGTACGATGACATCATAGACCGGTCGGCACCCATGGACATCATAGATCGATCAGCCATAGGGGACATCATGGAGCGCTCGTAAGCTGACATCATAGAGCGTTCATAAGCTGACATCATAGAACGCTCAGCCATAGGTGACATCATGGAGCGCTCGTAAGCTGACATCATAGAGCGCTCATAGGCTGACATCATTGAGCGTTCAGCCATCGGAGACATCATAGAGCGTTCATAAGACATCATAGAGCGCTCATAAGATGACATCATGGAACGTTCTGCAGCATAGGACATCATCATAGAGCGTCTAGATGCTAACATCAAGGGTCTAGGTGCTAACCTGTATGGCCTAGGTGCTATTCTATAGGACCTGGGTGCTATTCTGTAGGGTCTAGGTGACATCCTATAGGGATCAGGAGTTAGTCTGTAGGGATCATGGCCTAATCTATAGGGGTCCTGTCCTAACCTATAAGCATCATGGCCTAACCTATAGGGGTCATGACCCAACCTATAGGGATCCTGAGCTAATCTGTAAGGATCCTGAGCTAACCTATAAGGATCAGGAGATTTTGAACCCATCATAGCAGAATCTTGGGTACTAGATGCTAACATTTGGGCATCCATAGTACCAGATGCTAACATCTGAGCATCCATGGTGCCAGAAGCTAGCATTTGAGAATCCATAGCACCAGATGCTAACATCTGGGAGTCCATGGAACTGGTGGCTAACATCTGGGAGTCCATACTGCTGGTTGCTAACATCTGGGAGTCCATGGAGCTGGTTGCTAACATCTGGGAGTCCATGGAGCTGGTTGCTAACATCTGGGAGTCCATACTGCTGGTTGCTAACATCTGGGAGTCCATAGAGCTGGTTGCTAACATCTGGGAGTCCATAGAGCTGGTTGCTAACATTTGGGAGTCCATGGAACTAGTCGCTAACATCTGGGAGTCCATGGAGCTAGTTGCTAACATCTGGGAGTCCATAGTGCTAGAGGCTAACATCTGGGAGTCCATGGTGCTAGACGCTAACATCTGGGAATCCATGGTATTGGATGCTAGCATCTGAGAATCCATAGTGTTGGATGCTAGCATTTGGGAGTCCATGGTGTTGGATGCTAACATATGGCTCTCCATGGTGTTAGAAGCTAACATATGGGATTCTTGGGCCATCAAGGGATCCACTCCTACTGTTACAGAAGTCTCCCCCACCAGTGTAGTAGGCAGCTCCTGTGCTACCGTATTATAGGATTCCAGCGCTGTCGTCGAGGGCACCTCCAGAGACTGCGACACGGTCATCGTTGACAGCTCCGATGTTGTCACCACGGACTGAACAGAGATCTCCAGCGCCACAGTTGCCACGGGCTGCCCAGGCAACTCTGGCGCCCCAGGCTGCCCTGGTAACTCCAGCACCCCTGTTGCCAGGGGCTGCCCCAAAAGCTCCAGTGCTCCAGCTGCCCCAGACTGCCCCGAGAACTCCAGTGCCCCAGTTGCCATAAGCTGCCCAGGCAACTCCAGTGCCCCAGTTGCCACGGGCTGCCCTGACAACTCCAGTGCCCCAGTTGCCGAAGGCAGCCCTGACAACTCTGACACCCCAGTCACTGAAGGCTGCCCAGACAACTCCAGAGCTGTGGTTGCCACTGGCTGTCCTGGCAACTCCAGCACCATCGCTGCCTCCGGCTGCCCCAGCAACCCTGTCGCTGTTGTCACCTCAGGATGCCCAGGATGTTCCACCGTCGTCATCGCCACAGGATGCTCGAACTCTGTCGTCGTCACAGGTTGTTCGGTCAACTCCATTGCTACTGTTACTGCAGGTTGCCCTGTCAATTCTACTGCCGCTGAAACTGCAGGCACCCCTGGCATCTCCTGTGCCATCACAGGTGGCTCTGGTACCTCCTGTGGTGGCTCCAACCCCACGGATGGCGCTGGAGGCCCTGGCAATTCCTGCAACAATGGTGGCACTGGTGTCACAGAGGGCCCCGGCAACTCAGGCACTACTGTGGCAGGGGGCCCTGGCAACTCAGGCACTGGGGTAGAAAGGGGCCCTGACAACTCTGGCACTGGGGCGGCAGAGGGCCCAGGCAACTCCAGCACTGGAGTCGCAGGGGGCCCCTGCAACTCCAGCATGGAGGTCGCAGGTGGCCCCGGCAACTCCAGGGCTGAGGCCACCGACGACTCCTGCAGCTCCACCGCTGTGCTCTTCGGCAGCTCCAGTGACTCCTGAGGTCTTGTCAAGGATGAATCTGCCATCTCCGATGGTGCTTCTGCAGGCTGCTCTGGCAATCTTAGTGCATCAGTTGTAGATGACTCTGGAAAATCCATTGTTGATGTGCTTGGTTCAGGGTGCACCTCAGGGGGTGTCTCTGATACTATCATGAGGGTTTCTGACGGCTCAAGCACTTTTGCTACGGGAAGCTCTACCGGCGTGGTCTTTGATAGCTCTGGAGCCGTAGTCTCCCAAGAAGACTTGAGCACAGACTTCTGATACTCCACTGACATTGTTACAACGGGCTCAGGTGACTTCAGCGCTGCTGCAGCTGCAAAGGAATCCAGAATCTTGGTTGGGGACGGTTCCATCATTACTGACTCAGGCTGCTCAGACTGCTCTGAGATGACTGGTGCAGATCCAAAGGACAGTTCTGCAGGCTGGGGAGCAGGCTTTGGAGTCTCTAACATATGTGACTCCTGAACCTCCACCGATCCTACTGGAGGTTCCAGCACTAGAGGGGTTTCACTGGCCTCAGAAAAGCCAAATGCTCTTACAGGATGTTCCAGTGCCATTGCTGAAGATTCAGAATCAAACTTTAAAAAGGAATCAGATTCTAGATCAACACTCCCATCGTGATGAGATTTCAACTTGGACTCAGGTTCTTCTGGTTGCCTTTTGTATTTTTTTTCCTTTTCTTTCTTCTTTTTCTTCTTTTTGTTTTTGTGCTTTTTATGCTTCTTTGACTTTTTGGTGGGAACTTCATCAGTAGGATCTGTTTGTACAGACACACATCTACTTTTTCTGGAGGCCTCCTTCAAGTCTGAAAGTAATGAAAACTTGTCAGCCATTCCCCAAAGTAGATTCATACAAATTACCACTTGTTTCATTTACACGTAGCAGTCATTGTATAATTAATCTTACTGCAAATAAAATTTACAAAATAATCTATTGTCTATTAGCCAATAAAGCTGAGGCTGCCATTTCTCCAGGATTTATAAAACTAAAATCATGAAAATAAATTCTTGGTCTAACACAAAAACCTATTTAGAACTAAATGAATGTTTGAAGGTAGGATATAGCTCAAGGTCAGAGTGTTTGCTTGGCATGTAAAGAGACTTAGCTTCAATGTTTACCTCTAGTGACGGTAGGGGGGCGTGGGGGTGTTTCACTAAAATCTAAAGTTCTTTTTTTCCTCAGAGTCAATGAAACAGCTCAGTGTGTAAAAACACTTGTAGACAAACCTGATGATCTGAGTTCAATCACCAATATGATAGAAGAAAACCAACTCCACAATTACCTCTGACTTCCACAAATAAGGCAGTCCACATACACATGGCTGTTTACACATGCATGCATGGATAGCTACCCACTCACATGTGGGCACAAAAACATACAATATTTTGAAAATCATTCTTTTCTTCAGCTGGGTATGATGGCACATGCCTTTAATCCCAGCATCCTGTAGGCAGAAGCTGGCAGGTCTCGGTGAGTTCAAGGCCAGCTTGGTTTACAAAATTCCAGGCCAGTCAGAATTACAAAGTGAAGCCTTGTCTCAAAAAAAGGAACCCCCCACAACCTTTTTGTTCTCAAATTATAGCAAGTTTTTTAAAATTACGTCAATGAATTTACTTCATATTTTGTTTCAATTTCTATTAAAAGAAAACAACTCCCATTACACGACTAATAAGATTAATGTCCAAAGATAAAAACAAGTCTCTCATTTAAATAACTTCTAATATTTCATCAGCCATCATTTACACAGGAAGTGATATGTCACTCGCTCGGCTTAAAATTTGATAATCCTGGGGCTAAAGGGATGGCTCAGTGGTTAAGAGCACTGGCTGCTCTTCCAGAGGACCTGAGTTCAGTTCCCAGCACCCACATCAGGCAGATCACAGGAGATCTGACACTTTCTTCTGGTTCCCAGAGACACCTGCACATTTTCACACACATGTAATTAAAAAAATTTTTTAAGCCGGGCAGTGGTGGCGCACGCCTTTAGTCCCAGCACTCGGGAGGCAGAGGCAGGTGGATCTCTGTAAGTACGAGGTCAGCCTGGGCTACAAAGTGAGATCTAGGAAAGGCACAAAAGCTACACAGAGAAACCCTGTCTCGGAGAAAAAAAAAATTAAAAATTGATAAATCTTAAGGAAATGCTAGTCAGATATACTAGGGATTCCTACTATTGAAGAAAAAAATACCAACACTAAACATTGTATCAGAAGAAAATGAATCATTTTCTATTGCTTATTTCACAGCATCAAATGGTAGTGTATACCTAAACAAACAAGAATGCCAGAGCCATGATCTAAGCAAGACTAGCTGTTACTTTAATCCGTATCTTATGAGAGAACCATACCACACACCTAATTCCTACAATTAATAATTTATTTTTGTAGTTAATCACAGACTCTTCATTTTTTTTTTTTTTAATTATTTTCTTATTGGGTTTCGCCTATATGTATATCTGTGTGAGGATGTTGGATCCTGGAGTTACAGACAGTTGTGAGCTGCCATATGGGTGCTGGGAATTGAACCAAGTCATTTGTAAGCACCCATTATTTAATCAATTCCAAAAAGGAAATACTACGCAATGACTGTGCTTCAACTTGCTTTGTACAAACAAGTCAACTTCTTTTTTTGTTTTATTTTTTTGAGACATGATTTCTCTGTGTTTCCTTGGCTGTCCTGGAAATTGTTCTGTAGACCAGGCTGGCCTTGAACTCAGAGAGATCCACCTGCCTCTGCCTTCTGAGTGCTGAGATTAAAGGTGTGTGCCACCACGACCTAGCACAAGTAAGTCAACTTCTAAGCATGGGATTTAAAACAAAATCTAAGGTGTCTTAAAAACCACTAAAGATGGGCTGGAGAGATGGCTCAGAGGTTAAAAGCACTGACTGCTCTTCCAGAGGTCCTGAGTTCAATTCCCAGCAACCACATGGTGGCTCACAACCATCTGTAATGAGATCTGGTGCCCTCTTCTTCTGGCCTGCAGTCATATATGCTGTATACATAATAAATATAAAAAAAAGTTTATTAAAAAAATCTTCAAAAAAATAAAAAAAAAAACACTAAAGATTTAGTTTAGGATATTGCACCTTACCAAATTGATATTCAGGGGCTAGAACAATGTGCTTAAGAAATTGTAGTGCTCTTGCAAAGGAACCTGGTCAGTTCTCAACACCCACTTGATGGCTCACAACTCTCTGAACTCCAATCCATAGGATTCAATACTCTTGCCTTCCTCAGGCACCAGCCACACACAAGCTACATTTCCATATACCCAAACACATTCTGATATATGCAAAATAAAAATTAGGAGAAAAAAAGACACCAAAACCTATCTTAAAAAGAGCTGATATTAATACAATCCTTCAAAGAAGACACATATAGCTGGGCAGTGGTGGCGCACGCCTTTAATCCCAGCATACGGGAGGCAGAGCCAGGGTTCAAGGCCAGCCTGGACTACCAAGTGAGTTCCAGGAAAGGCGAAAAGCTACACAAAGAAACCCTGTCTCGAAATACCAAAAAAAAAAAAAAAAAAAAAGACACATCCTGCCATTTTAGTCACAACAAAACTGAATTAAATAGAGATTAAAAAAATCTTATTTTACCAGTAAGTCAAGAAAGTGCTCCAATGTCCATGTTTGAATATAACTGTTTTCAAAGGAGGAGCTCAAGACACTATAAAAAAAGATTAACCTAGCCAGGCATGATGGCGTAGGCCTTTAATCCCAGCCCTTGGGAGGCAGAGGTGAGTGGATCTCTGTGAGTTTGAGGCCAGCCTGGTTTACAGAGTTCTAGGACAGGCTCCAAAGCTACAGAGAAACCCTGTCATGAAAAACAAACAAACAAACAAACAGATTAACCTAGAAACAAACAGTGCTATCAACATTAGCAATTTTTAGACTTCTAAAGTTACCCTCGACGTACCTGGCTTGTATCGCAGTTCTGTGTCTAGGACCCCAGAAAGGACTTCCTCTATCTTCTGCACGATCTCTTCGTTTGGGAGACTCCGCGTCGAGGCGGCTGTGTCACCTGCCTGGCTTCCTTCAATAGGTGCGTTTGTTTCCCCATTCAGCTGGCCTTCACTCCTTCCGCTTCGCAAGAGAAAGTTTAATCTTCATGAATACTTTTATCACACCATGATTCAACATTAACAACCTAGTTAACATAATCTTACATTACACTATATTGCCCATACAACTCACAATTTTCTAGTTCATGTGTTTGCCATTAATAATTCTTAACACTATATACTCAGATGGAATGCTTTTATTTTTACACAAAGTTTTCAGAACTGTGATAGAAAGAAGTCCTTAAAAGCATTTTTCTAAGTTTTAAAATAAACTAATGGGCTATCGAGACGGCTCAGTGGTTAAGAGCACTGGCTGCTATTCTAGAGGACCCAGATTCAATTCCCAGCACCCACATGACAGCTCACAACTGTCTATAACTCCAGTTCCAGAGATCTGACACTTTCACACTAATGCACATAAAATAAAATTAAATAAATTAAAAAAAAAACTAACTTAAAGCTTTCAGTTACCTAAGTATTAATGAGCCAATACACAAAGAAAAATAGATGACCCAACATTATGGTAGAAAGTGTGGCCACAATAAAGTCACCCCTGTACACTGTTAACAATCAGTCAAGGCAGACACTGGGTAAAAGGTTACTTGTAGCCTTTCATCAGGTTCAGATTTTGAGTGAAATGTCGTTGAATTTAAAAAGGAAATAGTATCCAGTAATTTACACCTATTAAAAATTCTGCACCTAAACAATTTCTGTAATTCAAGAAATTCACACAGAACTAGTTTATACTAATAGTAAAAAGGTAAATGGCTTAACCTATTTTCAGATCACAAGGCCAAAGAATGTTACTGTAGATAAAACAAGGTCACTCATGCAAACATTTTTACTCTTTTTGTGCACACTTGCAAAAAAATTTAACTCATTCAGTTTCAACTAGACTTTTACTAACTGAATATAAAAACTACTACCTAACAATTTCATTGGAGAAACAAAAACACTTTAGTGAGGAATGATTGGTTTTCCAATAAATAACATTTATAAATACTGACTAGGGCCACTTTTTGTTGTTTTGTTTTTAAGACAAAGTTCTCACTATGTAGCCCTGGCTGGTCTTGAACTTGACAAGATCTGCCCACCTCTATCTAACTGCTGGGGCTGACAGCATGCACATCTGGCCTGCCACATATTTTTAAAAAATCATGCAATCTTAACAAAACTCTACAATCAGGATTATTATTCTGTTTATATAAATGGAAGAAATGTATCTGTACACAATAAATTGTATATTTTGGTCATCTAAATGTTGGTCTCACCATCTATACTAATGAGTAAGTATATAAGCAAACAAATGGGGGAAAAATAGCTCGCTGGCGTGGCAAACCAAAAAGTTTTAGACCTATAGTGAGTGCCCTAGAGCATGCTGTTTGTTGTAATAATGCTCTTTGCAGACTTCGTAACACAACTGTTTTACACTTTTTCTAAGCATTTATACATACATACCCTGGTTTTTTTGTTTGTTTGTTTGGGTTTTGAGACCGGTCTCTCTATTCTGTCTGGCCTG
The DNA here is from genome assembly GCF_049852395.1 of Peromyscus maniculatus bairdii. NCBI lineage: Eukaryota > Metazoa > Chordata > Mammalia > Rodentia > Cricetidae > Peromyscus > Peromyscus maniculatus. The sequence continues at coordinate 80,955,848 of NC_134863.1, read as the reverse complement.
GAACTCACTACTTTAGACCAACTCATAGGGATCTTTCTGACTCTGTCTCCTGAGCACTAGAATTCAGGAGCTGGGCATGGTGACAACTCGGCCATTGTGAGGCAGAGGAAGGCAGATCTATGAAAAAAGACCCTCCGGCTGGGCAGTGGTGGCGCGCACCTTTAATCCCAGCACTTGAGAGGCAGAGCCAAGTGGATCTCTGTGAGTTCGAGGCCAGCCTGGGCTACAGAATGAGTTCCAGGAAAAGCTCCAAAGCCACACAGAGAAACCCTGTCTCAAAAAACCAAAAAAATAAAAAATAAAAAAATTTTTTTTAAAAAAGACCCCTCCCCCCAAAATTTGTGGTTTTTCAAGACAGGATTTCTCTGTGTAGCCTTAGCTGTCCTAGAACTAGCTCTGTAGACTAGGCTGGCCTCGAACTCACAGGGATACACCTGCCTCTGCCTCCCAAGTGCTGGGATCAAAGCTTTGCAACACCACTGCCCAGCCAATAATTTCTTCTTAAAGCTACCAGGATGTTAATTACAATTACTGAAAAGCAACTAACTAGAATTTCAAGCCACTTTGGTATTCAACAATGTGTCCTGAAAAGGAATTTAAGTAGTTATGAGAAATGTTGAAATTATTGAGACTTCAAAGGACATAATAGTATGATCACATTAAGAGAAGACGTATGGCTGAGCAGTGGTGATGTACGCCTTTGATCCCAGAAACTGGAAGGCAGAGGCAGGAGGATCTCCAAGTTCGAGGCTAGCCCTGTCTATAGAGTGAGTTCCAGAGCAGCCATAGCTGTTACAAAGAAACCCTGTCTCAAAACCCATCCTCCAAAAAAAGAGAGAAGACATGTTTATATTGGAGGAAAGAATCTAATTTCAGTAGTTAATTTTGTTTTCTCTTTTATGGTTTCTAAGTGTTCTACTACATCAACAACCAAGAAAAAGCCATCACTCATACTGTAATAAGAAGCTATAAAAACACTGGAGGGGTGGTCACAGACCTGTAATCCCAGCCCTGGGGAGGCAGAGGCAGGTGGATTTGTGATTTTTTGAGGCCAGTCTGGTCTATATAATGAGTTCCAGGACAGCCAAGAGCCAGGGCTACATAGAGAAACCCTGTCTCAAAAACAAAACAAAAGGGGGGGGGGGCTTATTAAAACAAGTAAATACAATTAGTACAGGAAACTACTTAAACTTTCAGAAGGGTGGCTGTGGTAGCACAGGACATTAATCCCAACAGAGGCAAGCAAATTCCTGTGAATTCAAAGCCAGCCTGGTCTACATAGTGAGTTCTAGATCAGCCAGAGCTACATAGTGATACCCTGCCTCAAAACAACAAAAAGAGCCGGGAAGCAGAGTCAGGCGGGTCTCTGTGAGTTCGAGGCCAGCCTGGGCTACAGAGTGAGCTCCAGGAAAGGTGCAAAGCTACACAGAGAAACCCTGTCTCAAAAACAACAAACAAACAAACAAAAACAACAAAAAGAAGTTTCCAGGAAAATTATATTCCCCTCGTTTATGTTTTGTCTCATTTAAAAAAAAAAAAAACTTGCCAATGCCTCAAAATGTTTTGTTTTGTTTTTTAAAAAGGCAACATAGTGGGGATATATATAGTCCTACTTAAAAAAAAAAAAAAATAGCTGGATGGTGGTGGCACACATCTTTAATGCCAGCACTCAGGAGGCAGAGGCAAGTGAATCTCTGAGTTCAAGGCCAGCTTGGTATACAGAGCGAGTTCCAGGACAGCCACCTATACAGAGAAATCCTGTCTCAGAAAAACTAAAAAGGAAAAAAAAAAAAATCCAGGGAAGTGGTAGTAGCTCAAGATTGTGATCCCACCCATCACTTAGGAGGTGATGAGTGGGAGGCCTGTTTCAGCTACATGACAAGGCTGTACACAGTGATATTAGAGCCTGGCCACAAGAAAGGGGAAAAAAGAACGAAAAAACCTACATCTTGAAAAAAAAACAAAAACCGAAAATTCCAGCAATAAAGTATTATTGACCAATAACCCTTGCTAATAATATAATTTAGGCACATAATTTACAACTGCTTATCAGCTGATTTTCTAATTCACATATTACTGTTCTCAACTTACAACATTGGTAAGAACATTTTTACCTTGGAATATTACTTTTCAAGAACACTTTCTTACTGTATTTTAAAGAAATGGTCATTTTATACGGAAACAAACAACTAAAAGAAAACCATTTAACATAACCCGCACTAATTTCCGGAGTAAACAACTTTGGAAATTTCTTCCACCTGAAATTTTGGGAACCAAGGCTCATCTCTTAAGTCTACTAGCAGCGACAAAAACAGCGTGATGTTCTTCGAATCTGTCCATTAAGTCAGAGTAGCAAGAAAAATAACAGATCTACACAGAGAGTCCCCTTTCTACTTAATAAATTAAGCAGTCACCGCTCTCAAAGCCCCCTTCTATGCCTCTGCCGAGTCTTTTATCGTGCGTCTTATACCGAACTGAGACGTTTCAGTTTACAACTGTTACACGAGTGCTATCCGGTCTAATGCACGGGGCACTAACTGGGGCTCGAGGAGTCTAACCCACAGACTCCGGCCGCCAAGCGATCTGAAGCGTACAGTAATAATGAAGTTTTCAGATTACCCAAGAAGCGGCCGTTAGAGACCCTTTCCGGCCATGGACACCGGCCGGCGAAATGCGCGGAGGCGGGGAGGGGGAGGGGAGAGGCGGCGGCGGAGGAGGAGCTGGGGAAGGAACTAGGCCCGTCCCCGGTGGACGCTGGGCCTCGGAGCCGTTCAAGGGTAGGGGGTCTCCGAACCAAAGAAAGGTGAACGTCTCTAACTCGAGGAAAGACATGGCGTGTGCGAGCACCACGGCAGGGGCGACCTTTCTCGAAAGGAGCGAACGGAAGACTGGGGGGATGGCCCGGAAAATGGAGCCCGGGCCCAGGCGGGGCCGTAGCGGGGCCTGAGCCGAGAGACGACGGCGTCTCCGTGAAAGATGCCACGGAGGGATAGGCGAGGCCCTAACAGCCCGCGAGGGGCAGAAAAGTCTGGGGAGAGTTTACCTGGAAAGCTCCTGTTGTATTTCCCGGAATTTACTGACCACGAAAGACCTAAAAACCTGCTCGATGTCGGCCGCCATGGCGTCCGCTCCGTTCTCTCAACTCCTCCTCGCTAGTCCTCCAGGCTCCCAGCATGCCTCTGGAGGAGGCGCAGCGGCCAATTCCTTTTATCCCTTCCCTCATTGGCTGGCAGGGGCGCGTCCGGCCGGGCACGCTCCACCCACGAGCCAATCAGCGAGCACCGCCCCGCTCTCCTCCGCTGTCTCCGAGCCGCCGGGGTAGAGGTGCTGACGTTTGCGCCGCGCACCAACGGGTCCGCCATGTTAGTGTTTGACGCAGGCGCCATTACAGGAGAAGTCGCTCCCGAGACGACCGTGCCCCGCTTCGGCTGCTGCTCCCCTCAGCCTGCGGGGACTTTTTTAAGAGGCTTTCCCTAGCGAGTAGATAATGCTCGAGATTAGAGGCCGTGAAGCAAGGGGGGGGGGACAATGAAAAAAAAAAAAAAAACAACAGCCACCAAGGGGGAGGGGTCTGGCACGGAGCTCGAACGCGTTGGTGGCAGGCGCCAAGTTTACTTTGATCACCGGGAAGGCGTGCATGAGGGAGAGATGCTCAGCCCGTGTCCCCACGGTTGACGCGGGCCGGAGCAACTCCCATTCTGTCCGGTTCCCTCCTATGACCGGCCTCACGTTATTGTTAGCGGAGGCTGGGGGCGCCTGGGGGACCCGCGATCTGCACAGGGCGCCCAGCACTAGCCGCACGGTCCGCCCCGGCCGCGCGTCGGCAGCCCTGGCTCTGCCCGCCCCCCCAGTGCAGGAGGCTCCGGGGACGGACGGGGAGGCCTCCCGCGGCAGCCCTGACAAGTGTCAGCTGGCAGGCAGCGTGCTACCGGGGATGAGCAGCCCGGCCGGGCAGCAAGGCTCCGACCGCACCCTAGGGCGGGAGGAACCCCCACGGCTCGCCTCGCGGGCGGGGACCCAGCCGGCTCCGCCAATGGGCAGCGGAGCCCGCCGGGGGCGGGGGCGGGGGCCGGCGCGCGCCGAATTCCCCGGGCCGACTTCCGGCGGGTGCGTTTGCTGGAGCAGCGTGGCGCGGCTTTTGCAGGTGCGTGAACCCCCTCTGTTTTTAAGACGGTGCGTGGACCGCGCGTGTGCTCGGGCTGGTGGGCTTCACCTCAGCGGCTCGTGGTACTGCTGAGACCGGTTTTCGCGGGTTGAGAAGGGTCACGCGCTGTGCACGGCGTTGACCGAGGTCGGCCTTGTCCGACTTTCCGATTCTGAGACCCGGTCCGGGTTTTTTTTGTCTATCTTTGCCTTTTAAGACAGACCCTGTACATCGATGGGTTTTTATCATTGTCACTAACGGTCTAGCTGCACCACTTTCGTGTTTGGTTTCTACTTTTTTTGTTTTGTTGGTTTTTCGAGACAGGGTTTCTCTGTGTAGCTTTGCGCCTTTCCTGGAACTCACTCTGTAGCCCAGGCTGGCCTCGAACTCACAGACATCTATCCACCTGCCTTTGCCTCCCGAGTGCTGGGATTTAAGGCGTGCGCCACCACTGCCTTCGACAATACTTTGGGAATGTTTTTACCCGTAAGTTGCCTACTAATTAACTGACGCCCAAGAAAGAAAAGTCTGTCCAGGTCTCCCAGGTAGTAAAGTCCTTTCATTCCGGAGCACTCTCCTGACCAGTACTGCTGTTTCACTGATTCTGAGTAGTAAATAAAATTGTGTTCTTGCGCTGCTGCTCTTACTCAAAGTATATATAAAGATCTATTGGCGCCAGGCCGTGGTGGCGCACGCCTTTAATCCCAGCACTCGGGAGGCAGAGCCAGGCAGATCTACAAAATGAGTTTTAGGACAGGTACCAAAACTACACAGAGAAACCCTGTCAGATCTATTGGCTTCGGCTATTTCTAAGCAAATGACACACAGAATTGAACTAAAAGCCTTGTTGTATGTGTTGAAGTCTTTCCGTTGCAGGCATCTATGTGCCCCACGTGGCTGCAATGCCCCCAAGGAAACCGGAAGAAGGCGTTCCGTCTCTGGAACCAGAGTTAGGGTGTTTGTGAGCCACTGCGTGGTGATCAAGATTAAGCCCCGCACTCTGCAACAGCACTAAGTGCTCTTAACTGATGAGCCACTTACCAGCATGTTTGATTTTCTCTAAATGTGTAATCCCAAACTAAAGGATCAATTTAAAAGTTACAAATGACAGTTTCCTTTTTCCTGTAACCCATCTTCTGCTTAGGTAAATGTCTTGATAACTCCTTTGCACACACCACATTTGGTGCTAGAAATTGAACACAAGGCTTTATTCCGAGCAATAACTTTATTTCTAAACTACATTCTGTCTTTGTTATTGTTGCTCCAGTTTATCCAATGACTTGGTAAGTTGTCTCTATTCCTAAGGTATCAGTTTAAGTAAGCAAAGTGATATAACAAATTAGCGTTTCCTATTTCTGGGTACTTTGTAATATACAATATTTTAATGTTACCTCAGTTCATTCTTAACAGCTAAACGTAAGCAAATGCCAGTAGTCAAGTGAGATATGTTAGGATTTGATTTTGGCTTCTCTAACAGATTTCCAATCCAGGGTATCCCATAAACTCTTATATCATAAGCCTGCATGTGGTGAATAAATATTGTGTACCCTAATAAAGTGTGCCTTGTGGATCAGAGAAGCAGAGAAAGCCATAGCCAACCTTACCTTGCCATCTTCACAAATCTACTGACTGAAAACCTGAGTCCTCACCCGGAAGGATCTCAGCTGAACTGCTTTAGTTCCTGTTTCCTCACGCCTTATACACCTTTCTCCCGCCCTGCTGTCACTTCCTGGGATTTAAGACGTGTGTGCTTCCAAGTACTGGGATTAAAGATGTGTGCCACCACTGCCTGGCTCCCTTTCCAGCGTGGCCTTGCACTCACAGAGATTCAGATGGATCTCTCTGCCTCCCAAGTGATAGGATTAAGGTGTGTGCCACCACTGCCTGGCCTCTATGTCTAATCTAGTGGCTCACTCTGTCCTCTGATCCTCTGGCAAGCTTTATTGGGGTACACACTATATCGCCACACTTGCAAGCTAGGGATGACATACAGATGATTTTATCACTTGTTTTTGTACAGCCACCAAACAAAAAACGGTGGGAGAAGCCAGGCGTGGTGGTCCCCACTTGTGACAGAAAAGACCCTGTCTTACCAAAAAAAAAAAAAAAATGTGGAAAGAGAAACAGTATTAGTGCACTGGGTGGTAATACCACATGCTTGGATGCTTGGGAGGCAGAGACAGGCTGATCAATGAGTTCAAGGCCAGCCTGGTCTACAAATCAAGTTCCAGGACCGCCAGAGCTGTCACAGAGAAACCCTGTCTCGAAAAGCCAAGAAAGAAGAAAAGAAATGGCTTTAGTGCATATGGAGTTCAAGTTGCAGTGTCCATGCTAACGAGATTGTATAGAAACACACTTGTGCTTATTTTGTTATGAACCCCTACGGCCCCCATTGTTTAGAGCACTAATTAAGGCCAGTAACCTGTGCCAGCTGTTTACATCAATAGTCTTTCTGGATGACAAACACTCACCCATCGATGTGCTGCACCTTCATGCTTTATTCAAGTTCTGCCTCAGAGTTTGGACACTACACAGATAGCTCTCAAATATATTTATTTCCTGGCCCTTGACAGAAAAAAAAAAAATGTGTACTGTTAATACCTGTTCTCTATACCACGCCAAGGTTTAAATTATTGATGTTTTAAATTTAAAACATCAACACTGGATGTAGCAGCACATGCCTATTGTCTCGGCTACTTGAAATGCTGAGGCAAGAAAATCTCTTGAGCCCAGGAGTTCGGGTCCAGTGTAGGCAAAGTAGCAGGTCTCCATCTCCTAAACAAGTAAGCAGATATCAAAATCCATTTTCCTGCTAAGGCTTAATGATTATCAGATCTCCCAAAAGAAGACTGTTTATGGATTATTTCTCAGATAAGGCGCTGTATTAGTATAGAGTTGTTTTTTAAATTTATTTATTTTTATTGGTTGGCTAGAGTTTTGTTGTTTTTGTTGTCATAATATTACAGACTGGGTAAGTTACAAAGAAAAAAAGTTTGTTTAGGCTTATAGTTCTGGAGGTGCGCAATCAAGGGGCCCCTTCTTTCTAGCATCAATGATAGAGCATCCTATGGCAGGAGATACATGGCATGCATGTGTGCATTTCTGTTTGGTCTCTGTCCCACTTATTTAAAAAATAAAATAAAAAGAAAAAATCTTAGGACTCACTCCAGAGGCAGACATAGCAATATATCTGAGTTCTAGGCCAGCCAGAACTCCATGGTGAGACCCTGTCTTAAAACCAAACAAAAACCTCCAGTTTAATCGTGGGTGCTCCACCCTAGTGCCCTTATCTGAACCTCGTCAGTCCCCAGAGGCTCAGTCTCTAAATACCATCGCTACATTATTTCTGCTCTCTACTACCTCACAATATGGATTAAATGCAGCACGTGAAGCTTGGAGGGTGCTCAGAGCCGACCCGGAGCTGAGCTACCATTCTCAACTTAACTGAAACTCTTTTTTTTTTTTTTTTTTTTGGTTTTTCGAGACAGGGTTTCTCTGTGTAGCTTTGCGCTTTTCCTGGAACTCACTTGGTAGCCCAGGCTGGCCTCGAACTCACAGAGATCCACCTGGCTCTGCCTCCCGAGTGCTGGGATTAAAGGCGTGCGCCACCACCGCCCGGCAACTTAACTGAACTACAAGCATGCCTACCCCATTTTCACGGCCTTTTATCGTGACTAAGGCTTATCATTTCTTTCCAGTTCTAGCCTCCAGGTTTTGATGTGTTTTTTTGTTTGGTTGGTTGGTTTTTTGTCTTTGCTTTAGTGTATATAAGTATTTTCTTGTATGCTTGTTTACCACATGTGAACCTTGTGCTCAAGGAGGCCAGTGAAAGGAGTCAGGGCCCCTAGGCCTCTGGAATTACAGACGGTTGTTAGCCGCCATGTAGACACTAGGAATTGAACCCAGGTCCTCTGGAAGAGCAGCCTGGGCCATCTCTAGCTCATGTTTTATTCATCGAGGCCCAGTCTTACTGTGTATCCCTGGCTGGCCTGCAACAGAGACCTGACTGCCTCTGCCTCCTAAGCCCTGGGATTAAAGGTGTGCACCGCCATGCCTGCCATAAGTCCCAATTTCTAAATAATGAACCTCTGGATGAAAATATCACTTGTATAAAAACAAATGCTTGTGTTAAAATCCCGTTTATAAATTAAGATTTCTATAGCTGGGTGTGGTAGTACCTGCCTGTAATTCCAACACTTGGAAGATGGCTGAGACAGAAGGTTTGCCATGAGTGTGAGGTTAGCCTGAGCAACATAATATGACTTTCTCAAAAACACCAGAAGAATGACTGAGGAGATGGCGCGTTCCCAGCACTTGCTGCTCTTCCAGGGAACTGAGGTTCAGTCACCAGCAGACACAGACACAGACAACCACCAAAATAGCAGTACCAGTGGATCCGAGAACCTCTTCTGGCCGCCATGGACGCCAGCTACACCTGTGGTACACAGACATGCAGGCAAACCACTGGCGGCACGCAGGAAAGTTCACAAAATAATCACCACCAGAAAAGAAAAATGGTGCTATCCAAAATGTCAGTCATGGCTTTCTTCCTACAGGTCTCCTTTTGCTTCTGAATTCCTGCTTCGCAGGAAGCAATGGCAGCCCGAGTTCTCGTGATTGGCAGTGGAGGGAGGGAGCATACCCTGGCCTGGAAACTTGCACAGTCTCATCATGTCAAACAAGTGTTGGTTGCCCCAGGAAATGCAGGCACTGCCTGTTCTGGAAAGATCGCAAATGCTGGTAAGTGTGTCTCAAAGTGGGGTTGGTGGTTAGTATGTGTTGACAGTGAGTGATAGCTCGCACAGGACCTTTAATAAGGTGGGCTGCTATTTAAAATGGTAACGTGAATTCTATCTGTGTGATGAGCATAAGGTATGTATTTTAAGCCTTCCTAACCACTGTGATTGAAAAGGTAGCAGCAGGTGCCTAACGTAGAGTTAGGAGCATTTTATGTGTGTTTATGGAAGAAGAGTTTCTGAGTACATTCTGTGGGTTTGTCTGTTTACTGTGTAACCAACACTGGTGACAAGGACAGTCACATTACTGATGCTGCGGAGTCACTTAACTGGCCACAGTGATAATAGGCTACTGAGCTTCGTTTAACCTAATACACTATTGGGAATTTCTCATGGTGAAAATTACTAACTGTACCCACAAAAGCAAAGCCAGCAATTACCTTAGTTTTAATTACCTTACTAAGGATAGTACTTAGTTTATTTGGTTAACCGAAGATATTTTTGCACATGTGTGGGTTTATGTTTTCTGTCCACAGCTGTCTCCATTGATGATCACACTGCCCTTGCTCAGTTCTGCAAAGATGAAAAGATTGAATTCGTGGTTGTTGGGCCAGAGGCCCCTCTGGCTGCAGGTGAAGTTCATTTCTCTTTGTTATGACACACTCAGTACCAGCAGAAGTTTAGAGATCATTTAGTCCAGTTCCTGGGTGGGGATTCATAATAACACATTAGAAGAGGCTCTTTCAGCCCCTGAAAGCTGGTGGGTTCCAGGTTTTGGGTCTCCCCCACCCCCAAGCCTTCAATAGTAAAATGAAACAAGGATGAAATTGTGTCTTTTTTCTGCTCTGTTCTAGTGTCTTTAGTGATGTGTGTATTCAGTAGGATAAATCGAGATAGTCACATAGAACAATTTACTTTTGCTAGGTTGTTTGTTTGTTTGTCTGAGTATTTGTTTTGGGATGAGGTCTACTTATAGTGCCCAAGTTGATCTACAGTTTGTGGGCTCCTACCCCCTCCTCTCAGCTGGAACTAAGGTGCTACATTGCGCAGCTCTTTTTGTATGCCTAGAATCACCTCTTAGTAATTATCTGCTAATAAATAAAAGACAACATGGAAAACTTAAGCTAACTACCAGTTCGACTGCCCCTTGACTAACCGTAGATTTAATCTAATCATAATTCATATTCAGTGAAAATCCCTAGGCAGATCGTGGGTCACTTAGATTTCTGTTTGCTTCTGTAGGGATTGTTGGGGACCTGACCCGAGCAGGAGTACGATGCTTTGGCCCCACAGCCCAAGCAGCTCAGTTAGAGTCCAGTAAAAAGTTTGCCAAAGAGTTTATGGACCGACATGGAATCCCGACTGCACAGTGGAAAGCATTCACCACACCTGAAGATGCCTGCAGCTTCATTATGAGGTGGGTGGAAGATAACCTCTGAAGACAGGTGCTTCTTAATGTATGTGACTATAAAGTCACTTTCATTCTGAAAATACATTGTTTAAGCTGACCAGTGCTGGTACACACCTCTAATCGCAGGAGGCAGAGGCAGAGGCAGGTGAATCTCTTGAGTTTGAGGACAGCCAGGCTTATAGGGTTTAGAGGAACATCAAAAAGACAAAGATAAAAAGGAAACACAGAGTTCAGTTCTGAGGCTTTCACGGTTTATATTGAATTAGTTATGGAAAAGGTAACTCTCAATAAAAGTTTCCTTTTCAACACCACAATAAGATGGGATTCTCCAGCACTTGGAAACAGAAGGAAGCGGAAGGATCAGTTCAAAGCCAGCCTGGGGTACATGGTCCGGGTCTCAAACCAAAAGGAAAACAAAAACTTAGAATTCTGTACGTTTCCTGTAAATAATCTTGTAGATTATGTTACTGTCTTCACTACTGAGTAATCTCCGAGAGGAAATACATACTGTCCTGCAGCTGACAAGCACAGTGACATGTTATCACAACAAGTCTTTAGCTTCCCACGTGCTGGGATAATAGGTGTGAGTACCTAGATTTTTAAATTTTTTTTTTTTTTTTTTTGTTTTAGATTTTACTATTTTATGTGTATGGGTGGTTTCACCTGCATGGATGGCCTGGTGTCCAAGGCGGGAGGAGGGCTTAGATGCCCTGGAATTGGAGTTAACAGACAATTCTGAGCTGCCATGTAGGTGCTGGGAATTGAACATGGCTCTATTAAGTATCCTTCTCTCCACATGTAGAAACCTCTGAGAAGTCTGTGATTGCCTCTCCCCCTCTTTACCCTGCCACTCAGCATGTTTTCCTTTCAGTGGGGTCAGGTTCTTTTTTTAACCACTTACTTATTGTGTGTGTGTGACTTGTCACATCCATAGAACCGGCAGACAACTTGTAGGAGTGAGTTCTCTCCTACCACCATGTGGGTTCTAGGGATCGAACTCAGGTCAGCCACCTCGCTGGCCCAGGCTCATTCTTTACTCATTCTTCATCACACGGGGTTTCTTAAGCACTGAATACTGTTAATATCCTAGTAGCCAGATGCCTTGGGTCAGTGATGGCTGTGTTACTTTGGTTAAACTTCCTTCCAGATTTCCAATCGCACTCCATTGCTTTGTGTGTTTCTGGAAATGGTCTGTGGATATCTATCTGCCTGTGTTCGTCTCATGAGGCAGTATCTTTGACTTAAGTGAGATTCTCTGCTTTGTATCTTACAGATTATTTCATGTCTGCTCTACAAATCTGCTTAATTTTTTAAAGAGTATTGCTTATTTGACCTCACTATATGTGAAAAAAAGTTGTACGTGCTGTATGATCAAAATTATAAAGAAATATATGAGAAAAAAAATCTTGACGAGAAGTACCTGAAATGATACTGGAGTAATATTTTGTCTGTGTGCATTTTAATTTTGCTGAAACATACTATTACAAATCACCAAACAGTTTAAATGCTTGCATTGTGAGGATCTTGTTGTATGATCAAAGCTGCCCTGTCTTCACAGCGCCAACTTTCCTGCTTTGGTTGTGAAGGCCAGTGGCCTTGCTGCTGGCAAAGGGGTGATTGTAGCAAAGAGCAAAGAGGAGGCCTGCAGAGCCGTGCAGGAGATCATGCAAGTAGGTGGATGCTTCCGAAAGGTTTGTTCTCTGTGTATGTGAAGAAATACTGCAAGTTTACAAAGTGGCCCCCAAATGTCCCAAACACACTGGAACGTTGCTTTTCCTTGTACTGTGTGGGTCGTCCATTTCTAGAAAATGGCTAGTACAGAGCTGTGCCAATTCCTAAACCATGGCTCATTCTTTTGAAGTAAGTTCTAACTTAGTGGAAGGCAGAGAGTCTTTGACCCATGGGATTTACAGATAACTCCACGCATCCATGAGAACAAAGGCATTTGTCCTCTGTGTTCCAAGTGTTAACAAAAGCAGAGTGGTTGATGGACACACTATTTCTTCATAATCCATATCAATGATTACGACGTAACCTCTTAGAGAATTCTATCTTCACATCCGTGGTTTTGTTTAATTTTATAGACAAAACCTACATGGTCATACAGGAATAAAGATCAAATAATGATCAGGAAAGTCAGAAATGTGAGCTCTGCCTGCTGCCAAACCATAGACCCGGGAAATTCACATGTTAGGTCTTCGGGAAGAAGTTCCAGTGCTTGTGTGCTTTAGGATTTACAAAGCCCTTTATCTTTAACTACGACAGGAAAAGTCTTTTGGAGCAGCTGGAGAAACGGTTGTCGTGGAAGAGTTTCTGGATGGGGAAGAAGTGTCTGTACGTACAGCCGTCCCTTTGCCTTTACCACGCCCAAACACACTCCATTCTCTGTTAGTGTCCCCTGAGAACAGGAGCCCAGCAGTTGAAAACAGGATTTGCACACTCTTAAGATTCAGATGAGAAAACGTGTGTTCTCTTTTAATCATCCCCTAGACCAGTGGTCCTCAACCCTCCTAATGCTGTGACCCCTTAATACAGTTCCTCATGTTGTGGTGACCCCCGACCAAAAAGTTATTTTCATTGCTACTTCATGATTGTAATTTTCTACTGTTAGGAGTTGTACTGTAAATATCTGTGTTTTCCGGTGGTCTTAGGAGACCCCTGTGAAAAAGTCGATTGACTCGCCACCGCCAACACTCGCATCCTGTCATCCCAGGGGTCACTTGTTGAGAACCACTGCCCTAGACATTAGTGGGGACACCTGGATGTAAGTCACACTGTGGGGGTTCTATACATTCATGGTCTCTGTTTCACATAGAGCTTACTACACAGTAAGTGCTGGAATAGCATCACCGTATATACAGCATGAGTGCCTGGCGGTCTCAACAGTAGGAAGGTGGGTATTTGTCCCAGATAGAAGCCCAGTCTGTCCCTAGGCAGCTGCAATGACAGCTCCTTTACTAGTTGGATATCCAAGATCTGGTTCCTGCCATGTAACTTGGAATTATTATTATTCAAGTTTTCTTCAGAAACAGAAACTTTTCCTCTAAGAAGAGTCCTGCTTGACTTCCTGACTAATCTGTTTTCTCCACAGTGTCTGTGTTTCACTGATGGGAAGACAGTGGCCCCAATGCCCCCAGCACAGGATCACAAACGATTGCTGGATGGAGATCAGGGCCCCAACACAGGGGGGATGGGAGCCTATTGCCCAACACCTCAGGTACTGTATACTATCACTAATCAGCAGTCTGGCTGTCTTTCAAATGGGAAGTCACCTCTTTGGGTCTCTAATAACCGCTTCTGAAAGGCTTTGAGGAACTAACAGCCAATCTAAGAAACAGGAACTACGATGAGGACTGACTATATCCTCTCCCAGCTTGTGTACACTCGTATTTTAATCTCGTGAGACCTAAAGTTATTCTCTTCCTCTCGGGATCCAGGGCCCAGCACATAAAGCAGATATGTATATGTAATGAGTTGAGATCCAGGACAAGCCATAATTGTGCTCTCTCTACTTCAGACTGGCAGGCGATAGTCCCAATTTCTGGGTAGTTTTGTGTAACAAAATCTGCATTAGCCAGATGTGCTGCACGCCTTTAATCCCAGCACCCAGGAGGCAGAGACTGAAGGACCTCTCGGTTCAAGGACAGCCAAGGCTACACAAAGAATCCCTGTCTCAAAAAAAAAAAAAAAAAAAAAAAAAGGAGAAAAGAAATCTCCATTATTGAAATAGAATTGATTAGCTCTCTAGAAATCATTTTTATTTGTTCTAGGACAGCCTGGGCTACATAGTGGGACCCTATCTTGAAAAAAGGCAAAGCATCTTTTTATAGGTTTCAGTAATAGTGACTTTTGAGTCTGTAAGCCTATTTTCCACAATTGCATTTCCACATATGCATAATTTCCACATATGCATAAATATGTAGGCTTAAAATTTGCATGGTCTATACTAGAAGAATACACTGAGGAGCATGAGGAGGGGAGAGAACTCTTCATTTTAGCCTTATGTCTGAGGAAGCTTTAAGTGAGGTACTTGAAGGTGCATATTTTTCAGCCCTAGTGAGGTGGACTGGCGATCGCCACTGGTACACTGAGAGGAAGTGAGGGGCCTGTCCTTCTGTCCTTGACACCATTTACTGGGCTCAGAGCCTTAGTGTTCTGATGTGTGTGGTGAAGTCGCCAGGAAAAGTGGAATAGACAGACACCAGCGTTGGCCACAAATGTGTCCTTGAGTAGGAAACATTTCTCTCTTAGAGTTCTTTCCTGTTTTGTAAGATAAGGGCCATTGTGAGGGTGTTCTGTTTTGTCTCTCTGTGGCCCTGGCTGGCGAGGAACTCTGTGTAGGCCAGGCTGGTCTCAAACTCACTATCTACCTTCCTTTGCCTCCCAGGAGTTAGGATTAAAGGAGTACACCTCCATACCCAGCCTGAAACAATTTTTTTTTTTTTTTTTTTTTTTAGAAAAAAAATTACATTTCAATGTTTCTGTGTGTTCCCCAGGTTCCTAAAGATTTGTTACTGAAAATTAAAAACACTATTCTTCAGAGAACCGTAGATGGCATGCAGCAGGAAGGTGTGCCTTACACAGGTAAGCAGGCTGGCAAGGATCGTTATATAGGAATGTTCTGCTTTGCCTGGGACCTTGTTCTCTTTCTACAACTTTATTAAAATGGTTAGTATTAGAAGCTTATAGACAGTCTAGGACGTGGCGGGGAGGGTCATGGTTTGGTTGGTAGAACACCTGCCTGGCCTACATGAAGCCCTGGCTGGGTTCTATCTCTAGGACCATACACTTGGATATGGTGGGGCACACCTGTAATCCCAGTACCTGGGATATGGAGGCAGGAGGATCAGAAGTTCAAGACTGTCCTCAACTACAAAATGAGTTCAAGTTCAACCTGAGATATGTGAGACTTTGTCTCAAAAAAACAGTTCATAGTCTAGGTGTTATAGTTATAATGCAATGTTGTCATTACATCATTACAGACTTCCTGTTTCTCTCTCTCTTCTCTCTCTCTCTCTCTCTCTCTCTCTCTCTCTCTCTCTCTCTCTCTTTTTAATAAAGGAATTCTCTATGCTGGTATCATGCTGACCAAAGATGGCCCAAAAGTTTTGGAGTTTAATTGCCGTTTTGGTGATCCAGAATGCCAAGTGGGTAACAATAAATAAAATACTCCCTGGTATGGTGGTATGTGTCTGTAATCCCAATACTTAGAGGCAGAGGCAGATAGATCTCTGAGTTCAAGGATGGCCTAGGCTACAGAGAAAGACTCTGTCTTTAATAATAATAATAATAATAATAATAATAATAATAATAATAATTTTTAGAAGGAAAGCATTGTTTTGTTCTCACAGTTTATCAGTCTTGAAATAATTGCTTTGGGGAACATTTTGGTTGCTATCCCAGTGAATAAAGTGGAAGAAATAAATAAAGGGAGGGCTATTAAACTTCATCTCATCTACCATATTGATTCTGTTCTTCCAGGTAATCCTCCCACTTCTTAAAAGTGACCTTTATGAAGTGATTCAGTCCACCTTAGATGGCCTGCTGAATACATCTCTGCCTGTTTGGCTAGAAAACCATACTGCCATAACTGTTGTCATGGCCAGTAAAGGGTATCCTGGAGCCTATACCAAGGGTGTGGAGATCACAGGTGAATGAATAGTGGCTAAGAGGTTGGGTTACAGTGGAACCGTGACTGGTGGTACAGCAGGCTCCTTCCGTGTGAATGAGCAGCGAGCACCTTTTCCTCCTACCGGTCTAAAACCATCGGACCCTGGAGAGATTCTTGACCCCAAAGCCTAGTGTATGTAAAGAACTGCCGTTTATTTCCTTTCCTGCACCAGGAAACGTGAGTAACCCAGTCAGGTTTCCGGAGTAACCCCGCTGCAGCCTTGCACTTCCACCTTCCCAGAGCCAGGGTGGTAGTGGCTGTGAGAGAGAACGTTGGCATGAGTCAGCTTTTGAGGACATGAGCTCTGCTTCATGCGGTTTGGCCCTTAGAGTACCGCCGCGTGCGGGGTCACGGTTTCTGTGGCAGAATTCCAAGTCTGAAAGGGCCAGTTTCTCCCCTTGCCCCGTTTTTAACAGGTCAGGAGGTAGCTGCTTGAATGGCATTAGTCTGTGTAGAAATGAGATTGAGGCGCCAGACAAGTCATGCTTTGTGGCCAAAGACCTCTGTGGTCCCTGGCATCCTGTAGCGTAGCGTTTATGTGTTTGTTTCAAGAACTTTATTTATTCTCTTGCCCAGAAAAATAAGCAAGAAGTCTATCATCTTGCAACCTCAATGTCAGGAATTGTTTGCTTGTGAACAAGAGAACAGAGAAATGAGGTTGAGCCAAGAGCCTTTGTATTGATGAAATCTCCCCTGAGAAGTGTAACAGTGATTCCAGTCAAGCAGTATTGGACAAACGAGCGGCCGTAAAGTTTGTGCTGTCAGAACGCTCAGAGAAACCTTGGCTAACATTACCACAGCTGCTCTGGGGAGGGCGGGGGGGAGACTGCCGGTGAGAGAGGGCTGTGTTAGAACTGGCTGTTTCACATGTTACAAACAGTCTCGTTCTCATCTTCAAACCTCTTGTGAAGAAACTTTAACTATGCCTGCCCCATTGGAACTAAGGCTTTGTTCTGTTTTTTTCTCATTGCCCAGAAACTGGAGTTTTTAAAATAGGACCACAGCACAGGATGAAGGTTATTTCATACCTTTGTTGCAGGGCATGATGGTGTACGCCTTTAGTCCTGGGACTTGGAAGGCAGAGGCAGGCAGATCACTGAGTTCGAGGCTAGCCTGGTCTACATAGTGAAGCCCCTGTCTCAACAAACAAACAACCGCTTTGTTCACTCTGCTTTTTACAGGGTTTCCTGAGGCCCAGGCTTTAGGACTCCAGGTATTCCATGCGGGCACTGCTCTTAAAGATGGCAAAGTAGTGACCAGCGGGGGCAGAGTCCTCACGGTAACAGCCGTCCAGGAAAATCTGGTGTCAGCCCTTGAAGAAGCCAGGAAAGGCCTCGCTGCTATAAAGTTTGAGGGAGCAGTTTATAGGAAGGACATTGGCTTCCGTGCTGTGGCCTTCCTGCAGCGGCCCAGGTAAAAGTTCCCTGGGAGACAGTCGGGCAAGGTTCAGAACTGGCCTGCGTGGCTCTGGAGGAAGTTCTCCTGGCCCTACGCCGTCATCCTGTAGTCTGTGGAGCTGACTGGATCTTGGTTTGTATTTTGTTGGAATCTTAACTATTAAAGGCTGAGACAAGAAGGGCATCTCAAAATTGAGGCCATTCTATAGTAAGGCTTTACATGTCTGCCCCCCACCCCCACCCCCCCAAAAAACTGATCACTGATCAAAGCAATAGTTGAGTAAATGGGAAACTCTTCTTGGCAATAGCTTATCTTTGACAGTTTGTCAAGATTGCAGTGATGGAGACTTAACCCGTGAGTCATTGTGTAGTTAAACATTCTTGAGCTTGAGTCACGGATCCTGGTTTGTCCTTTAGCTATTACTTGAATGTGTTTTTAATTACTGATTCATTTATTAACAGATATTTCCTTATGAAATAAATAAATCTGGTTGCCACATGAGTGTTTTGATTTTTTTTTTTAAATATCACATAGTATCACATTGCTTTTATTTAGTTTTTCAGTGAGTGTGTGGGGTGTATGTGTATGGTGTGAGTGTTTTGCCTGAGTGTATGCATTTGCACCACATGTGCCCTCGGAGATCAAAGAGGGCATTAGGTCCCATGGAACTGGGCTCAGGGATGGCTGTGAGCCACCATGTGGGTGCCAGGAACCAAACCCAGATCATCTGCAAGAGCAACAAGTACTCCTAACCACTGGGCCATCCAAAAAAAATAATAATAATAATTTTTAGCACTAGCTTACATTATAGCATGAGTGAAAGACAGGTTTTTAAACCCTTCTGTAATATAGTACACTAAAATACTGTGCCAACTCATAGAAATTCTCTACCTTAAGACACTGAAATTTGGTTTGGTTTTTATGTTTGGTTGGTTGATTTGGTTTTGTCTTTTTAAACCAAGTTGCACCACAACACCCTGGCTAGCCTGGAAGTCACAGAGAACTTGCTATCATCCCCAGCAAGAAACTTACTGTTGATTGGTTGGTTAGTTGGTTGGATGGTTGGGTTGTTTTTATTTTGGTCTTTCTGAGACAGGGTTTCTCTGTGTAGCCCTGGCTGTCCTGGAACTCAGAGATCCGCCTGCCTCTGCCTCCACCCCCCCAGTACTGGGATTAAAGATGTGTACCACCGCCACTTAAATCTTAACTGTAGTCTGAGTTCTTCAAGATGAAAAAAGTGAGAAGTCACAATGCCAGCTGTTACCTGTAGGTTTTGTGTCCTGTATGAGAGTGACCCTGGACTGCAGGCACTGAGCTGGTTAGCAGTCCTCAAGTTCCCTAGCAGCTTGTCTTAAAACATTTCTGCATCTGTCGCTGCATCCCAGTAAGCCAATCTCTCATTTTTCAAGGGGGAACTAATAAATTTACAATGCCATTCACAGCCTTGACTTCTGCGTGACAGACCTGTGCTTTTATAAAGCCATATCGGTCATGTATCTCCGGCCCTGAGCCATGAGAACTGATAGATGGCACCGTGGGGCAGGAAGCACTCCTGCTTTGGGGGGATTTTTTTTTTTTTTTAATTTGGTTTGGCATTTCATTCCTACTCAACTGAAGTTGGCTGGAGAATAGATGATGTAAAGCGCTCTATTTAAAAATAGAAGGGGCCAGGCAAGGTCCTTGTCTGTATGTCCGCACTGGAGGGGCTGAGACTGCAGTATTGGGAGTATGAGGCCAGGTTAAGCTGTTCCGGAAGAAAAAGATAGAATGGTGGTGTGCAACTGAGAGTCAGGACTGGAGAGTTCCCGTGGGACAGATACACAAAGTTTCCATTTTACTAGGTGAGAAAAAAATGGGAGGTGGTGATCCTGTACCAAATTGTGCCACTCAGTTGACCAGTACACTTAAAAGTGGCTAAGATGGCAAATTGTGTATTTTACTACAATTTAGAAAAAAATTCAAGCCAGGTGTGGCAACTGGGAAGGATGAGATACACATTTCAGTTCCTAGTGTCTGCTCTAGAACACTTATATCCAAATCTGTGGGGTACAGGCCCTGACTTAAAACATTTTGAGCAACTTACTGGATATGAAAACCAAGTGAAATGTCCTCTGCTATTTTTTTTTCCTTTACAAACTCGTGTGTGTGAGTGTGTGTGTTCCCATGTGTGGCCATATGTGAGTGTGTACCTACATGTGGAGGCCTGAGGTTGATATCAAGAGTCATCTCTACTCTTCCCCCTTATCCTTTGAGAGAGGATCTGTCAGTCTAACTCAGCTCCCTGGTCTGGCTAGTCTCCAGCCAGCTTGATTGGTGATCCCCTATCTCCACTTTCCCAGGATGGAGTTATAGGCAGGCAGCCATATCCATCCAGCATTTCTATGGCAAGTGCTTTATCCACTGAGCTATTTCCCTAGCCCATACGTGTGTTGTTTGTTTTGTTCGAAATAAAAATGTTTGTCCCTGCTGGGTGTGGTGTTGCAAGCCTTGAATCCCAGCAGAGGCAGAGGCAAGCAGATCTCTGAGTTCCAGGACAGCCTGAACTACATAGAGAGACCCTCTCAAATAATAATTATCCCTGACATTAAGGTGAAATCTTAGTTTTCATTTTCATTTCCTTAGGGGCCTGACTTACAAGGAATCTGGGGTAGACATTGCAGCCGGAAATATGCTGGTTAAGAAAATTCAGCCTTTAGCAAAAGCCACCTCCAGACCAGGTAACTTAGACCCTGTACTCGGCAGATAGATTAGTGGTATTGGGAATTGATTTGGGCCTTCCATTTAGCTGAGGAAAGTTTTTCAAATTATTGCTAGATGTCCTCTTAAGTCATTCTTAAGCCAAGCACATCATCTCCTGCCTTCTTGATCAGTTTTGTGTGCACGTGGGCTCTTTTCCCACTCTCAGCAAATGTAGCTCTTATATTAGCCATTGTCAGGAAGAGAGTTGGAATATTCATGTTGGACTCATCGATTAAAATGCAACAAGTAACTCGTCTCCTGTCCAACAGGCTGCAGCGTTGACCTTGGAGGCTTTGCCGGTCTTTTTGATTTGAAAGCAGCTGGTTTCAAAGATCCTCTTCTGGCCTCTGGAACAGATGGTGTTGGGACTAAACTGAAGGTAATCAGACACTCGAGATTCAAGGCTTTGTGAAAGAGAAAGGAGACTTGGTCTTTCAAATGACTTTTATGTTTATCAAGTAGCCATTTCTTAACAGCATGCATGCGCTGGAAAGAGCCCTGGCGGCTTACCGTTTATTTTTACCGTGTAGCTCGGGCACACATTTTGAGACAGCAGTGTTGGGGTTCCGTTGTTAAGAGGAGTAGGAAAGGGGTGTTGCTGCATAACCTGTCCTCGTCTGAGGTGTTCTGAGCGGAGAGCAGCCAGTCAGCAGTGGTGGGAGCTGATCTCTGGGTGAGCTGACGAGATGAAGGCGGCGCTGATCCCCGGTGGGCTTGTCTGTTTTCTGCAGATTGCCCAGCTGTGCGGTAAGCACGACACCATTGGTCAGGATTTGGTCGCCATGTGTGTCAACGACATCCTAGCCCAAGGAGCAGAGTCCCTCTTCTTCTTAGACTACTTTGCCTGTGGAAAGCTTGACCTCAAAACGACTGAAGCTGTGGTTGCTGGAATTGCTGAAGCTTGTGGACAAGCTGGCTGTGCTCTCCTGGGTATGATCCATTGACCCACGGGTCCTCCACTGCCTGTCGGTCATGTAGAACTTAATGGGATTGCCGTCGCGGAGGAGACTTTAGATCACAAAACAGGAAAAGGAAATGTAGATAAAACGACTTGCGATCATCTTAGACCCTGTCCCCAGTCCCATACTCCTGAACTGCCAGACAGGCTATCTTCCTCCTCTGTCCACCTCCCAGCTGGGCCTAAAACAGGGAAGATGGTCTCCTAGAGTTGCATATGTTAAACTATAGTTCCCCTCAGAAGAGACATAAAGAATAAAATGTAACCTGGGTTTTATAGACATAGTTTAACCACATACGCGGGTGGAGGGGTTTTAACTATTTCTTCTGTTACATGTCAGGGTTGGTGTAGTGGTGTATACCTACAATCCTGGCACTCGGAGGCTGAAGCAATATTACTGAGAGTTTGAGCCAGCCTGGGCTACATAGCAAGACTCTTGTCTCAATAGAAACATTCACTGCTATGTCTATAGACAAATCAGATCTCAAGACCAAAAATTGCCATTCAACTTTTTTTTGTTTTATTTGTTTTGTTTTTCAAGACAGGGTTTCTCTGTATAACAGCCTGGCTGTCCTGGAACTTATAGAGGTCCACCTGCCTCTGCCTCCCGAGTGCTGGGACTAAAGGCAAGCACCATTAAGCCTGGCTAATTTCAAACATTTTTACAATACAGTTTCTAAGTTGGAGTCTGCTGCCTCCCCCTCCTCTCTATCTTCATATGATGGGAACACAGCGCTGTGCTCGTGAGGGTCTGCTGCCTCCCCCTCCTCTCTATCTTCATGTGATGGGAACACAGTGCTGTGCTCGTGAGAGTCTGCTGCCTCCCCCTCCTCTCTATCTTCATGTGATGGGAACACAGCGCTGTGCTCGTGAGGGTCTGCTGCCTCCCCCTCCTCTCTATCTTCATGTGATGGGAACACAGTGCTGTGCTCGTGAGAGTCTGCTGCCTCCCCCTCCTCTCTATCTTCATGTGATGGGAACACAGCGCTGTGCTCGTGAGGGTCTGCTGCCTCCTCCTCCTCTATCTTCATGTGATGGGAACACAGCGCTGTGCTCATGAGGGAGGGAGGATATATGGAGTGGGGCAGTTCTGTGCTATTATCTGAAAGATGGAGTGATTGTAAAACTAACTAAGCGGCTGGAGACACGGCTCAGCAGTTAAGAGCACTTGCTGCTCTTCCAGAGGACCTGGGTTTGATTCCCAGAGCCCACATGGCAGTTCACTGTAACTCCAGTTCCAGGGGATCCAGTGTCTTCTCTGTCCTCTATGGGTACCCGGCACGTACATGATACATGCAGGCGAAACACTCATCCACATAAGCTATCAATCATTTTTTTAAAATCAAACCTGTGAAAGCTCTTCTGAACTCACACTACTGTAGACACGTTGTTAAATCCAACTGAGCATTGGCTGTCGGCGTCTTTTTGAAGGCCTGCAGAGGTGTGGCCTCATCACTGTATGCATTAGTGCTCTCCGTAGATGTCAGCAGCACGCAGTATGGGATGTAGCTACACACCAGCTGTCGGTGTTAAATGTAACTTGTCTGTCACTGTCTGAGATCCGTGAGGATCACAGTTTGTCCTTGTCTCACCAGGTGGGGAGACCGCGGAGATGCCCGACATGTACCCCCCTGGCGAGTATGACCTTGCCGGGTTTGCTGTGGGCGCTATGGAGAGGGACCAGAAACTCCCTCAGCTGGAAAGGATCGCCGAAGGGGATGTTGTTGTTGGAGTAGCTTCCTCTGGGCTTCACAGCAACGGCTTTAGCCTTGTGAGGAAGATTGTGGAGAGGTCTTCTCTCCAGTACTCCTCTCCAGCGCCTGATGGCTGTGGTGATCAGACTCTAGGTAAACCAACTCTTGCTGTCCTTCCTGCAGCTACCGCAGGGGTAACCGAGTACCTGAAATGGAAGGACTCCACTGACCTGCCGTTTTCCTGCCTGGGTGACATTCCAGAACTCATGTGCTACGCAAGGCCCCTTCCAGTCATCGTCCAGTTCAGAACTGTTTTTAGGTTTGGGTTTCGAATGTGTGGGCTAAGTCTGTATCCCTCCAATCCCCAGGGGACCTGCTTCTAACCCCAACCAGGATCTACAGCCGTTCGCTGCTGCCTGTCATCCGTTCTGGCCATGTCAAAGCCTTGGCTCACATTACTGGAGGGGGGTTGCTGGAGAACATCCCCCGAGTCCTGCCTCAGAAGCTTGGAGTAGATTTAGGTGAGCTCACCAACGGAATTGTCTGATTTACAGAAGAAAAAACATGTACTGTGGATAGTGAGTGCACATATGGTGTTTCTCTCTACAGCCCTGGCTGTCCTAGAACACACACACACTCTCTCCCTGTAGACCAGGCTGGCCTTGAACTCATGGAAACCTGCCCTCTGCTGGAATGCTGGGATTAAGGCCTACGCCACTGTATATAGCCTCTTGCCATGTTTTTTTAGTGCATTCTATTGTGTTTTGACTATGATCTATCACATGAGGTCAAGTGTGGCATTTTTCACTTTAGCATCATGGTGACATTCAAAAAATTTCATATTTTTGAAGTATGGATGTTCAACCCATATAGCCATATTCTTGAGAGCCTTTTTCATGGTTTTAGTTGCAGGCAGTCTCACTGTGTAGTCCAGGCTGGCCTTAAGCTTTCTGTCTCGGCTTCCCTGGGGATTACAGGCGTGCCCCAGTGTGCCCAGCTTCCTTCTTTTTCCCTCTTCATAAACGCTTCTTTGCTGAACTAAGAGCTTGGCACTCTGACTTCCTATTTAATGTATTGTCTACATCTGCTTTTCATGGTAGCACCATTTTAATGGAGGAGTATTCCATTTTATGTATGTACTACTGTTTGATTTTACATGGCTGTTGACTTTTGACCATTGAGGGGGTCATGGTAAGCATTTGTGATGGCTGAGTCTTCTGGACTTCTCCAAGTTCATAGTGGAATTAAACCAAATGGGGGCTGGAGAGGCGTCTCAGCAGTTCAGAGCACTTGTTGCTCTTGCAGAGGACCCACATGGCTGCACACAACCATCCCTAACTCCAGTTCCAGGGAATCTGACCCCTCTTCCATCAGACCAGGTGCTCTGGAGGCAGATGGGGCTCCAGGAGTTCAAGGCTAGCCTGTCTACATAAGTGAGTTTCAGGTCAGCTAGGACTATAGAATGAGACAAACAAAAACTGAGCCAGGTGGTGATGTCACATGCTTTACTCCCAGTACTCGGGAGGCAGAGGTAGGCAGATGTCTGTGAGTTCGAGGCCAGTCTGATCTACAAAGAGAGTTACCGGACAGCCAGGACTGTTAGACAGAGAAACCCGTCTCAAAAAAAAAACAACTTGGGGACGGAAGGGTTTATTTATTTCACCTTAACAACTCTCAGGTCTCACAGTCCATCACTGTGTAGTCAGGGCAGGAGCTCCAGGCAGGAACCTGGAGATGGTAACTGAACCAGAGAGCACAGAGGATGGTGCTTACTTGGCTTGTTCCCGTGGCTCTTGTTCCCCGTGGCTTGCTCAGCCTGCCTGTGTTTCGTTTGTTAGTTGGTTGTTGGTTGTTTTTTGTTTGGTTGGTTGGTTTTTTGTTTTTGTTTTTTTGTTTGTTTGTTTTTGAGACAGGGTTCCTCTATGTAGCCCTGGGTGTCCTAGAACTCACTCTAGACCAGGCTGGCCTTGAGCTCATCTGCCTGCCTTGGCCTCCCGGTGCTGGGATTAAGGCCTGCACCACCAATGTCTAGTCCAGTTGAGCCTGTTTTCTTACTTTACCGAGGACCACCTGCCCACTGCCGTGGCACCACCCTTGGTGACCCGGTCCTCCCACATCAATCACTAAGAGAGTCTCCCCCAGACCTGCCTGTAAGCAAGGGCGTTTCCTCCCTTGTGAGTTTCTTCACAGGTCACTCTAGCTTGTGTCTAGTTGGCAAAAATAATCTGACAAAAGCTAAATTCTCTTTCTTTAGAGACATTCTAAATTCAGTATAGTTTTTTTTTTTTTTTTTTTTTTTTTGGTTGGGGGGGGTGGTTTGGTTTGGTTTAGTTTTTTCAAGACAGAGTTTCTCTGTGTAGTTTTGGTATCTGTCCTGGATCTCACTCTGTAGACCAGGCTGGCCTCGAACTCACAGAGATCTGCCTGGCTCTGCCTCCTGAGTGCTGGGATTAAAGGCTCAGTAGTTTTTGTAAATCAAATCTTATAACCTGTACACTAAAATTATCCACGTTACTTCATTACTGATGAATTCTGTGCCTGTGTATATAAATAAGCCTTTCCTGATGCGCCCGGTAAGAGTTGTGATGTACAGCTTGTGACAGAGGAGGAGCTAAAGTCAGCTCAGAGCCTAAATTTTAGAAGAAATGAAAGGAACCAGGTATTTATCAGAAAGCTCTCTCTAGCAGAACTGCCCTTTGAGTAGTTCTGCATGGTGTTTAGGGTGCGGCTTATCATACTAGACCCAGCCAAACATTTATAGAGGACGGCATGCCCAGTCCCTGTGGGAACCAGTGACTAGCACATCTAGACCATGGGGAGGTTCTAAAGAGCCAGGAAGTTAAGGAAACAGAGAACCTGCCTCCTAAGTGTCAGCACTGACAAAATACTAATCTGAAAGGACCATTGATAGTTTTACTCTACACAAAATAGCAGAGTCTGGCTATGACTTGTTTTTGTATTCTCTGTATGGAACAATAGAGTAATCGGGCAACTCTTGCTTATTTTGAGATGCTTGCACCTGGAAGATCCCCAAGGTCTTCTCGTGGTTACAGCAGGAAGGACAGCTCTCTGAAGAGGAAATGGCCAGAACCTTCAACTGTGGGGTTGGAGCTGCCCTGGTGGTGTCTAAGGACCAGGCAGACCAGATTCTGCATGACATTCGGCAGCGCCAGGAGGAAGCCTGGGTGATAGGCAGTGTCGTGGCATGTCCTGAAGGTAATAGCTCCTTGTTGGCTTTTAAGTTTAGCCGTTGCCAAAGCATCTGTCTTGACCCAGGTGTGTCTCCTGGGAGTGTTCGCTGATGCCCAGCTACACTGCCCAGGATTCTGTCCCTGGATAACGTCACTACACAGACACCTCCCAGTTCTGCCTGGAGGTTAAGCTCGAACACCCTGACCGGTCCTGTGTGTTGGTCAGGCCCCTGTCAGAAGTGCTAGCATTTCACAGGGTGGCAGATAGTCATTCGGATAGCTAACAGTGATAGTCACAGTGATTGTTCCCTGGCTTCTGTCTGCCTTTCTGCTCTGCGGCACAGGTCTTGTTTTCAGGCAGGTTTTCCCGTGCTGGACAGTGAGACCCTTCAGCTTACACTGCAGGAGGAAGAAGCCTTCCCTTCCTCACACCAGCTTATTTCAGTCCCGCGTGGCCTCCCAGGAAGCCAGGGGTCAGAGCACCCTGGGAAGGGCTCACTAGTGGGTTGAGGGGCCGTGGAGAACATAGGCAGGCAGCATTTTACATGGCTGTGCCTCAGTGCACTGGTGTGTTCTTCTGTAATTCTGTATGTTCACCTTCAGTGTGTTCTTAAAAGGGAGAAATGGTAATGTTAGTTACCCTGGTGTTTTAGTTCCTGTATGCCTTACTTTCAGAATAAAATACAATCAAGTTTTCTTATGATAGTTTTCTGTTATTCCTGTTAACTCATGGCTGTTGTTTACTTTTTTATGCATATAATTGAACTGAAGATTCCCCTCGTGTCAGAATCAAGAATCTGATCGAAACCATGCAAATAAATGGGTCAAAGATGACAAATGGCTTCCAGAGAAGTAATTTCCCTGCCCACCAAAAGAAGGCAAGAGTGGCTGTCTTAATATCTGGAACAGGTAAGGCATGGCCTCTCCCTACCACAGAGCTGTAGAGCTCTCCCTCCACCGCCATTCACACAGATGTTACCTATGTTTCAGTATGCTCTTTTTATTTATTTATTTGTTTATTTATTTATTTATTTATATATTATGTATATAGTGTTCTGCCTGCATGTATGTCTGCACGTCAGAAGAGGGCGCCAGATCTCATTACAGATGGTTGTGAGCCACCATGTGGTTGCTGGGAATTGAACTTAGGACCTCTGGAAGAACAGCCAGTGCTCTTAACCTCTGAGCCATCTCTCCAGCCCCAGTATGTTCTTAAAAGTGAGAAATGGCAAATGTTACTAACCTGGTATTTAGTTCCTGTATGTCTTTCAGAATCAGATGCAGTATTCTGAAGTTGCTTTTATCAAAAGTGAGAGCCCTGGGTAGAAGAGCATCGTGCTCTGTCAGATGGCTGTGGCGTGGCTCTGTTGTTTGCTTTTAGAACCCCCCCACACCCCTGTCACCCAGACTGAGCTGGCCGCGGCCATTCTGGTGCAGGGATTTAGGCGTGCTCTGACTGTTTTCCCGAGGGAGCACTGCTCTGAACAATGTGAGTAAACTCGCTAGGCCCCGAGCATCCCTTCAGATTCTAGCCCCAGTTCCATGGTCGCTCTACGGGGTCATCGTACGTTCGAGTGTATTTTAGCTCTGGTTTGTGATAAAGCAGAGAGGCCATCCTGAGGAGCGAGGGCAGTGTGAGGAGGCCTGGGCTTCCAGACTGGGAGCTCATTTTTCCCGTTTCCAGGATCGAACCTCCAAGCACTCATAGACAGCACCCGGGATCCAAAGAGCGCCACACACATTGTTGTTGTCATCTCCAACAAGGCTGGGGTCGCGGGCTTAGACAAAGCCCAGAAGGCTGGCGTTCCCACCAGAGTGAGTTCCTGCGGAAAACAGCTTTCCTGCGGGCTGCGCCTGGCTGTTGGCTGTTCAGCCCGGAGCCTCGGGTGCACCACTGAGCCACACCACCAGCCCCTGCAGACTGTACTTAAACGCATGCTCTGCTTTCATGGGGCCCTGTATGTGGTTGTGAAATCGTGGAACTTCCCTTTTGGGGTGGTGCTGGGTCTGCTGTTCTCCATCCTTCCCGTTCCTCAACTATCCCTCTAGTGGGTACATCTTCACCACTGAAGTGTGGTCTCTGTGAAGGTTATTTCTCTTTTCCTGTTACAGGTAATTAACCATAAACTATACAAAAGTCGGATTGAATTTGACAATGCTGTTGACCATGTCCTGGAAGAGTTCTCTGTAGACATAGTCTGTCTCGCGGGATTCATGAGGATTCTCTCTGGCCCTTTTGTCAAAAAATGGGATGGTAAGCAAATGCCGTTTGACATTCCATTGGGAGGTCAGCTGAAAATGGACGCGAGGGATCGGCTTCCCAGGCGATCCTCAGAAGGGAAGATTTTACCGTAGACTGTATTAGTTCCCTCTGCTTCGGTCGAGGCCCAGACTGAGTTACAGACCAGGTCACTGAGCTGCTGGCTGCTCTCACTAATCACCCGTGACTGCGAGGCCCGCTTCACTGTGAGAGAAGTGTCGGGAAGACCCTGTTCCTTGTTAGAGGTTTAGAGATGAGGAAAAGTGATGCTCAGTCCATCCCTGTGACCTGAGCGTCCTGAGGCCAAGATGGAGGGCTGCAGGTTCCAGGCCAGCCCGGTCAGTTAGGACACACTTCTCAAAAGCCAAGTGAAGGAAGGGGAGAGAAGGGAGAAGGAGCCTGGGTGTCCCAAGACGGGGAGAGGGCTGGGCAGAGATCGGCCTTGATGGGGTGTGTTTGAGGCCAGGTTGAAATCCAAGAGCTGGAGGCTGGAGGCCTCTCCGTGGTTAGGGGCACTTGTTGCTCTTGCAGAGGACCTGGGTAAAATTCCCCGCTCCATGACAGCTCACAGCCATCTGTAACTCCATTTCCAGGGGACCCAACACCCTCTTCTGGCCTCTTCAGGCACCAGGCACATTCATGGTGCACAGACAAACATGCAAGCAAAACACTTGTAAAATAAAATAATAATTAAAGAAAAAACAAGCCGGTAGCTGGGGTTTAGTTCTGCCTGGCATGTACATGCCCTGGTTTGATACCTTGTCCCACAGAAGGAAAAGCAAAGATTCATGCTCTCCTGTCAGGCACAGACAGAAGATAACAAGGAAGGCATTGTTGCTGAAAATGCATAAATGTCTACAGTCTGTTGATCCTTTTTTTTTTGCACTTTATTTACTTTCTTTGTGTGCATGGGGTGGTCAGGGCACCTCGGCTTGCTTGTGGTGGTTGGAGGGCAGTTCATAGGAGCGGGTGCTCTCCTTCCCCTGTAGGTCCTGGGGATTGAGTTCAGTCGTCAGCCTTTACCCCGTTCTTCCTTAAAAGCTCCTCCGACTGCATCCTGTTGTCAGTCTGTGCGAATGTGGGCTAATTCCCCCAGCTGAGTCTCTAAGGTAAACAGAGACGAGCACTTGTTCCTTTAGCAGAATAAACAAGAGCTAAAATTTCTGACCACTGCTTTTTGCTTTCTAGGGAAAATGCTCAACATCCACCCATCCTTGCTGCCTTCTTTCAAGGGTTCCAACGCTCACGAGCAAGTCCTGGAAGCTGGAGTCATGGTTACCGGGTGTACCGTACACTTTGTAGCTGTGAGTATGTTCTTTCCTACCAAACTTGCCTCTTGTGTCTGGATGCAGAACACTGGTTTGAAAACATCTGCTTCCTCTTCCAGGAAGATGTAGATGCGGGACAGATCATCCTACAAGAAGCCGTCCCTGTGAAGAGGGGCGACACCGTTGCGACCTTGTCTGAAAGAGTTAAAGTGGCAGAACATAAGATCTTCCCTGCAGCCCTCCAGCTGGTGGCCAGCGGGGCTGTGCGTCTGGGGGACGATGGCAAGATCCACTGGGCCAGAGAGCAGTGAGGCCTGACTCCGGAGGACGGCTGTTTGCTGGGTGCCTTCCGTCTTTTCATGGTGGTCTTGGCCCAGACTAAAATAGCTGCTAACAGAAGACTGTATCCACCAGGGGTGGTGACACACGCCTTTAATCCCAGCACTTGGGAGGCAGAGCCAGGCGGATCTCTGTGAGTTTGAGGTCAGCCTGGTCTACAGAGAGCTCCAGGACAGGCACCAAAACTATACAGAGAAACCCTGTCTCAAAAAAGACAAAAAGCAAAACAAAACAAAAAAAGACTGTAAACCTTACCTGTTACCATTTTTTAATAAACAGATTCATTAAAAACAAAACTTACTTAGCATTTTTTAAGGCATCCACAAGTGGGAGGGTCTAGGCCAATGTACTGAGTACATACGAACCCAGACAGGAGACCACCAACTTAGTGTCTACCACATTTTTCTGCTCCTAGAACTACCTGAATAAGCAATGGCCACACCCAGCACAAAGGCAGCCAGCCACCCTTGAACTGCCTGCCGATAGCTTGAGTGATGCACAACTGGATTCCTAGGGTACCTAGAGACCGGTGCCAGGTGGTAGTGGCACACACCTTTAATCCCAGCACTCAGGAGGCAGAGCCAGGCGGATCTTTGTGAGTTCCAGGCCAGCCTGGTCTACAGAGTGAGATCCAGGACAGGCACCAAAACGACAGAGAAACCCTGTCTCAAAAATAAATAAATAATTAAATAAATAAAATGTTTATTTTATGTATGAGTACTCTATCTGCACACATGCCTTTACTGCCAGAAGAGAGCATCAGATCCCTCTGAGGTGGTTATGAGCCACCATGTGGTTGCTGGGAATCAAACTCAGGTCCTCTGGAAGAGCAGCCACTGCTCTTAACCACTGAGCCATCTTTCCAGCCCATACTTTAAATTCAGAACAACAGCAAAGGGCTCCTAACAGCAGGAGATCATTAAACTGTAACCTCACGAAGAGTATACGGTTGAGGGTGCAGCTGAGCTACAACAGAGTAACAGATGCCCGGCTCCCCGCCTGGTGCAGGTGGGGCACATTAGGCCTGTGCCACTCACCATCACCCTTGGACTAGGAAGAAGCCTCCATCAGAGGGGTCTAAGTGCCATTAAACAGTGAACTAGTTCTGGAGACTTTCCAACACAGGAAATGCTGTGGGTTAGTAAAGTCACACACTAATAGAAACAATGTGAACTACTAAAAATCAGCATGTACTTATAATCTGAAAAGTTAAGAGTACTCAGTGTGATCCTCAGTACTGTAAGAATAAAAAGTGAATAAGTTAATGTTCCTGCTCTATTTCATGCTAATCTCCACCCCACTGTTTTCAAAGGACTGGCCTCCATGGAAGGTAACTGATCCCATGTCCCTAGAGAAGAATCCATGTGTCTAGATGCCTGAAAACAATATACCTTATACAGAGATGATACTAGTCAGAACTAGAGACTCCTGTTGTCTGGTCTGTGATAGAGCATGATGCTAATATTCCTTCTCAGGGGAAGAGGAAGCAATGTCTGCCTTCTCCTAAGGTCCCAAACCCAGACTAGATCCTGCCAAAGTTCACTGCGGGGCATCAGTGAGCTTACTGGCATCCTTACAGAGCATAGATGGAGAGGTACTGGAAGGGTGTGCATGCTCCTCCCACAGCTGGAACGTACCCAGCAGGGGTGAGGGCTTCTGTAACTGCACAGATGGACGCCCGCCCTCTCCTCCTGTCTTCCCTGGCCTGGAGACCCAAGCCCCTCCCCCCCAGGCCACCTGCAGTTCAGGCCGAGTTGCATACACACAACAGGTCTTGGGACACTCCCCTCCCCCAGGAAGGGATGTGAACAGTCAACAAGCCCAGATAGGATAATCCTTTGCAGGTGCGCACAACTAACTGAACTCCCAAGATGGAGGGTGCTTGGCTGGGTTGACAGTCACACACAAGAGTATTATTTAGACACGCTGAATGTGAGCAGCCATTGGAGTGTCATGATAAAAAGGAAAATTAGACTATGAAGATGTCACTGAGTTAGTAAGTATGGGTATTTATCTCATTACGGAGATCACTTGGTTCTTTTTCTGCTCAGAACTGAGTAAATCCACCTTTGATTACACATTTTGTTCTGGCAGAAGGCTGTGGTAGGGTAGGAGTGTTTCTTGTTTCTCTTTCTTTCTTCTTTCTTTCTTTCTTTCTTCTTCTTCTTTTTTTTTTTTTTTTTTTGTTTTTGTTTTTGTTTTTGTTTTTTGATGTTTCGAGACAGGTTTCTTTGTGTAGCCCTGGCTGTCCTGGAACTCACTCCCTAGACCAGGCTGGCCTTGAACTCACAGAGATTCACCTGACTCTGCCTCCCGAGTGCTGAGATTAAAGGCCTGTGCCACCACTGCCCCAATGGAGTGTCTCTTAATAACTAGTGTTCATACATTCAGCCGAAGGAAAAGGATTTAGTTCCCAAAGGTTAAGTAAGACAGATGTTCTAAAAAGGACTATTAAAGTTTCCAAGTGAGTTATTTCATGACCTTTAAATACTCCTCAAATTTTTAAGTTACTGTCTTAATTAATTAATATACGAACATTAAGTTATTCAGGGGGCTAGTGAGATGGCTCAGCCCATAAAGGCTCTTGCCTTCAAGCCTGACGACTTGAATTTGGTCCCCAGGTTTCACATGATAGAAGGAGGCAGCCAACTCTACAGGCATGCACCTTAACACATGCATGTCCTCCTGAACCACACATTAATAAATAAAAGGTGTGATCGATTCTTCAAAGCCAGACATGGTGGCGCACACCTTTAAACCCAGCACTCAGGAGGCAGAGGCATGTGGATCTCCGAGTTCGAAGCCAGCCTGGTCTACAGAGTTCCAGGGCAGCCAGAGTTACAGAATGAGAGCTATCTGTAAGTAAGCTATTAAAGTGCAACATATTATTTAATAATGAAGTTTAATAGCTAATCCTTCCTTGTTACTTTTTTCACCAGAAGTAGAAAATAATGCAAAAAAGGAGGTTCTTGGGCATTATCACTCATTTTTTAAAAAAATTTTTGGGGAATGGGGTATGGTAGCACATGCCTTCAATCCCAGCATTCTAGAGACATGGGAGATCCCTGAGTTGAAGGCCAGCCTGGTCTACAGAGCAAGTTCCAGGATAGCCAGGACTGTATAGTGAGATCATGTCTCAAAACAAAAAAAAAAAAAACCAAAAAACTAAATAACAAAAAGTAAACCGTTAAATCAGCTTACATGGTTTTCAGATACCATGATCTTGGTTTCGGTTTTCAAATTTGCTTGTAGATAGGATCTCGTGTTACCCAAGCTGACCTCAGTTCACTGTGGTCAAAATTCACCTCTTGATCTCTGGCCTCCACCTCCCAGCGCCTGAAGTATAAGGGACTTTCCCCAAACGCATATATGTTTTAAGTTTTTCTGTTGAGGCCTATATGCACAACGATACCACTCCACCTGTCACCCACCAGAGCTCCGGTGACGTCACCGACACCCTGCAGAGAGCCCTCTGGGTCCTGGTGTTTTGTGGTTATCCACTCTGGGGAATCACTCCTGACTAATTCATTGTTCTGCCTGCTGACCTTTTCATTCAAAGTTCTTTCCTAAGTAATTGGTTCAGGGCTGGTTTTACATGCCTTCAAGCTGAGGATGTGGAAGGCTGAGGCAGGTGGATCTCTGTGAGTTTGAGGCCAGCTAGGGCTACATAGTGAGAGCCTGTCTCAAATATATTTTTATATACTTAATATACATATTATATTTATATATTAAATAAAATATCAAATTTTAATATCAAATATATTTCATATCATAGTGTTTAAAATATATTGAACTATATGTTTTGTATATATACGTATGTATATTAAAAATAACTAAGTAATTTAGGGATTTCTGTTTGGAAATAAAGCTGACTGGCTTCTTATTAGTTTTCCCTGATATAAGCTCTTAAGCAAACTGAAGTTCCCAGAAAAGAGCCACACCTTTGTTACAGATTCCTTCTGCAAGGCTGATACACTGCTCTGAATGTCTGGGACAGGAGAGCTGGAATGGTGTCGATCTGGTGCCAGACTTTCCTGGGCTATCTTAGCCCCCTAAATCGCTATGTATTGCCCACCTCAGTGAGTGACCAAACATCTTTGAGACTATCAGATTAAATCCTTCTGGAATGTGCAGACTCCTGGCTTCTAACAGACATCATGGGGACCGACAAGTTTTCCCAGCAGGTGTTTCCAATAAAGTATTTGAGAGACATCTTGACTTATAATTTTCTTTGTTCTGTTACTATAAAAACAAAATGAAACTGTTACCATACTGGGACATGGATTTGGGCCGGGGGGGGGGGGGGGGGGGAGGGGGGGGACCGGTGTGGTGATATTTTGTTTGTACTCTTAGCAAATAAAAGTTACCTGAAGATCAGAGGCAGGGCCTACATGAGATTAATCCAGTCTAAAAGAGAAACAGAGCCAGGCAGTGGTGGCACACACATTTAATCCCAATACTTGAGATCACACACCTTTAATCCCTGCACTAGGAATGTTGAGACAGGAAGTTATATGGCTGGGCAGAGAAAGGAATATAAGATAGGAAGAGACAGGAATTCACTCTCTTGCAGAGGCTCTATCAGGCTGAGGAGTTGGTGAGGTAAGAGGTGGTGGCTGTGGTTTGCTCTGTTTCTCTGATCTTTCAGCTTTTACCCTGATATCTGGCTCCGGGTTTTTTTTATAAGACCATTTATAAGGATTCATGCAACAAACCTGAGTCTGTTCTTGGGCCATGGACACTTTTGTTTGCCTTTAGAATAAATAACCTCGTATTCCCTTTGAGCCAAGAGGGTGTGTGTGTGTGTGTGTGTGTGTGTGTGTGTGTGTGTGTCTGTGTCTGTGTCTGTGTGTCTGTGTCTGTGTGTGTTGGCATCAACATCTAAATAATGGAATACCACAAGATATATGTACATTTCTATCTTTAGCTTTGTTGGCTCCCATTAAGATCCATATTATATGTTTTATGAATCACAATTCAGCGTGTGAAAATACCAGTTTATTCATTTCTCTGATGTCATCTGAGTGTTTCTAGTTAGTGCTGTAATAATAACTACTGCCGACCTTATCTTTGCTTATCTGTTGTGTTCCTAGGAATAGAATGACTGGGGCACTTTAGCCAATCTTCTGCCAAGTCTTCCAGCCAATTCACACTCACCTGCCATGTGTGAGTCCACTGCCTTCACACTCACCAGCAGTGTGTGAGTCCCACTGCCTTCACACTCACACCTGCAGTGTGTGAGTTCCACTGCCTTCACACTCACACCTGCAGTGTGTGAGTCCCACTGCCTTCACACTCACCAGCAGTGTGTGAGTCCCACTGCCTTCACACTCACACCTGCAGTGTGTGAGTCCCACTGCCTTCACACTCACCTGCAGTGTGTGAGTCCCACTGCCTTCACACTCACACCAGCAGTGTGTGAGTCCCACTGCCTTCACACTCACACCTGCAGTGTGTGAGTCCCACTGCCTTCACACTCACACCTGCAGTGTGTGAGTCCCACTGCCCTCACACTCACACCTGCAGTGTGTGAGTCCCACTGCCCTCACACTCACACCTGCAGTGTGTGAGTCCCACTGCCTTCACACTCACCTGCAGTGTGTGAGTCCCACTGCCTTCACACTCACACCAGTCCTGTGTGAGTCCCACTGCCTTCACACTCACCAGCAGTGTGTGAGTCCCACTGCCTTCACACTCACCTGCAGTGTGTGAGTCCCACTGCCTTCACACTCACACCAGTCCTGTGTGAGTCCCACTGCCTTCACACTCACCAGCAGTGTGTGAGTCCCACTGCCTTCACACTCACACCTGCAGTGTGTGAGTCCCACTGCCTTCACACTCACCTGCAGTGTGTGAGTCCCACTGCCTTGCTGTAGCTGGAGATTTCTCCAGTCCTGCCAGGGCCCGCAGCCACTCAGACCCAAGTAAACACAGAGACTTATATTACTTATAAACTGTATGGCCATGGCAGGCTTCTAGCTTTCAGCGTTTTATTTATCAATCAGTCAGAGCAACACATTCACAGCATACAGAAAGACATCCAGCACCTTGCCGATTCATAGTGTGCCCCACCGACCCTTAGCCAGTACGGGTGGACACTGCTGTTGCATTGTAGTAGTTTGCATTTCCCAGGGACTACTGAAGTCTGGACCCTCTCATTGAACACTGGGCCAATTCTTTTCAAATCTGTCATCAATACCCTTTTTCAAATAGTCCCCTGAGTGTCTTGATTTAAATCTCCCCATTCCCTCTAAACTTCCAATTGAGATTTATCTTCCAGACTAAAGAGAGAGGAACTGAAAGGAATCTAGAGGTTACTCTAGAAACACAACAACAACAGCATCCACTTCCTTCATTTTAAATTCTGGATCTGCAGTTCTTTACGAACGGTGCATGTATTTTTTTTTTTTTTAATTTTGTTTTGGTTTTTCAAGACAGGGTTTCTCTGTGTAGTTTTGGTGCCTGTCCTGGATCTCACTCTGTAGACAAGGCTGGCCTCGAACTCACAGAGATCCACCTGCCTCTGCCTCCCGAATGCTGGGATTAAAGGCGTGCGCCGCCGCCGCCGCCGCCGCCGCCGCCGCCGCCGCCGCCGCCGCCGCCGCCGCCGCCGCCGCCGCCGCCGCCGCCGCCGCCGCCGCCCGGTTGTGCATGGCTTTTGTTTTGTTTTGTTTTCTGCTAATTGAAGTTTGTACTTGTAAGCAGGAGTCCCAGAAAACTAGAAGTAAGTTGTTTTTTTTCTCTTTCTTTTTTTTTTCTTACTTTTTTTTTTTTTTTTTTTTTTTGAGAAAGGGTTTCTCTGTGTAGCTTTGTGCCTTTCCTGGAACTCACTCTGTAGCCCAGGCTGGCCTCCAACTCACAAACATCTGCCTGGCTCCGCCTCCCAAGTGCTCCGCCGTCGCTGCCACCACCACCACCCCCTGGCTAGAAGTAAGTTTTAACAGGATCCTTTTTAGCCACTTCTGTCACCCAGTACCTGTAACCAAATACCCAGAAGGGACCAGAGAACAGTATCTTAGTTAGGGTTTCTATTGCTGTGAAGAGACACCATGACCACAGCAACTCTTTTTTTTTTTTTTTTTTTTTTTTTTTTTTTGGTTTTTCAAGACAGGGTTTCTCTGTGTAGCTTTGCGCCTTTCCTGGGACTCACTTGGTAGTCCAGGCTGGCCTCAAACTCACAGAGATCTGCCTGCCTCTGCCTCCCAAGTGCTGGGATTAAAGGCATGCGCCACCACCGCCCGGCTAACCACAGCAACTCTTACAAAGGAAAACATTTAATTGAGGTGGCAGCTTACATTTCAGAGGTTCAGTCCATTATCATCATGGCGGGGAGCATGGGAGCATGCAGGCAGACATGGTGCTGGCTACATTTTGATCAGAAAGCAACAGGAAGTGGACTGAGACACTGGGAGGTATCTTGAGCATATATGAGACCTCAAAACCCACCTCCTCCACAGTGACACACTTCCTCCAACAAGACCACACCTATTCCAACAAGGCCACACCTCCTAACAGTGCCCCTCCCCTTAGGGGTCATTTTGTTTCACACCACCACAGAAGGGTAGGAAACTGACAAGGCTGTGGCTGGCATGTGTCACAGAAGTTGAGTTCCATTTTGCCTGTGACAGGGTCCCACTATACAGGCCAGACTGACCTGAGCCTCACTGTGATCTCTTATTGTCATCCCTCCCGGGATTACAGATGCCAATTACAGGTGCTGGGATGACAGGTGCTCACTACCATGACCAGCTTCAATTCTGGTTGTGATCTTTACTTTAGTTGGAGGTAGTGGGTATAAACCACAAAGGAAAACTTGCAGGGGTCAGCCCCTCCCTCTGTCATATGTGGATTCTGGGGATTGAACTCAGGTCACCAGCCTTGGTGGCAGGGACCTTTATCTGTTGAGCTATCTCCCTAGTCTTTGAGCACATTCTTAACTAAAATTACATCAGAGAAACTACTGAGATTAAGAAAAGCCGTCTTAGCCGGGCGGTGGTGGCACACGCCTTTAATCCCAGCACTCGGGAGGCAGAGGCAGGCGGATCTCTGTGAGTTCGAGGCCAGCCTGGGCTACCAAGTGAGTTCCAGGAAAGGCGCAAAGCTACACAGAGAAACTCTGTCTCGAAAAACAAAAAACAAAAAACAAAACAAACAAACAAACAAAAAAAAGCCGTCTTCATTACCCTTCACTAAAAGAGCAGGAGGTGAGAGAGCCTCGTTTCAAAGTTTTTCACTATAAATTTTAACTTTTAAAATGAAAGAAGGGCTGGGCGGTGGTGGCACACACCTTTAGTCCCAGCACTCAGGAGGCAGAGCCGGGTGGATCTCCGTGAGTTCGAGGCCAGCCTGGGCTACAGAGTGAGATCCAGGACAGGCACCAAAACTACACAGAGAAACCCTGGCTCGAAAAAAAAAATAAATATATAAATAAAATGAAAGAAGGCTCTGTGAAACCCCCTCTGTGGTACCTGCCAGCCTCCCACCTCCCCTCTGGCGCTATGCTCTGGAAGGTCCTATGTGATGCTGGCCGGGTCCTTTTACTCTAGCTATTAGAGGTGAGGGGACATTTTTCCAGAGCTGGCAGTCTTGGTCTTGGTCTGAGTGTGCCCAAGACTGAGGGGGTGGACCAGAAGCCCAGGGCCTTACAGCTGGAAGTTCTGGAAGCAAGGAGCCTGTCGCTCCAGACTTTAGAAGCAAAAGAACACTTCTAAAGCAAGTAAGGCTCTAAACACTTAAGCTGGAGGCTTCTTGTTCTGAGATCCGGGGTGGGGAATGGGGGGTGGGGTGGGGGTGTGTGCATACCCTAGATCCCAGCACTGGGGAGGGAGGCAAAGGCCAGTCTGATCTACAGAGTTCTAGGACAGCCAGGACTACACAGAGAGACCCTGTCTGGGGTGGCAGGGGCAAACAAACAAACCAATAAAAAACAACAAAAAACCAAGGTCTTACTATGTAGACCATGCCTTGGAATTTGCCATATAGACCAGGCTGGCCTTGAACTCCTAGAGATTCACCTGCCCCTGCCTCTAGAGTGCTGGGATTAAGGGAGTGCCCAACCAATATTAAACACTTTTAATCCCCTACTGTGTCTAATTTGCAAGTGAAACTTTATGTTGGTATGCATGCTCAGGAAAAACAAACCAACAAACAGTATATATAGGGTCTAATCCATGCCGTTTCAGTGTGAACTGAAGTCCACAGAAAAAGCCACACCTCCCTTAACATATTCTACAAGGATGGATTGACTGCTCAGAATTTCAATGACTATGGAGAGTTGGAATGTTGTAGGTCCAGAGTCAGATTATCCTGGGCAGTCTTAGTCCTTTAAGTAGCCATTTATCGCCCACCTGTATATCACCGGCCACCCTACTGGTGGATATGTAAATCCTTTTGAAATGTATGAACAGATCCCTAGCTTTCCCTGACCCCAAACCTAAGAATGTTGCCATCAGAGACCCGCCACAGAGATCTCCCTGCTTTGCTGTAACCACCTACCAGATGTTTCCACCAGAGGATTTGAAAGATGTCTTGATTTTTGCCTCCAAGGGAGAGGTGGTGATCTAAAAAATATTGCTTCATGGGGCTCAAGAGATGGCTCAGCGGTTAAGCTCTTCCAAAGGACCTGGGTTCAATTCCCAGCACCCACATGGCAGCTCACAACTGTCTGTAATTCCAGTTCCAGGGGGTCCAACTCCCTTACACAGATGCATCAATGCAAATAAATAAGTTATTGGGGCTGGAGAGATGGCTCAGGGGTTAAGAGCACTGGCTACTCTTCCAAAGGACAGGGGTTCAATTCCCAGCACCCACATGGCAGCTCACAGCTGTCTATAACTCCGGATCCAGGAGATCTGGCACCCTCACACAGACCTACATGTAAGCAAAACAGCAAAGCATATAAATAAATAAATAAATAAATAAATAAATAAATAAATAAATAAATAAAACTAAACAAATAAATAACTTATTAAAAAATATTGCTTCATGTGCATGGCTTCCTGCCAAGTGGTCTACATGCACTGTGTAATTCTCACAAGATCAGTGTCTGAGGCGATGCTTACATCCTCTTTTGTAAAGCAG
The DNA here is from genome assembly GCF_049852395.1 of Peromyscus maniculatus bairdii. NCBI lineage: Eukaryota > Metazoa > Chordata > Mammalia > Rodentia > Cricetidae > Peromyscus > Peromyscus maniculatus. Next base: position 80,915,959 of record NC_134863.1, on the reverse strand, counting down.
AGAACAAAACGGTGTTTATCTCCCAGCGCTGTTGTGAGGATTTAGAAACTAAAGCCCCCACCCCAGAGACCTACCTATCTTGATTCTCATCAGTTCTCTTGACTGCTGAGAACCTCCTGATCAGGGAGAGTAAGAATGTTACAGAGCCAGAACAATGCCAAGTGGTGGGCACGCCTTTAATGCCTACATTCAGGAGGCAGAGGCAGGTGGATGTCTGAGTTCGAGGCCAGCCTGGTCTACAGAGCGAGATCCAGGACAGTCAGGGCTACACAAAGAAACCCTGTCCTGGAGGCTGGAGAGGTGGCTCAGCAGCTAAGAGTGCTGGCTGTTCTTCCAGAGGACCCGGGTTCAATTCCCAGCACCCACATGGCAGCTTACAACTGTCTGTAACTCCAGTTCTGGAGACCTGACACCCTCTCACAGATATACATGTGTGCAAAATACCAATGCACACAAAATAAAAATAAATCATTAAAAAAAAAAAAAAGAAACCGTGTCCTGAAAAAAATAATAATAACAAAAGAAGAATGCTACAGAGCCATAACCAGTTCAGCCTGGGCTGCTTTTGGTTTTGTTTTGAAGCTACGCATTTCTGACCAGTTTCTAACCTAACAGACAACCACACAAAGCCTTTAAAATGCATCCTTAGCTGACTACCGGCTTCCACCAAACCCAGCTGGCATCTGAAACCTTTAACCCAGTCTCCCCCACTTTCCTGCAGCCCTCTAACCTGTGGTCCCAGGTGTTTGGTAAGTGCCTTGATTTATGACTTTCTTTCTTCTAGAATTAATGAACTCTCATATGCTTAGCTTCTGTCGTAGACCATGCTATTCTGAGCAAGCTGAATCTGCTTCCCAGGCACAGGCATTCCTATAGCTCAGAATAAGCCACTTCTCACTCCTTTTGAGGTGAACACTAGTTTCTTTGCACGGACTTTTTTTTTTTTTTTTTTTGGTTTTTCGAGACAGGGTTTCTCTGTGTAGCTTTGCGCCTTTCCTGGAACTCACTTGGTAGCCCAGGCTGGCCTCGAACTCACAGAGATCCGCCTGCCTCTGCCTCCCGAGTGCTGGGATTAAAGGCGTGCGCCACCACCGTCCGGCTTGCACGGACTTTTTAACACAGTGTTCACTGAGCACTTACCCCAGTGGCTGGCCAGCAGCAAATACTAAATACACATTTACTGTTTTTTAAGATTTATGTCACTTTACATCTATAAGCATTTTGCCTGCATATATGTACATGCGCCCTGTGTGTGCCTGGTGCCATAGAGGTCAAAAGAGGGCATTGGATCCCTTGGATCAGATGATTGTGCATCATCATGTGGGTGCTGGGAACTTAACCCAGGTCCCCTGCAAGAGCAACAAGTGTTCTCAACTGTTGAACCACCTCTCCAGCCTCTACATTTATTATTTGCCAGTACTCTGACTTTACAGAGAGGTAGCTTGTCTAAAATACTCAAAAGGTGGAATAAATAGGACTTTCAACTCAAGAAGTCTTTGATTGTTTCTTCAAAATAATCGAGAGGGAACTTGAAAGATGATAACTTTTTTTTTTTTTTTTTTTTTTTGGTCCTTTGAGACAGGATTTTTCTGTGTAGCCCTGGCTGTCCTGGAACTCTATAGACCAGGCTGGCCTCGAACTCACAGAGATCCACTTGGCTCTGCCTCACAAGTGCCGGGATTAAAAGCATGAGCCACTACCACCCTGTGATGAATAAATTGATAAGGACACTGGCTGTTCTTCTGGGGACCCAGATTCAATCCTGGGAACCCACACAGCTCACAGCTGTCTATAATTGTACCTGGTGCAGACATACATGCAGGCAAAACACCCATACATGTAAAGTCTAAATAAATAAAAAATTTAATTAATGAGTGAATTAATGAATGGGGACTGGAGAACTGGCTCAGTGGTTAAGAGCACTTGCTCTTGCAGAGGACCCGGGTTTGAGTCCCAGCTCCCACCTGGCAGCTCGCACTGTCTGTAACTCAGGAATATCCTTTTCTTCTTTTGTTGTTGTTTTTGTTTAGTCCTGTCTGTCCTGGAATTAGCTCTGTAGACTAGGCTGGCCTTGAACTCAGATCCAGGTTGTCTCTGCCTCATAAATGCTGGGACTAAAGGCATGCGCCACCACCACCACCACCTCGGAACCACCTCTCCTACTCCCCATGAGCACTGCACACACCAGGTACAAAGACATACAGGCAAAAACATCCATACACATAAAGGAGAGGGTGGGGGAAGAGAGAGGTTTAGAAAATAAGAAATTTCTCTATTAGATGGGAGGGGAGCGTGTTTAATTCCGACAGAGACTGAATTTAAAGCCGAAGACTCTCATTTTTCCCCCTCACCTTGCATCGCCTGGCCATGTGCAGCGCTGACTGCCCTTGCTGCTGGTGTGAGGTGTAGCAGTTGGTAGAGCTCTGAGAGCGCTCGCCTGGCGTGCACAAGCCCCTGGCTTTATACCCCCTATAGCGTCCTATAAACAAGTGACAAAGGACTGTAATCCCGGCACCTGGAAGATGGAGGCAGAGGGATTTGTAACTCACAGTCATCCTCGATACATAGTGAGTGCGAGGCCAGCCTGGGCTAAGTGAGCCGGTGTGTGTCAAAAAAAAAAAAAAAAAAAAAAAAAACCAAAAAAAACAAAACAAAGAACAACAAACATCCAACCAAACAAAAGACTGGCTGAATGCAAGACCATCGTTCCTGGCCTAAGGAAGCCTACTGACAGTGCAGGTGTCCCACAGAGGCAAACAGCCTAATCTCTCTCCAGATCACACACACACTTTGGAGTCACAAACCCATCCCACCCTGCCGCAACTCCCCTGGCGGCCCCAAGCCCGCCCGCCCGGGGCCGCACCTGCCTTGGAACTACATTTCCCATAATCCCAACCGCCCAAACCCTGCCCTCGAAAGCGGCTGGAGGCGGAGCCTGTCGCCCCCGGGTTCAACGGGCGTCCCTAGGTGTTTGTCCTCCGTGCCCGGGGTATGGCTCTCCCGGCTGAGGGAGGCCGCCTGTCGCAGTGAGACATGATCAAGGGCTCCGCGGGGTAGCGCGGCAGAGGAGGCCGGGACGGGGGGGGCCGAGCGTGCTAGCGCAGAGGCGCAGCGGGGGCCGCGAGCCGCTGAGCCCACGTCGGGGCAGTGAAGGTGAGTAGGGGGTGCCGCGGGACTGACACCGTCCTGAGACACCCCCCACCACGGGGAGCATAGCTGCCAGCATTCCAGACAACCCTGAAGTCCACTGACCCCCCACCCTGCTATGACATCGGGGTCCCCATAACTTCTAAAACACGCCGTACAATCAAACGTCCAGTAAACTCACATCCAGTGATCCTCTAGTACTTCATCGTCTCTTGTCGGTGTCCAGTGTCTTTCTTCTCCACAGGACCATGCGTTTTTAATAAGGCTGGGGATCGCTCGCCTTTCATTCCCCTCCCCCTCCCACCCCCCAGCACTTGGCAGATAGTGAGGTGCGGAGCTTAAAGTCGGTTGCACACAGTACTCTATTCAATCCAGTGTCACACTGGGTCCCTGTCTCCCTGCTGCTCCCTGTTTGGTGTGCAACAAGTATTCGTGACGACCATGCTACACTATCTGCCAAAAAAAAAAAATAGTGCTTGGGAAATTTGCAATTTGCTGAGGACACAATTAAATCAATTGCCTGGCAGTGGTGGTGCACACCTTTAATCCCAGCACTCTGGAGGCAGAGGCAGGTTAACCTCTGTGAGCTCAAGGCCAGCCTGGTCTACATGGTGAGTTCCAGGACAGCCAGGGCTACACAGAGAAACCCTGTCAAAAAGACAAAAACCAGTCAAGCCAATTCCCCAGCCCTAATCATTTGTCATACCTTGTAATGTTATTTGATTGATTTGCTTAACCTTCTAGGCATGCTTTCTTTTTTTAAATTTATTTATTTTATTTTCTTTAGTGTTTTGCATGCATGTATTTATTTGCATGAGGGTGTCAGATTTTGGAGTTACAGACAGTTGTGATTGCTGGGAATTGAACCTGGGTCCTCTAGAAGAGCAGTCAGTTCTCTTAACCACTGAGCCATCTCTCCAGCCCCCTGCTTTCTTATAAAATGAGAAAATTGGATTAGGGGAATTCTAAGAACTATCTAGGTTCTTGGTGAGTAGAAGAATTCAGATTGTGTCACAATATGTAATTGCTAAACATCAATGTCCACCCTCTAGCTAACATCAATAAAATATATAAATATAAAAATGTATATATTTTGCATAGCACATTGTTACAAAGAACTGACTTTTCTCTTTCTATGTGCATGTGGGTGTTTTGCCTACATGTATGTCTGAGCATCATGTACATCCAATGCCTGAGTAGGCCCAAAGATGTCAGACCCCCTGGAACTGAAGTTAGGGACATTTGTTAGCTGCCATTTGTGTGCTGGGAACCAAACCTCTCTCCACTCTCTTGCCCCAAGAATCGGTGCTTACTGAGTACACCTTAATTTACTTTGTTAGTGAAAAAAAGAAAATGGCTGATAATACAGTTGGTTGCTCTTTGCTGTTTTGTAGACCATTGCTAGGAAGAATTCCGAATCAATGATGAACACAATGAGCATGAAGATGGCTCAGATCTTAAGACCACATCTAATGAGCGCTTCATTGCCTCCTCGTGGGGTAAAAATGCTTTCAGACCCTGCATCTAGGATGCTCTCCACCCATAAATCCAAGAAGATGATCAAGGAATATTACAGGCTGCTGAACCTAGATGAGGGATGCTCTGCAGACGATGTCAGGGACTCTTTCCATAAGCTTGCCAAGCAGTATCACCCAGACAGCGGCTCTGATAAGGCTGATTCTGCAACATTTATAAAGATCGAAGAAGCTTATAGGAATGTACTTTCCCATGTCATAGAACAAACACGTGCCCAAGAGAAGAAAGCTGAGGACACAGAGGAAGAAGAGAAATTCAAATATAGAACACCTCAGCACCGGCATTACTTAAGCTTCGAAGGCGTTGGCTCTGGGACGCCAAGTCAACGAGAGAAACAGTATAGACAGTTTAGGGCAGACCGTGCCGCGGAGCAGGTGATGGAATACCAAAAGCAGAAACTCCAGAGGGAGCACTTTGCAAACAGCATAACTGTCCAAGACGTAAGACAGAGCAAAGAACGAAAGATAACTCAAGCCATAGAGCGCCTGGTGGAGGACCTCATTCAGGAGTCGATGGCAAAAGGGGACTTCGACAACCTCAGCGGGAAAGGAAAGCCTCTGAAGAAGTTTTCTGGCTGTTCGTATATTGATCCCATGACTCACAACCTAAACAGAATATTGATAGACAATGGCTACCAACCAGAGTGGATTCTGATGCAGAAGGAAATCAAGGACACCATCGAACAACTTCGAGAAGCACTTTTAGTGTCTAGGAAGAGGCTTGGGAACCCGCTGTCACCTGGGGGCCAGAAACAGTGGAACCAAGTGTGTGAGCAGTTTCAAGAAGACATCCGGAAGCTGAACAAGCGGATCAGTGACTTCAACCTGATCGTTCCCATTCTAACCAGGCAGAAAGTCCATTTTGATGCCCAGAAAGAAGTGATCAGAGTCCAGAAAATGTATGAGGCCTTCACAGAAGCAAAAGAAATCACAGACAAAAACCCAGATGACATTAGCCAGGAAGAAGAGAAAACCCCCGGAGTCAAGACGGGCTTTCTAAACTGGGTGAATCTGTGGAAATTCATTAAAATTTGACCCTTTTGATGTTCACGGTCATTTGTTGCTCTGGTCAGTTTTGAGCTGCCCTGACACCAGATGTAGAACCTGATTGTTGTGCCTCAGGGACTTGAGAATTGTGTGCCTTTGTAGTTCTCAGAGAACTAATCATACCCCTGGTGATAGATGAGAAAACCGCAAGAAACCAAGTCGAGAGAAAATTCAGTCAGTATTGCTATAAGGATGTAGCAAGAAAAAGATCCTGCTAAAGGAAAGGTCAATCCGTCAGGTGAGGGGTGGGACTGAGACTCAGACCTGTGACCCACACAGGGCATTCCTGAAGCCTCGCTGCTCTTTGAAACTCTAGGGACCTAAAGGTTGTCATTCCCCCCCAACCCCCAGTTTTTCTTTTTGGTTTTTCGAGACAGGGTTTCTCTGTGTAGCTTTGCTCCTTTCCTGGAGCTCACTCTGTAGCCCAGGCTGGCCTCAAACTCACAGAGATCCACCTGCCTCTGCCTTCCGAGTGCTGGGATTAAAAGTGTGAGCCACCACTGCCTGGCAAGGTTGACATTTCTAAACATAGGTATTTAAACAACAAAACCAAAAGATATATTTTTGAAACACAAAACTGAAGAAGATGTAAGTTGTAATGAGATTTAACCAACTAAAGTCTCCAAATGAAATTTAATAATCTCAAGAAAAAAAAAGGGGGGGGGGAGCTGGAGAAACAGCTCCTGGAGGGTTAAGAGTGCTTGCTCCTTGTTGCTCTTGCAGAGGACCAGAGTTCATTTCCCAGCACCCATTTCAGGAGGCTCACACTTGCCTGGAACTCTAGCTGCAGGGATCCAGTGCCCTCTTCAGGCCTCTGCTGGCACCTGCATGTGTGTGCATGGGCTCACGCACAAGCGCATATACACACACATAAATAATAAATTAAAAATCTCCAGATGACAGGTGCTTTTTGTAGTTTGCTACTGTGTATCCTGAGCTTATTCAAGCTCCAAACTGTTGGAGCATCTGCTGGATGGAGGAACACTGAAGGTCAGGAAATAGCATATTGGGACTCTTGCACTTAGAAAGTCCTTCCCTGTGGGCACTGGACAAAGAAAACACTGAGCAAGTACGTGGGCTAACCTTTAGGATCCATTGGCTACAGAAGGTAATCAGCTAAGCTAGTTGATTAAAAAGTTCTAAGAATAGGTTTCAATGCTAAAGAGTCTGAATATATTCTTGTAACTTTTAGAGGGGGCAGACGTCCCTAAGGTCAATGCAAAGGTCAGGGTGCACGTCTAGTTTGTTCTCTGATCACAAGTTGAAATGCTAGGTTTCCACAAACTTTCCTTGAGCCCCACAGTGTCCTAAACCAGACTCCCCAGAGACTTTCAGCAACATAAGAACCCCTCGTTACTGTCTTGGGGATCCAACTTCCCATCTTGGGGACCCTTTGATAATGAGGTATCTGAAGTTTGTTCCTTGGCATCTTTGGCAAGTGACAGACTGACAAGATTGTTTATTGTTCCTGTCTCCTTAGAAAACCTGGGGCTCTCGGGCTTGGCTAGTTGCTTTGAGCACAGTATTGGGTACCTAGGAGGATGCCCAGGCAGGTGGAGAGGAACCAGTCCATCTCCAGAGAGCAGAGAGGTGGGATTCAGAAGAAGAGCTCCCAATGCTGATTTGGGGCCAACAAATGATTCTGGAAAGATTGTAATGATTAAAACAAATCTACATCCTCAGAAGGAAGATGGGGCCTTTCTGCTTCAATGATCGGCCACTAGTTGGCACAATATGTGATTTTTTTTTTCTTTTAGTTGGAGTTATTTGGCTTCTAAGGTGATAGTTTTATATATATATATATATTACTATAAATGAAATTGTCAACAACATGAAATATGGCTCTGTGATAAGAGCTGTGGTTCCAGATTTTTTGTTTTGTTTTGTTTTTCGATACAGGGTTTCTCTGTGTAGTTTTGGTGCCTGTCCTGGATCTCACTCTGCAGACCAGGCTGGCCTGGAACTCACAGAGATCCTCTTGGCTCTGCCTCCTGAATGCTGGGATTAAAGGCGTGCACCACCACTGCCCGGCCTGGTTCCAGAATATTTTAGAAGCCTGTTTTTCTGTGACTCTTGTTAAAAAATTGAGTTTGGAGTAAACATGAATGAAATAATTTTCAGCATTGCCCATGAGAAAGTGAAGTTACAAGAAAACTATCCTAGCACCATTCACTTTGTTTGCCAATGTCTGTGTTAATAAAGTTACATTAATGATCATTCAGTCGTCCCTTGTTCTATAAGTAAAAGTAAATAATAATCACATTTTAACAATCTAAGTGGAGTTTGAAATCTTTTTTATTCTTGTGTTATTATTTTCTTTAAAAATTTTCTACTTATTTATGTGTGTGTAGGTGTTTTAGTTGTATGTATGTATGTGTACCATATGCATGCTTGGTGCCCCAGGAGGCCAGAAGCAGGCCGATCTCTTGGGCCTGGAGTTACAGTTGGGACCTACCATATGAGTGCTGGGAATTGAACCCAAGTCCTCTGCAAGAGCAGCAGGTACTCTTAACCACTGAGCCATCTCTCCCCCACCCCCCACCCCATTTCTTTTTTTATTGTTTGAATCAGTTTCATGTAGTCTAGACTGGCCTCAAACTCACTATGTAGCCAAGGATGACTTGATCTTCTGACCTTCCTGCTTCCACCTCCCTGGTGCTGGGAGTACAGTGTGCATCATCCCAGCACCCGTTCACGTGGCGCTGGACCAGAACCCAGGGTGGCACACACACTGGGCAAGCACTCTCCAGCTGAGCCACACCCCAGCTCCTTCAGATCTTTTTGGCGGATGATAGACATCTGACTGTGACATCAATCTTCACATTGAAACTTCACTGGTGTGAAAACAGTCTCATTTTAGTAACCCTTCTCAGGGCAGGGAAAAGGTTTGCAAGTTTTTAGTTTGCTGAAATGGAATGAATGCTTGTGCTTCCGAGTGCTGACCTTTTAGCTTTTCGCCTCTCCAGCTTGACCAGCATTCTACTTCCTTGCTGCTGCTGGGATTAAACACCCTGGCAAGAAGCAGTTTGGGGAGGAAGGATTATCTTCAGCTCACTGTTCCCGGTCACAGTCTATCGCTGCAGGGAAGGCAAAGCACTGGAAACTTGACACAGCCAGTCACGTCACACCCACAGGCGGGAGTAGAGAGACGTGAATGCACGCATGCTTCATGCTCAGCTAGCTTTTCCTACCATACAATTCAGGACCCAAATCTGGGGAACAGTGTGGGCCCCCTTTTAGGTAAGTCTTCCCACATCAACCGAGGCCAGCAAGACAACCCCACCCCGAGCCCCAGGCATGCCCGAGGCCAGTCTGATCTGGGCCTTCCTTCGCTGAGACTCCTCTCCCCACGTGATTCTGAGGTTAGACCAGGTTGACGAAACTACCTCTCGCCGCCGTTTCAGAGCACATTAAGACACAGGGCGCCCTGCCTTTTCCTCACCCCCTCGGCACTGTTTCTTTCTCTCTGTCATTTTTCTAACTCTCAAGACCAGGGCTGGCCCAGCGATCTGAGGCTAGAGCTTCTGATCCACATGGCCAGGTCTCAGCCTCCGGCAGTATGCTGGTACCTCAGCCACTATACATTGTCAAAGGGAGAGAGAATACTTCCAGGGACAAGGAAATTCATGTCATTAAGTCATGAAGGGTTCAGAAAAGTCCCAAAAGGTGGGAGAAACCCAGTGAGGGGACCCCAGCAGCTGGTAACAGGAAGTGCATCTGGAAATAATATGCTAGGCCAGGCCTTTAATCCCAGCACTTGGGAGGCAAAGGCAGGGAGATCGCTGTGATCTTGAGGCAAATCTGATGGCGAGTTCCAGGCCAGCCAGGACTACATAGCGAGACACTGTCTCAAATTGATGGGGAAGAAAAGCAAAGCTCAAGCTAAGAGGCTTGGTTAAGAGGAGCCCATGCTAGGAAGGAGCGTTCCAGCGCCACTGGCTGACTAATGCTTTACCTGTTCTTAGAAATACCATCTTTCATAGTTGGGCGGCAGTGAGCTCAAGGCCAGCCTGGTCTACAGAGCGAGATCCAGGACAGGCACCAAAACTACACAAAGAAACCCTGTCTCGAAAAAAAAACAAAACAAATAAACAAAAAGAAGAAGTACCACCTTTCCCTTTTGACAGTGTTTTGGTCATGCACTGTCTTTTGAGGTCACGACATCTATCATCCCTTATCTGAATTCTCAGAAATCTATAACTGAGGGGACCAAATGGACCCCTTACCCTTAAATGTAGCCCTGGGATACAGACTCCTTGGTGTGTCTGTCATCACTGCCACCTGGCTTTAGGCAGAGGACAATGGACCCCTCTACACCGGTGTTTAAAGACAAACAGAAATGTCGTAATAGCCCCGACACCAACAGCTGACACTAGATTGGGACATCCAGTCCAATCTTTTTACTTAAGACTCAGACATAAGGAGAGGAAAACAGTCCTGAGGATGGGACGACCTCACCCGTCACTTACTCCAGGGTGCCATCAAGCTGGCTTCCCAGCCTGCTGGAGAGTGACAGGGCCACTATCATCCCACCTCATAGGAACACCCTTAGGGGCCCAAACCATGCCTCTGCTCACCCAAAATCTAGAGTAGGGCCTAGGGACAATGGGATTTTCTTTGCCACCAATCACAGTTTCAAAGATCTGGCTTCCTGTGGGAGGGCCCTGTCTTCACAGGTGGTTGACATGAACATAAGCATTCCCCAGCCACTCTTAAGAGACAAGAAGCCAGATGCATTCAAACACACCTCAGTGAGCTGGTGGACGTTCTCAGACCCACCGCTGTGGGGAGGGTGCCTACCTGGGGTCCACGGGTAAAGAGGACATCTGTGCTGCGGAAGATCTGCAAGCAGTTTGCGCACTGGTGTTTACTGCTGGTTCCCACCTCCTGCCGCAAGTGAGCTTGGCTCTGCCATAGTCTCACCCAGCCACAGGGTACTAATCCATCTGGTGTTACTACACTGGAGTGCCCGGGGAGGGCTAACCTTATTAATAAGAGGGAGTTATGTAGCTCACAGCATTGAGCGCCAAGGATACAGCTCTGCCACCAGCCCTGGCATGGATGGGTTCTCTCGATTGCATCATCTCATGGCTGGAGCCTGAGAGATTGCATCTGGAAACCGGAAGCCAGAGAGAAACCGGGTGGGGCCAGGCTCACGCTTTTGCAATAACCTTTTGGGAGTTACTAACTAGAGTCCTGTGTGATATACCCTAACCCCTTCCTGGAACGTGTGCCCCATTAAACTAGGGGTCTCCCACTGGGCCCCACCCCTAACATTGGTGGGATTATTTCTTAAAACAGAGTCTCCATAGCCCAGGTTGACCTACACTCACAGCTGTCCTCCTGCCTCAGTTCCTGCATCATGTGCTGGGGTTACAGGCTCCAGATCCCACTTGATGTGTTTTTTATTAACACTTAGTAATTCATATTATGGGCTCCATTAGGACATTTTCATACATGTATATTTTCTTATCACATTCACCCCACTGCCCTTTCTTGCCCACCACCAACTCCTGCTGATTATTCTGTTGATTATCTTTTTATTTATTTATTTTGAGACAGGATCTCACCCTGTTGACCAGGCTGGCCTGGAAATTATAGAGATCTTCCTGCCTCTGCCTCCCTGGTGCACAGGCATGTGCCACAGCACCAGGCCCACTTATTTATTAATGTATTTATGTATATATGTATGCAGTTATTTATTTTTGAACCGGTCTCATGTATCCCAAGACTGGCCTTAAATTTTCTATGTATCTTTCTGTTCAACGCGCTGGGATGACAGCCATGTGCCACCATGCCGAGTTTATGTAGTGCTGGGCATTGAACCCAGGGCTTCAAGCACACCAGGCAAGCAGTCTACCAAGTAAGCTACATCCCCAGCCCTAGAGTCTCATGTAGTTAGGGTCTCATGTAGTCCTGACATTTGCTATTTTCTCTGGAAGACCTTGAACTCCTGACATGCCTGCCTCTGCCTCCAGAGTGTTGAGATTACAGGTAGGCAGTATCATGCTCTGTTTATGCTGAAGTTCAAACCCAGGGTCCCATGGGTGCTTGGCAAGCACTCTACCAACAAAGCTACATCCTGGCCCTTTTTCCTGTATTTGTGTGTGTGTGTGTGTGTGTGTGTGTGTGTGTGTGTGTGTGTGTGTGAGAGAGCTTCCCAAGTTCTGAGTTGACAGTTGCATGTGACAATTATGTAACATTTTCTTTTCAGCTTTAACAGCTTCTTTTAAGCCGAAATCATGACAGCAATTTCCATAAACTTAGAAGAGTAAGTGAATACAAATTAAACCTCATCTTTGTTTGTTTTGAGACAGGGTCTTCCTATGTAGCCCTGGCTGTCCTGGAACTTGCTATGTAGACCAGGATGGCCCAGGACCTCACAGACATCCACCTGCCTCTGCCTGGTGAGCGACTGGATCAAAGGCGTGTGCCACCATGTCTGGCCTTTGTATTGGATTATTTACAAGACTCAGCTCTTCATCTCCCACGACACACTTCATTACTCCTCTGTATGAATCTCTGGGACATTGAAGTCCAATCATTTCCCCCAAAGCACATGCCTACAGAATGCCAGAGCTAGGATTCTAGCCAGAGGGGCTCAGCTCAGCTGGCTAAGTGCTTGCCAGACAAGCATGAGGACCTGAGTCTGAGCCCTGGAAATGAACATGAAAAGTCAGGTGTGGTAGTTCCCACTTATAATCCCACCAGTGGGAAGCCAGAGACAGGAGGATACCCAGAGGTTTGCTGGCCAGCCAGTCTAGCTTACTGTTAATGAGTCTCAGGCCAAGGAGAGACTCTGCCTCAAAGAACAAGGTGGATAATGCCTGAGGAACAACACTCATGTGGACTTCTGTTACACACACACACACACACACACACACACACACACACACACACACACACGGGACAGAGACATAGAACCACAGAGACACGCGGAGAGATTCCAGTCAGAGCTCATGTGCCTCACCTACTATGATGTAGTATATGACTCCTGTTACCCTGACACTGTGATATCCTCATGACATCATCTCTTTCTGTCACAGTTCTTAGTTGTGAAAGGAAGGCAGTCCCTGTTGCTTCCGGGACCCGGAAGAACAGGTTCAGCGAAAGGCCTCATGTGAGCATCCACTCCTGATGCCACGAACCTGACGGCCACTGCTGCCTGCACATTTATTTTCTGTGCCAGCAACTCTACCTGGCAGGCCCCAGTCCCTGCACCAGCCAAGTGGCCCCACAGCCAGCCAGCATATTGCCTGCCACGTCTTATTCTGAACTTGTGTTTCCTGAAGACGCCATCCATCAACAGAACCTAGGTCGTGCTCTCATTTTCTCAGTATATTTAAAAATGGAAATCTGAAAATGTATCGGGGTAGAGCAGGCTGGGGAGACATGTCTTGGCATGTATCTGGAGGTCACAGGACAGCCTGTAGGAGTCAGTTCTCTCCTTCCACAGTGTGGAGCCCAGAAAGTAAACTCTGGTCACCAGGCTTAGCAGCAGCAGCCCTCACTGGTTGAACCAACTTGCTGACTTCAAACTTGGATTTGTTTGTTTGTTTGTTTGTTTTGTTTCTTCTTTTTTCTATTTTCTTTCTTGTTTTTTGTTTTTTTTTGTTGTTGTTGTTTTTTGTTTTTCGAGACAGGGTTTCTCTGTGCAGCTTTGGAGCCTGTCCTAGCTCTCACTCTGTACCCCAGGATGGCTTCGAACTCACAGAGTTCTGCCTCCCGAGTGCTGGGATTAAAGGCGTGCGCCACCACTGGCTGGCTTGTTTTGTTTTTTCAAGACAGGGTTTCTCTGTGTAACAGCTCTGGCTGTCCTGGAACTCAGAGATCTGCCTGCCTCTGTCTGGCTTTCTGTTGGAAGAGTCCCATTTTCCCCGGATCAGTGACGCGGGCCACCATCAGTGTGGGCCATCTGAAGAAGACAGAGTTGGGAGTGGCGGCGCACGCCTGTAGTCACTTGGGAGACTGGGGTCAGAGGATCGATCACAAGGTCAAGGCCTGCTGGACTACACAGCAAAAGACTCACAGCCAAAAACACTGCAGCTGTCCACTCTTTCCTTAGGCAAAGCTCTCTGAGACTCTCAGGGCAAATCATGGTCTGGTCTCAGTTCTGTTCCTCATCTGTGATAGACACCATGACGAAAAGCACCTTGGGACGGGGAGAGTTTATTTCAGCTCACAGTTATAGGGCAGTCAGGGCAGGAACTCAAGCAGAGACCTCAGGAGAATTCTGCTTAATTCTTCCTAACCTGAAATTCTTCATTTCAGGTTAGGAAGGAAGGAAGGAAGGGAGAGAGTGAGAAAGGAAGGAAGAGAGAAAGGAATAAACAGTCTATTTATATGTGAAGTCCAGAACGGGCAATCCAGAGAAAGGGCATAGATTAATGGATGTTCTTAAGGCTGTAGGGTTTGGAAGGGCGTGAGTGGTAACAAGGCTCTTCTGTAGGTTGTGGTGATGTTGCACAGCTATGAGGTCATTCCAAAAACTGCACAATTATGTATTTCAGATGAGTGGGTTTTACGGTTCCTAGAAAACTTTTAGCCAGTTCTGGTATTGTATGCCTGTAATTTCATCACTCAGGGCATGGAAACAAGAGAATCAGGAGTTCAAGGTCATCCTATGTCAGCCTGGGATACATGAGACCTTGTCTAAAAATATTTAAAAAATTCAATGTTCCCTTATATATCATGTTGCTCCATGTCTTTGGGAAAGGACAGGCCTGAACATCCAACCTATTTTCCCTTCTCCTTCTTCCACTTTGGAAAAAGTGGTCCAAGAAGTTGTGACGTGAGCCTGGAGAGACACCTCAGGGGTTAAAAGTACCTTTTGCTCTTCCAGAGGCCCCAGGCTTGGCTTCCAGCACCTACATGGTGGCTTATAACTGTTATAATCCCCACTTCCAGGGGATCTGATGCCCTCTTCTGACTTCCATGGGTACTGCATACAAGTGGTACACATACCTATGTGTAGGCAAAACACTCCTACACATAGAAAATATTCTTTCGAAACAGAGTTTCTCTGTGTAGTTTTGGAGCCTGTCCTGGATTTCACTCTGTAGACCAGGCTGGCCTTGAACTCACAGAGATCCTCCTGGCTCTGCTTCCCGAGTGCTGGGATTAAAGGTGTACACCACCACTGCCCAGCCAATATTCTTTAAAAAAAAAAAAAGTTGTGACATTGTAGTTTTCTGAAATTGTTTTCAGAATTGTTCCTGAGTGTCAGTGAGCTGGCAGAGGGAAGAGGGGTGTCTGCTGGTGACTTGGGGTTCCAGTCTTACACATCTGAGTATGTGGAAGAGTTGGAGGGTTTTCTGCTTTAGGCATCTGCCTGACCATGGCGGCGCAACAGCCACAGGCTTACACAAAGGACAGCGGGTGCCTTGACTGTCAGTGAAGTGTTACGAAGCACAAGATAAGTTGATAAATCAGGTTACTTCAGAAAAGAACTAAGGAATCTCATCTATAGTAAACATTTTAATCGGCACAAAAGAACAGATAAGAACAAATGAGCTCCCTTTGTACTCCAGAGTGTCCCCATCCAGACCTCCAGCACCCACCTCCTGGATCCAGTCATTGTGCACAGACTCTTCTGTGCCTGTGGTGTGAAGTGTTGATCTAGTTAATCTTTATCAATAAAAAACCAGGAGTCAAATATCGGGGTAAGAACCTGAAAGATCAGAGAAGCAGGAAGCAGCTGCCAGTCCTTCAGACCTCTTCCGTTCCTCCACCCAAAGGGCCGAGATCCTCTCTCAGTCCCACCTTACCACTTCCTGTCTCCTCTCTGTCTACAGTCCTCCAAACCTCTATGGTCAGCTAGTGGCTAGCTCTGCCCTCTGACTCCAAGCAAACTTTGTCAGAACACAAGCAAAATATCATACATTTCCCCCCTTTTGGTCTAAATAAAAAGCAAAGATTTTAATTAACATAGAAAAACTATATACAGTAAGTACAATAACTATATACAAATATTACAGGCAAGAATTATATTAACAATGTTAATTTATTTGCATTTAACTAATTCAGAGAAAATACTCCATTAGCTATCCTATCTTGGTGAATCCAAAGCATTGTGCCTATTTCACTTTCTATCCTAACTTGCATTACTAACCCAAAACTATCTTTTTATGTTTCTTAACCTTATACACTTTACACCTCTCTTATGAGTGTCTTTTCTGAATTTGTTAAAAAGGAAAACTAAGAAATGACAGAAACAGCCGGCTGCCTGGACAGTTATCCAAGGTTCCTCTGCAATGTTGGGGCATCCATCTTCAGCCTACAGTCCTAGAATATCTGACAGACTTTTCTGTGAAGCAAGATTTTTGAAGGACTGTCCCATCTTGTCTTGGCAAAGTTCGGCAGTCACTTTCTTTCGTGTCCTGCTTGTCCAATTTGGACAGCAACTGTCAGCAGTTGAGGCAAGGGCAGTTTCTTGCCCAGTGGCTTACATTTGCCACAAAGAAAGCAAACTCCATATGAGTTTCTTCAATGTCCATCATCTTCTCTGAAGTAGATTGGTACTGCCAAGAGCAGACATGACTCATTGTCATTAAAAAAAAAAAAAAATGCCCAGGTGGTGGTCGCACATGCCTTTAATCCTAGCACTTGGGAGGCAGAACCAGGTGGATGTCTATGAGTTTGAGGCCAACCTGGTCTACAGAGCAAGATACAGGACAGGCACCAAAAACTACACAGAGAAACCCTGTCTCAAAAAAAAAAAAAAAAAAAAAGAACATTATGTTATTAAAACATCTTAAATGCCATATTCTGTAGATCTCTGAAGTGTTTGAAAATTAGTTGTCTATCTAAAACATGTTTGACCTTGAAAACATACCTAATATGACTACAAGTTTGATTGTAATGACTAACTACTAACCTGCATTTCTTTATTATCTTAAATAGTTTGTAATAATAACTTTCACGGACTAGAAATTGACATTATGGGCTGGAGAGATGGCTCAGCAGTTAAGAGCACTGGCTGTTCTTCCAGAGGTCTTGAGTTCAATTCCCAGCAACCACATGGTGGTCCACAATCATCTGTAATGAGATCTGGTGCCTTCCTCTGGCATGCAGACAGAACACTGTATACATAATAAGTAAATCTTAAAAAAAAATAAAAGAAAGAAAGAAATTGACATTACATTGTTTTTTTTTTTTTTTTTTTTTTTTTTTTTTTTTTTTTTTTTTTTTTTTTTGGGTTTTTGGAGACAGGGTTTCTCTGTGTAGCTTTGCGCCTTTCCTGGAGCTCACTTGGTAGCCCAGGCTGGCCTCGAACTCACAGAGATCCGCCTGGCTCTGCCTCCCGAGTGCTGGGATTAAAGGCGTGCGCCACCACCGCCCGGCTCGACATTACATTGTTAAATGAGCTGTATAGGTACAATACCTTGAATAAGAGTAGAAATGTATATACAATAGTTTCTAACAAAAATAACCTTAAATTTGTATCAATATACAAAAATACATGCCAATGTAAAATATATAAGACTAGTAGTTCTTTTTTGATTTAAAAATAGATTCAATAATCTACCCTTTTATTCTATCATTTCTATATCCCCCTTTTTCCTTTCAGAACAAGATCCCTGAATCTAATCTCCTTTGTTCAGCTTTTTTTCCTGACCATTACCAATAACAGCTTGTAACCAACCCCCAAAACAATGATAAATATCTATAACCCACTGTACTACCAACCCCCCCCAAAACAAAAACAAAAACAAAACAAAACAAAAAAACCAGACCACCCCACCGTCTTGGGAATATGGGCATTGTGTTCTTAAAATTATTTCCTGCTGTCTTGGGGCAACAGCATCTTTAGGGGACCCTGAAAAAAAATGAGATAATTGTCAAGTCCTGGAAGAGGTAGCTGTATCATTTGTTGTCCAGTCTCTGTGTCATGGGAAAGTGCAGGGCTTATGTCAAGTCTTGGCTAGAGTAGTCTGTGAGGTTGGACCATCTCAGCTAGCCACCTTGAAATTGCCCTGGGCCGTTTGTAGTCCAAAGCCAGTCTTTGGGTGGTGTTTGTTAGCTTAGTGGTGTTACCGTTACCACAATCCAGATGGAATCATCATTGTGGGGCCCCATCATCCTTTGGGAGACTTCAAGGTCACTGTTAGAAATGTTCACAGTTCACTATAGAAAACTTAAACATTTTAAATGTCATATGAAGCAGATCTCAAAGAGGGTAAAGGACTACAATTTGTTAAGTACATCCAGAGTACAAAAACTTAATTCCTAGTTACCTGATAAAGACTCAACTTGAAATCATGTACAGGAAGCTAGATGAAGCCTTTTTCTAGAATTAGTTAGTACTCTATATGACCATTAATATCATGACAAAAAGTTTAAAATATATGTATTAATTTTATAAATTTTGAGATGATATTTATACCTTAAGAAAAGTGTTAAAGAGTAAAAATAAAATAAAAGGATTATGAGAGATGTTCCTGCTGTTAGGTAGCATTTCATTCTTCTGGGGTCTTTGACAGAGTTGAAGTCTAGATAGTCATAGTTATAGTTTTTCTTAGTTATGATTAAAGATAAATTAGATGTGAAATATGGTGATATTTTATTTGTATTAAAACGTTATTTGTATGTTAATAAATAAAGTTGCCCGGGGGTCAGAGCTATTAGCAAGCCATAGGAAAGCAGGGCAGTGGTGGCATACTCTTGTAATCCCAGCACTTGATAGGCAGAGCTAGGTAAGTCTCTGTGTGTTCAGGGATACAGCCAGCATTGGATACACATGCCTTTAATCTCAATACCAATCATAGAAAACCTGGAGGTCTATACAGACAGGCTGTGACGAGGCTGTCATTTGTTTGGGTTTACAACCAATGAGAAGGCAGAACAGAAACACTATAAAAAGACAGACACACAGGAAGTAGCTCTGGTTCGGAGAGGTAGGACCACTGCAGGAGGAAGGGTAAGGTTTTAGCTGTTAGCTCTGACCTTTTGGCTTTCTTCTTTGCATTGGTTCTGTGTTTCTTATTTAATAAGATGGTTGGTTACATCTACAGTGAAACTTTAGACTCACCAAGATAAGATAGATAACTGAGTATTTTCTCTAATTTTGTCAAATACAAATGAACCGGATATTGTAACTGTAATTCTTTTTTTTTTTTCTTTTGGTTTTTCAAGACAGGGTTTTTCTATGTAGTTTTGTGCCTTTCCTGGATCTCGCTCTGTAGACCAGGCTAGCCTCAAACTCATGGAGATCTGCCTGCCTCTGCCTCCTGAGTGCTGGGATTAAAGGTGTGTGCCACCACCGCCCGGCCAATAACTGTAATTCTTAATTACTGTTTTTGTTGTATATAATCTTACTATGATAAAAATTAAAAACATTTTTAATTAGACAAAAAGGGGGAAATGCTGTGGAATAATCCTTCTGTATACTGTGTATGTATATGTATTACTCTCGTTGGTTAATAAAAAGCTGACAGGCTGGTAGCTGGGCAGGAAGTTAGATTGAAATGCCAAACTGAGATGATGGGAGAAGGAGGGCAGAGTCAGGGAGATGTTAGCCAGCTTCCCAGGAAGCAAGAACAGGTAAAGCCAGGAGCCATGTGGCAATACACAGATTAATAGAAACAGGTTAATTTAAATGTAAGAGTTGGCTAGTAACAAGCCTAAGCTATCAGTCAAGCATTTATTACTAATATTAAGCCTCTGTGTGTTTATTTAGGACCAGCCAGTCGGGACAGGAAAACTCCATCTACAGTGGTGATTTTCCATTTCTGATACAAACAGTTTCTGTAACTTAAGGGGCTCCACACACAGTTGCTATGTTACAGTCTGCAAGGCCAAGTCCCTGAGTGGCCTTTCTGGCCTAAAATCAGGATTTTAGAAAGGCCTTAAGGAAATAATCATTCCCTTGGCTCTTCCATCTTGTAGATGCTGCCTGACCTCGATTTCCAGCCTCTATCTTCAAAGTCAGCAAGGCCAACCCCACCCCTGGTCACCTCACTTTGACTTTCCTCTGCCTCCCTCTTCCACTGTGAACACCCTCCGTAACTGCATTGGATCTACCCACAAAATCCAACACAATTTGCTTATTTGAAGGTCAACTGACTTGCAACCTCCATCCCATTGGAAATTTTACCTCCTTTTTCTTTGTAACTTTGGTGTTTGAATAAGAAAGGTCCCCCATTGGCTCAGGTACTTGAACACTGGGTCCCGGCTGGTGGTGCTGTTTGGGGAGGTAACACAGCCCTGCTGGAGGAAGTTGGTCATGAAGGGCAGGCTTTCATGGTCTCTCCCCTCTGCCAGTTCACCATCTCTGCTTGGGTTTGCCCTGGAGGGTGTGATCTCTCGGTTTCCTGCTCCTGCCCAGTGCCTGCCACTCTCTGTCATGTCTTTCAGCCACAGTGGACTCTTCTCCCTCTGAGACCATAAGACCAAGTCAAATGCTTTATTCCATAAATTGTTTTTGATGATGGTGTTTTATCTCCGCCACAGGAAAGTAACTAATACAGTAATATGGCGTGGACCGCATGGTGACCGTTCCTGCTTGACAGAGTTCCAGCATTTCCACATTGCCGACCACACTTCTCCACACCTTTTTACTTTCTTTCTTCCTTTTTTTTTGGAGACAGGGTTTCTCTGTGTAGCTTTGGCACCTGTCCTGGAACTCATTCTGTAGCCCAAGCTGGCCTCGAACTCACCGAGATCCGCCTGCCTCTGCCTCCCTAGTGCTGGGATTAAAGGCGTTGGCCACCACCGCCCAGCTTTACTTTCATTTTTAATGTTTCACAATATTAATGCCTTTCCCTTTGGGAAATTTTGTATGTGCTTAGGTAAAGGATAGTCAAGGTCAATGTTAGATTCCTCAACCCCTGATCTCAATTCACACACCAGCTCACATGCTCTTTGTCTCCTGTGCAGCTATACAGTATAAAAGGTGTAATCTTCTCTCAGTTAAGTCTGCTGGCAGCCAACCTGATTCACCCTCAGATAGTGTCTGTGTCGTGCCCCCCCGGAGGGGGGCGCCCCCCCTAGCCAACTCCACACATCCTCTTTGGGACCTGAACCACCCTGCCAAAGCAGGTCTTCAGCAGTAATATAACATATTTACAGATTCTGTGGATTAGGAAAGGACATATTAGAAGGCTATTATCCTGGTACTGCAAGATCCTTTCAAAAACTTATAGTTTATATGCAGAATTTACATATACACACAGTCTCTTTCTCTAGTGTGACCACATTGTAGACATGCTTGTACATCTTTTTCTTCACCTGTTTATTACTAGATCTCAGGATATCTCCAAATCGTTGAGTTTAGCTCTACGCCATTGTTATTTACTGAGGCCGCATGGGATTGAATGCACTGACGGGAATTAGAACTCATTACGACTAAGCCAAGAAATAATAGTGCAGCCAGCAGTGGGGAAGTGAGGCTGCCGTTCTCGGGAATCAGGAACAAGATGTGCCACAAGAGGAAGCACAAGTCATAAGGTGAGGAGGGTGACTGAATCAGGACTGAGATGTGGTTGGGAAGGAGGAGAGCCGAGACACAGGAGAGGCGGCCCTAACACACAGCTGTGGGCCGCTTCTCCTGCAGCCGCTAATTCAGCCCGGGCAACAACCAGGCGCCACAGGTACTCTCGTGGTAACCCTCTCAAGAAGATGACGGTGGACCCTCAATCCCAGCACTCAGCAGGCAGAGGCGGGAGAATTGCCGCAAGTTCCAAGCCAGCCTGATGAATGTAGTTCCAGGCCAGACAGGGCTAAAGAGTGAGATCCTGTTTCAGAGAGGGAGGGAGGAGGGGGAGGAAGAGGAGGAGGAAGAGGAGGGGGAGGAGGAGGAGGAGGAGGAGGCGAGGCGGCACACAGAGATTAAGTGACATATTGGGTGAGGTAGAAGTGGCTGAGGTAGAATTTGATCCCAGGGCACCCGTAATTGGTCTGGTTCCAGAGCTCTGTTTCCACACAACTCTAGGGTGCTGTGGAGACTTGGGAACTCCATTCATGAGTGTGTTGTCTGCATGGGCTGACATTCTTGTCCTCGGTTTCTCGTGAGATCCTTGACTCCCATGTGTCCATACACAGTACCAATGAACTGAAGCATCATAATGTGGTAGAGAGCGAACTTGGAAACTGGAGAGATTTCAATTCAGATCCCACATTTTTCATTCATTAGTTGTGTGACTTTGAGCTTCTGGTGAACCCCTCTGTCAAAGGAGAAAAAAATCAGAAGCTGGAGAAGTAGGACAGTCAGGAACGTCCTGGCCACATAGGCATGAGACCTGAGCTCCACGCCCAGAGCCCGTGTAGAAAAGCCAGGCATGATTACAGTCGGGAGAAGATCGGCAAGCGGGTCTTTGAGGCTTACTGGCCGTTCAGCCTCACTGAATTGGCAAGCGCCAGGTCCCAGGGAGAGATCAGGTTTTAAGAAAACAAAACCCCAAATCAAAGCAGAACAAGAACAAAGTGGAGGATATCTGGGGATGAAACCCTCGGCTTCCACATGCTCACGCACACACCTGAATGCATGCGCGCACACACACACACACACACACACACACACACACACACACGTTCATGCACACACAGAAAAATAAAACCCAACTGGCAGGATTGAGGTATTACTGGGTCACAAAATGCTGGCTGCAGGGTGGAGTCCTGGGTAGCCAATCACTGGTTCTCAGAGGAAGCTGCCTTTCTCCAGGGGCCTTTTTAGGAGGAATCCTTGATGTCTACAATAACAGGACATTGCCACCAGCAGACTCTCTGTTTAGCGGAGTTGTGCCCATATACCCATTAGCTAGCACTCATTCCGACTGGCTTCTAAGTCCATGCCACCCTGCTTGCTGGATATTTCAAACGTCATGTCTGACCACGGGCAGGATGCCAGGTGTTTGTCAGTGTTCAGGGTGGTTAAGCGCAACCAGGAATTTTCCCTTGCTTCACCTGACTTGCAAATGTCCCACTAAAGAGTCACGTGAATGAAAAGCCTGCTCATTACCCAAGCCTACCGTGGAATTATATTACACATAAAGGCAGTGTGTTATTTGCTTGCTATTAATTATGCTAACACTTTGACCATACAAACCACTGTGAACTTGATACGAAAAGTGTGCTTCATTTTCTTGGGAATGTCACTATGAGTGGTACCCAGAAAGGCATATTAAAATGTGTGTTTGTCGGGCTGGAGAGATGCCTCAGAGGTTAAGAGCACTGCTTGCTCTTCCAAAGGTCCTGAGTTCAATTCCCAGCAACCGCATGGTGGCTCACAACCATCTGTAATGAGATCTGGTGCCCTCTCCTGGCCTGTGGGGATACGTACAGACAGAACAATGTATACATAATAAATAAATAAATCTTAAAAAAAATGTGTGTTTGTGTGTGTTCATGTATGCGTGTGTACGAGTCCAAGTGTGTTGGTGCCTGTGGAGGTCAGAGGTCAATGTCAAGTGTGTTCTTCCATCACTCTTACCTTGTTTTGTTTTGTTTTGTTTTGTTTCGTTTTGTTTTGAGACAGGGTATTTCCCTGAACCTGGAGCTTGATGATTGGCTTGTCTGACTGGTCAGTGAGCCCCAAAGGCTCTCTTGTCTCCCCTCAGGGTGTTGGGGATCGAACCCAGGACCTCATGCCTGTGCAGCGAGCACTTTGCCAACTGAGCCATCTGCCTAGCCGCTGGTGTCCGAGTTACCTGTATTGCACAGCTTTTGCAGTTTGCATTTGCGGTGCTCAGTGAAAACACAGAAGAAATCTGAGGTCCCTTTTAATTTAGAATAAAATATTACTAAGTAAGTAAGGGTAGTAGCCAGCCTTCGAGATGATCCTTGGTGATCCCCATCTTCTGATATTCATGGGTTTTTGTTGTTGTTGTTTTTCAAGACGGGATTTCTCTGTGTAGCTTTGGAGCCTGTCCTGGAACTCACTCTGTAGACCAGGCTGGCCTCAAACTCACAGAGATCCTCCTGCCTCTGCCTCCCCCTGTGCTGGGATTAAAGGTGTGTGCCACCACCACCCTGTGAATATTCATGTTTTTGAGCAATACCCTCGAACATTGTATCGGACTTGATCTACGTGACCAGTAGAATAGTCAAGTCATGACATATCACTTCTGAAACTCTTTCTCTCCCCTCCCTCCCCTCCTTCCCTTTGAGTGTGTGTGTGTGTGTGTGTGTGTGTGTGTGTGTGTGTGTGTTTAGACCCTCCACCACAGAAGGAAAAGTTTCTGCTTCTGCCAGAAGCAAATTATCTCTCAGGCATTGGTTGTGTCCTGGTTGCCTTTCTGTTGCTGAAATAAAACACCCTGACAAAAAGCAACTTAGGGGAGAGAGGGTTTCCTTCACTTAGGATTTCAGGTTACAGTCCATCAGGGAAGTCAAGGCTGCAGGAACTTGGAGTGACTAGTCACGTCATATCTACTGCTAAGTGGAAGTGCTGCAGCTCTGAGGGGAAAGGTCCCCTGGCAGTCAGGAGCCAAGGAATATCAAAGTCACACTGCACAACAGACCTCATACAAGAAAGAGATTTGTTGGTAAGGACACAGAAGTGGCTGCTTCTGCTTGGGGGAGAAGTATCAGGGAACTGAGCAGGAGGCAGGTTTTATACAAGGCTTCTTCTGGGGCAGAGTTTTCCAGGGTGGGGATTGGTGGGATTTCAAGGCAAGCCCAAGGATTGGAGGGATTTTGAGGCCAGGGGAGTGGATTTTCAGGCTCAGGGATTGGTGGGTTTTGGTGAGTTTTCAAACCCAGAGGTGGGCTTGGACCTTTCACCTATAGCAAGAGCGGAGAGAAATGAATGCATGCATACTCCTTGCTCATCGCACTTTCTCTTATACAGTCCAGGGCTCCAAACCAGGAAATGGTGTCGCCCTCTTTCAGGCTGAGTTTGCCCACATCAACTGAAACAATCAAGACAACCCCCCATGGACATGTCTGCCCATGTGACTCTTTATGAAACACGGTAAGGAAATGGTGGCATTAGTGTGCTCAGAGGGTGAAGGCCCAGGACACTGTCATCAAACTGTCACCCCTCAGGCACTTATGCAGGCCTAACTGAAGGGGGAGGCATTGTCAACAAAAGTGGCCATCAGACCTCTGAAGAGTAACTTCAGCAACTGTCACCATGACCCACATGCCAGAGGTGCTTCTAAAGTAAAGCTGTGGATGACTAATACTGTATTGGTCAGCCATGTGGTTTCCAAAATTAGTTCAAGTCAACTAAGAACAGAAAAGTAAAAGCTTTAGAGCTTATTTAGACTAGCCCTTGGCTTCAGTATTTTTTACCAAATGATTGATAAAGCACAGACCTTATTTCAGAAGAGAGCAGACATTCACAAGGAGTCTGCCATTCCTCTCAAGACAGCTTTCTGCAGGTGCAATGTAACAGCAGCTTGAGGCCTTTCTGCAACTCAACACAGTAAACTTACCGGAGGAGAGAGTGTTTGAGGACTTCACACGTCCATGTTTACATAGCTCATTTCGGTCTTTTAGTTCTGGTGATGCAGTGTTTGCTTTGCACTCTTAGATGGTGGGGTATGACTTCCACTGTTAGAAGTGGTTCACAGAAATCCTGGCAGTTAGGGACAAATCAGAACTTATGGAGTCCCTCATGAACAGCCCCCACGTCCTGAATTGCTCTTCTCTCTTGGCCGGCTTCTTTCAGTCTATTTGCTATTTTTGGTGAAGTGGGTTTTTAGTCCTGGTCCGAGGGAGAAAAGGATCCTCAAGTTACAAGATCTCCCCAGTCTAGGGAGCCTCTGCAGGTGCTTAGGCAAGGAGAATTTAACAAAGCCTATAAGCCTGGTGTGGTGGTACAGGCCCTTAACCCCAGCACTCAGGAGGCAGAGGCAGGCAGATCTCTGTGAGTTCAAGGCCAGCCTGAGCTACAGATCAAGTTCGAGGACAGCCAGGGCTGTTACACAAAGAAACTCTGTCTCAAAAACAAAACAACAACAACAAAACCCAAAGTATATGAATACATACATGGCAGTGGAGTTTCCATCCAAGTAGAGCACATATGGAGGCTTGATCTTTTTTATATTTAAATGTATGTGTATGAGTGTTTTGCCCACATGTATGTATGTGCACCATTTGCATATTTGGTGCCCGGAAAAGCCAGAAGGGGGAAGCAGATCTCCTGGACCTAGAGTTACAGATAGCTGTGAGCCTCCATGTGGATGCTGGGAACAAGCCAGGGTCCTCTGGAAGAGCAGCCAGTGCTTTTTGACATCTGAGCCATCTCTCCAGCCTTTTTTTTTTTTTTTTTTTTTTTTTTTTTTAACTGATGGAGAGTGAAACGAAGTTGCACTTGCAGGACAGACACTGCACTACATCCTAGGTCCTCAGTTATTTTTGAGACAGGCTCTCACTTCAGGCTGGTCTTGGATTTACTATGTAATCCAGTCTGGATGGAAATAGGAAGCCTTCTGCTTGGGACCATGGGTATGTCCTATCATTCTCAAAGCAAAACTGGGACATTTTGGAATGTAGGGATTACACCTGCTTCATGTGATGCTGGGGATACAATCCAGAGCCTTGTGTATTCAAGGCTAATGCTGAGCTACATCCCTTAGCTCTGGGACAGGTGCTTACAGAGTTGTTCCCTTCTGTGTCCTCCCTTCTGCTTGTTAGGGTGCGTGCATAGTCCCATACTTCATAAAGGAATTTATGCAACGAGTGTTTATTAAACACCTAAGTCCTAGATTATATACAAGAACTACAGAAGTAACACAATCCAGGATGACATTTGTGAGTTACATGACACAAAAATCTTTTGCTTTATTCTGCCTAGGAAAAGCGTGTTTGCGTTTAGTTTAGTAATAACTTGGACTTGGCATCTTTCCTCAACTGTATTTAAATCCTGTAGGAAATGTGGCCTTTGATGTTTTGCTGAAAATCCAGAGGCAGTATCTTTAAAAGAGATCAGTAGAGATTTGCTCCTGAAAAAGCCAAAAATCTGGTTGGATGGATGGAAAAAGAACCATCAGGCTGAAATAGCAGTCTAGCGTTATTTTGCGGGTACAGTGGATAACCAATACTGACCGGGATCCCTGGACGTGTAACTTCTTCGTTTTAGGTCTCGGTTTCTGAGTGTCTTGGAGCACATGCTCAACTCTGGGCAGCTGGTGAACAATGCTCACCCGCCGGTGTGCGAAGGGATCTTGCGTAGTAGGCTTGAGTCCTCCACGCAGGTATTCTCCTCGGTGTTGAGGCTCTTGGGTTTACACTACCGTAAACCACAACCAGCGAGGTCCAGACTTCAGCTCCTGGACAACCGCAGGGTACCACGCCAGCCCCGCCCTCAAGAACCAAGCCCCGCCCCTGCCTCACCGGCCGCATCCTGATTGGTCGCCGCGGGGAGCACCGGTCTCGCCCCGCCCCGCCTCTGAGGCCCCTGCCCCGCCCATCAGCGTTATGGCCCGCCCACGCAGGCCACTTGCTGCAAGCCCATTGGTCCCTGCGGTGCGCACGGCGCCTCGCTCCGCCCCTCCCCGGTGCCTTGGCCTCGCGCCCGCCGCCGGCTCCCCGGGCTGAGGTCGAGCGGGCCGCAGCCGCCCCGGCCGACGCGCGCCCTCGACGTCCCTGCGGCCGCCTGGGTTCGGTGTGGACGTCGCAGGTAGCCGGGTGAGTGAGGCTGGCGGGTCTCGGGCTTCCGCCATCCGCCCTCCGATCGAGCGTGGGGCGCCGGCCCGGCCCGGCCTGGGGTGCCGTGGCGCCGCCCGAGTCGGTGCGGAGCAGCGCGCGGGCGCCCGGGGGTGGGGTGAGGGGTGGGGTGCCGGCCTGAGCCCGCGTCCCCTCGGCCGCCCGTGGCTCTGACACGGCCGGGGCAGGCCGCTCCGCCGCGTGTCTCATCCGGAGGCTGGGAGGTTTCTATCTCGATCCTCGGAGCGTCCCAGGGCGACCGGTAGGGGAGGAACGACCTGGGGGGCGCCGCCGCCGAGGCCCCGGGAGGGTCTGGGGACGAGCGACCCTCCCGTCTGCTCGGGGAGCCATCGCCAGGAGCTGTCCGCGTCGCCTTGACTTCCCCGTCCCCTCTGCAAGCGCAGGCATGAGAGGAACGTCTTTGGGCATTCCTCCTGAGCGGCCTTTTCAGAGAAGTCGCGCCGACCGTGGTCGCCGTCGCAGTGGCCGGTGTGGGCTAGGCCATTCTGGGTTTTTGGCCCGGGAGTTGGTTTTCCGAGTTCGCCACTTCAGCCTGAAAGGTAGACAGAGGCTTGACCTTTCCAGCCCAGGCGGCGGAGGCGAGGGCCCGCTTCCACGATGCTGCTGTGATGGGAGGAGGGCCGTGGGAACGCGGACCTCTCTCCGGGGTGGATATGCTCGCTCGGAAACTCTTTCCCCGCGACTTGTACCACGAGTCCCGTTTCCAGGTAATTCCAGAGGCGCCTCTTCCTAAGCCTGTCTGCCTTTCTCGTCATCTTCAATCCGTTTGTCTTTCCAAAGAGCAGAGCCAAGCGACTTAGCACTTTCACCGAGCATGGTGTTGGAAGGACTTTCCGATCCTAGATTGAAACCCAGAGGTCGATTTGCATAGCGATGCTGCAAGAAAAGCAGGTTTAATCGGAACGGGGTGAGGATGTAGTTTTTCCTCTTCAGGAGACACGCCCCTTTGACCTCCCCTTTCTTCCTGTATCAGCTAGTAGTAGTTACTGCCGTGTTTTGGTTTTGTTTTCTAAATTCCCTTCTGGGGCCCAGAGGTAAAGAACTAATCTCGTATAATCCTTATTTGCCTTTTAATATAACAAAGCTAAAATGTTGTGTAAAAAACACAATTTAAACGTTACAGAAGGATACCAAGTAAAGCATTCAGACAATACAGAAATGTTAAATAAAGCTGGGTGGCTGGCGGTGGCGCAGGCCTCCAACACTCAGGAGGCAGAGGCAAGTGGATCTTCGTGAGTTCGAGGACAGCCTGGTCTACAGAGCGAGTTTCAGGAGTGGCCCCAAAGCTGCACAGAGAAACCCTGTCTCAAAACCTCCCTCAACGACCCCCCCCCCAAAGAAATGT
This sequence comes from Peromyscus maniculatus bairdii, assembly GCF_049852395.1. NCBI lineage: Eukaryota > Metazoa > Chordata > Mammalia > Rodentia > Cricetidae > Peromyscus > Peromyscus maniculatus. The sequence continues at coordinate 80,887,273 of NC_134863.1, read as the reverse complement.
CAATAAAAAGTGAAATCCTCAAAATTCTCATTCCTTCACTCTCCACTCTTCATGCCTCCAGTTGTCCTCCTGAGGAGGCCATCACAGCATGATGCTTTTGGCAACAGATGATGAAGACTTAATCTTTAAGAGAAAAAAAGGCTGCATAGAGGGCCGGAGAGATGGCCCAGAGGTTCAGAGTGCTGCTCCTGCTTTCAGAAAGGAGTACACATCAGACTGACAGCCCACCTGTCACACTCCAGGGAATCCAGTGCTTCTGGCCCCTGTGGGCATCTGCACTCACATGCAGGTGCACTCCACACAGACACACATGTATACAGGTGTGTGTGTGTGTGTGTGTGTGTGTGTGTGTGTGTGTGGTTTTTCAAGATAGGATTTCTCAGTGTAACAGACTTGGCTGTCCTGGAACTTGGCTACAGCCCAGGCTGGCGTGGAACTCACAGAGATTCACCTGCCTCTGCCTCCCGAGTGCTGGAATTAAAGGTGTGCGTCACCACTGCAAGGCAAGTGAAAGCTGAATTTTAGGACACACACACAGAGCTGTGACCCCAGCACTGGAGGTGGGGATCAGAGACGGGTGGGTTCCGGGGGCTTGCTGGCCAGTCACTCTAGCCCAAATGGTGAACCAAGTCTGCGGAGAGACCTTCATCTCAAGCGTAAGGTGGAGAGCAATAGAGGAGGCACTGACCTTTAACATCTGCATGGGCACACAACACACCTGTGCTCATACACACACAATAAATAAATAAATAGTAAAATAGAAAGCAAATGAGTAAAAGTTTGTGAGTTACATTTTTTTAATTAAAAAAAAAAAAAAAAAAAAGAGTCCTTTCTGCTCTTGCTGCTCGTCCAGAGAACCTGAGTTCATTTCCCATGTCAGGCAGCTCACAACTGCTTATAACTCTAGCTTCCGGGGATCCAGCACCCTCATCTAGCCTCTGAGGGTACCCACACACATAAGGCATACTCTCACACAGAGACACACATATAAATAAAAAACAGTTTTAAGTGATGTAAAAAATGCCTTTAATCTCAGCACTCAGGTGGCAGAGACAGGCAGATCTTTGAGTTCAAGGCCAGCCTGATCTACAGAGTTCTAGGGCAGCCAGGGCTACACAGAGAAACTGTGTCTCAAAAAAAACAAAAACAAAAAAACAAAAAAAAAAAAAAACCCCAAAATAAATAAATAAGAAAAAAACAAAAATAGTGAGCAAAGTTTTATTTAAGCATTACGAAACTTTTTTTCCCCAAAAAAGATTTAAAGGAGTAGGTGTTTACGTGGTTCCTAGAGAAAAGAATGTCTCATAGTTGCTATGTTAGGTATAACAGGCTTATGTTTATAAGTTTCTTGTCACAGGGCAAGAAAAAATTACAACATTTGGAATGAATTTTCTCCACTAGGCTATATAATTCCAAATCATACCTTGTTAATTTCTTCAGAGGTTATAAACTATATTTTCATCTTTATCATTAGGGAACTGTCCACTAAATAAAGTCAGAACAAGGTCAAGTCTTCCAGAAGCCACAGGAGGTCTACATAGCCTTACTGTTGGAGAATGTAGAACTTCCTGGCTTGCGGTTGTTTACATTTTATAATCTTAAGTTCAAACTTGACCTTAAGGAAAGGACGGCATCCCCGCTGTAACGTCCAGGAAGAGCTGAACTGACAGTGGCTCCGGCTTGCCTGGCTCCTGGAAGGGCTCTTGGTGAGGATGTCAAAGCTGCATTATGCAGGAGAGAGCCCTGAGAACCCGAGCTTAGTCAGGGCATCTGCGGGCTCTGTTCCAAGGCCTGGACGGATAGCAGATGCGGTCATTTCTGCCTCAGCTTCCACCCAGAGCCTCTCTGCAATTGCCAGGGTCCATCCCAGCCAAACGTCTCTGGAGGCAAGTGCCTGGGCCTCAGGGCTTGCAGGAGAGACAGCAGCAGCATATGTTCAAGATGGAGCCAGCCCTGCCAAGTGGCGATGGGAGTCTGGGCCAGGTTCCAGGGCGTGCAGGCTCAGGTTGAAGGCTGCCAGAGCGCCTGGGACACTGTGCTGCTTCCGTTTGGCCTGGTACCCTCTGCTTCAAGGACATGGCTGGCTTCCTTGGCTCTCCTGTGTGGGGTCTCCTGTAGCCTGCGTTATTTTTGAGTGGCTTACCCTCTCTAGTGGTGTACCAAGTCCAGGAGGGCTCTGATGAGAAGTTAGAGTTTGCGAGCCCTTGCAAGTCCAGTGCTTCGGTTCTGTGCACATGCTCGATTGATATTAATAGTAGAATTGTGGTTGAAGTCATTTTCCCTCAGGGTTTGGAAGCTGTTGCCCCATCCTGTGCTTCCACTGCTGCTGTTGAGCAGTCCTCAGGCCTTTGGCCATTCCTCCTCCGTCAGCAGAGAGGCTTCTCTTTGTTGTGAGTGTTGTCCATGAGGTTGAGTCTCTGAACCTTTAAATACAAACGACACAGGAGCATCTTCTCCGGGAACCCTGGAATGTCCTTTGCCTGCTGTCTCGGCCGTCTCTAGTCATTTGTGTGTGAACTTTCACTTCTGGTTTTCTCATTTTTTTTGTTTCCTGACATCTGTCCCCTCACCCACACTACTATTGTTGAAATAGTCTCTTACACATAGCCCAGGCTAGCCAGGAACTCGTTATGTAGCCTAGGCTTGCCACAAACTCACAGCCGTCTTTCTACCTGGGTCTCCCCAGTGTGGACATTACAAGCAGGACCACCACGCCTGGCTGGTTTTTTGTTTGGTTTGTTTTTTTTCTCCACATCTTGCTCTGTAGTCCAGGTTAGTTCAGGCTGTACTTAACTTGCAGTTATAACCCTCCTGCTGACGTCTTCTCCATGCTAAGGATTACAGATGGGTGCTTTATTTCCTTTAGAGTTTGTTAAAGTTTATTTTTTATTTTCTGTGTATTGGTGTTTTGCCTGCCCTTACATATGTGTGTCACATATGTGCCTGGTGACTGCGAAGATCAGAAGAGGCCTTCAGATCTCCCAGAATTGCAGTTACAGATGGTTGTGGGCGGCCATGCGGGTGCTGGAAATTATCCCAAGGTCCTCTGCATGATAGCAGATACCCTTAGCCCCAGCCATCTCCCAGCCCCATCTGATTTTCTTGACTCTTATTTCTCAGTTTTTCTATTTGGATACCACGTAGCCCAGGCTGTCCTCAAACTTCCGTTCTCCCGCCCAGGCCTCTGGAGTGCTGAAATTAGAGGTGTGTGCTTCCACGCCTGGCTCTTATTTCATTTTCATCTTTCAAACCGTATTTATGTGTGTGTGTACACGCCACAATTCATGTGTGGAGGTCGGAGGACAACTTGGGAGAGAACTCTCTCTCCACCACAGGGGTTCCAGGGGTCACCAGGTTGTCAAGCATGGGGGCAGCAGGCACCTTTAAACTGCTGAGCCATCTCCACGGTCATAATTCACATTTAAAACAGTTTCCACTGTGAGGTTTCTAAATCCCAACGGCCGGTTTCCAGTCCCAGTGTTTCTTAGTATACTATTCTTTTTTAAAAATCTTTTTATATATTTTATTTATGTATTTATATATGTGTATATGTGTGTGTGTGAGAGAGAGGGGGGGAGGGGGAGGGGGAGGGGAGGGGGAGGGAGAGGGAGAGGAGAGAACACATGTGTGCTTACATGCAGAGGACAGTTTTCAGGAGGAGTCCTTTTTCTCCACGTGTGCAGGTCCCAGGGATCAAACTCAGGTGCTCAGGTGTTAGGAATGGTGGCTGAGCCATCTCACTGGTCCTAGGATGGCATTTGCTTCTTGGTTTCTGGCATTGGAATGATTTTTTTTCTTCTCCCTGTGTTGTTTGTTGTACCAAGCTGCTGTTTTCTTTTTCAAACCCTCTCGGGATGCCTTTCATGTTCAAAGGTTCTTCATACACACAGTACTCTGACTCTGCTTAGAATAAAAAGGGAGCTAAGATGACTGACCGCTCCGAGGGTGTGGCTGGGACCCTTGAACTGTTCATTGCTTGAGGCCATTCAGTTAGTGGAAACCCCCATACCTGTGTACATCACCTCTTAATTTCATCAGGTCCCCTAGAGAAGAGCTGTCTTGTCCGGAAGGAAAGACCCGGCCCCGTGTCCTGATCCTTTCTTTCTGTTCAGCACGCAGTTGCTCATGTCCTTCTCAGTGCGTGCCCACACCGTCTGCTGTATAGATAACCCTTTGTCCGACCCACGAGAAATCAGAAACAAAGCCACCAACCCACAGACTTTTCCCCAGTACAGAAGTCACAGTTGACCACCCCATGATGACTGGCGGGGTCACATCTGCTCTGTTTCCTAACTGTATCCCCTGCTCTTTTCTGATTGGTTCTCAGCTTGGAACTTCAGTGTCCCAAATCACTTGTTGTCCATCTGCTTTGAGTTTTCATTGATTTTGTCTCCTCTTTTGTCCTTCCTGAGACGGAGTCTTACTGTGTAGCCCAGGATGGCCTGGAATTCACAGAGATCCACCTGCCTCTACCTCTCGAGTGCTGGGATTCGAGGCGTGTGCCACCACCACCCTTTTACTGTGGTGTTAGTGAGATTGCAGGATTACCCAGAAACAGTCATAGTTTTTCTCAACCCTAGAGTCTTGGTGCTTAGTCAGGAGTGGCACACCCTTGGAGCAGTTGAGTGTTTGTGAAACCTGTCTGTGGTTGATTGGCAGGTCTGAGTGCTAACATGCGTACTCTGCCGTGATCCTTTCTCATTTTTCTTTGTGTGTATTTGTGTTCATATGGAGACCGGAGGTAGACACTGGATATTACTCTTAATCGTTATTTTTTGAGACATGATCTCTCATTGGATTGGAGCTTGCCAACTGGCTAGACTGTCTGGTTAGTGAGCTCAGAGGATTCACTTGTGTGGTTAGAATGAGAATGGCCCCATAGGCACATATATTTGAGCATATATTTGAATGCGTGGCCGCAGTTGGTGGAGCTGTTTGGGAAGGATTAGGAGGTGTGGCCTTGTTGGGGGCTGTGTGTCACGGGTGGTGGGCTTTGAAGTTGTAGAAGCCCGCACCAGTCTCGGTTAGCTCTCTGCCTCATGCTTTTGGATCACCTGTGAGCTCTCTGCTACTGCCCCAGTGTCGTGCCTGCCTGCCTGCTGTCTGCTTCTGCTCTCCCTAGCACTAAGGAGTACAGGCCAGCTCTCCCCAGGTGTTACCTGGTGTCTGGGGATCCAAACTCAAGGCCTCATGCAAGCACTTCCTCACTGAGTCACCTTGTTTTGGGGTTCATTTGGATCAACACAACTCAAACACAAGTCAATGCAGAAAAGAAATGTTCATTGTAATCAAGCTGCTACTGGTGGATGGATCAGGGAGAGAGAACAGACTTGGAGCTGAGCTGTGCCCCCCAGCTAGAATGCTACAGAGCTTTTTAGCACAAAAATCACAAACATCTATGCCAAGTTACAGTTACATTTTCCACCAATCAGGATTCAGGGATGGGGACTTTCCTAGGAACATTTCTTTGTGGTACACTTACCATGTTCTCATTGGTTGGTTTACTCAACTGTGGGGGTGGCTTGCTCCACATTCATGTTTCAACTTGCCAACCAGGATGTCAGTCACCCAGGGAGGTCTTGGGAACTTAAATTTTGTTTGACCCTTATTCAAACTGGAAGTTTTATTCAAAATGGCGTCAGTTTAGTCCACAACCTCTCCAGTATTGACTTTTTGAGGGACATGTCACCATTACCCCAGTTCATTTACCAGAAGACTATAGCTTATGGAGGCTTAAAACTTAAACAGTTCCTGGCACATAGCTAGTCCAGGAAGATGGGAGTAGGTACTTGAACCTGCCCATGTAGGTGCCCTAGTGACCCGAGGTCAGTGAAATGCCAGGCTCCTGCTTCCTGCTACCTCTAGTAACTAGTGCTGGAAGAAGTTCTTGGATGGTCATTGTCTGTTTTCTGAGCCTTTCAGAGATGCTTTTACTCTTGCTCCTTCCTCAGTTGGTCCTGATGCCTCTGTTTCCTCAGTACTGCGCCAACAGGGTTCCATTCAGCCTGTACACAGAAAGCTGTGGCCCTGTAGTGTGGGCAGTTCCAGAGGATGTCAAGATGCCCGGGCTGGGGTCCTGCCGGGATCCTGGGAAAGCATGTCCCCTGAATGAATGGAGTAAGCTACAGCTGGATTGGCTCGTGAATCGTGGAGCGGTCATCTGCGTCGTGTTACAGTTCATGGTGCTGTGCTTTTCTGCTTGTTTAAGTCATACAGAAGGGCTGGGGGCCGGAGATGGCTCAGTGGTTCAAAGCGCAGGCTGCTCTCCCAAAGGGCCTGGATTTGGTTCCTAGTACCTACATGGCAGCTCATAACTCTCTGTAACTCCAGTCCCAGGAGCTAATGCCCTCTTCTGGCTTCCTAAGGCACCAGGCATACACACACAGTTCACAGATGTACATGTAGACAAACATCCATACACATAAAATAAAATAAAGTTTGTAAAACATTAAAATTTATCTTTTTAAAAACTACAGAAAAGTTGAAAATAGAGTCAGCACTTAATATTTGCCACATTTGACTTCTTATCATTTCTGTTATTTTTTTTCTTTTTTGAGTGAGAGAGCCTTACTTTGTAGCTCAGGCTTTCCTTGAACCCCTGTGTAGCTCAGGTTGGCCACAAACCTGCGGTGGCCCTCCTCCCGGGTGCCAGGATGACAGACATGAGTGACCACACCCAACTCTTGTTGTCAGCATTACTAATGTTTTTAGAGATTTATTTTATTTTTAATCATGTGTGTATGTATGGGCATGCGTATGTGTGAGTGAAGGTACTGTGGAATCCAGACGAGGGCATTGGCTCTCCTGGAGCTGGAGTTACAGCAGGCTGTTGTGAGCCGTCTGCTGTGGGTGCTGGGAACTGAACTTGGGTTCTCTGCAACAGCAATACATGCTCTTTCCCACCGAGCCCTCTCTCCAGCCCTTGTTGTTATTTTGCTTCAATATAATACGCTGCTAGCAATGATATTTGGCCTGTAAATATGTCAGCTTGCGTGGTTTAGGAATGCTGCATCCCAGGCCTGGGGTGGTGGTAGTCCTGATGACTTTTGATCCTTTTTCTTCCATTGTCTGGAAGCATGACACCTGGCTTCTACCGAGCGCACTGGCCCACACCAGTCTCCTTCGTCTGAAGGTCATTCGCTCAGGCCTCTGTTCTGTCCGTAGCAAGCATTTTTTTTTTTCTCCTAATATGAGCAGGCTCCGAGAATACTCCACATTTTTTTAAGGTCCGCTTCTCCTTTGGTTAACAATTCCACATTTAACCATGTCTGACTTGGTACATTGTACAGGACGAGGCACAGGCTTTCAACCCCGCTCGGCAGGTACCTTAGCCAGCAGTCTACGGAAGCTGCAGCGGGAGGACAGCTTGAGCCCAGGATTCTTGGGAAGCCCTGGTAATAAATACAGTCTCCAAACAACAGCGCTGGGTGTCGGTGCACACCTTTAATCCCAGCACTCGAGGCAGAGGCACCCGGGAGGCAGAAGCAGGAGGATCTGTGTGAGTTCGAGGCCATCCTGGTGTACAGAGTGGGTTCCAGGACAGCCAGGGTGGTTACACAGAGAAACCCAACAGCTAGAAAGTGTCCTTTGCTAACTTTGAATTTTGGCACATCACAAGTTCTGTCTTCTACAAAACACTAAAATGTAGACACAAAATTTAAGTTCTTTGGTACTTTAGAACAGTGATGACCTTTCCTCCCCAGGTCTCACGATATCTTGATCCTGCTTGGAACAGGGAGAGACACAGATGTCCCATTCAGGTTCTTGGTTGAGTGGAAACCTAAGGCCAGTTTATCATGGGGGAATATGCTGGGGGGGGGGGGGGGCGGAGGGCAGCTTGGTGGTCTCAGCAGCTAGAGGAGATGGTGGAAAGTTAGGCTTCCTAAAGGGCCCAGCAGTGGGGGCCTGTGAGCAGTGAGTGCGTGTGAGCAGTGCCCCCAGGGGTGAGGCCTTGGGCCCTCGTCAGCGCTTTCTGTCTCTGTCTCTCTTTGTGTGTCTCTCCCTGTCTCTCTCTGTCTCTCTCTCTGTCTCTCTGTCTCTCTCTCTCTCCTCTCTCCCTCTCTCTCATTATGTAGCCCTAGCTGGCCTGGAACTTTCCATATAAACCAAGCTGGCCTCGAACTCACAGAGATGGCCTGCTTCTGCCTCCCAAGTGCTGGGATCAAAACTGCACCACAATGTCCAGCTCGCAAGAGACTCCTTTCTGCTTCTGTCCTGCCACTGTCCCTCACAATTCCTGCTTGAGATATCAGTGGTTTAACCCTTACTGTCTATATTTTCTAGTCAGGATTGAAGCTGTCTGTCTTGATTTCTCTTCATTCTGAGCTCTCTCCAGAGTCACACATAATGCATAATGGTCTGTGCGGCCTTTTTTTTTTTTTTTTTTTGGTTTTTTGAGATAGGTTTTCTCGGTGTAGTTTTTGGTACTTGTCCTGGATCTCGCTCTGTAGACCAGGTTGGTCTCGAACTCACAGAGATCCACCTGGCTCTGCCTCCTGAGTGCTGGGACTAAAGACGTGTGCCACCACCGCCTGGCCTGGATCTTCTTTTTAGCATGCACCAGTGAGCTTTCAGTCTCTCCCCATTACCAGTGCAAAGGTGTGCCCGCAGTTTTAACTGTTTCAGGAGCTCCCCCTCTTCTAGCTTTTTCTCTCAATCAACTTGGGCTTCTAGGACACAGTGTCATACATTAAGTAGCTTATAAACAATAGAAATCCATTGTCACAGTCGGGAAGACCACGATCAAAGCTGGCAGATTTGGTGACCAGTGACATTACCAGAATCCTAAGCTGGAAACCTGAACCTAGAGGCTCCAGTGCACCATATGAGCCCCAGGCAGGAGACAAACGTTGGTGACAATCTCCAGGAAAGAAACCCACCCCAAAGCTCCTCACTGGGAAGGCAGAACTGAGGCCACTGTAGGTGGTAGCACCTTCCCTAGGGAGAGGACAAGGGCAGCCTGAAGGTCTTGGCACAGCTGGTCCTGTTCAGATTGTGATCTAGTTGCTCATTCTCCTGGGGCTGGGCCCACAGTCTTACCTGTGCCGAGGACACTGCTGCCTTTGGAGAGCTAGTTTCCATTTCCTTGGGAATGTTTATCATATAAACCTGACTCTGGAATTTAAGGTAACTGAGAACAGAATGGACTAGAGTGGACATAATGGCAAAAACCTGTAATACCAGTACTGGGGAGGCAGAGGCAGGTAGATTCCAAGTTTGACATAAGCCTGGCCTGTATAGCAAGTTCCAAGCATGCCAGCTTGTGTGACCCTGTCGTACAGGACAAGATGGGGAAAGAATAGATTAGCGATAAAGTGGAGTTTGTTAGGCGGTGGTTGAGTTCTGCCTCAGGGAGGGCTGGCTGACTCAAGACCACATTTTGCCTTGGCACAGTGGGAAGGGTAATGGATCTCTACCAGGCTTCTTTAATCAGGTTGCTAATGCTGTTTATGAGGGTCCTGCCATCATGATCTAATCTAATCCATAGCCATCTATCCCATAATCCTATCAACTTGACTGGGAATTGGGGTTTTAACATTTGGATTTGGGGGCACACAAACATTAGCAGTGGCCCTCCTAAAAGTAAGGCAGTTTTCTTTACAGTTCCCCTTCTCACATGCAAGCGGATGGATGTGTGATGTCCTTTAATAGGACCTGTCTTTGGGTTTCTCTCACTGACCCAGAAGGCCTTTAAAATGTTTTGTTTTTGTTTTTTAGTTTTTAGTTTTTCAAGACAGAGTTTCTCTGTGTAGCCTTAGCTGTCTTGGATCTCGCTCTGTAGACCAGGCTGGCCTCGAACTCACAGAGATCTGCCTGCCTCTGCCTCCCGAGTGCTGGGATTAAAGGCATGCGGCACCACCACCCAGCTAAAACATTATTTTAAACGATGCTTGGTAAAGCTTTCGGCATTTAACTTGGCTTGCTAATAACATTGCTAACATGAATGAAGTGAAGGATGAAGTCCTTTGAAGCATCTACCCTAAATATAGCCTCTTGAAGACGGCTATATTACTGCAGTATATGGACTCTTGGAGGCTTGGAGGCCCAGAGGTAATTAATTCAGTGCAGTGATGACCAAACTTCACTGGTCACGAATGAGGGAGATTTTCTACATTGGAAAGTCTGAGACGTAGGTTCTGAGCATGTTTCCTCCTGACTTTCCGACTTTAAAGGTGGCGCCTTCTCCTTCTCACTTTAACTTCCTCGCAGTGGGAGTTTAGCCCAGTGTGAGTCCCTGTTGGTTCTCCAGCACTCAGGCCAGCGGGATTCTTGAGGACACAGCCTCAGGGACAAGGCTTACGTGGTTCACACTGTCACCGGTTGCAATGGGCTCCATCACCCTCAGACACATGGAAGAAATGCCATGGTGGATGAAGGCTGCTCACCTCATGGTGGCCAGGACTCCCGGGACAGAGCAGAAAGGGCCAGGAACAAGATGCCCCCTTCTGCTGACCTAATGCCTCTGCATAGGCCTTGCCTCTTAGTTCCTACCCTTCCCAGCAGTGCATCAGACTGGGGGAGTTTTCCGATGGCCTGCTACAGCAGCTGTGCAGCCTGAAAGGGAGGCCCGTGCTTGGTAGAGAGGCCGGGGTCTGCTGGGGAGGCGTGGTCTGTTCTGTAGGGTCTGTTCTCACACCAGAGGAGAAGGCAATGACATCTCTTAAGCAGGAGGGAAAATACCAGATTTGCATTATTTTATATAACAAAACATTCTATCTGTGGTATGCAGTGCATATTGGTGAGGACAGGAATGACCTGGCTAGACCTGCCGAGAGACTCATGGTGGGCGGGGGAGTGCACACCGTACTCGGTCAGGGTGGAGGGAACTGAGGAGGAATCAGGTGGGTCTCTTGAGAGAGGAGCGTGACATGGCAAGGGGGATGCTGGGATCTGGCTTGTAAAACTGCAGTGGTGAGTCCTTCATTCAGGGACTCGAGGACCTGTGAGCAGGATGAACTTGGAAGACTCGGGTTCAGACATGTTGATGCTAACGGTTTGTGGACTGGGCACCAGGCAGTACCTGGGTGAATCTGGGAGCGGGTGTTTACATTTGTAAACCACTCTCATTGAGAAGCGGTAGAGAAGATTCATCAAAAATCTACCTGAATCCTCATTGTTAACCAGGATATTACTGAGAGAATTACAAAGTTATAAAATTGAAATCGCTTTAAAAATTCATACTTTGTCTTTTACTGATTTTAGATTGAAATCTTTCCCCCAAACTAGAAGTGCTTACCAGGTTTTATTTTTCTTCTATGTGACTTACAGTCCTTAGGGCAAGAGAGTGTTCCCTGATATTAAAATATTTTCCCAAAATGCTTAGCTCTCTGAGTAGTTCACGTTGCCTGATTTTAAGGCCTATAAAACATGTGCACGGTGAGTACCTAGAAGCCAGGTTCATGGCTAACTGGAGAAAACTGTTTTCCTAACCACTTTGGCAGTTGGCTCCTGCACTTGACACATCGCTGCGGTCCTCACTGGACTGCTTTCTTCTCTTTCCAAATGACCTCCGGGTTCCTCTGAACTGGGGCTTTTTTTCTACATTTTCTTGTTCTTGCTTTCTTCACCATGGCGAGCAAATACCTATCTCCCTTGGTATCTGAAGTGAGGACCCACTGCAGAGGATGCCATTGTGTGTCGTAATGGACAGCAGTGTAGTGTCACAGTCCCAGGCACAGGCTTGGGAACCAGACATGAACTTCAGGGAGAAGTCTGGTATTCCTCCTTCTTATGTGACCTTGAACTGTTCTTTAAAAGTGTAATGTCTTCAGTAACATGAGACTTTGGGTGATGTTAGTGTGTTTGGAGGATTGATTGTAATAGTGAAGAATTCTCATGGAAGCCAGGCATGGTTCGTGGCAGAATCCTGGCACATGGGAAGCTGAGGGAGGAAGATTTTAAGTTCCAGGCCAGTCTGGAATACATGTGGGGTTCTAGATCAGCCTGAGTTCACAGTGAAACCTTGTATCAAAAATCTAAAACTAGTGGTGGTACACGCCTTTAATCCCAGCACTCGGGAGGCAGAGGCAGGCGGATCTCTGTGAGTTCGAGGCCAGCCTGGTCTACAAAGCGAGTTCCAGAACAGCTAGGACTATTACACAGAGAAACCCTGTCTCAAAACAAAACAAACAAAAACAAACAAACAAAAACCTAAAACCAAACATAAACAAAAAGAATTAGAATTTGGGAGTGTAATTTGGGAGTATTGAATGGAACGGGTTGTGAAGAGCCTGCCGTCTAAGCAACCTGAGTAGCCAGAGCTGGTGGTGGGGTCACAGTGACGGGGACGACATAGTTTCTACTTTCCTTCATCTGAGTCAGTGTGCTGTCCTCTGGTTCTGCTCTGGCCAAGATACTAATGTTGAATGGTGCTTGTATTGTTGTTGCTAATCTGGTTTCTTACACCTTTTTTCTGTGTACGTCATTGAACCCAGGTCCTCAGACAAATCTCAGTACAAGTGCTCTACACTGAGCTGCATTCCTAGCTCTGTTACAGATTTTAAAAATATATGGTGTGTGTGTGTGTGTGTGTGTGTGTGTGTGTGTGTGTGTGTGTGTGTAAGGCCCAGGTCCATGTTGTGTGTCTTCTTCTTGCTCTAACACTTTCCACTATAATGTTTTGGGTCAGTCTCTCAGTGAACCTGGAGTTCTAGGATCCACTTGTCTCCCCTCCCAGTTTTAGGGTTAAAAACTGTCTTAGGGTTTCTGTTGCTGAAGAGACACCGTGGCCATGACAGCTCTTATAAGGAGAACATTTGATTGGCGTGGCTTACAGTTTCAGAGGTTTATCATTATCATCATGGTGGGACATGGCAGCATGCAGGCAGACATGGTGCTGGAGAAGGAGGTGAGAGTCCTACATCTTGATCCAAAGGCGACAAGAAGTGAATTGAAACACTGGGTGTGGCTTGAGCGTACATGAGACCTCAAAGCCCGCCTCCACAGTGACACACTTCCTCCAACAAGACCACACCTATCTCCAACAAAGCCGAACTTCCTAGTAGTGCCACTCTCTTTGAGCTTATGGGGGCCAATGACATTCAAACAACCACGTGGACTCAAACTGTCACAACTGGCTCTCACATGGGTGCTGGGGATCTGAATGCAAGAACTCACACTTATGTGACAGACACTTTACTGACTGGCACCTTCCCAGCTCCGGAGTTTTTAATGTACAGACTATAGTTAGCCCATGTGCTACTGACCCCTGTAATCCCAGCACTTGGGAGGTAGAGGTAGGGATCAGCCATTCAAGGCCAACCTCTGCTGGACAGTGAATTTGGGTTTGGCGCGGGCTACATGAGACTGTCTCAAAAAAGAAAACAAACAGAGAATCAAGAATTTAGAAGAGCTAACTGAGTCTGCCCGAGCATGTAAGCCCTCTAATGATGGAGGCCAAGTCTTACTGATCATTGCCATCCCAACCCCCAGCTTCCCTCCTCCTCCCCCCCCAGGAGGCACTTCTGTAAATATCTAGAAAATGCTCTAGAGGTGTTCTGTGCTAGTTAACACCACGGTGTGAACCTACCTGCTCTGGGCAGCAGCAGCCCAGGGAAGACAGGAAATAGAGAACGCCCATCTGTCACATGACCAGTTTCTCCAAAGCCCTGGCTGGATCACTACTTTGGGTAGCACCCCGCCACCCCTGACAGCCTCCTTTCTAGACGGTTTCGGCTGTCTTCTGATGGTTTCCACCTGCAGGTCCTGCAGTTTGTGTCCTGCACACTTACTGACCTCTCCCACGTCCCCGTCAGCAGACTCAGCTTTGATCAGTGGTCTCTCATGGGCACTCAACCCTAGAAGCCTGAGAGCATTCCTGCCTGTTGCTAGTGACTTAAAAACATGTCTAACGAATCCTTTTCCTTGGCTTGTAAGTGTGGCTCGGTTTCTTCTTATCCTCTTATTACGCAAACGCTTTATGTTCCTCTTCAGCCCCTGTAGCTGACGAGCCACGACCAGGATTGTCCTTCTAAGTTTCAGGTCTGCCCCTGTCACTTCCTCGCTGGCAGCTGGCAAACCTCTCGTGGTTTCCTGTTGCTTAGAGCAAAGGCCCGCAGGGTAATCTGTGGGCTGCACTGGCTGTTCACCTGGGGTTTTGTTTTCAGGTTGATTGGGGGACTGGAGATGGCTTAGAGGTTAAGAGTACTTACTGATCTTACAGGAGACCTGGGTTCAGTTCCCAGCACCCACAATAGCAGCTCACAACTACCTGTAACTCCAGCTCCAAGGGATCTGATGTTCCTTTGTACCTCTTCGGCTCCTCATGCATACACTCAGCACATACACACACAGAAAATAATATTTAAAAAATTTAAAGCTTTAGTTATTTTGATCTTGTGTTCATGAGTACTTGCATGTATGTATGATGTGTACCACATGTGTGCATGGTGCCTGAGGCCAGAGGACGTTTGGTCCCCTAGAACTGGAGTTTCGGGTGGTAAATATCAACAGTGCAGTCATCGTGAAGGTTGAGCTTCCCAGTGAGAGTGTCAGTTCTTAGTAGGACTCTGTCATGTCGTCCCCGTCCCCCCCCCCTCCCACGCTCGCCATGCTTCTGGGGTCTTGGTGTTTTGGCCCTTTCCTCCTGAGAGTTCCTCAGTTGGCTTCCTCTTTACCGCCAGCGAAAACCCTAATCTTTAGTGAGGTCCGTAATAGTCCTTATTGGGATCGAGCTCTTAGCTGCCTTTCTCCACGCCATCCCAAGCCCCTTGCCCACTTCATTACCTGCCGACTGTCTTTGGTGCCAGGGAATTCTTTATTGTTGAGACCCAAGGGTTTGGATATACTTTCTCTTATTTTTGCTATGCCTCTTTTGCATGTTCCTCATCTCATTAGTTTCCATGTTCTTCTGTTCTACCCCATCCCTGACCCGTGCAGTTTAAGTCACAGGAGGGTCACAAATATGTTGTTCGTTGTTTTTGTTCTTTTGGGGCGCCCACCACCCAGCTTCCAAATAAAGCCACACATGGAGGTTTATTCTTAATTATAAATGCCTGGCCTTAGCTTGACTTGTTTCTAGCCAGCTTTCTTTAACTTGAATTATCCCATCTCCCTTTTGCCTCTGGGCTTTTCCTATTCTCTTACTTCTGTAAACCTTATTCTTACTCCATGGCTTGGTGTGTAGCTGGGTGGCTGGCCCCTGGAGTCCTCCTCCTTCTCTGGTTACTTCTCCTCCTCCCAGATTTCTCCTCTATATCTTCTCTCTGCCTGCAGCCCCACTTATCCTTTCTCCTGCCTTGCTATTGGCCATTAAGATCTTTATTAGGGGGCTGGCAAGATGGCTCAGAGGTTAAGAGCACTGGCTGCTCTTCCAGAGGTCCTGAGTTCAATTCCCAGCAACCACATGATGGCTCACAACCATCTGTAATGAGATCTGATGCCCTCTTCTGGTGTTCTGCACTGTATACATAATAAATAAATCTTTAAAAAGAATGAATGAGTTTAAAAAAAAAAATCTTTGTTAGACCATCAGGTGTTTTAGACAGGCACAGTAACACAGCCTCACAGAGTTTAACAAATGCAACATAAACAAAAGTAACACACTTAAAATAATATTCTACAACACAAATCAGTGTGTGGAAATAGCTATGAATTCTCTGCTTTTAGACCTACTTCCAACAGGAAATGAGTTTGAGAATGAGTGTTTATGGGAAATGAAGTTCACCTCGTGTGACCTTCAGGTATTGTTTCACCTTGATAGTGGCCTTCCTGACGCCCGGCTTTTCACTGGTTAACATTTAATCTTTTGCTAACAATATGATAACACGTCTGCAGAATATCTTGCTCAAAGTGCTAATATTGCTCTTTGTTGTATGAGGCAGCTAAGATACTGGCTGGTTGGTCACCTTGGTCACATTGTGAGCCGAGGTTTTGTTCTTTGTTAGGATATGCCTGGAAATTCCCTCTGACTTGGTGAAACTGAGCCCCACCGTGTTTCCTGTTCAGAGAACAGCAGCTAGACTCTGTATTCTGCCAGCCATCAGCTGGTTTCCTTGGGGTCTCATACACAGGTGCTCAGTCACAGGTATCAGAGGGGAGTTTACACTAAGGGGTGGGGATTATCCCCATGACCTGTTCCTCAGACTCCCCTCTCAGTCTCCATCCCCATGACCTGTTCCTCAGACTCCCCTCTCAGTCTCCATCCCCATGACCTGTTCCTCAGACTCCCCTCTCAGTCTCCATCCCCATGACCTGTTCCTCAGACTCCCCTCTCAGTCTCCATCCCCATGACCTGTTCCTCAGACTCCCCTCTCAGTCTCCATCCCCATGACCTGTTCCTCAGACTCCCCTCTCAGTCTCCATCCCCATGACCTGTTCCTCAGACTCCCCTCTCAGTCTCCATCCCCATGACCTGTTCCTCAGACTCCCCTCTCAGTCTCCATCCCCATGACCTGTTCCTCAGACTCCCCTCTCAGTCTCCATCCCCATGACCTGTTCCTCAGACTCCCCTCTCAGTCTCCATCCCCATGACCTGTTCCTCAGACTCCCCTCTCAGTCTCCATCCCCATGACCTGTTCCTCAGACTCCCCTCTCAGTCTCCATCCCCATGACCTGTTCCTCAGACTCCCCTCTCAGTCTCCATCCCCATGACCTGTTCCTCAGACTCCCCTCTCAGTCTCCATCCCCATGACCTGTTCCTCAGACTCCCCTCTCAGTCTCCATCCCCATGACCTGTTCCTCAGACTCCCCTCTCAGTCTCCATCCCCATGACCTGTTCCTCAGACTCCCCTCTCAGTCTCCATCCCCATGACCTGTTCCTCAGACTCCCCTCTCAGTCTCCATCCCCATGACCTGTTCCTCAGACTCCCCTCTCAGTCTCCATCCCCATGACCTGTTCCTCAGACTCCCCTCTCAGTCTCCATCCCCATGACCTGTTCCTCAGACTCCCCTCTCAGTCTCCATCCCCATGACCTGTTCCTCAGACTCCCCTCTCAGTCTCTGGCTGACCCGACATCTCTATCCTGCAAGGCCATGGTTTTTTGTTTTGTTTTGTTTTCCTAGACTGTCAGTGGGAGTGTAGGGGTTGGGTGGGACTGTGTAAAAGCGGCCCGTTAATTGAGTTTTATTGCACATCAGGTTGAGTCTCTGCAGGTTCTTGCTACTTTTGAAAAGCAATATCTAGTGTTTTAAAATAAAGTTTTTTCTTGTCCCTTTTAGAAGTTATGGTGGTTCCGAATCTCCTGTTGGGGCAGTCTTTTTGTTTTTATTATAGTATAATGTAGTGTGCTGCTCTCTCTCATTTATTTATTTGTTTGTTTATTTTTGTTGTTGTTTTGAGACGGTCTCATATGTCCCCTGGCTGTCCTAGAACTCACAGTGATCTGGCTGCCTCCGGCTCCTGAGCGCTGGGATCAAGGGCATGTGCTCCTGGGGGCTGGTATGCCGCACTGAACACTCTTCACCATCCTCTATCCTAGTCTCCTACCGTTCTCCCCTTCACTAACCGCTGCTGCGTTATAGATTCACATCAAACCCAGAGGCTGCAGGTGCCTTTTGTTTTACTTACTAGGTCTGTGTAGAGACTGGAAAGGGCCCAGCCAAGATGCTGTGTCTCTGCTCCGTACATCTGGCACCTTACCTGGGAAGGCTCAAAGCAGAGATGACACTCTGTCTAGGACTGCAGTCACCTACTTTACGCACACATGGCCCCTGAGGCTGTTTATTGGCAGGGACTCAGCTGAGCTGTGGTTTCTTCACAGTGTGGTAGCTTTGGAGATTTTCCACGCTGGTCCAGAGAACCGGGTGGAGCTGCATTGCCTGCTGTGACCTAATCTTAGAGGTTGTATGGGAGAAGCTACACGGTATTTCTTCTTTTGTTTTGGTTATCAATCTTTATTGGATCAAATTCAAGAGGTGGGAGAAATTACATAGTGTATTCCCCCCATTTTGGTCCTGACTGTTGACTCAAATTCGAGAGGTAGGACACACATTCTCCTCTGACTGAAAGATGTGTCAAAGAATTTGCAAGCAGCCATTTTGTTTTTGTTTTCGTTTTGTGGTGCTGCCAATCAAACAAACCAAGGTCTCCTGCTTTCCTATTCTCTGCCGCTGGGTGCTGCCCCAACACCTGCAGGTGCTGAAACCGAAATAACACTTAAAAACGGTAGCGCCCCCTGGTGTCCAAGTACAACCGTATATTCCTCTCAATAGGTTTTGTTTTGCCTTGAGTTTGTTTGTTTGTTTGTTTTCTCCGCCCCTCCCCCCAGACAGGGTTTCTCTGTGTAGCTCTGGCTGTCCTGGAACTCGCTTTGTAGACCAGGCTGGCCTCCAATCATCTGCCTCTGCCTCACAAAGGCGTGGGCCACCACCACCATGATGATAGGTACTCCTTGAAGTGTAGTTTTCGTAACTGTAGTAGATAAGAACTTAGTCAGCTTAGGATTAAAACTCCAGTAAAGGAGTGTGACATTTTGTTTATTTAGTTAGTTATTTGAGACAGGTCTCGCTATGTAGCACTGGCTGGTCTCCAACTTGCTATGAGGACCAGGCTGGCCTGGAACTCACAGAAATCTGCCTGCTTCTGGATGAAAAGGGCGCACCAGCCCACCAGCTAGATGTTTTACTTCCTGAGTGAATTTCCTGGGACAGGAGAGGTGGCTCGGTGACTGAGGAAGGGCTTATGTTCTTCTTCCGAAGGACCCAAGTTTGGCTTGCAGACCCATGTCAGGTGGCAGACCTCTGTGATTTCAGATCCAAAGGACCTGACCTCCTCTGGCATCTGTGGGCACCCTGTCTCCAGTAACACACACACACACACACACACACACACACACACACACACACACACACACACACACACACAAATGAAACTAAATAGTTTTTAGGAAGCACTTCTTGAATCTGGTTATTTTTTGTCTTTTAGGAAACGTTATTTAATGAACAATCCATGCTTACAGAGTAAAGATGGCAGGCTTCCTGGATAACTTCCGGTGGCCAGAGTGTGAATGTATTGACTGGAGTGAGAGAAGAAACACTGTGGCCTCGGTGGTGGCAGGCATATTGGTAAGTGAGATAGATGTGTTGGTGACATCATGCCTTTGAATTCATGATCAAAATTAATGGTAACAGTCTGCCAGAATCATTTCATTCCACTGCTCTTGAGGATAGGCAATGTTATTACATAGCCTGGTGAGGGGTTCATTTGTTTTTGAAGGTGAGGTGTGTGTAGTCCAGGCTTGCCTTGCACTCCTGTCCTGCCTCTGCCTGGCAGCTGTTGGAATTCCAGGGGTCTGTGGTGCTGGGGTTAAGGGTGCTGGGCAGGCACCTTACCCACTGAGCTGAGATCCAGCTGTTGGGATCCCAGGGGTCTGTGCAGTGCTGGGGTTAAGGGTGCCAGGCAGGCACCTTACCCACTGAGCTGAGATCCAGCTGTTGGGATTCCAGGGGTCTGTGCGGTGCTGGGGTTAAGGGTGTCGGGCAGGCACCTTACCCACTGAGCTGAGATCCAGCTGTTGGGATCCCAGGGGTCTGTGCGGTACTGGGGTTAAAGGTGCCGGACAGGCACCTTACCCATTGAGCTGAGATCCAGCCCCAGTCCCGGGTTGACTCAGCTGTGAGGATGTTTAAATCTGGGGTCTGCTCTTCAGCTGCAGCGTTTGTCAGAGCCTGGGAATTTGATGTCACCCCGAGTTACCGGGACTCATTCAGGACTGGCTGTGTAGACAGCGGTAACACCTTCTGCTTTCTAAGAACCGACACCTCAGCCCCGCAGACCCAGAAGGAAGTTTGTGGAGGAGACCTTTCTCTTGTTTTGTTGAGACAGGGTCTCATGTAGCCCAGGCTGGCCTCAAGCTCACTGTGTATCCTAGGCTGGTCTTAAGTTCAGGATTGAAGGTGTGAACCACGGAGTGGGCTTGCTTACCTTTCTTCCTGTTTTGTTGGACTTCATTTTTTTATTATGGAAAATATCAAGACTTTAAAGAAAGTAGTTGTGGGGGCACGAGAGGGGACGGGACTGGGAGGAGAGGAAGGAGGAGAAATGTTGGTCAGGATTTAAAACAAAAATAAACAACAATAGCAAAGTAGTAGTAGCAATACCTCTCACTTGCACACCTGCATCTGGCTTCCCAACTCTTACGTTTCATTCATTTATTTTGGGACAGAGTCTATACAGTGAGGACCACTTGGCTCCTGGTCCTGCCTCTGCTTCCCGATACTGGGGTTACAGATGGGAGCCACCTGACCCGACTTGTTTTATTTGGTTGTTATTGTTGTTTGTAAATCGTGACCTGAACAGTCTTTATATTCTGTGAACCGTTTTCTGTCTCTGAGGTAGAATAAGTAGGAAGACTGATTACTAGATACTGATTTATTGATTTATTCAGTGATTTCCTTAAAGCACTGCATGTCCTGCCTATTTGCCAAGCATGGCTTCACTTGCTACCTGGGACAGAGTGACCTGGAGGAATAGCTGAAAAATGGGTCATTGCCCTTAACAACCTCCTGACCGCCATGCGGTTTTAGAGTGTAAAGTAAGAGTGCAGACCGGACCTGGGATCCAGTGTAAAGAGTGCAGACAGGACCTGGGATTCAGTGTAAAGTAAGAGTGTAGAGCAGACCTGGGATCCAGTGTAAAGTAAGAGTGCAGAGCGGACCTGGGATCCAGTGTAAAGAGTGCAGACAGGACCTGGGATCCAGTGTAAAGTGACAGTGCAGAGCGGACCTGGGATCCAGTGTAAGTAAGAGTGCAGAGCGGACCTGGGATCCAGTGTAAGTAAGAGTGCAGAGCAGACCTGGAATCCAGTGTAAAGAGTGCAGACAGGACCTGGGATCCAGTGTAAAGAGTGCAGACTGGACCTGGGATCCAGTGTAAAGAGTGCAGAGCGGACCTGGGATCCAGTGTAAAGAGTGCAGACCGGACCTGGGGTCAAGGTCTCTCTGGAGCCGTCCTGGCTTCTGTCCATCTTTCTGTCCATCCTTCTGTCCTGGCTTCTGTGACATGGCCGCTCCTCCACTCTCATTGGTATTGGAGCGCTTACTCAAGACAGACTCCTGCAATGCCTCTACTGCATTAAAAAAACAAAACAAATTCCCGCATCCCTTATATTTTTGTAGTGTTTATCCCCTTCTCCTGCTTGCTTTGGAGGCGGGGTCTTGGTATATAGCCTAGGCTGGTCTCAAATTTGAGGTCCTTCTGCCTCTGTCTCCCAAGTGTTGGAATTACAGGCATGTACCACCTTGCCTAGCTTTCTCTCTCTCTCTCTCTCTCTCTCTCTCTCTCTCTCTCTCTCTCTCTCTCTCTCTCTCTCTCACTTTCTTCCTTTTTTTTTTTTTTTTTTTTTTTTTTTTTTTTTTTAAACAGGTCTCACCCTGTAGCCCTGGCTTCCCTAGAACTCACCCCAAAGCCCAGGCTGAGCTGAAAGTGAACCTCCTGTGTGCCGGGACAATAGTCATGAGCCACCATGCCCAGTCTCTGTTCTTTTGCTTTAGCTTTTTATCATATGTATTTATTTGTGTGTGTGGGGTATACTATGGCACATGTATGCAGGTCAGAGGATAACTTTGGGAACTGGTTCTCTCCTCCCGTGTGCATCCCTGGGGTGGGACTCAGGTCCTCAGGCCCAGAGGCACATGTTTATCTAAGCCATTTTTTCTCTTTCGTTCTTTTTCACACAAGAGCTCATATATCCCAGGCTGGCTTTGAACTTGCTGTATAGCCAAAAACAACCTTGTACTCCTTTGCCTGGCTTATGCTGTGCCAGGGATAGACCAAGGGCCGTGCTGGAACGAGCTCTGCCGGTTGTGTGTATCCTGGGCAGGAGAGCCCAGGTTTAACTGTTGTCTAGCTTAATGCAAGGGTTTGGAGCCTTTCCATAGATGTTTTAAAATGAATTTTGAATTCTCTCTCTGTCTCTCTCTCTCTTTTTCCCGAGACAGGGTTTCTCTGTGTAGCCCTGGCTGTCCTGGATCTCACTCTGTAGACCAGGCTGGCCTCAAACTCAGAGAGATCTGCCTGCCTCTGCCTCTGGCGTGCTGGGATTAAAGGTGTGCACCACCTCCACACAGCTGAACTCTCTTAAACCTGAAAAGATGATGTAATTCTCTTACTCTGTCAGTTGGGAAAAGGGTTCTCACACCTGTTCTTAATTTCTCTGGACAGTTTTTGGCCCTGTCTGTTTAGGTGTGCTCAGTTTGGTTGACATGGAAACCTCACACTTTATAGACTCATGTCCAGTCAGCTACAGGGCACTCAATAAATCACTTAAACTAAAACAATAGCAGGTCTTTATAGTCTGGGAGCTGTGAGAGCTGACTGCTGCTACGTGAGCAGCTGAGTGGAACAGCCTTCTGTGGGGCAGAGCCGTGGGCACTGGTCAGAGAGAAGAAACCTGCAGGTTAGTTAGGGAGGCTGCTGGTTAGTGAAGGAGGCTGCTGGTTAGTGAAGGAGGCTGCTGGCTAGTTAGGGAGGCTGCTGGTTAGTGAAGGAGGCTGCTGGTTAGTTAGGGAGGCTGCTGGTTAGTGAAGGAGGCTGCTGGCTAGTTAGGGAGGCTGCTGGTTAGTGAAGGAGGCTGCTGGTTAGTTAAAGAAGGCTAGTCATGAGCGATGAGACTCTTACTCAGATTTGGCTAGGTATCTCACATCATCAGATGTACAAACAGGTACCCCAAGAATGATAGTTTTATGATCTAGCACCCCCCCCCCCAAAGTAGAAGTACTTCACCTATCCTTTGGGGAGGTAGGCCACTGAAGAGCGATGACGTGCGTTTAACACCTGCCGTCCTGGGCTTTCTCAGTTTTTTACAGGGTGGTGGATAATGATCGACGCCGCGGTGGTCTATCCGAAGCCTGAGCAGTTGAACCACGCTTTTCACACATGTGGTGTGTTCTCCACACTGGCTTTCTTCATGTAAGTCTGAAGTGATTCTCAGTGCGGCATTGCCTTCTGAAAACAATAGTCTTCCTCAACCTTTCATGGTTTTTAAACGACTTCTGACCTTTATTGATGGATTCTCTTCTTTTTTTCTACTTTTTTGAAATTTTTTAAATTTTTAAAAAATTTTTTATGAGTCTACATGTACACCTGGATGTCAGAAGAGGGCACCAGATCCCACTATAGATGGCTGTGAGCCATTATGTGGTTGCAGGAATTGAACTCAGGACCTCTGGAAGAGCGGCCAGTGCTCCTAACCTCTGAGCCATCTCTCCAGCCCTGATAAATTCCTCTTTAACATGTTGAATTTATCCCCCCCACCTTTGTTTTTTCTTCAAGACAGGCTTCTCTGGGTAGCAGTCTTGGCTGTTCTGGAACTCACTTTGTAGCCCAGGCTGGCCTCAAATTCAGTGATTTGCCTGCCTCTGCCTCCCAAGTGCTGGGATTAAAAGTGTGTGCCACCACCGCCCAGCTTTATTTCCCTTTTATTAATAATCTTTTTTAAAAAATAAATTTTGTGCACACACGTGTGTGTGTTTGTGTGTGAGCCTGAGCATGTATGTGTGTTTGTGTCCTAGACATGTACCATTGAGAGTGTGTGTGTGTGTGTGTGTGTGTGTGTGTGTACCTTTGTGTGTGATGTCTCCTTCCCCCTTTATGTGGGTTCTGAGGATCAAACTCAGGGCTCCAGGCTGAGCGGCAAGCACCTCTACGCGCTGAGCCACCTCGCCAGCCCGAGAGTCTTCCTTCCTTTCACGTAGCTAGAACGAGTGTAGAATTAAGTCACTTCTTCCTAGCAGCCGTAAGATGGTCACGTCCTTTTCTCCTTGTATTTGATGGTCATATTTGTCAGTTCCCAAAAGTAGACTTTCCCTCTTATTTGCTTATCTTCTGTGTGTGGATGTTTTGTCCACATATATGTCTGTGTACCATGTGTGTGCCTGGTGCTGTGGAAGCCAGAAGAGGACGTCAGATGCCCTGGAACTGGAGTCACAGACACTTGTGAGCCGCCTCTTGAGTGTTAGGGATGGAACCAGGGACCTCTGTAAGAGCAGCCAGTGCCCTTAACCACAGAGCCATCTCTTCAGCCCAAACACTTTTTCTTTCTTGGCATCATTAAAAACTAACAAACAGCACATGTCATAATGAACCAGCAGCACCTTGGATTTCAGGGCCTGTGTCCCGTCTAACTGCTCAGCTTTTACTCTGGGATGTTGTTACTGCTTTCCCGGGTACCGTCCTTACCCTGGGTACTGTTACTGCTTCCCTGGGTACCGTCTTTACCCTGGGTACTGTTACTGCTTCCCCGGGTACCGTCTTTACCCTGGGTACTGTTACTGCTTCCTGGGTGCTGTCTTTACCCTGGGTACTGTTACTGCTTCCCGGGTACCGTCTTTACCCTGGGTACTGTTACTGCTTCCCCGGGTACCGTCTTTACCCTGGGTACTGTTACTGCTTCCCCGGGTGCTGTCTTTACCCTGGGTACTGTTACTGCTTCCCGGGTGCTGTCTTTACCCTGGGCACTGTTACTGCTTCCCTGGGTGCTGTCTTTATACCATGGGCACTGTTACTGCTTCCCCGGATGCTGTCTTTACCCTGGGCACTGTTACTGCTTCCCCGGGTGCCGTTCTTACCCTGGGCACTGTTACTGCTTCCCCAGGTGCTGTCTTTACCTGGGTACTGTTACTGCTTCCCTGGGTGGTCTCTGACAGAGGGCAAGGTGGACTCCAGTGAAGTCAGATTGAGGCTTTGATTCTTTACCCGATCTGTTTAAGGTTTGTACGGCATTCTGATGCACAAAGAGTTTGGAAACTTTTGTGGGTGTCTTTTAACTTTTTAGTTTTGAGACAGGGTCTTACTGCGTAGTCCTGGCTGCCCTGGAACTTGCTATATAGACCAAACTTTCTTAGAACTCACAGAGATCCACCTGCCTCTGCTCTCCAAGTGCTGGGATTAAATGTGTGTCCCACTACACCTGGCCTAACATTTTTATTCTAATTATGTGCTTAGTTATTGATTTATCTATTTGAGATAGGATCTTTCTGTGTGTCCCTACTGGAACTCAGTATGTAGACTGGAAGGTGATATTATGAAAGATAAAACTGTTCACTATCCATTCAAGCTGTGGTAAGCAGCCCCTCTATTAGCACACCTGTCCTCGCTCCCTCCCTCCCTCCTTCCCTCCCTCCTTCCCTCTCTCCCTCCCTCCCTCCCTCCCTCTCCATCTCTCAGTTTAACCCACGGTCTTATTCATACTGAACATGTGCTTTGACACTGAGCTACACCTGAGCTCCTATTTAGTCTTTCTAATATTTCTTAAAGTTATTTTTATTTTGTTTTATGTGTACAGGTAGGTATTTTGCCTGCATGTATGTAGGTATGCCATATGTGTGCAGCACCTGTGGAGGCCAGAAGAGGGCACTGGATCCTCTGGAACCACAAACAGATGGTCGTGAGCTAGCATGTGGGTGCTGGGAATGGAACCTGGTCTTTCAGCCGGTGCCCTCAACTACTGAGCCATCTCCCCCTGTCTGATTCTTTATTATAATGAAAACTCTAAAGCGGGATAACTAACACCGCGTCTCATCTACACATGCATGTATAAAACAGGCAGTGAAATGAGAAGCTAGGCTGGCGGTGGCGGCGCCACCTTTAACCCAGCATTTGGGAGGCCGAGCAGGTGAATAGATCTCTGTGAACTGGAGGCCAGCTTGTTCTATATGACAAGGCTACAATTGTGAGACCCTGCGTCAAAAGAAAGAAAAAAAGAGAAGGAAGGAGGAGATTAGCTGCTCTTCCATGCTCTCTGGGACAAGTGATAAGCTAAGTGTGTTTTCCAGGTGTGCTTTAGGGGAAACAAAAAGAATATTTCTACGCCCTTGGATTTCTGTTTAGTTAACTATGTAGCTATCAAAATATTGGCTCTAGTTAGGCAATAGTCTGTTTCTCTTCTAAGCGATATGCAAATATCTGTGTCTGTTCTCCTGACGTGAGAGCTCATTGGCTGACTTTGTGTCATCCCAGGATCAATGCTGTGTCCAACGCGCAAGTGAGAGGCGACAGCTATGAAAGCGGCTGTTTGGGAAGGACAGGTAAGGTAAGCGGGACGAGCCCAGAGAAGAGTCAGGGCCTCCTCAGCAGGCTCTCCAGTCTCTGCTTTTATTTCATGTGCACCAGTGTTTTGCCCGAATGTGTGTAAGTGCCGTGTGTGCAGTGCCTGGTGCCCAGGAGGCCAGAAGAGGGGGTTAGGTCCCCTGAACCCGAGGTACGGATGGTTGTAGGCTGCCCCACAGGTACTGGGCCCCGAACCTGGGTCTTCCTCAAGAGCAGCAAGTCCTCTTACCAGCTGATCCATCTCTCCAGTCCCGCCCTTAGGTTGTAAGACAGGGTCTCTCACTGATCCCGGAGTTCATGGATTTGGTTGGCAGTGGGCCCCAAGGGTCTGCCTGTTTCCGCCCCCCCATGTTGGGGCACGCGTGTGCACTGCTGCTCTTGGCTTCTTATTAACACGTAGGTGTGGGAGATCTTGCCCACGGTCCTCGTGCTTCTGCGGCGGGCTCGACTGACTGAGCCATTTCCCAGCCAGATTTCTCTTTCTCTTTAGAACCCATGGAGTGGTAGCACCCACCCAGGCCGGGTCTCCCATCTCAGTTAACTAGTCTAGAAACACCCATACGGACGTACCCAGATGCATTTCCAGGGGGACTTTCAGTCTCATCAGACTGACCGTCAAGACTGACTATCACCGGCTGGAGAGATGGCTCAGAGGTTAAGAGCACCGACAGCTCTTCCAGAGGTCCTGAGTTCAATTCCCAACAACCACATGGTGGCTCACAACCATCTGTAATGAGATCTGGTGCCCTCTTCTGGCCTGTGGGAATACATGCAGACAGAACACTGTATACATAATAAATAAATAAATCTAAAAAAAAAAGATTGACCATCACTTCTGCTTTCTAAAAATGGGTTGAATCCACTTGAGCATCCAGATAATTGTCACTGAGGCTCTCGACATCCATGACCCTGGGCTGAGAGGCACTTGTGCCTTGCACTCATCAAGGGTGTGTAGTGCAGACTGTCTCCTTACAGAGTAGTCAGACCATCCCCTACAGACAGCTGCTGTACAGCGCTGTGGGTGTGGTGGGGGGTGCCGCTGTTAGAAGCACACTGATTCAGGGGGACCCCGACCTCCACCACTCCCGTCTGCTGGAGGTGGCTCTCTGATGTAGCAGTTCTTTGACTGTGTGAGCAGCAGGAGGCCTGCCACTTACGGTTTTTAATAATAAGGCAACTTTGTCAACCAATCGTCAGTGCCGTTTACCTGACTTGCTCAGATATTAGTTTCTCTAGAAGTAAAGAGGTAACTTTTCTTCTTTTCCAAGTTGTCTAACCCTTTTTAGCTTCTTTGTTTTGGGGTGTGTGTGTGTGTGTGTGTGTGTATGTGTAAATGATGCACGGTTATGAGCCGTTATAGAGCTGCGAAGGTGAACAGCGCTGTGAATCCTCTTCTGTACGCAGGTGCTCGTGTCTGGCTCTTCATCGGTTTCATGCTGATGTTCGGGTCACTTATTGCTTCCATGTGGATTCTTTTCGGTGCATACGTTACTCAGAGTAAGTGTGCGTTCCTCCTTTATGTCCGGGTGGGCTTTATGTTTGGCTTGGTCTGTCCGGTCCATTTGGAGTAAACATTAGTGGATTAGGTTAAAGTCTTCCTCTGTGTGAAGACCTCTGATATTTGGAAGTCTTTGGAAGTGGGATGGCCCGTAGGAAATCCCAGCCCCTAACCAGCCCAGCCCCTCATAGCTATCTCTAGAGTTTCTGATCGCCTTCCCTTGGGCAGCTAAGTTCTAGGGGTTGCCGTGAGAAACTGATCCAGGTCTGTTGTATCCGTGCCTTCGTGCCCAGAATACTGACAGTCGAGCTTCTCTTTACTGGTTGGCGATGGAACCTGGTCTGAATGGACGTGCGGCTCGTGTAGTCTTTACCACACCATTCTAAGGATTCCAAGTACAGTACTGCAGGAGTGGAACGGAGTTACGTGGGTTCGGCGGGGAGGCCACACCAGACACGGGTGCTGCATAGCATCCGTTAGTTTTCAGTTTCCAGACTAAGTTAGAACTCAGAAGTGGAACTCAAAGTAGAGACAGCGCTGGGCAGTGGCTTCTGCTGTCTCCTCTGAGAAACAGACAGCTGTTTCCTGTCCCTCTGCTGAAAACGGGAATAAGCTAGCGTTCCCGCACATCGTCGGGAACCCTTGTAAAGTTGTGCTCTTCCTGTGTCTTTCTTTTTTAAAAAAGATTTATTTATTTATTATGTACACAGAAGAGGGCGCCAGATCCCATTACAGATGGTTGTGAGCCACCATGTGGGTGCTGGGAATTAAACCAGGGCCTCTGGAAGAGCAGTCGGTGCTCTTAACCTCTGAGCCATCTCTCCAGCCCACTTCCTGTGTCTTAATTTTAAAAACAGTTCACAGCGAGAATCCTCTCAGTTAGGGTTCCTCCTGATTCTATCAGCTTTGCTCATTCCGTATACTTCCTTACTTAAGAAAGTGAGTGTACTTTTATTCCAGGGGCCATTTCTGACTAGTTCAAATTTCACTATATAGCTTTTCTTGAACCATTAATATTTATAATAGCAGCTACCATTTATGTGTACATTGAATATTTCTAATATGAAAGTTTGAAATCTGAAATTGGAAACAGAAACTGAGTTCTGACATGACTCCACAGGTCCTGAAGTCAACCCCTGATCTTGTGTGGGTCGCAGTCAAAACAGGTGGACTAAACCAGGCAGTGGGGGCGAACGCCTTTGATCCCAGTACTTGGGACACAGAGGCAGACGGATCTCTGAGTAGAGGCCAGCCTGGTCTACAGAACAAATTCCAGGACAACCAGAGCTACACAGAGAAACCCTGTCTCCAAAACCTTAACCAAACCAAAATTAAAACAAATGTACTAAAAACATTCCATAAAATCACTTTCACACTGAGTGTGAAGGTTTGTATGCAACATAACTGAACTTCATGTTGGGTCCCAACTGAACACACTTGGGGTCCCATTCCCAAGATAGGCATATGCAAGTGTTGCCAAATCTAAAAACCGAAATCTGATCCCAAGCCTTTTAGATAAGGCGTTACATCTGGTATCACTTAGTGGTCCAAGTACTGTTGCAAATATCACACAGGGTCACCTTTTCAATTCCCACTCCCTGTGCGGTGGACACCGTTAGAATGCCCATTCTACAGGAGAGAAAATTAAGACATTGAGGTTTAGTAACCTGCTCACCTCCTTGAGTCGGTAACAGAATTAGGAGTCAACACCAAGAACTCAGCTCAGACTCAGAGCTCTCCAACCAACCTGATGTTTTGTTCTTTCTATGCTTTCAAAAGCTCCAAATGTAAACAAGTGTCTTTATCATGGCCAGTGGTTTTGATGATGTCACATGTGAACTCATGGAAGGGAGTAAGTCCCTTCAATTTAAAGAATCAGGAATGTAGCTGTTGTGCCCAGATCGTGACCCCCAGAGAGACCACCAAAGACGAGCATGCCGGAATGCAAAAGCAAGGTTTAATTCTGGATATCCAAAAGCAATACAAGCCTAGGCAGGGACTTCGTCCAATACATCCAACGCAGTGGAGGCTGGAGGAAGCGCCCACCTGTCTGCAAGCTCAGTTTTTAAAGGGAAAAGTCACAAGGTTACATCATTTAGGGGTGCTAGTACAGGTACAATTCTGATTGGCTCGCTTCTAGGGACTTCTAGAAATTACTTCTAAGGGAGTGGTTGCCCGCCACCATTTCTCATTGGCTGCCCTCAGGTGGGGGCATTTCTGTGGTCAGTTACCCTGGAAACCAGGGAGAGGACATTCCATAGTCTGGCAGGCATTACCTCGTGACTATCTTGTGGCTCTGTACTTTTACACTTCCTGGTTTCTGGAATCTGGACGACTGGTCTCAGTAACTTCTGGCCTGTTCCAGTAACTTATGGCCTATAGCTAAAAGGAGCAGTCTTAGGCCTTTAGTTTTGGGGTGAGAGCATTTTGGTCTTATTTTGGTTCCACAGTAGCTAACTCCCTGTTAAAATTCTGTGTTGGCCTTACCAGGCAAAGGTATTTTGCTTTCTTGGCACTGCTTTTTTTTTTTTTTAGTATTTATTTATTTATTATGCATACAATGTTCTGCCTGCATCTGTGCAGGCCAGAAGAAGGCACCAGATTTCATTACAGATGGTTGTAAACCATCATGTGGTTGCTGGGAATTGAACTCAGGACCTCTGGAAGAACAGCCAGTGTTCTTAACCTCTGAGCCATCTCTCCAGCCCTTGTTTTTGTTTTGATGGTATCTCTCTGTTTCCCAGACTGGCCTCAGTCTCCTGGACTAAGTGCTCCTGCTGCTCCAGCCTCCCACATGGCTGGAACCCAGTCATAGCACCTTTGATGTGGCCTGAGCCGAGCCCTATGAGTTAGACAGAGAGAGCCTGATGACGTGTATCTGGAGTAAAAGCAATCTTTTGTTTCAGGGAATGAAATCATTTGTTCCATTGCAGACATCTTAGAGTCGGTGCATTCTAATGCGTCCTGTATTCTAATGCGTCCTGTATTCTAATGCAGAGTCCGTCACTATGAAAGGCACAGCTCACCGTGGCTGGTCCTCCTCTAACGTGTTTGTTTTTTGTGCAGATATTGATGTTTATCCCGGGCTAGCTGTGTTCTTTCAAAATGCTCTTATATTTTTTAGGTAAGTTGTCTAATTTTCTTTGCTCTCTTTTACTTTTTAAGAAAGGTTTATTTTTATCTTGTGTGCACACATGAGTGTCTGCGTGAGGAGACCCGAAGAGGGTGTCAGGTCCCCTGCAACTGGAAATTACAGGTGGCTGTGCCACGCCACCGTGTGGGTGCTGGGAACTGAAGCCTGGCTCTCTGTAAGAGCAGCCAGTGCTGCTAACTGTTCAGCATTTCTCCAGCTCCAGATGCCCAGGTTCCCATTTACACTTCAACATTTACAGAAATGTCATCAACGTCGTAAGAGTGGCGTGGCCGTGGACGTCAGCGAGAGCCTCTTAGCCAGGGGTCCTGCTGTGTGCTAAGACCTTGTTTATCTGGACAAGGATGTTTATATGTTGCATCCCTTTAAGTTCCTGCCACTGCTTAAGTACCAGGTGGTGGTCTCACGTCATAGCTGAGGAGTACTCAGAGCTCATGGAGGACTCGGTAAATGCAGAGCAGGAACTTAAATTCAGACTTCCATAGCCTGCGCTTTGCTTAACAAAAATCACGCAGACTTACAAGAAAGAGAAAGATTCAGGGCATGGAGACACACACCTTTGATCCCAGCACTTGGGCGGGGGCCAAGGCAGGAGAATCTGAGTTAGGGCCAGCCTGGTCTGCAGAGTGAGCTCCACACCGAAGACCTTTGTTGTTCCCACTAGCTGTAGCAACATGACTATGGTGTGGTGCGGTTTTCTTCATGTTTCACTGCGTTAAAAAATCAGTCTGTAGAGTTCATGAAATTCAGACTTATAAACTAATCTTTCTTGGACTGTCTTTCTGTCCGTCTTGTCTTCCTTGGGTTCTGGGTTTCTATGTATAGTAGCACTGGGCCGTGTTGATGACCACTGCTCCCCCTTTCACTGCCCCTTCCCCTTCCTCCCTCCTCCTGCACCTCCTCCTCTGTCTTCTCCTGCCTCTCCTCCCTCCTCCTCCTCCCTTCCTCCCCCACCCAATAATGCAGGGTCTTTCTGTGTTGCCTAGGCTGCCCTCCAACTCCAGGTTCCCATGATCCTCCTGCCTCGGCCTCAGAGCTGGGACTAGCGGAGCCATGGTGTACTCGTAGAAGTCGCTCCAGCTGCTCCAGCTGTGTGGCTCCGCGCCCGCCCTGCCCTTGCGTTGGCTTTTCCATTGTCTTCTCCCGTGCCGGTTGGCTGGTTCCTAGCGTTCTGTCTTGAGGCTGGCGGAGCTGAGCTTCTTCAGTGTCCAGGCGGACTGCTCACCTCCGACACTGGGTTTTCAGCCCTAGAAGCTCAGGTCAGGTCTTTGGTGGCTTCCTTATCTCTCCTTAGCATGCTGTGTGTCTATCTGTTCGTGTGAGCACACCTGACTGTCTAGAACTCTTTTGATGGCCTTGTCTAAGGCCTGCGCTGTTTTCTCTTTATTTTTCAGTTTGGGTTTCTTTCCCCTCATTTGTAGCTTTCATGCAGTTTGCTGGGATTGTAGTTTTTGGTATCCTGTTTTGATACAGTGTTTTTTTAGCCCAAATTCTTGTGTATCTCAGGCTGGCCTCAAGCTCACCATAGTGGAGGATGTCCCTGAACTTCTGACCCTCCTGCCTCTCCCTCCTAGGTGGTGGGCCAATGGGGTCAGATGCTTCTTATCTGTTACGGTAGACACCACATGCACTCCTTCACAGCATGTTTTTACAGTTGGACTTTGACAATGCACCGTCACTGCCCTCATGAGACTCAGGGAGCATATCGGTTCCTTTTGATTCAGCCTTGTCCCAGCACTTAGCCAGAGGCCAGGCGCAGTCCAGTATTCAGCCTACAGTAACTGCTAAGGAATGGAGAATTACAGTCTGGTCTGTTTTAGCATGATTCAGTGGCCATGCATGATAAAGGTGCTCTTAGGCCTCTAAAGTGGCCTTGTACCCATCACCGCCACAAGGCTGCCCCTCTCTCGAACATGTTTCCTTCGTAGTAGCTGTCCAGGCATCGTGGGGTGTTCTTCACCCCAGACACCACAGTGCAGCTGCTTTATAAAGTGAGCACCCCCTCACAACTCCTCTGGTCCTGCATTTGGTTTTAGACGTTGATAACTGGGCATGCCCATCATAGGCGCTTGGACTCGAACCCTGTACTCTCTGTTCATGTCACCTCACCGCTTTGTCCCTCCCTTTCCAGCACTCTGATCTACAAATTTGGAAGAACCGAAGAGCTCTGGACTTGAGATCGCCTCTTGAATTGCACCTTCCTCCTGTTCTCTTCGTAGATAACTTTATCTCTGGTATAATTTACACATCGCCAAATGGAACAGACTGTGCAGGCACTCAGTGTTCTATTTCCTCAGTTTTTTGCCCTGAGTTCCGAATTGCTTTTGCAAAATGTCTAGGTTTTCCATTGATTGGACAAGTTAATATGTACATAAAACATGACTACACAACACATAATACAGGATACTAAATGTCAGGGTTTTTATTCCCAAGACTCTAAGGTTGGTATGTGTCCCAAGCCAGAGTTCTGTTGTCTTGGTGTTTAGAGGTATTCCCTGTTGCAGTATCTTTGCTGTTTAGAAATGTGCAGAATATACAGCTCTGTGACTCTAGAAGAAGCCCTGAGCTATTAGAGAAGGTATTTCTGCCAATTGTAATTTATTTTGGCTTGGAAATGAGATTATTTTTAAAGGAACAAATGTTTGTGCGTATGTATTAAAGAACTTTTTATATGAAGATTTTTAAATCTTTAAAAGGACTAGTTTGAAAGCTCCCTTTAAAAATCATTTCTCTAACATGACTTTTATTTGAGAAGGGATAACACACTCTCAGAAAAACTCCATTTTTTAGAGTGACTATAAAAAGATGGTAGGCAGCTGAGCAGTGTGCTTCCCATCTTCCCACGCAGCTTCGATGCTCCCGGCTGTCTTGTATGGCTCAACACCTTCCGCATCACGCACTCAAGCGAGTGACCCTGAGACAGATGCGGTTCAGACGCATGTCACAAGAAGTGGAATACTTAGCTAACGATACAGACTTCTCCCCAAAGCCAGCCTTGGATTCTTAGTCCTGAGTCCCTGTGCCCTAGCCCTCAGGCCCTGGGTGACCGGATGCTGCACAATGTGTGTGCGGTGTCCTGAGAGTCACACTCCACTCCAGACTCCCCTTGCCACCTTTGAGTGTGTGCGCGCGCCCGTGCGTATTTCTGTGGGCCTTTCCTTTGCTGTAAAGATTCTGTGTTGCACTTTTAACCCGAGGGATTTTATACAGCCTTTTGCTGTAATGTTGACGGTAGCATATGCAACTTGTAACACAGGCCTTAGTTTCCTGAGCTTGCCTCCCCAAGAGGGAGGCCTCACTGAGCACAGCGTGTGAAGCAGCTGCGGATCGCTGCGCCTTCATCTAGACGTGTCTCGCTTCGTTACATTTCCCTCAAAATGCCGGCTTTGTCTCGCTTCCAGAAAGCTACAGAGCGACTGACACGTTTCCATTCTTAGAATCTAATGCAATAACCATCCCTCTCACATACTGTACAGTTAGGTGTGCTGGGGGATCGAACCATGAAACCGTGTGTCTCTCTGTTCAGTCTTCGTTGTCCAAGTTAACCTATCCAAGAAGCGTTCGTAAACAAGGAGAAGACACAGACGAGAGCACGCCAGTGTGGAGGTCTATGAAGGGCAGCCCGAGGACCGGCTGACAATGCCGGTGGCTTCTTCTCTGTTCATGACTAGTCGGGAACTTGAGAGCAAGTCTGTTGATTTCTCTGTTGTCTCATTAGATGGGGGCGATGGGGTCAGCATCCTCTCACGGGTACTGTGAGTCAGGAGAGTCCTTGGTGATAGTCTCCAGTGCACACGGTTCTCTTAATAAAGGTCTCGCTTTCCTTGTCACTCCACCCCAAGACTACTGACTCTTTTGTATGGGGGCCCTGTGGTCAGAGCGTCCTGCAGGCCACTCTGAGAGCCTCTCTGGGGGCCCTGTGGTCAGAGCATCCTGCAGGCCACCCTGAGAGCCTCTCTGTGCTTTTTTTGGTTGTTTCAAGACAGGGTCTTACTATTAGGTATGGCTGCCCTGGAACTCAAAATGTAGACCAGACTGGCCTTGAACTCACAGAGCTCTGCCTCCCAAGTGCTAAGATTAAAGACATGGGCCACCACACACAGCCTGTGTTACTGTTTGTGTGTATGCACATATACATGCATGTGTGTGTGTATGTGTGTTGGAGACCTCTTCTGCACCTTGTGTTTTGAGACGGTCCCTCACTGGGACCCAGGGATCACAAATTAGACTAGGCTGGCTGCTCAGTAAGCACCCACAGTCTCTGCCTCCCCAGCCTAGGACTGCAGGCATGCGCCATCGTGCCTCGGTTCACATGGGTTCTGTGGATCAAACTGGGGTCCTCATACTGGCCTGGCAGGCTCTTTCCCGGCCGCCCCGTCTCCTTGGCCCCCCTGCTGCAGTAACTCTCCTGTTGGCACTGATGAAGAAAGACACACTCGGATCCCCTCTAAGGCACCAGCGTGCATAGACACACCGAGCTGTGAAGACTGAAAGGATGCTGGTGTCTAACCACGTAGCTTCATCTCTTGTAGGAAACTCAAGAGTGTTTGCAGTGGACAGGTTGAATTTACGTTCTCATGGGAGAAACAGTCCAGTCATGATGTCAATTTAGGATCACTTAAAATATATTCATTATTACGTTATTTTATAGGTATGCATGGTTTTACTGCGTGGATGTACATGAACCATGTGTGCACCTGATGCCAGAAGAGGCCAGAAAATCGTGTTGGGGGGCTGGAGAGATGGCTCAGGGGTTAAGAGCACTGACTGTTCTTCCAGAGGTCCTGAGTTCAATTCCCAGCAACCACATGGTGGCTCACAACATCTATAATGAGATCTGGTGCCCTCTTCTGGCATGCAGGCAGAACACTGTATACATAATAAATAAATGGTTTAAAGAAAAAAGAAAGAAAATCGTGTTGGATCCTCTAGAACTGGAGTCACAGGTGGTTGTGAGCAGCTCTTTGGGTACTCGGAACCAACCTGAGTCCTCTGCAAGAGCAACCAGCGCATTTAACTGCCGAGCCGTTTCTCCAGCCCCCTTTCTTTGTTACTCATTTTAGATCTAATCATTTCATAGGAAACAGGCTCTCCCACTCCCACGAGTTCACCCCAATTCTTCCATGTACTATCCTGAACACTTGATTATTCTGATTAAAATTGTGAAGGTTTGGGCTTCTTTTAGTATTATTTGTGTGT
Organism: Peromyscus maniculatus bairdii; assembly: GCF_049852395.1. Lineage (NCBI taxonomy): Eukaryota > Metazoa > Chordata > Mammalia > Rodentia > Cricetidae > Peromyscus > Peromyscus maniculatus. The sequence continues at coordinate 80,851,441 of NC_134863.1, read as the reverse complement.
GTGTGTGTGTGTGTGTGTGTGTGTGTGTGTGTGTGTGTGTCTTATCATTCTGTATATCTGTATGTGTCCGTATATCTGTCTGTATGTCTCTCTGTATCTGTGTGTTGTCATTCTTAGTGTATCTGTGTGTCTGTCATTCTCTCTGTGTGTGTCGGTCTGTCTGTGTAGGCCGGAGGATTACTTGTGGCAGTCACTTCTACTCAGTACATCCTGGGTCACTGAGCAGGAATCGTTTGCATCACTCTGTTCGCTGTTTTCCTTCTGTAAGGAAAACAGGAATTGACAGTTGATGTGATTGACAGGCCCAGTTCTTTTCTGAGAATTGTTGAAGGAACCAGGACATGTTGAATTCATTGTAGAATCAGTTTTTACCTTAAGGAAATTGTGACACAGTTTTTCTTTTTACAGCTCATCCCTATTTTCTTAGAAATAGTTTTTATTATGATTTTGTTTTCTTAAAAATAAACTAATTTGGGAGGGCGGGAAATAAAAAAAACAAACTAATTTGTTCACACAAATTGATATTTAAAGAGCTCAGACTTCCTATTCTCATTCCTTGAATTTCATTAATGCTTGCACTTTTTTACCCGACACGGTTTCACTGTATAACAGCTCTGGCTGTCCAGGAACTCACTCTATAGATCAGGCTGGCTTCAAACTCACAGAGATCCTCCTGCCTCTGCCTCCCAAGTGCTGGGATTAAAGGTGTGTGCCACCACAGCCCGGCAGCTTGTGATTTCTTACTAGGTATTAAATGGTATGGTATGTATGTGTCGGGTACAGAGTAGTGTTTTTTATTTTTATTTATTACTATTTTTTGTTTTGTTTTTCAAGACAGGGTTTCACTGTGTAGCCCAGGCTGTCCTGGATCTTGCTCTGTAGATCAGGCTGGCTTGGAACTCAGAGATCTGCCTCCTGATTACTGGGATTAACCAAAACAGCTGTTCTTTTATTTATTTGTTTGTTTGTTTGTTTGTGCCACCACATGGGGCTGTAGTTTTTAAAAACACGTTATGAAATGATTAGATTAAGCAAAATAACACCTCTTCCTCCTGTGACCACAGTCTCTCCAGGTGTCCTCAGTCACCACAGTCTCTCCAGGTGTCTTCCTGTGACCACAGTCTCTCCAGGTGTCCTCAGTCACCACAGTCTCTCCAGGTGTCCTCAGTCACCACAGTCTCTCCAGGTGTCCTCAGTCACCACAGTCTCTCCAGGTGTCCTCAGTCATCACAGTCTCTCCAGGTGTCCTCAGTCAGTCACCACAGTCACTCCAGGTGTCCTCAGTCATCACAGTCTCTCCAGGTGTCCTCAGTCACCACAGTCTCTCCAGGTGTCCTCAGTCACCACAGTCTCTCCAGGTGTCCTCAGTCATCACAGTCACTCCAGGTGTCCTCAGTCAGTCACCACAGTCTCTCCAGGTGTCCTCAGTCATCACAGTCTCTCCAGGTGTCCTCAGTCACCACAGTCTCTCCAGGTGTCCTCAGTCAGTCACCACAGTCACTCCAGGTGTCCTCAGTCAGTCATCACAGTCTCTCCAGGTGTCCTCAGTCATCACAGTCTCTCCAGGTGTCCTCAGTCATCACAGTCTCTCCAGGTGTCCTCAGTCACCACAGTCTCTCCAGGTGTCCTCAGTCAGTCATCACAGTCTCTCCAGGTGTCCTCAGTCATCACAGTCTCTCCAGGTGTCCTCAGTCATCACAGTCACTCCAGGTGTCCTCAGTCAGTCACCACAGTCTCTCCAGGTGTCCTCAGTCTCCACAGTCTCTCCAGGTGTCCTCAGTCTCCACAGTCTCTCCAGGTGTCCTCAGTCATCACAGTCTCTCCAGGTGTCCTCAGTCACCACAGTCTCTCCAGGTGTCCTCAGTCACCACAGTCTCTCCAGGTGTCCTCAGTCAGTCACCACAGTCTCTCCAGGTGTCCTCAGTCAGTCACCACAGTCACTCCAGGTGTCCTCAGTCAGTCATCACAGTCTCTCCAGGTGTCCTCAGTCATCACAGTCTCTCCAGGTGTCCTCAGTCATCACAGTCTCTCCAGGTGTCCTCAGTCATCACAGTCTCTCCAGGTGTCCTCAGTCATCACAGTCACTCCAGGTGTCCTCAGTCAGTCACCACAGTCTCTCCAGGTGTCCTCAGTCTCCACAGTCTCTCCAGGTGTCCTCAGTCTCCACAGTCTCTCCAGGTGTCCTCAGTCATCACAGTCTCTCCAGGTGTCCTCAGTCATCACAGTCTCTCCAGGTGTCCTCAGTCATCACAGTCACTCCAGGTGTCCTCAGTCAGTCACCACAGTCTCTCCAGGTGTCCTCAGTCACCACAGTCTCTCCAGGTGTCCTCAGTCTCCACAGTCACTCCAGGTGTCCTCAGTCATCACAGTCACTCCAGGTGTCCTCAGTCAGTCACCACAGTCTCTCCAGGTGTCCTCAGTCTCCACAGTCTCTCCAGGTGTCCTCAGTCTCCACAGTCTCTCCAGGTGTCCTCAGTCATCACAGTCTCTCCAGGTGTCCTCAGTCTCCACAGTCACTCCAGGTGTCCTCAGTCATCACAGTCACTCCAGGTGTCCTCAGTCAGTCACCACAGTCTCTCCAGGTGTCCTCAGTCACCACAGTCTCTCCAGGTGTCCTCAGTCATCACAGTCTCTCCAGGTGTCCTCAGTCACCACAGTCTCTCCAGGTGTCCTCAGTCAGTCACCACAGTCTCTCCAGGTGTCCTCAGTCTCCACAGTCTCTCCAGGTGTCCTCAGTCACCACAGTCTCTCCAGGTGTCCTCAGTCATCACAGTCTCTCCAGGTGTCCTCAGTCATCACAGTCTCTCCAGGTGTCCTCAGTCATCACAGTCTCTCCAGGTGTCCTCAGTCATCACAGTCTCTCCAGGTGTCCTCAGTCTCCACAGTCTCTCCAGGTGTCCTCAGTCATCACAGTCTCTCCAGGTGTCCTCAGTCACCACAGTCTCTCCAGGTGTCCTCAGTCACCACAGTCTCTCCAGGTGTCCTCAGTCAGTCACCACAGTCTCTCCAGGTGTCCTCAGTCAGTCACCACAGTCACTCCAGGTGTCCTCAGTCAGTCATCACAGTCTCTCCAGGTGTCCTTAGTCATCACAGTCTCTCCAGGTGTCCTCAGTCATCACAGTCTCTCCAGGTGTCCTCAGTCATCACAGTCTCTCCAGGTGTCCTCAGTCATCACAGTCACTCCAGGTGTCCTCAGTCAGTCACCACAGTCTCTCCAGGTGTCCTCAGTCTCCACAGTCTCTCCAGGTGTCCTCAGTCTCCACAGTCTCTCCAGGTGTCCTCAGTCATCACAGTCTCTCCAGGTGTCCTCAGTCATCACAGTCTCTCCAGGTGTCCTCAGTCATCACAGTCACTCCAGGTGTCCTCAGTCAGTCACCACAGTCTCTCCAGGTGTCCTCAGTCACCACAGTCTCTCCAGGTGTCCTCAGTCTCCACAGTCACTCCAGGTGTCCTCAGTCATCACAGTCACTCCAGGTGTCCTCAGTCAGTCACCACAGTCTCTCCAGGTGTCCTCAGTCTCCACAGTCTCTCCAGGTGTCCTCAGTCAGTCACCACAGTCTCTCCAGGTGTCCTCAGTCAGTCACCACAGTCACTCCAGGTGTCCTCAGTCAGTCATCACAGTCTCTCCAGGTGTCCTCAGTCATCACAGTCTCTCCAGGTGTCCTCAGTCATCACAGTCTCTCCAGGTGTCCTCAGTCATCACAGTCACTCCAGATGTCCTCAGTCACCACAGTCACTCCAGGTGTCCTCAGTCAGTCACCACAGTCTCTCCAGGTGTCCTCAGTCATCACAGTCACTCCAGATGTCCTCAGTCACCACAGTCACTCCAGGTGTCCTCAGTCATCACAGTCTCTCCAGGTGTCCTCAGTCATCACAGTCTCTCCAGGTGTCCTCAGTCATCACAGTCACTCCAGGTGTCCTCAGTCACCACAATCTCTCCAGGTGTCCTCAGTCAGTCATCACAGTCTCTCCAGGTGTCCTCAGTCATCACAGTCTCTCCAGGTGTCCTCAGTCACCACAGTCTCTCCAGGTGTCCTCAGTCAGTCACCACAGTCACTCCAGGTGTCCTCAGTCATCACAGTCTCTCCAGGTGTCCTCAGTCATCACAGTCTCTCCAGGTGTCCTCAGTCATCACAGTCACTCCAGGTGTCCTCAGTCAGTCACCACAGTCTCTCCAGGTGTCCTCAGTCAGTCACCACAGTCTCTCCAGGTGTCCTCAGTCACCACAGTCTCTCCAGGTGTCCTCAGTCTCCACAGTCTCTCCAGGTGTCCTCAGTCTCCACAGTCTCTCCAGGTGTCCTCAGTCATCACAGTCTCTCCAGGTGTCCTCAGTCATCACAGTCACTCCAGGTGTCCTCAGTCATCACAGTCACTCCAGGTGTCCTCAGTCACCACAGTCTCTCCAGGTGTCCTCAGTCAGTCACCACAGTCTCTCCAGGTGTCCTCAGTCACCACAGTCACTCCAGGTGTCCTCAGTCACCACAGTCTCTCCAGGTGTCCTCAGTCATCACAGTCACTCCAGGTGTCCTCAGTCAGTCACCACAGTCTCTCCAGGTGTCCTCAGTCTCCACAGTCACTCCAGGTGTCCTCAGTCATCACAGTCACTCCAGGTGTCCTCAGTCTCCACAGTCACTCCAGGTGTCCTCAGTCAGTCTCCACAGTCTCTCCAGGTGTCCTCAGTCAGTCTCCACAGTCACTCCAGGTGTCCTCAGTCATCACAGTCTCTCCAGGTGTCCTCAGTCAGTCTCCACAGTCTCTCCAGGTGTCCTCAGTCAGTCTCCACAGTCTCTCCAGGTGTCCTCAGTCATCACAGTCACTCCAGGTGTCCACCTCCCCCCCCCCCCCCCCGTAAGAAGCAGACCCGGAACTTGACACCCCAAATCCACTGATTTTCTCCCTAGATTAGTTTGGGGACACTGGTTTAGAGAGTACCAAACTATTGTCCCTGGAGCAAGGACAGGACTAGGTTCCTGAGAGCCACTAGTCAGAATGTTGTCCTCGGGTGATCAGCTCTGTGGGCATTGCACTCTGTTTAATAGATACTGTTACTGCGTTCCACCTGACCCGCCATCACCACCTTCCTGTAGCTACGAGCACTGGACAGCACTTGAACTCAGCCCTCAGAGGCCACGTTAGACCCCGACAAGAGCAAAAGTGACGGACGTGTCACCAGAGAGGCCAGACACCTGTTTCCACCATAGAGCAGAAAGGAAAGAGCAGGTCTTGTCCACCTGCTCATCAGGGGACCTAGATTATTCTGCACACACCCTTAGAGGACAAGGAAATCTCCCCAAGTATTGATCCTGGGATCACAATAAATTTCAGCAGGTAGAGTGCTGGCCAGTGTGGGTCTGAGTAATGGGTGTGTAGTGGCCAGGGAACACACACACGCACACGCATGCACACGCACACACACACACACACATACATACACACACACACACATACACACACAGGTGCACACACGCACAGGCACGCACACATCACCCCCCACCCCCCACCCCCACCCCCCACCCCCCGCACGCCTTAGTCCCCTTTCACGCTGGTTGTTTTTGACATTCCTGTGATGGGTCATCACTCCCTTAGTTTTTGCGGCTGCCAGTTTAATCACCCAGCTTCTGGGCAGCCGGAGTAATTTTTCTGCTCCATACAGAGAGCATGGGAACAGTGAGTCCTATATTCTTTCCGCTGCAGTTCTGTCTTGGGTCCAGAGAGGTCAAGTAACTCCTTAGTGACTCAGACTTTCTCCATGACCCCAAAGCCCTGCTCTTCACTCAGCTTGAACTTCCTGAGCTGCTCCCAGAACACTCAGGGCCTTTCGGGGACCCAGGAAAAAGTGGGGTGTCAAAGAGCTTGGGAAGCCCCGGACTGAGCGAGGTCAAACATCTTCTCCCACCCCCATGAGTTTTTGTTTTAATTAGAACTCCATAAAATGTGTACTCTTGATTGAAATTAAAGAGGTTTATTTGCCCCAGAGGGGCAGAGGGCAGGGAATGAGATAAAGACAGGAGACAGAGGGCAGGAGAGAAGGGGAAGGGAAAAGGGAGAGGGGGCGGAGTCCTGGAGGACAGAGGACTGACTGGATAGAGAGCAGACAGACGTGGCCCACAGGAAAATGGCGGTTTATAAAGGTTCGAGGGGAAATCCTGTGTTAGGATGAGGTGTTTAATTTTAATTGGGCATGTTAATTAGGGCAGCCAAAGGGGGCTTTTGATTGCTGGACTTCAATACTTGGATAGCTGGACCTTGGTGGTCAGCCTCAGGAGGAGGAAGTGGTCAAATAAGAGCAGACCTTGGGGACTAGCTTCAGAAATGTAATCTAATGGTTTTTAGCAAAGCAGAGGGGATGGGGAGAAGGGCCAGGCCGGCCAGAGCCACTGTGGGCCAGTGTCCCTTGAGTCTCTTAGGATGACACCTGAGGTGGACCTCTGGGCCTATGCACATGCATTCACAAGTACACACACATGTGCACCCATGTGGACACACAACTCACACCGTATGCTTTAAAGAGGGACAATCACAGTGGTCTCTACATATTTTTTCAATGACTATTGTTTAAAATCTTTTAAAATTGTATTTTGGGGGGCTGTGATTTTTGTCTGCTCTTCCAGAAGACCGGGATTCATGTCCCAGCACCCACATGTGGTTCACAAACATCTGTAACTCCTGCCTCGGGAATCTGATCCCTCTTCTGACCTCCAGAGAGAACTGCACGCACATGGTGAGCAGACATATATTCAGGCAAAACGGTCACACACAGAAAATGAAAACAAATCTTTAAAAATTACGTTTTTGGTTGGCTTACAAAAATGTGTTTCACTGTGACTTTTTTTTGTGCATAAATATCATACTTGGTCCTTTTTAAAGTCTGTTTTATTTGTGTGTGTTGTGTCTGGATGTGCACATGTGTGTACATGTGTGTGGAGGCTGGATGCCGGGTGTCTTCCTCCCTCCGTGGCTCAGGCCGACCTAGAACTGGAGACCCTTCCTTCTTCAGCCTGCGGAGTGCTGGGATCACAGTGGGTCGCTCCACACTGGGCTCTGCTCCCTCGTCTGTTCTGAGTCTGCCAACACCGCTCATTCTTTCGTAGCAGTGTTATGGCAGTGGAAATGCTCTTCTAGGGTTTTCAGGTAAAAGCACACAAGGGTTTTACATCCCTAGAGTTAGTGTGCAGGCAGGTGGCTGCTCTGGACTGGGGGATGTTATGTTGGGGTGGGGATCATGGGAGCTTTGACCTTTGGAGCATCAGAAACTGGAAAGCCTTTTGATGTAAAGTAGATTTGCCTCCCCACCCCTGCCCCTGCCCAAGGCCTCCTGGAGTGGACTTGGTGCACTTCCTTAGGAGGTCCCCATGTTCCTTGAGCTGTATTTACCTCCTGCCATGAACAGTGAATTCTCAGATTAACATTTTATTTTGAAAGAAGTCTCATGGAGAAGTAAAACAATGTGACCTTGTTTTTGTGTCTGTGGAGCGTTGGACACTGTTGCAGACTGATGCCTGGAATACTTCTGTGTGTGTCGGGAACAAGACAAGGCACAGGCAGTGTGTCTGTTTAGGAAGGAAATCTGTTGTACTTGGAAATAAGATGACTTAGAGAGAACTGCCTTTATCTCATCTACACCATGTCCCTACGGGTTAGTGCTTGGTGCACTGACTTACCAGCGTGGAATGTGTTCTCCTAAGCTGTGCCCAGCTCCCCCACCCCACTCATGCTTCAGAGTATGCACACAAGAAGGCAATGCTCTCTCTTAAAATCTCTGACTCCTGACCTCTACATCATAAGCCTTTGCGACTGGATTGTGACCACTTCATTAAGTAGGCCAACAAGCTTTCCACAAAGGGCCAGGTGGTGTAAATATCAGGCATTGTCAGCCATACATTCTGCTGTAATTACCCAAGTCTGCCTGGTGGTGCAAAAGCAGCCACAGACCATGTGTGAACGAGTGAGTGAGCCTCCCAGGGTTCCCATAAAACTCCACAGACACTAGAATTGAAGTATCTTTAAATGTTTTCTTTTTATTCCTTTGTGTAGTGTTTGTGCCAATCTGTATGTTCACCATATGCTTGCAGATACCCACCGAGGTTAGAAGAGGGCGTCCAATGGAACTGGAGTTATATGTGGTTCCAAGCCACTTGGTGTGGGTGCTGGGAATCAAACCCAGGCCCTCTGGAAGAGCACCAAGCCCGTAAGTGCTGGGCCGTCTCTCCAGCCCCTCTCTTGCTTGCTTCTCCAACTATTTAAAGATGTAAAATGAGCCGGGCGGCGGTGGTGGCGCACGCCTTTAATCCCAGCACTCAGGAGGCAGAGCCAAGCGGATCTCTGTGAGTTTGAGGCCAGCCTGGTCTACAGAGAGAGACCCAAGAAAGGTGCAAAGCTACACAGAGAAACCCTGTCTCGAAAATAAATAAATAAGGAAGGAAGGAAGGAAGGAAGGAAGGAAGGAAGGAAGGAAGGAAGGAAGGAAGGAAGGAAGGAAGGAAGGAAGAAAGAAAGAAAAAGAAAGGTGTAAAATGGTTGTTGGCTCACAAGCTGTAGAAAAACAGGGAGTGAGTTTAGCTAGTAGATAGAGACTCTAGTAAGAGAGCGACCTACTGGATGCTTTATAGATGATGTACTTCTCTTGATTGAAATTAAAGTTTCAAGTTAGCCCAAGAATTCATCCTATTGACTAGCTGTTTATTTTACAAAGGCAGAGCCAGGCATTTCTTTGGGAGGTATCTTTCCCACTCAGATATTCTGGTCCTTCTGCATGTGCTGAGCTGGAACAGTGAAAGGACTAAGGTAACACCATCCTCTTCCAACTCCATTTTGGGCTTGCTCAGACAGTTCTCAGCCCCCTCCCTCCCTCCCCACAGCTGTCACATCTGCCTCGGAGATTTCCGTGGCCTTGACCATGGTCCAGATGTAAAAACCAAAATAATAAGCAAGTTATGTCTGAAACAGTTACTGTGGTTCTTCTAGGGATGAACGTTTCATTCTGGCCTTCATCTCACTCAGATGTGAGTTATGGTCTTGGTGGGCTTTCGCCTTTAAAAACTCTGCCTCCCTGAGCTTGGACCCCAAGAGACTTCTCAGAGACACAAACCTACTCGGGCCATGAATAAAAAGGACTTAAAACTTTTAACTGGCCTACTCAACATCGTTGTCAATAACTACCCGAGTAGATCACTACAATGGAAAGAGCATTGTAAAACTGCCTGTTTCTTTGGGCATGGTGGCGCACGCCCTGTGAAGTCAAAGCCAGCTTGATCCACACAGCCAGCGTGTTCCACATAGATGGTTCCACACCAGCCAGGGCTACACAGGAAGACCCTGACTCCAAAACTAACCAACCAACCAACCACAACAAATATGCCCATTTATCGTCTGTTTGAATTCTCAGTAGATGGTGTGTCCAGGGCAGCCCCTCCCTCGGAGAGTAAGCTCGGGCAGCCCACTCCCAACTTGTACAAGGTGTTCGCGCTGGCCTTGGGCTCCGTGTTCCCCTATGGCTCCATTGCCACCGTTAGCCAATTCGGGCTACCCTTTGGGCCTCAACCACAGCCACCTCCTGCCTCGGGACAATAGACCAATTCCACCCCAAAGCCAGTTTATGGTGGCTATTCTTGGTTGTCAACGTGACCACATTTGGAACTAAAACCCAAATATTGGGGGGCTGTGGGGGGGTGCCTCCTTTGTCCTTCTCCTTTTTGCAGTGCTGGGAATGGAACTCAGGGCCCTGAGCATGCTAGGCAAGCACTCTACTACTGAGCCACAGTCCTGTCCTTTTAACCCTCAACTCCCCCACCCCCACCCCACCACCAAGACGGCCAGGTAGACAATGTCTAGTCAGAGAGGCACCTGCTTCCTACTAGTGACCCGGCCCAACAGGATGAGGAGACTCCGCCAACACGTTTAAGAGGTTTCACCAGCCCGAGTCTGGGAGTCGCCTCTCACTGCCAGCAAAGGCTGTTGGCAGGGCTTCTCCTCACAGAGGACCACATGGGTGCTGTGCCACCGTGTGTGGCAGAGGGGCGAGTTACACGTTCTTCCCTAATTGTTAAATGGTATGAATGGGTAGGTCTCAAATTCGCCTTTGGGAAGCCAAGCAAGAGTGGCCATCAGCTCGTGCGTGCTTGTGGGTGACATGGTTGATGACCGTCTGTCTCCCTTTACTGGGTCAACACAGTGTGACTCATTTGTGACTCACATGCTAATGGCACCTCTGGAAATACCCTCATGACTTTGAAGACGTCGGTGACGACACTAGGAACTTCTTTCTGGTGGAGGTCTCCTGAGGACTCAGCAGCTCTACTGAATGTTACTTAAGAAAACCCAAGTTTTAGAAACAATTGGTCTTTGTTTTTTGTCTTGTTTTGATGGAAGGTCTCTCTACATAGCCCTGGCTTCCTGGAATTTATTATGTAGATCAGAGTGGCCTCAAACTCACAGAGATCCGCCTGCCTCTGCCTCCCCAGTGCTGGGATAAAAGGCGTGTGCCACCACCGCCTGGCTAAAACTTCTCAAGAGTCAATACTTTGTAGAAAATGGCCAAAGCAAGGAAGGTAAAGTGGGCAAAGGGCGAAGAAGAAAACCTCACAGACTTTTAAAGTTCAATATACAATCCTTTACTTCTAGCTTTAAAAAACCTGACTTAAATTATCACGGCACTATTTACAGGATTAATCACCGCTATGTGTGAGGTGCAGGGGTGGGCCATGTCCATGCTTGGCAAACACGAAGCCATCACACTGGACATGAAGGGGACATGACGGGACCCTCTTTGTGACAGGCTGGGATGGCCGGGACAACCATTCCCAAAGTGAAGGGGGGCCCCAGTCTCTCGCCGCCAGGGCAGCTAACAGTAAGTGATCATATGCCTTTTTAGTGTTAAGAGAAACCTTTTTTTTTTTTTCCTGAGATATTTTTCTGTGGAATCCTTTTAGATACTTGTATGATCCAGAAAACTCATAAAAAATAAACAATACACAGTCTTCCCCGAGGCCTTTCGGCCTCCCTGAGGCAGAAGTCCTTGGGGCATTGGTGGTCCCCGCAGAGGCCAGGCAGAATGGTCTCATCATTGTCCTCCCGGCAAACAGGGACCGGTGCCCTGGCTCATAGTGTTTGCAGCACATCATCTCGCTCCTTTTCTGGAGAGGAAATGATTGACACAGAGTCCCAGGCATCATCCTTTGGGGAACTGTCCTTGTCCAAGGCTTCTAAGATGGGTTGATCTGGGTCCTTTAAATACTAGGAAAGGTTAGAAGGCAAAACCGTTATACACAGTTCCGTACGCCAGGTCTCCAGGTCTCTCCTTGCAGTTGGAGACGTCATATTACATTCAGGTATAACTCTGTCGACTAATGAAGTAATAGCACCAATGACAATACTCTGTTGTTACTGCAGTGATGCTGGCACATGGTAAGCACACACTCTGCTGCTGGCACACACTGGCACACGCTGGCCCCGATTTCCAGCATGCGCCTGGCTCTGCCCCTCATCTCAGTCACACCTGTAACCCGGCTCCAGGGGCAGGCCTGGGGTGGAGCCCCATGCAAGAGTACTTGTCTAGCAAGCACAAGGGGCTGGGTTCCATCCCCAGAACTGTCAACAACCCAAACAAATCAAACAGCCTGAGACTTAAGGGCCAACCACGTTCGTCTGATATAAGCTGTGCAGGTCAGGACTCAGAAAAAGCAGGCCTCCCGGCTGTCCTCGGTGTACACTTTGTGGATTGTGAACTTTAAAATATTTAAGAAATGTAACATTGGATGGTAAGGGTGCTTGCTGCCTAGCCTAACGGGCTGCCCTTGATCCCTGGGACCCACACGATGAAAGGAAGAACTGGCCTCTGAAGGTTGTCCTCTGATTTCCACACACAGCATGCACCCCCCCCCCCACACACACACCCACTAAAATAAAGGAAGTAACCTTCAGCTTTCATTCAGCTGTGATGGGGTCAAGCAGGGAACATCCCTAAGGACCGCGAAAGCCCCTCTTCCCGCTTGCCCACAGCCCTGGGGTACGCTGGGGTGGGGTGCGGGTCCTCACAGGAAGAGAGGTCCCACAGCCCTGAGCTTCCCCTTTTGTCCTTGGCTGTACCCAGGCTCTGCCTGCAGCGCTTAGATGTGCTGAAAGACAGACATCAAATGCTAACGGCCAACAGAAAAGAGGACCAGGAGTCACGCGCATGCGCAGGAGTCACGCGCATGCGTGAAACCCCAGCCGCAGAAGTGAAACCGTTCTCTGTTCTCACGTAACACCAGCGACCTTTGGCAACTTTTCACACTTTCCCAAGCAAGTGCGTCAAAACCTCAGATTCGTGCCCCAGAGAAACGGCTGTGGTAAACCCAGACTCAGCTCCCTGAGGGCTGTCCCCGAGAGGCAGGATGAGCCCAGGAAAACGCCAGGGGTCATCAGGACCTGTCTTTCTCTGACGGTGTCCAACCCAGGGAGCCTTTAAACCCATCAGCACGGGTGCCACGCGTTTGCACAGACTCCCGTGTGATCCAACACTCATTTTTCTACCCTTGATCCTGTGTGAATGCATGGGTGTGGTCCGCTCTCGCCTGCCCTGTGGGAGGTGGGTGCTGGGGTCACAGGTGTGTGCCGCCCTGCCCAGCGTCTAGCGACACCATCTTAAACCGCAGCGTCTGCTCCTGGGCACCAGAGCCCTGCCGGGGCGCCTGCTTACGCATCTGCTCACTGACCTCCTTTATTTGTTCCGGGATGTTTGGGGGAGCTTGAAACCAGTATTTCGCCCGGCTTTGGTATTTGAGGAACAGGAAGCTGCAGGCCCCTGTCAGCGCCACTAGCAATGAAAAGATCCCCAAGGGGATCAGGATGACATGCAGACTGGAGGCTAAAAAAAAAAAAAAGACATAAAAGTAAGCAAGACACAAATGGCAGTCCATGTTTCATCCCCCACTGCTTGACCACCTTCGTGTCCCAGTAAAACCGACGGGCCTCCTCTCTCTCCCGCCCTCGCCTCGTGCACTTAAATTAATAATTTCGATCTGAAAATGTGAAATCTGAAAAATTCTCTTCCAAAATGAAAAACTGCCCTGTCATGATCCCACAAGTGGAAAGTTCCACATCCGCATTCGTGTGATGGGTCACAGTTCGGGGACCAGTGCACTTGGGGCAGTGAGCCGGCTCAGCAAGGAAAGGCGCTTGTCCCTAAGCCTGACAGACCTCAATGTGACCCTGGAGACCCATGTGGTGACGGGAGAGCTGTCCTCTGACCGCCACTCAGCTGCGTGCACGCACGCACGCACGCACGCACAGTAAATAAAAATGCCATAAAAAAATTCCCAAACATCAGTATACTAAAAATATTATATAAAACCTCCTTCAGGCTATTTGTATTGCGTATCTATAAAACATAAGGGAACATTTTGTGTTCAGACTTGGGACGCATCCCTAAGACACCTCGTTATGCGTATGCAAATATACTAAAATCCGAAACAAGAAAACGTCAAATCTGACATACTTCTGGTCCCGGGTGTTGTGGAGGCTACGCAGCCTAGTCATGGCAGCCCTCACTGCTACAGACCTCAACATGATCAGACTTCCAGGGAAGCGCTTCGGGGTCTCTCTGCGCCTACCACCCGCCCCCCCACAGCACACCCGTCTTCACTATTTGGGGAGAAACTCCTTTGTACCCCTAGCAGGTAAACGAAGGTGTGTCTTACCCTCCGCTGCTGTTTCATGGCACGTTACGTTGCTTAACGAAGGCCCAGGTCGACAGATATTTTTCCCTCTCACGATCAGCTGTGCCTCGGTTTGTAAACAGTATACTCTCAACGGCTTCAGATTATCCAACACAATGGAGTTCTCCTTGAAAGGACCTCTCACCTGGGTAGACAGCACCGGCCACACAGGTCAGCCAGCCAGCCAGCCAGGGCCAAGTGGCTTTTAGCCTTTCTAGTGCCTCCTCGAATCCACGACGAGCACAAACGAACGGTAACAAGATTACGGGGCTGTGAGCGCTCAGAGCCTCATGCAGCAACTGGAACTTAACCGATTCTAATTTCTAGTTTAAGAATTTCTCCTATAAAATGAATACGTTGGGCTGGGGAGATGGGTCAGTGGGCAGTGTTCACTGCGTCATCAGTCACAAGGAGCTGAGTTCAGATCATCAGCAGCCATGTAAAAATCAGGCATGTTGACATTTGACTGTATCCCCAGAATTGGGGGAGCAGAGACAGGTGGATCCTTGGAGCCCAGTGGCTGAATGGTGAACTCCAGGTGCAGAGAGAGACCCTGTCTCAAAAATAAATAAGGTGGAGAGCAACAGAGGAGGTCACCTGACATTGACTTCTGTCCTCGACACACACAAGTGTGGATGTGTGTACCTGTGCACATTCACACGTGTACATACATATACCTCACACACAGACAATAAACATCTGTGTCTTGGGTCAGAAAACAGAGAAAAACATCCTACAATGTCTTTCCTTTAATTCCCAAATGGCTTCTGGTGAAACTTGCTGATCCCTTTATAGTTTTGGTCAAAGTGACCGTAGGTATTTATGTCCTCGGGAGATGGCTGGACCCAATGGACCCAATGACAAGGTCCCTTGGCTCTGATGTCCCTGTCAGCCTTCCTGCTGACCACATCTGTCTCGTGGCTTAAACTGAACAAAGCGCCTGTGATGTCCCGTGTGTGCCCTCTCATACTTGGAAGTATTAATCCCTGGGGGTTTCAGGCAATCTCCACCTAGTCATGTGTGGCCTTTTCGCAAACCATTCAAACCATTTACATGGCACCGCAGATCATGTAGTCCACATCAAAAGTGGCCCCATCAAAGGGAAAGCCAGGGAGGCTTGTCCTGGGGTCGCTCCCAAGTTTTTATGGCCCGACCATAACTGCAGTGATATCACAGACCTATGGCCGTCCGCAAGGCCTGACTATCTAAACGGTTTGAAGGGCAACAGGTCCCTATACCTCCTCAAAGGCCAGATACAGCAAGCCCACCATAGGCAAGGAACCAGCAAAGCTTAGAAATGGAAGCAGACAACGGGAATGGACGGCACCAAAGGCTGCCAGACCCTCCCAGGACGGCAAGGCTAGCAAGGAGAGTCAGCCGGGCTCAGGTCTCAAGCTCCAGGAGACTCGGGGGACCCTGGTCTCCTGAGTCACGTGCAAAGCCTTTCTTCTGAGTCAGAAACTCGAAAGAAAAGAAAGCCCAAACGAAGAAGAGAAGTGTTCTTGCCTGCTGGGCTCCTGCTTTTTCCCAGTAACGGACGCGATACTCGAACACTGCCTCCTTCACCACATCAAAGGGAGGGGAGAAGTGGAGGGTGAGGGAGCCTTTTCCTGGGGTCACTGAGATGTTTTTTGGAGGCCCAACAGTAACTGAAATAGAATTACAAACAAACAAAAAACTCATGAATGACATAGAGACACTCAATATAACCCCATATACGCCATGTATATGCACACCGTCTATCTATAGTCTACCCGATATACTTCTTTTTTTTTTTTTTTTTTAAAGATTTATTTATTTATTATGTATACAGAAGAGGGTGCCAGATCTCATTACAGATGGTTGTGAGCCACCATGTGGTTGCTGGGAATTGAACTCAGGACCTTTGGAAGAGCAGCCAGTGCTCTTAACCTCTGAGCCATCTCTCCAGCCCCCCGATATACTTCTACGTGTTTGTGTGCACACACATTTATACCTTTATAAGCAATGGGCTGCACTCAGATGCCTGCTGTGAACGTGCTGTTTGCTGAGAAGCCAATGTCCAAGTGTCAGGGAAGCCCTGCAGATCCCACTCGTGGCCCCAAACCACATGTGGCAGGTGCAGGATTCACCCCTGCCGAAAGGCCCTCTGAGCCGCTTTCCTTCAGAACTACATGGACGTTGTTTCCCGATTCCCACCAGGGAGGGGTGTGCCTAGTTACAAGAGTCTGCACGCAGCACGTCTCAGGGACAGGGCCTTGCACGATGCATTCAGGCCTGTGCGGCTGAGATGCTGCTGCTCGGCTGGAGGTCACTTGACAGCAAGCAAAGCTTCCAGAGTCACGGCTGGCATCAGAATCCCAGAGAAACGGGACACCAAGTTAAGCCAGAGGTCAAGTGTTTATTCAGGGTGGGAAAAGATGTGTAAGATGTGAGATTTGCAGAGTCATCAGTGGATCTGGAAAGCATAAAATTAAGCGAGGGACCCAAACTCAGAAAGAAAAAACAATGCATGCTCTCCCTCACATGAGGATCCTAGTCTATAGTGTCCACGTGCATGTGTGTGAGTAGAAAGGATTAAGTGTGGTTGTAATATGACACTTACTCTATCATTCAGGTTTTCTTTCACTGCTGTTTTTTGAGATAGGGTCTCTGTGTGGCTCTAGCTGCCCTGGAACTCACTGTGTAGTCGAGGCTGGCCTTGAACCCACAGAGATCTGCCTGTCTCGGCCTCCCAAGTCATGGGATTAAAGGTGTGTGCCACCCTTATCCCCAGATCATTTTTTAATAAGCTGACATTTTAATGGTTCTGGATTATTGTGAGGATTTTTTTATTTAGTTAGTTAAATTTATTTGCTTAGTTTAATTTTAAAATTTCTATTACATTTTGTGTTGTAATGATGGTAACAATAAAATCTGCCATGCTAACTGGGATCTCACCTCTTAAAAAAATAAAAAATATAAACCTAGCCCAGCCAGGCCGTGGTGGCACACGCCTTTGATCCCAGCACTCAAAAGGCAGAGGCAGGTGGATCTCTGTGAGTTTGAGACAGTTCCAGAACAGCTAGGACTGTTACACAGAGAATTCTGTCACGAAAACCAAAAAACAAACAAACAAACTAGCAAAACCCCAACCTAGCCCAAATAAATAACTATAACTTACAGCATCAACTATCTAGACAGTGGTTACATCTCTAATTGTCTTATACTTGGATTTTGTGTATGTGCGTGCATGCGCGTGTGGTGTGTGTGGTGTGTGTGGTGTGTGTGTGTTATGTGTGGTATGTGTGTGTGTGTGTGTGTGTGTGTATGTGCGTGTGGTATGTATGGTATGTGGTGTGTATGGTGTGTGTGGTGTGCGTGGTGTGTGTGTGTGTGTATGTGTGTGTGGTGTGTATGGTATGTGGTGTGTATGGTGTGTGTGTGTTATGTGTGGTGTGTGGAAGCAGGAGGCTGATATCAGGACTCATGCTTGATCACTCTTACCCCTCTTCACTGTTAGCCAGCTTCCTTTGGGGACCCCACCTGGGGATCCCATCTCCACCTTCGGGAGCTGGAATTACAGGCAGGGGCACCCATACTCTTGGTAACTGTGTAGGTTTCTCGGGATCCGAACTTCGGTCTTTGGCAAGAGCTTTAACCACTGAGCCATTCCCCTAGTTGCTTAGATTTATTTGTCAAGACACAAGTGTGTGTGAACCAACCACAGACCGAGGAAGCGTCTGGCGTGGCCGAACTGTGACAGACCCAGCACCCGAGGTGTTTGCTTCCTGAGTACCCGAGACACACTGGTTCATCCTGCAGTTCAACATTCACGGAAAACCTCACGTGACAGGCACAGTTGGAGTCTGAGTGAAAATCTTCCTATCATACCATCAGTTGTGCTGGATCAGGAAGGGCGACTGGCATCCGACACACCAGCGTCTCACCCAGCACACAGGGGGGTGCCCTCTCAGTAAGATGGGTGGGGACCGTGGTTCAGTAGGCCAGCACCAGTTCAGCACCCCTCTGGCCCCGCTCTCCAGAACCCCAGCAAAGCAAACAAAAAAGGGGTGTAACCGTCTTCCAGGAAGACATCATTTACGGTAACAAGGGGGCAGGTCAAATTTGGAGCCTGGTGTGGCCAATCACATCCCTTTAGCACCAGCCTCTAGGGTCAGTCTCTCACAGCCCTCCCTGTTTGTCTTTGGCTTGTTTAGGA
Organism: Peromyscus maniculatus bairdii; assembly: GCF_049852395.1. Classification (NCBI taxonomy): domain Eukaryota; kingdom Metazoa; phylum Chordata; class Mammalia; order Rodentia; family Cricetidae; genus Peromyscus; species Peromyscus maniculatus. The sequence goes on along the minus strand of NC_134863.1, from coordinate 80,833,567 downwards.
TCCGGGCCAAGACCTAGGGCGGGTTCACCGTTGCTCACCAACGAGGTGTGTCAAGAAAACCTGGGCATTGTAGAGCATTTCTTCTTAAAGATGTATTTATTTTATTTATCTCTGTATGGTATGTGGCTGCCCAAGAAGGCAGAAAAGGGTGTTTGATGTCCTGGAGCTGGAGTTGAAGCTCTCCAGTGGGGGGTGCTAGAAACGGAACCTGGTTCTGTGCAAGAGCGGTCTCCCTGGCGCCTGTGAAGCTTTCTGCCCAGTTCTCTTACCATTACAGTAGCGTTGAAACTTAGTCGAGTTGACCCAGTCGGAAGTGCGCTCTCCTTGCCTGGCTCGAACCCGCAAGAGAACACTGTATAAGCCTGGGAAACCCTTCAATCGGCCGCCTCCTGTGAAGTCACACCTCGTCACTGTGATGTCCGTACAATTCACCCCTTTGAACGCGTTCCAAGAATCAGAACCTGTACTGCTAGGAAAGAAAACAAGATTTCAATTCACTATTCTCCAGAAATACTGTTTCCTACAGAAAAGCTGCAATCATTTCTCCTTTTGGCAAAGGTCAAGTACAAAAACTCTTTGCTAAGAATTAATTCATATGCCATACCTGTTTTGATGTATTCAACACGATGTGTTTGGACAGCCAACTACTATTATACCAATTTTAAAATATGTTGCTACCCCCCCCCCCAAAAAAAAAAACCCCACCTGGCATCCTGTAGCAGGAATCTTAAAAGTTCTTATTAATAAAATCAAACCTGGAGCCAAGTATTGGGGTGAAGCTGGAAGATCAGAGAACCAGAACAAGCTACAGCTTCCTCACCTGGCCAATTTCTCAGCTGATCCTGTTTCCTCAGACTGGAAGCCTCTGAGTCCTCATCCCAATGGCTCTCAGCTAAACTGCTACTCAAAAGCCTGAAGCTTAACCAGCCAAATGCTGCTAGTTTCTGGTCCTCACGCCTTATATACCTTTCCGTTTTCTACCACCACTCCCTGGGATTAAAGGCTCAATTTCTGGGATTAAAGGTGTGATGAGTCACCATGCTTGGCTGTATCTTTGAACACATGGATTTCTGCCTCTGGAATGCTAGGATTAAAGGTGTGTGCTACCACTGCCTATCCTCTGTGTTTAATATTGTGGCTGTTCTGTCTCTGACCCCAGATAAGTTTATTAGCGTGCACAATATTTCGGGGAACACAATACCACCACATTATCCATTGATAGGAATTCTCCATTTTTCCTCAACCTGGTGCCCCGGTCACAGGCAACAATGGTTGTACTCTCTGTCTCAACAGGTTGTCTCATTCTGAATGTAACCATACCACTCAGACACCTATGACAGGCCCATTCATGCTACAGAATGTATTAATTCTTTTTTAAAATTTTTTGTGTTTTATTTTTATGTGAATGCATATGTGCCTTTGAGTGTTCATGTACCCCACCTGTATCCATCCAGGAGCCCAAGGAAGGCAGGCGGGGGCACTGGGTTCCCTGGAACTGGAGTTACATACAGCTACTCGGGTGCTGGGCAAACAAACGTCTGCACTCCTAACCATAGCTATCTCTCTAGTCCCATGCAGTTCTGTGCGTGTTACATTTACTTGTGTGTGTATGCGCCACAGCACACAGGTGGAAGTCGGAGGACAACTTGGAAGTTCTCTATTCCACTGTGTGGGTTCCAGGGACTGAACCCCGGTCCTCAGGCTTGGCAGCACGCTCTGTCTCCCTGAACTATCTCCCTGGTCCCATCGATCAGTTTTTTCTTCCTTCCTCCGTCCCCAGACTCCCACTGGAGCCTGCTATGATGGCGCTCACCAGGAATCCTAGTTTTCTAGAGGCCATGACACATGGCTTATGTCAGCCTGGATTACATGATGAGTTTCAGACCAGTCTGCAACACACAGGGAGGCTCTTTCTCCAAAACTAGGAAGGGGGAGGAAGAAGCAAGGAAAAAAAGGAAGGAAAAAAATCCCTTTGTATGGGGGGAGCACACTTCGTCTATACGTTCATCAGCTGGCAGACATGTTGTCTATACGTCTGTCATTTTGAAATGGGTGACCAGGGTGCCCAAGGGAGCTTCTCATCACACACACACACACACACACACACACACACACACACACACACACACACACACACACACACACACACGTATCTAATCCCAGGGTCTCCGAGCTGAGGAAGAGAAGGATCATGAACAGCAGGCACCCCCGCCCAGAATGAGTACTTTCTTAAAGACTTCTAACCCCCATTCTGCCAACCCCATTCTGCTAGCTGTTGAACTTGGAGGAAAAGGCCCTACATCTCAAAGGACTCACTCCCTGATTCCTCAGGGAATTGAGCACTCCTGCTCTGTCATTGCCGCCCCCCCCCAGCTCCCAGACTGTCTTCCAACCTTGCCCCTATCTCAGAACAACATTTTAAAAATGTCTCTCAGAAAAGAGACTTATGGGGGAATAGGAGCTCTGAGGGAAGGATTCCCTATCCACGCGGAAGGTAAAAATAAGGTGATTTTGTTTCACTTAAACGAACAATGAAATGAACACATCTCAAGTGCACCGTTCACCACCGGACCCCACTACATCAGTCCGTCTAAGCTTTATTAATCAGACGAGGCGTCCTGGCTCCCCTGCACTGACTCATTTCGTACTTCTGCTTCAGAAATGACCTAACTTTTTGTGTGTGATGGTTAATTTTAGCTGCCAACTTGACATAGTCTAGACTTTCCTGGGCAGAGTCTCAGTGAGGGCACGTGACTGTGTGTGTGACGGTGCAGCACACTGTGGGTGGCCCTGCTCCCGGAGTGGGGGTCCTGGTGAGTTTGTGTCAGAGGGAGCCGTGAGATGAGCACTAGCAGTGTGCATTCTTTTCTCTGATGGATGTGATGTGATGAGAGTGTGACGTGAGCCGCTCCTGGCTGTGACAGACAGTGTCTGAACTACAGCAAACCCACGCTCCCCTGTGGCTTTCCTCAGGGCGTTTTATCACAGCAACAAAAATAAAACCGGGGTAGCATCAACCCCTGGGCCTTACGCAAGTCAACACATATGTCCCACCAGAGCCCACAGCCCAGAAGATACGCATTGGCTCTTTATTTGATTGACTTACTCTCTTGAGACACAGTGTTGCTGTGAAACCCGGGCTGACTTTGAATTTGCAATGCATCTGCTCCCAAGTGTGAGCACTGCAGTTACCTGTCACCACGCCTGGCTAGAAAACTCGTTTTTTAGTTATTATTTAAAATCTTACATGTATTTACTCATTTGTGTCTCTGTGTGTGTGGATGCACGTGTGACAGTGTGTGTGTGTGTGTGTGTGTGTGTGTGTGTGTGTGTGTGTGGTCAGAAGACACCTGCAGTATTCTAAGTGGGGATTGAACCTGGCAGCAAGTGTTTGCCGTCTGAGCCACTTTGCTAGCCCCTAGAAAATCTTTTTTTTAAAGCAACAGTCAGACAGATTCCCTGTAGCAAATTCTGGTTTCTCCCCAACCCCGTCCCCCCAGACAGGGTTTCTCTGTGCAGCTCTGGCTGTCCTGGAACTCGCTCTGTAGACCAGGCTGGCCTTGAACTCACAGAGATCCGCCTTCCTCTGCCTCCTGAGCGCTGGGATTAAATGCGTGGGCCACCACTGCCCTGCTCAAATTCTCATTTCTTAACACAGTTTCTCAGTCTCCTTATCTTGAAGAGAAGAGTCAGGCCAGCGACGGCTGGCCCACTGGGGGAAGGCGCTTGCTGCCAAGCCTGTTAGGTTGAGTCCCCTCCCCAGGATCCACGGGGGAGACGGAGAGAATGAACTCGGGCAAGCTGTCCTCTGACTCACACATGGGTTGTGGCATCCATGCCTCCTCAGTGCACACCCAAAGTAAATAATAAGAAATCTGTGTTTGTATGTGTACACACACACACACACACACACACACACACACACACACACACACTTTTCTTTCTTTTTTAAGAGAAGGCCCAACTGCAGTATCTGCTTCCTGGAGTTATAGGGAAGACTGAGTAGATATAAGAAAAGTACTCAAACAAGTACCCAATGCTCAGTAAGCACCAAGCAAATGTTTTCGGAACCTCTTTCTACCACACAGGGCATCTCTGAGTCAGCACCCCTCAAATCTTTAACATCCACTCTTTTCCTTATTTCACACAACGGGACACTCCTCCCTTGGTGAGCCCTCTCAGCTTTCAAGACTGAGGGCCGGAAGTGTTGTGATGGGAACCAGAAGTGCCTGTGGATGCTTCCTCCTGAGAAGACGCGGGGTCTGACTAATGCTTGGCTATCCTTGTTTTCTCTCTGGCCCTCATCCCCAGGCTAGGTCTTAGGTTTGCATGTTCACTCTGCACGGAGAACAGCAGGTTTTGTCGATTCTCGCTCTCCTGGGGGTCCTACAAAGAACACGTAGTGCTAGAGCAATCAGAAGAAACGATGTCTTGAGACAGCAGACTCTGTGAGTCTGGCAGCAAGCTGTGACCCCGGCTTCCAGGACCACGAGGGGACAGCATGTTTGTTGTTATTGTTCTTACAGCCAAACCTCCATTTCTATAATGTTGGCTACTAATGTTTGTTTGGTTTTTTAAGATGAGACACTAAGGCCATACAGCCTGGACGCTGCTATCTGTGACCTACTATTTAACTTTCAAATCTCCCACAGTGTTTCCTGTAGATTTGGCTTTGCTACTGTGACTGTCCTAAAAGCGACCCATGCTTCTTGTACTAACACCAACCTCAACCCCTGATGAAAGGCTGTAAAACGTTCAGCAAAAAGAAAGGAAGGGAAGGGAGGGGGCTGGGGAAATGGCCACCATTAAGCTGACAGCCCACAGGCCTAGGTTCAGACCCTGAGTACCCAAGTGAACCTGTGAACCCCCAGTGCAGTGGGGAAGAGAGATGGGCAGAGACAGGGGCAGATCCCTGGCCAGCCAATCTAGCCGAATCAGAGAGCTCCAGGTTCAATGAGAGACTCTGCCTCAAAAAAATAAGGGAGAGCAGGACTAAGGAAGGTACTTGGACATACAACCTGGCCTCCATATGCCTACACACACACACACACACACACACACACACACACACACACACACACACACATACACTCTCTCTCTCTCTCTCTCACATATGCCGTACACATGCACACATTTTCACACACACATACCATGCATGTGTACACACATACCACACACACAAACACATACACATATGCATACGAGTGCACACATTCACACGCACACATTTTCACACACACATACACATGCATGTGTGTACACACACACACACACACACACACACCACAAACAAACAAAAACCTAGAATCAAACAAGTTAATCTATAACATGAAGCTCTTGGAAGCCTTTTTAGCAAAGTTCGGTATGCTGAGCACAGTGGCATGGGCCTAGAATCCCAGTTGCCTGGGAGGCTGAGGCAGGAGGATCTCTAGTTCCAGGACTACAAGAGCAAAACAAGAATGCTTGTTTCAAAACAAGCAAGTTAACAGCGCCCAGTGACTTCACCTTGATCCCCAATTAGCTTCTAGGACAAAACAAAACCAAACCACTGCGCACACTCCTTCCATGAGTAGCTCGTACGTTGCAAACCAAGCTGTGGCCGGCAGTGGAGAAACACAGAAAGGTGAGAGGCAGAACAAAGGGAGAGAACAATACATGATTCAAAACAGAAAACCAAGTGAGAAACTGAGAACCCATTGTAGTCTGCCGAATAAATTCCTCAGTAGGCTGAATTTGGACGTTGAGGTTTTAAACCTGAAAGCTGCCCCCTTTCCTTTCCTAGGCGGAAGTCAACTCTTACTGTTGAATGGAACAAAGGGATTAACTTTCACCACTAAAGGAGGTTACCTGGCAGCCAGCGTCCTCTGACAGCCAGACGGACTTGAATGGGCCTCTGGTGGGTGGGAGGTCATGAGATCTCTGTCCAAGAGAGATGCCTGCCACCCACAGGTCTCTTCACAGCCCTGCAGCCTCCATGGTGCCAGCTGCCCCCCCTCCCCAGCAGGTCCCAGCAAGGACGCCCACAGAACATCCGTCCACTTACTATTTATACTGCACCTGGTAGACCACTGGTCTCGTGTCGTTGCTGGGGGGTGACGGCTCCCAACTGAGAATCTGCTCGTCATTGTACAGGTGAAGTTCCAGGTTCTGAGGGGCGGCAAGCTGGGGGACGGGGTCTTGAGAGGAATAGGGAAGGGGGGGCATGGGGCAGATCGGGAAGGGGGAGGGGGCAGATAGGTAATGAGGGGGGTGGGGCAGATAGAGAGTGGGGAGGGGGCAGATCGGGAAGGGGGAGGGGGCAGATAGGTAATGAGGGGGGATGGGGCAGATAGGGGATGGGGAGGGGGTGAATAGGGAATGAGGGGGGAGAGAAGGGGGAGATTTCAGAAGTGAATGCTCAATCACAAAACATTTCAGGGCATGTTATCAAAGGCATTTATTCAACACAGCTCTTGGCACAGTTCAGGAATGGGAGGGCCGGCTCTCCTGGCACACCCTCGGGTCTGATTGTGAGGATGCCACTGTGGACAGTCGGAGTGGGGTTTGAAGCCACACCTCCACCTGTGGGCTCCAGCTGGTAGAGCGGGTGGTGGGACCCAGCCTGGCTCCACCGGGATCTCAGATTCACCCTCTGTGACTGCTCTTGACTCTGGGCGGCCCCAGTCTCCATTTTTCTACAGGAATAACCCCAACCCTAAGCAGTAAGAGAACACCCCACAGAGCTGGAGGAAAGATTCTGTCAGGAAGGATCTAATTGGCCCAGGTAGGGTACCAAGATGACCCTGCATGTATGTGGGGATGCAGACGCCCCAAAGCAGACAGGCAGCTCCCAAAGGCATGTAACATCTGCTCCTCCAAGACCCTCAGCATTCATCACCGAGAGCCGGCATAGTGTGCTGAATACCAAGTTCCATACCACAGGTGAGGAAATGTGCCACCTCTCAGCTTTGAGAGCCACAACTGACAAAATTACAGCATCCCCTCGATGTAACAGGGTCCTCCTTTCAGGGTGACCTGAAATAAGCCAGTTCCAACCCATCCTGTCAGAGAGATACTCTGTAGGCGGGACTAGCGACTGAGAACACTGGAACCTTCTCTCTAAAGAGACATCATGATAACACTTTCTCTGATTGCAAGATTAATGAGAAATATTCAGAAGGTGGAAAGAAAAACATGCTGCTCCAGAATTCAAAGCAGGAAATTCAAACCACATGTTTTCTGAAAGCTCTTCTGAGCGAGCCCGAAGAAGGATGCAGAGGAGCCTCCAGACCCGACCTCCCCACCCCACCCCACCACCCCACCCTTCCCCCCCCGCCCTGCGCGCGCCACCACCAGGCTGCGGCCACCGCCCGTCTATTCACAGAATGCCCGGCGCCTCCACCTCGGCGAGCTCCGGCTGCTCTCACCCTGGCTCTCTTCTTCCAACACTGCTGCCCATCCACACGGGGCCGCAGGAGAACCTGCACCAAGGTCAGACGGGCGAGGCAGCGTGGCAGAGGGCAGGTCCGCTCAGCTTGCTGAGGCTGATTCTCAAACTGAGCAGATGGCCAGCGGTCTGCCTGTGCGGCGCCCGTGAGCTGAGGGCTTGGCCGAAGCCAGGCGCCCATCAAGGAATCTCAGAGACCATGCTTTTTTTTCCTGCCTGCATGGGGGTTCTGTCGCGGCTGTAGCATATTGCCTCAAATGCAAGAGCTTTCAACAACCCAGATGTCACCTACCATTTATCATTTTATCATATGTACCATTTATCATCATTCTGGAGGCCAGGGGTGTGCAACAGGCCCAGGATGGAGGTGGCAGCAGAGCCCTGCCTGTTCCTTCTGGAGATGCCAAGAGAAAACTCTGGTTCCTCCCTTTGCAGAGCGCTGGAAGCTATTTGCACTCTGGCTGGCGGCCCCTTTCTCTGGTGGTGCTGGGCCAAGTCACTCTGTGTCACCCGCCTCGCCTCTCCGTTCTCTTTCCTGGCTCCTTCTTACATCTTTCAAAGCCCCTGAGTCTGTGTAGCTCAGAATCCAGGATCATCTCCCCACCTCAGGATCTTCTTCAGCTCAGTCATCCCTGAAATGCCCCTTTCGTCATATCAGGTCACGTATTCCCAAAAAGTCCAGGGATTCGTGCCTGGCCCTCTTTCAAACCACATTATTCTGCCCGCCATACCTTCCCTTCACCAACTCTCACATCTTTGGAGGAACCAGAGGAATATTTCTCCTTCTCCTGGGACCCTATCTTCCCAATCTAAACACCCATCTAGGAAAAGGAAGATCAAGGGACCCAAGTTAGAAGGAACTTTACCAACGTGGGAGAGCAAAGACATCCTGTTCTCAGGTCCAAAAGGAACTCAGGATAAACTGCTAACTGCAGTGTCTCTTGGCATGCCAAAGTGTCTGCTGGCCTCCAGGCTCACTCGGTACCTGGGGCTCCTCTCAGCTCTTCTCACCCACCCCCTACCCTAAACTTCTCCAGCTCATGGGCTCCCCGCCCCGCTTCGCATCCTTATAGAACCCGGCCATTCACGCCGTGAGCCCTCCTTGACATCTCTTGTCTTCCTCTCTTGCTCTCTCCCTTTCTTTCTCTTCTCACTTGGCACTCCAAGGTATGGTGGAGGGGAAGGTTTTTGTTGCAGATATGGGGGAGAGTGCAGCCAGAGACACTCTGGAGGGTCCATCCTTGAACTCCATCCTCTCCACTCCAGCTCCCCTGCCCCTGGGAAACACTCAGCCCACTGAACTTGGGACCTAGTTCTGCTGTTCCCTCTCCAGCAGGCCTCCTCCTCCTGGTCTGCTCAGCCACTGCCTCAACAGAGCGACCTCCTCCTGTAACAGGTCCAGAGCCGGGTGTGTGTGTGTGTATGTGTGTGTGTGTGTGTGTGTGTGTATAAACTTGCAAACCTGCCCTCAGCAGCTCTTGCTGTGTTTTCCCTCCAAAGCTCAATTCACACCTGAGTCCTTCACACCGGGAAGGTCAGAAGCACAGACTTTAGGACTGGATAGCCTGGGCTCCTCTGCCGCCGCTGTTGTCTTAGGCTGGCCTCCAACTCAGAGATCTGCGAGAGCGCTGGGATTAAAGGCTGAGCCACCAACACCCCCCCCACCCCTCCCACCCCACCCCCGCTTCACAGCGCACTGTTAACACAGTCCTCCTGGGGAAGGAGTGAGTTCTTTTGATGCAAAGGTGTGTCCCACCAGTGCGCTCCAAGATCTGTTCATTTGGTTGCTGGCAGCTGTCTGTCAGTCTTCCCTCAACACTAGAGCATGCACTTTGAAAAGGTGAGGTGTTGCCGGGCTTGGGGGTGTTTTCCCCCGGGCCCTGGAGCAGCAGGCACAGACGCGTGAGTGAGCATTGCATTCTCCCCTTTGGAACCCCACGCAAGGCCCAGACACTCTTCCTTGCCTGCTTTGTGTTTGAGCTCATGGTTTGTCTCACCTCACAGGCCAGGGCGGGGTGAGAATTCTGGGCTAGAGACTTCTCTGGAGGCTCCCAAAGACGTGTCTTAGTTCCTTTTGAGTCACTGTAACTGAACTACCTGACAGAATGTGGCTCATGGTTCCAGGGGATTTCATGCCATCCTAATGGGGAAGGCATGCGGAAAGGCTGTCACTGGCAGCCGGATCGTGTGTGGCTGCATCCCCAACCTAGCTGACCTATTCTTAAGTATCTATGAAGTCTCGAGTGTCTGGAGCCCAGGCACATCACAGGGGTGGGGCTGGGAGGCAGGATGGAAGGACCCGTGGCCGAGGCACAGAGGGCAGGCTCACGCAGACTACACCCTGCTTATCTCTTTATACCACAGCGCTCCGTGACTCAGTGACTGCAGGCGCATGGGGAAGGCAGGCAGAGTGGAGCTTTGTTCACCCTCCTAGGGTCTGGGAGCCTTACCAGTGTCTTTGAAGCCCTGGCATCCACCCACGGGGGCCATGTTGGTTTCCTATTGTTGCTGCAGCATATGGCCACCAACTTGGTGGCTTGAGACCAGAAACATTATCTTACAGTCCTGCCGGTCAGAGCGAGGCAGGTGTTTCAGGGGCCAAGGTCATGGTCCTAGGAGCCGCAAGTGGCAGAATCGGTTCCCTTACCTTGGCTAGATTCTGCTGAAAGAGTCTCCCATGTGACACAGGACATAACCCAGACATGCCAAAATAGTGTCCCTGTTTTAAGATCATGTGTCTAGGGACCTGCCCCTTTTTATGTAACCGAACAGTCACAGGACACAGGCTTCTTGGGGAAGAAGCATGCTGATCTGGCCGTGACAGGACAGAGCCATTGAATATTGTGCCAGCCTGAGGCCACCAGCTGCAAATATGTCTCAGGAACCAGCTCACGACCTCCATACCTATGGGGAACCAGGAACCATCCTGTTCTTATAATCTTAAAAAAGACATCATTAATTAATTAATTAATTTGTTGAGGGGAGGGAGAGGAGAGAGGACTTGTGGAAGTCGGCTCTCCTGCTACCATGTAGGTCCTAGATATCACAGTCAAGTCACCAGGCTTGGCAGCAAGCAGCCATGTCCAAAACATGACATCATAAAACGGAAAATAATCACATCTTTAAAATAATGAGACTGCTGTCTGGTTTTGCCTTTCACTTATTTTTTTTAAAGATTTTATTTATTGTCTTTATTTATGTGTATGTGAGTGTGCCTGTGTATGGCTATGTGTATCCTGTGTTTGCAGGCGCCCATGGAGGGCACCAGATCCCCTGGAACTGGTGGCTGTGAACTGCCTGACGCGGGTGCTGGGAGCTGAACCCCATCCTCTGCAGGAGCTCTTATCGGCTGAGCCGTGTCTTCAGCCCGACTTTCACTTATGATCTTGGGTTTGCCTCTCACAATTCTATGGGAAGGAGTGTCATTCTTTATAAGGAAACCAAGGCTGGGGTGGGGACTAGCAGGATTCCAGAGGAGGCCCTCCATCCATCCATAAGCTTCCTTCTGTTCCCTGGATGCCTTTGTCAGCACCACTGAGAGCAAGAGCTTTTGTTGGGGCCGAGACGTCCCCCACAGGCTCACGCTTTGCGTCCGGGGTCTCCACAGCATGGCATGCTATCACAGGGCTGGGTAGCCTGTAAGTGTAGGACCTGACTGGGGAGTAGGTCAGCAGAGACCGATCTTTGAACCTTAGACCTACACCCTGGTTCTAATCTTGCCCTCTCTGCCTCTTGGTCAAATTCACATGAATCATAACTAATGCCAAGGATCTCACCTCCCGCATCTGAAATGGGACAGGTAAAGAAACAGTCCTCAGCCTTAACCAGGAAGTTAATCTTTTTAGTAAATCCCCAATAGCAAGGTTTGTTTGTTTGTTTTGTTTTTGCTTGCTTATTTTTTTTTCCTTTCCTCTTAGATCATTTGTCTCTTCCTGGGAGTAAAATACAAAGATTACCTACCTCAAAAGAACGGTTGAAAACAGAGAAAATGCACACAAAGCTTAGCAGCTTGTCTCAAGAAATGGGAGCTGGGATGATCAGTTATCCAGCTACAGACAGTTTCACCTGCAGAGACAGTGCCCAGACAGGAGACTCCCTAACGCCCATTGGTTTCCAACGGCTTCTAGGTCGTCTGGGACTTCCTGTCCTCAGTGGTGTCTACGCTAACTACAAGTTTGGACACTTATTCCTTCAAGCTTGAAAATGATGGCAATGAAATCCTTACACTCCACACGCACAAAACACACACACACACACACACACACACACACACACACACACACACACGAGAGGCCAATCCAGAGTACAAGTGGAGGCCCCGATTCTTCAGAGTAGGTGATTAAGTAACTAAAGATGTTGTCCTTTTTTTTTTTTTTTTTTTCCTGATCCACAGCAAAGAGCTGCCAATTAACAAAACCACAGAGAGTAATCACAGACAGTTTTGGGTCCAGTATTTTTATGCTACCCTTGAACCTACTGGAAGGTTGATATTATAAACTTTCTTTTCAAAGTCTTGTTTCGGGGGGCTGGAGAGATGGCTCAGCATTTAAGAGTACTTGCTGGGGGCTGGAGAGATGGTTCAGTGGTTAAGAGCACTGGCTACTCTTCCAAAGGTCCTGAGTTCAATTCCCAGCAACCACACGGTGGCTCACAACCATCTATTAGCCTACATGAACACTGTATACATAATAAATAAATCAATCCCAGCACCTATGGAACAGCATGGGACTCTTCCCAGTACCTGCTGGCCACATGACCACTGTTAGCTCTGCACTGTGCCTAAAAAGTTCTGGGGAAGGTTTTTCTCTGTGTAGCCCTGACTGACCTGGAACTCACTCTGTAGACCAAGCTGGTCTCAAACTCTCAAACTCAGAGATCCACCCGCCTCTGCCTCCTGGGTGCTGGGATTAAAGGTGCATGCCACCACTGCCCCTTTCTTCTTGTTTAATAGCTCAGGTGTTTGTTTTTGTTTTTTTTTGTTTTTTTACAAAAAAGTATGAAACTTTCAAATTGTTGCTTGTTAAAAGGGTGGTACGAGAGTCTAGGAGATTGGCACAAAGGGATTTGCACCACTTTCAAGAGACTTTGTTGTCAAGGAGCTACAGAGCAAAACGTTTGTGGAATAGAATAAAAGTTAATCATTGGAAAAATGGCCACACCCCACGAAGTCAGTTGTAAAGTTTCTAAATATGTCTGTCAACCTCTGGACTCACAGCAGGTGAATTACAAACAGTTCACAGACACCTTCTGCAGCCCTGAAACCAGGTACCACCACCTGTCTATCCCCAGCTTGACAACCACAGGCCCTCTCCCAAAGGAGACCGAGGGAGGGGCAGGCAGAGAGTGCTCAAGGCAAAATTGGGGAACATCAGCCAGGGTTTAAACCATTTCTCCATGAGAAGAAGTTAACCGCGTAACCAGGGCGCATCCCTCTGTGAGAACCTCTGCCCTTAAGGAGACAGGGAACTTAAGGGCCTTAGCTAGGGATGCTGAAAGAAGGACCAAGCCCTCAGAGACGCCTTCAAAGGAAGGGAACTTCCTAATTAATGAAATTATTTAACTAATGGCCAAACTAAAGCAACAACAACAACAAAACCCAACAACAACAACAAAAACAAAAAACAAAAGCAGGACTGGCTGGGAGTAGCCCAAACTGGCCGGAAGCTTAAGGACCTTCCTTTCTCATCCTCAGTTCTGCGTGCACCATACACTCACTGTAGACTCCAGCTACCTAAGCTTTGATACTCTCTCTGCATGGGAAAGAATCCAGCAAAACATAAACAAATACACAGAATGCTCTAGGTCAGTGAGTTCTTCTTTCATTGGTTTTGATTACCGGGTCATAAATAAAGTCAAGGAAGTGACCGAAGTTAAGCCCAGGTAAAGGACTGTCTAGGTGGAACAGGGCAGAGTTGGAAATCAAAGTGTGGCTCAGCGGATCCCCTGTCCTCAGACGCCGGAGGGGACACGGGCATGTCTGCTCCTCATTTGTAAGACCCCGAGAAACTGAGTACCAGGATTTTATAGGCCGCCCAAAGCAAACGCTGGTCCTTGCCCTTCAGCTGATCTCCCTGGCACCAAGCAGCCACCAAAGACGGAGACCTCCTCCGGCTTTCCAGCTCCAGGCCTGGAATTCCCCCCGGTCCCCGCCACCCTCACCGCAGCTCCCTCCAGCAGAATCCTCGGGGTCAGCCCACCCACCGCCCGATCGCGGGCCCGGGCCGATCGGGAACCGCTGCAGACCTCCCCCTGACCCCCCGACCCTGCGCCGGCCGGGTGCAGGCTCCCGGCGGCACCCACGCGTGGACGCGACACCCTGGGAGACGGGGATCCGGGGCTGCGCTTACCTGGCGGGGGCGCAGCGGCGCCGAGGCCACCGAGCAGCAGCGACAGCAGCCACAGCGGCGGAGGCCGCATGGCCCGGGCGGCCCGGGACCGCGGGGGTGGCGACGCCGCTCAGACCCGAACCGCGGCGGCCATGGCGAGCGCAGCGCAGCGCAGCGCCCGCCTCTTCCCAGCCGGGCCGCAGAGCCGCCCCGCCCCGCCCGCGTCCCGCCCCCGCCCTACGCGAGGGACTTTCCCCGGCGTTCCCGGGAACTACGGTCCGGGCAGCCCAGCACCCTGCCGCGGTGGCCCCGGCCGCACCCAGCCGAGCCGACCTCCAAGCCTGGCCAGGGACCGCTGGGACCATCCTTCTGGAGAGACCCGGGGACACCCCAGCCCCAACCCCACCCCAACTTCTGCCTCCCGTCATCCAAAACTTGAGGAGCTGTCCATTTACTCTGTCTTCTCTGTTCTCTTTACTGGTCCAGCAGTACAGGCTAAGCTTTGGACTCTTTTGAGCAGAGGGTTACTTAGGGGTAGAGTAGAGAGAGGATCCGCTGGGACATGGTGACACAGAGGAGGGGGAGGAAAGGTAGAGGAACTTGATTCATTGCTTAATATACAAAACCCGCCAGTACACAGGCCCTGTGGGTTTTGGCCTTATGTGGTTGTGATGCCTTAAGAGGAAGTGACCCCCGAGAGGGGCAGGCACAGGCTCCCAGCCTGAGCCCTTCTAAGGGGCAAGTCTGTTGGTAGAGAAGTTTGCACCCGCTCTATCCTCCAGCTCAGCCACAAGGAAGGGGCGACAAAAGGGGATGGGTAGATGGAGACCGAGGAGTCAAAGAAAAGGGTCCTCCAAGCCCAGGTCCTCTTGAGATGGCTCAGAGGTTAAGAGCACTGACTGTTCTTCCAGAGGTCCTGAGTTCAATTCCCAGCAACCACATGGTGGCTCACAACCACTTGTAAAGGGATCCCCACTTGTAATGGGATCCGGAGCCTTCTTCTGGCCTGTAGGGACACATGCAGGCAGAATACTGTATACATAATAAATAAATAAATCTTTTTTAAAAAACAAAACCAAAAACAGATCCTCTTTAAGAGCAGCAACTGCGCTTTTAACCCCCGAAGCCTCTCTATTCCCTTTATTGTTTTTTGAAATAAGGTCTCAGGTAGCCCTGGTTGACTTTAAACGGGCTGTACGTTAGTCATGGGCCCACACACCCTCCTTGTGTGCTCACATAACTCTTGACGTGGGCCTGTGTACTGGCGGGTTTTGTATGTCAAAAGCGAGAGTCATCAGAGAGGAAGGATCCTCAGTTGAGCAAATGCCTCCGTGATCAAATCCAGCTGTAGGGCATTTTCTCAATTAGTGGTCCATGAGGAAGGGCCCAGCCCATGGTGCGTGGTGCCATCCCTGGGCAGATGATCCTGGGTTCTACAAGAAAGCAGGCTGAGCCGGGGAAACAAATCAGTCAGCAGCTCCCCTCCATGGCCTCTGTATCAGCTCCTGCCTCCAGGTTCCTGCCCTGCATGAGTTCTTGCCCTGGTTTACTTTGGTGATAAGGCAATGTGGAGTGTTTATTCAGTAAGCTGAATAAACTCTTTCCTTCCCAACTTGCTTTTTGGTCATGGTGTTTTGGCATAGCAATAGAAACCTAAGACAACCTGTTATAAAGATACGGGATAAAATATCTAGCAAGAATTTGAACTATGCCTTGAGTATTTCAAGACACAAAAATGTACTTACAGGCCAAGTGAAAGCAGGAGAGTTTGTCGGGACCCTTCTCAACATGATGTGTTGAAAATGGCAAACGAGAGAAAATTAACCCACAGGCTGTGGGCTATGGATGAGAAGCGTGTTCACCCCACCTCGTCCTATTGGTCTTGTTTTATTTTTTTGATGCAGGGTGTCAGTTAAGGCAGGCGCATGTGTCTGCCTTAGGTGAGGCCATAAAGAGCTTATAACAGAGCTGGAGAGATGGCTCAGAGGTTAATAGCACTGACTGCTCTTCCAGAGGTCCTGAGTTCAATTCCCAGCAACCACATGACAGCTCACAACCATCTGTAACGAGATCTGATGCCCTCTACTGGCCTGCAGGAACACATGCTGTATACATAATAAATAAACAAACATGTAAATAAATCTTTAAAAAAAAAAAAAAAAAAGAGCTTGTAACTACTGAGCTTTTTAGCCTTGTAGTCTTGACCCCAGATAGGAAATCTTCAGAAGAGCTGCCACCCTGCCACAACCCCCACCCCGCCCCTCTCCAGAATCTCCCTCCGGAGCTCTTCTCTGCTAAAACTAAGAGGATTTGTTTTCCGTGCAGAAGTCATAGCACAGTGCAAAGGAGCCTTCCTTGGATTGGCACCCCATTGCCTCAAGCACACAGCACCCCAAATGCGAGTGATTCTCTCCTTGCCCCACGGCAACTTTGCCAACTCTCCTTGCCAAGGCCAACTCAGTGCTGGCTTGCATTTCTCCTGCCCTTCCTGCGAGAGGGGTCCCGATGTCCCTGATAGCTGGCTCTTACTTCTACTGAGATCTGGCAGCTGCTGATAACGGGAACTTAGTTTTACTGGCATTTCCTGTCTTTCCCTCTGAGCACCTGTACAGCATTGATTGAGTCATGTGCCTCCCTTTCTGTGTATTCTCTTAGTTCCCAGCTGTCTCTCCCCTTTGGAGGCAAGTTTACTGTGGACACAGTAAAAAGATTAAACGTCAGGGCATTTCATTTGCGTCTTCCAAGACCATGAGAGCAGAGCTGTTCCTGGGACTGTGTGCACACGGTCAAATGCTCTTAAAATATTTATTTTACATATACACATATGTGTGTGCACGCAAGCACATGCACCACATGTGTGCAGGAGCCTATGAGGTCAGAAGAGACTTCATATCCCCTGGAACTGAAGTTATAGGTGGCTGTGAGCTGTCGGGTGGGTGCTGGGAACTGAACCCTGGTCCTCTGCAAGAGCTGCCAGCGCTCTTCCGAGCCGCCTCTCCATCCTGTCACGTGCTTTTGTGAAATCTGCAAAGTGGCTGGAGTTTGTAGCCACTTGGTTGAGACTCTGGGTCTCCTCTTTGAGTTTTTTTTCTGACACACTTCTGTAGGGAAGTTGGAGTGGCTGTGAGAGTCTCGTCTCGAGAAATGCCAGGATGTTCGCAGCATATTCAGATGTAGGTCAAGAGTAGCTGTGAGTCAAAAGGAAACTTTCCAAGTCAGCAATAACACAAATCAAGTTTCAGAGCTGGAGAGTTGGCTCAGCGGTAAGAGCACCGGCCATTCTTACGGAGGACCCAAGGTCAGTTCCTGCACCCAGATCAGCAGTTCTGCGTCCTGTAACTCCAGCTCCAGGGGATCCAACAACCTCTTTTGGACTCTGGGCCCTGCACTCACGTTGCACAGACACACGTATTGTCCAATAAAATATTTGTCAAAAGCAAATTTTGGCTAGTCATGCTAGAGGAAAGACTAAATTTATCTGTACACACACACACACACACACATGAATGTGTTCACATATGTAGAGATCAACACTTGCCATGTTATGTCACAGTTACACACGTCTCAACTAATTGTGAAGTTAAAAGGAACTTTTCTAACTTACAGGTTAAAAAGCAAATTTTGGTAAGTCATGCCACAGAAGGGGCTGAAGTACCTTCCTGTCTCCATAGAGGCCAGGATAACAACATAGTATAGAAGCGAGTAAAGGGAATTGGAAAGCATGGGGGGCAGTCACAAGGTTTCCTAGACTTTGTGAATCTGGCAGCCTTAAAATGGTAATCTGTTGTTTATTTTCTCATTCTAAATTAATATTTACCATTGTGCCTAACTTCATATTCTTTTTTTTTTTTTTTTTTTTTTTTGGTTTTTCGAGACAGGGTTTCTCTGTGTAGCTTTGCGCCTTTCCTGGAACTCACTTGGTAGCCCAGGCCTCGAACTCACAGAGATCCGCCTGCCTCTGCCTCCCAAGTGCTGGGATTAAAGTCGTGTGCCACCACCGCCCACTTCATACTCTTTATTGTACATTATTTTATATGAAGAGAGTTCACATACATCACACGAACTTTGGCTCTGCGAAACCTGAATCTGCCCCACCTCTTTCCAAAGTCACTGTCTTTCATCCAGACCGTTGGTCCTGAAAGCTTTCCCTCCTGCTAGAAGCCTGCTTGCGGGAGGATGCGGGCGCTGCCCCCAGAGCAGGGGGATGGAAGTGTCAGAGAGGCCAGTGATCCACGTCTGGGTGTGTCGGGTCCCTCGCTGCTCAAGGTCCCTACTCCGTTGCACAGATTCGGAGGCCATCAGGGCTAGGGACCGTTCCCACGAGTGGATTTGTCTTGTGCTGTCTTTGCTGAGCTGTCATCCACTTTCTGGAGTTCCTCTTCCGGGCTGAGTCGGAATGGGCGGGAACAGGTGTTTGTACACCAGGTGTACTGGGTAGCAGAAAGTGCGCAGCCATAATCCCTGCTCTTGGGAGTTGGTTGTGAGTGAAACCTTGTCACAGGACACAGAGCATGGCATCCATATCTGTTGGCATCCTGGGTGGCAGGAACGAGCCCCGGCAGGACATTCCACCGCAGCTGCTCCAGCTCCAGGCAGGTGTGCTTGGTTTTGCTCTGTGGCAAAGAGTGCCAGCTTTTCCTGCAGGATGCCTGCATGAATGTTCAAACTGGAGGACTAGCAGTGGACTAGAACTGAACTCTAGATAGTCTCAGATGATAGCTTGTCCCTGCTTCCGCTACTTCCTGTTGTTCACTTCCTCCCAGTTTCCTGCCTAAGAACTTCGTCCTCAGACATAGGAAAGACAATGCCACACAGACTGTGGCCAACTCCTACAATGGTATCAGATCAAATCTTTTTTAATACCCTACTTACACACGTGTGCACGTATGCACTTGGTATAACGGCTCTGCTCCTCTGAGCAGAGCCTGGCTGAGCTTGCCGCAGATCACATGACCAGTGAGTGATGGTGTGGACTCCCCCACTCTTGCCTGATTTCAAAGCCCACTGCAGCTCATGTCTCCTGTAACCAGTGCTGTTCTGAGGCCCAGCAGCCCTCTGCTCCTTGCTGTTAGTATACGAGTCTCTGCAGCTGTGCGCAGCTGTGCCCACCTGTGCCCGACTTTCTGCTTCTCTGCTTCCGCTGCTGTGGATGTGCCAGCTTGCCCCTCTTCCTGTCTTCCCTGGCCCCCCTGTTCCCATGCCTACAGTCTAAGTTCTGAGTTCAATCTCTCGTCTGGGCTTCTGCTCCCCGAGAACTTTGGGGCCCTCCCTCATTACTGGCTCCCATTGCTTGGGACCACATTGTTGGTCTCTGTGGGGTGATACCTCCACAGCAGCCACACTGACTTCCTTGTGTGTGCAGCTGAGTGCCCTCTGTGGGTATAAACGGCCTCGTGTTGGAGTTGAACCTAAAGTAGGACCCTGATGATCGCTGAGTGAAGGTCTGGTTTGTTGCCAGGCACCCTCTCTTTCAGGCTCAGGCTCAAAAGCTTTGGCACAAATGCTAATGACTTTTGCAGTTTGAACTTCTTCTTCTTCTTCTTCTTCTTCTTCTTCTTCTTCTTCTTCTTCTTCTTCTTCTTCTTAATAATAATAATAATAATAATAATTTATTTATATTTTATGTGCATTGGTGTATTGCCTGCAAGCATGTCTATGTGAGGGTGTCAGATCCCCAGGAACTGGAGTTACAGACAGTGGTGAGCTGCCATGTGGGTGCTGGGAATTGAACCCGGGTCCCCTGGAAGAGCAGCCAGTGCTCTTAACCACTGAGTGGTCTCTCCAGCCCCGCAGTTTGAACTTCTCTAAGGAAGGATTTATCTTCGCTCACGGTTTCAGAGGATTTGGGTCCATCACAGCAGGGACAGCCCAGCAGCGCCAGTGCATGGCGGAGGCTGTTCATGTCACAGAGGACCTGAGAGCAAGAAAGGAACCAGGCCAGGTGAAACCTTCACAGACCCACCCTGCTGAGTTACTTCTGCGGGCTAGACCCCATCTCCTAACGGTTCCACGGCCTGCTGAATTAGCACCACTAGCCAGTGGCCAAGATTCAAAACATGAGCTTGTGGTGGGACCGTTCAGAGTCCAATGAAATCTTCAGGAAAGAGTAAACTCCCCCCCTGGTCTCCAGGAGCAGGCAGTTCTCTTCCTGGAAGCTCCCAGTGGGAACTGGTAAAGAAAGACCTGAGGTTTGGTTTGCTTGGACTCTCAGAGCAGGACGTGTCTAATGAAATCTCTTGGGTTCTCTCAGTTCGGAGAACCTCAGATTGATCTGTTTTCTAGAAAGACTGAGATCATATCCTGTGAGTGTGTGTGTGTGTGTGTGTGTGTGTTGGGATCCTGGAAGGTTCCTGGAAGAGCTTGGCAGTTGAGCAAATTAGAGCTGTTCTGGACAGACTCAGGGCTCAGAGCAGTGGCGTTCCAGTAAGTCACAGAGAAGAGCAGCGAGGCATCAGACTGACATGCGTGAGTCACTCACCGCAGGTGCTAGCGGCAGACCTGGAGTTGTGTGACAAATGGTCCCATTCACTCGGTCCTGTGCTGTGAGATCGCTCCGCTGAGTCTCACACAAACTGATGGTGGAAAGCAGTGGCTGCAGGTCTACGTTTTCGGACTGTCCAGAATCTTGCTGTCTGGGGGTGGGCGGGTGGGGTGGGAGGGGGTGTTCCAGCCTCCTCTTGCACAGCACGCAGTCATCTTCTCGGTTACGTCAGCTCCGTCTTCCATGGGTGACTTTACACTGCATGTCTTCACAGGCCCCAAAACACACACAGAAATTACTTCCAGTCACCACCTAGCACAGCTCATAGAGGTCTGATTCCTCATAATTCTTTTTTAAAATTATTGTATGTGTATGAGTGTTTCGCCTGCATGTCTGTCTGTGAACTACGCGCATGCCTGGTGCCCGCTGAGCTCAGAAGACGGTATCAGATCCATGGTTGTGAGCTGCCAAAGTGGGTGCTGGGCATTGAACCGGGGTGCTTTGCAAGAGCATCCAGAGCCCTTAATTGCTGACCTATCTCTCCAGCTCTCTTCAACAATTTTTCATAAAACCAAAAGAATTTCACCTTATCTACTGTATTGGCTTAAAATGACTATCCATACTCCCTTTGCAAACATCCACTAAAATACCTTTGTCAATATTTCCCATTCTGTGACCATTGCGATTCCCTTTGTTTTAAGAATACATATTTGATACTAACCTGGCTGGGGAGATACCTTGGTCAAGAGGGTGGTTTTCCAGGGCAAACTTTATCCATTGCACTCAAGATGTGCTGACCCCAGTGAGTTTCCCACATGGGGGAAACTCAACTGCATGCTTTATGGTAGTGGGGGATCACATTTGCACTCTTCCCCAACAAGTGTTAAAACATTGAAAAAGTATTTGAATCTTTTCCCCCAAGTGTATACTTTGATGTGATTACTGTAACTGTGTTTGGAAGGGATGCACCTGGATCTGTTGTGGAATATTTGTTCAACCAGGCAAAGATGTGTTACATTTTTTATTAACAAATGCTGCATTTGTTAACTGTGTAAAGAAGTGCTGCATTTGCGTTAATTAAATACAATTAAGATGGGTTCAGAGAGGCGGGGTTAGCAACTGGTTGACAGGAAGTCGCAGGGAGGAGCCTAGCGTGGGTTTTTTAGTTGGGGCATTGTGGAAGGGAGCGGCCTCTGGGGTCACCAGCAAAGACAAAGTTAGCCGGTTGCTGCTCTAACTCTCAAAGCTCACTGGTTTTAACCTAGCCTTTGGATCTTGAGTTTTAGTTGCACTATAGAGGTTTAGTTAGAACTACCTTCAGCAGCAGCAACAGAGCCACTGTCTGGGGAAACAGAACTTCCCCAGGCTACGTACAGCCTTAGCGGCCTGGCCACGGTAGTTTAAAATGCAGCTGCTGTAATGAAGGGAAATCAACATGAACCTCTTGTCAATCTTGTTTCCGTGCCTTGTACCCTTGTAGTCCTAGAGCCTTTCTCCCGTGTGCATGTGGGTGTGCAATTGTATGTGAGTGTGCGTGTAGGGCTGTGTGCATACACATGTGTGTATCTGTGCTGTGTGTACATGTGGGTGCATGTTGGACAGTTCTTGGGCTTTGAGTGTGCTACTGTGTGAAGAAAGCCACAGAGCAGAGCTGCTGGGAATGGACGGCTTCTTCCGTCCCAGCTTCGGTTTGGTTGCACGGAGCTTTCCGCCCTGGCAGGAGCTGTTTGTGTTGGTCCAACGTAAAAGCACCGCGTGAATCGAGTCCAACTCACTTCCTGCTGCGACCCCTTGGGAGTCGCCAGTCAGTGTTTCTGGAGGCAGAGCGGGTTGCTACACCAAGGGGGATGTGACCCAAGCCACAAGTAAAAAGACCTGCTGTTTGGATACGCCCCTGTGGCCTTCCTAGGAGAGGGAGCGCTTTCCATAGGCCTTGTGGAGCTAAGAGACCTTCCGGAGGCTTCATTCTTCCCTCTGGGATGCCCAGCATGGTGGGGTCAGCCTGGGAGCCCCCAGTTCAGAGATGAGCGAAGCATGTCCCTCAACAGCAGGTCCTGTGAGGAGCCGGGCCTCTGTCCCCAAGTCCCCATTGGTTCCACACTGCTGTACCATGTCACCACAAACTCGGTGGCTTAAGACAAAACCAGCAGGAGTCCCCAAAGAGTTGGCACAGCTGTGGCTTGGGGGGGGCTCCAGGGAAAGAGAGAGATACATTTCTTTGCTTTTTCCAGCTTCTAGAGGTGCCTTTTCCAAATCATGGGCGCTTAGGTCAGCAGCACAGCTTTCTTTGGCTACTTAGTGCTCTCTGAGCTCTCTCTCCCTCCCCCTCCCCCTCTCCCTCTCTCCCTCCCCCTCCCCCTCTCCCTCTCTCCCTCCCCCTCCCCCTCTCCCTCCCCCTCCCCTCCCCCTCTCCCTCCCCCTCCCCCTCTCCCTCCCCCTCTCCCCATCTCACTCTCTGATCTCCTCCCCTTCTTTCACGGGTAGGGAAACTTGTGTCCCACCACCAAGGCCCATTGGTCAAAGGTCCCAACCTATGTCCTGACAGCAGGTGGTGGAACTTTCATTAAGATGTAGGGCCTGATCTTTAAGTGTAAGCAGTAAAATATGAATTACTTGATGATGGATAAACATGATCTTCATTTTGTTGAACAACGCAGACAAGCATAAATTACACAAAACCTTAGTCCCTGTGCAATATTTATAAAATAACATTAAATTATTGTTCCATTTAAATTCAAGCAGGGATTTTTTTTAAACAATTTAATTTCAATTGCAGGGTAACCAGTAATTATAATTTAATACTGTCTTCTTATGGTTATTTCTCCACTGTGTTCTTGAAAGTATAAAACTGTTTTTCTAGAGCCATAGTATAGCAACCCCCCAACAATTTGTATTAAATATCTTTAGCCCTGTGTTCTAAAAAAAAAAAAAAAAGGTGTAGGGCCTGATGGGAGGAAGTTGAGTCCTTGGGGGCATGCTGTTGAAGGCTCCGATGAACTCCAGCATTTCTGTCTCCTCTGCCAGGAGCTCCTGCCTTGAGGTTCTGTGTCCACCGATCTAAAGAAACAGGGCTGAGGAGCCTCGGGTGGCAGTCTTGAGCCAGCGTGAACTCTCCCTCCTGTAGGTTGTTTGGTTTGGGTGTCTTGCCCTAGCACAGGAAGCTAGCTACCGTATTTCCACGTTGGAGGTTAGACCATAAACAACTGCCGGGTCGGGGTTGCAGGCTGACAGGCAGCCAAGGGCGGCTGCTCGGAGCACTTCCTCCTTGGGTGGTTCACTTCCACGTCTGTCCGTCCGGCTGTTCCTTCTGCCTCCAATTAGCAGCCCTGGCTGACCACTGTGCCACCTTCTCCATCTCAACTCTGAAGGTCATGACCTGGCAAGGATATGCATCCTGGGCTGGCATGGGTCTTTCCTTGTTAACTTACTAAAAGCCTGGCTTACCCAAGGAGGGAAGTCCTGGGGTTGTAGCTCAGTGGTGGAGCATTTGCCTACTATGTCCTGGGTTCTCCAGAGCTGAAACTGGGGCAGCGGGAGAGAGAAATTAAAATAAAAACAAGAGAAAATCTGAACGGGTGTAGAAGGATTAGAACTCTCTTCTGGCCTAGAGTACTAGAGCCAGGGAAGGCGGGAAGGATTTGCTACGCTTCTTAATGAGTCCTTATGCATTCATCAGGGACCATGCTTCAGATTCCTGGCCTCAAGAAGGCAGCAGGGAGGTGGATACCCGGGCAGAACTGGCCAGTCATGAGGTGTGGCAGTGAGAAAGTTTACTGAATAGCAGCTTTCTTCCTTCCTTCCTTCCTTCCTTCCTTCCTTCCTTCCTTCCTTCCTTCCTTCCTTCCTTCCTTCCTTCCTTCCTTCCTCTCTCTCTCTCTCTCTCTCTCTCTCTCTCTCTTTCTTTCTTTCTCTTCTTTCCTTCCCTCCTTTCTTTCTTTGCTGTTTTTTATTTGTTTATTTTTGTTCTTTTTTTGTTTTTGTTCTTGTTTTTTGAAACAGAGTTTCTCTGTGTAGTCTTGACTATCCTGGAACTCACTCTGTAGACCAGACTGGCCTTGAACTCAGAGATCCTCCTGCCTCTGCCTCCCGAGAGCTGGGATTACAGGTGTGCAGGCTGGAATAGCCACTTTCTTTTTTGAATCCTTTTAGGCCCTCCACTGCTTAGTCCTGGGGGCATAGTCCTCTTGTATAGGCTCACGCTGAGGCTTCTGGGAAAAGTTGAAGGGAGTAGCCCTGACACCCTCCTGGATTAGTTTGGTCAACACCTACAGAAATCAGATGGACTCTGATCCCCAGTGATAAAAGCAAATCAGTGCTACACCCCATTCCCTTACTTAGTTAATTGGAAAGCAGTTTGGAACAATGAACACACTATATGGCCGTTTGTGCCATGTGCACGCACAGGACCACCCTTTACTCACGGTTTCATTTCTGTGTTTTCAGTAGGAAACAACTCACGTGTTTCAGTTTGCATGATATTGAGCAGTGGGACAAGCACTTAGGAGATCCATCCCTGTTTCGTCCCTTTATCCAGTGTGTGCACGCTGCACACACCACTCACTGTCGGTCACTCGGTAGCTACTGGGTTATCAAACTGATTGTTTCAGTTCGGGTCATACAGTGGGGTGTCAGGGGACCCTCAGATAGTGACCTAACATTACATCACCATGCTACACCAGTCACCTTTTCCCTTTAGGCATTACGTCATCTCCCATCACCAGGAGGGTGGGTACAGTCCAACAGGATATTTTGAGAGAAAAGACTACGCTAGAAGAACAGGCTAGTATATTGTTATAATTGTGCTATTTTACCATAGCTATTGTTCTTAATCTCCACTCTGCCTAATGTCTATACAAGTGTGTTAAATGTGTATTTTTATCTGTACAAATATAAATTTGTATTTATGTAACCTATTTACATATAGGTTAAGACAGTATATTGTATAGCTTGGTGACATCCAAGGTTTTAGGCATCCATGTGGCTTTGGAAGTTAGCCTCCACAGATAAGGGAGAGCTGCTGTTTATTTTGTATGTATGTGCATGTTTCTGTGGGTGTACATGCAGGTGGGTGTGGAGGTCAGAGGTCAACTTTGGGTGTTATGCTTCAGGAATGGCGTCCATTTTGTTTTTTGAGATAGTCATTTTTAGAAAAGGATTTGTAGCAGGGATCTTAAAAGTTTTTATTAATAAAATCAAACCTGAGGCCAGTTATTGGGGTCCATGCTGGTAGATCAGAGAGACAGAACAAGCCACAGCTATCTCACCTTGCCAGTTCCTCAGCTGGTCCTGTTTTCTCAGACTGGAAGCTTCTGTGTCCTTATCCAGAATGAATCTCAGCTGTGCTGCTCGAAAGCCTGAAGCTTAACCAGCCACATGCTTAACCAGCCAAATGCCTCTAGTTTCTGGTCCTCATGCCTTATATATCTTTCTGCTTTCTACCACCACTCCCTGGGATTAAAGGCTGGCTTTCTGGGATTAAAGGCGTGTGTCACCATGCTTGGCTATTTCCATTGTGGCCTTGAACTCACAGAGATCCAGAGGGATTTCTATCTCTGGAATGCTAGGATTAAAGGTGTGAGTGCCACCATTTTCTAGCCTTTGTATCTAGTGGCTGTCTGTTCTCTGACCCCAGATAAATTTATTAGAGTACACAATATTTTGGGGAACACAATACCACCACAAGGATTTATTTATTTCACATATGTTTGTATGCCCTCATGAATGTATGTGTACCACACAGGCTGGGTTTATTTATGTGTGTATGCCCTCATGAATGTATGTATAACACACAGGCTGGGTTTATGTATGTGTGTATGCCCTCATGAATGTGTGTGTACCTCACAGACTGAGTTTATGTATGTTTGTATGCTCTTAAGAATGTATGTATAGGGGTTGGGGATTTAGCTCAGTGGTAGAGTGCTTGCCTAGCAAGCGCAAGGTCCTGGGTTCAGTCCTCAGCTCTGACAAAAAAAAAAAAAAAGAATATGTATAACACACAGGCTGGGTTTATGTATGTTTGTATGCCCTCATGAATGTGTGTGTACCACGCAGGCTGGGTTGGGATTGTGAGTGGATGCTCCTTATCCAGGCTCTGGACACGCTCTTAGAGCAGGTAGCCTCACATCAGCAATGGCACTGGCTAGCTCCCTTTGGACTTTCAATGACACTGCTGAGGTATGTGGTGTGAGTCACAGCACCCTGAAGAGAGTCCTGTGGCTTGGAAGGGATGAAGCATGGCACTAGATAAGATACTTGTCTGGCTGTAATTAAGGATCAGTTTCACAATCCATCATGGTCCAGAATGGCCTGGGAATTGTGTCAGGGACCACCACAGTGCCCTGGCCAGGAGGTGGGGAGTTGAAGAGACAGCTCCTAAATGAGGAGGTTAAGCTGGTGGCCGAGGACATGGCGCCATGCTCAGGAGAGTCTCCCGGCTGGTGGTTGGGGACATGGCGCCATGCTCAGGAGAGTCTCCCGGCTGGGGCCAGACAGAGACAGTGAGTTCCCAGCCCTAAGAACATCTCAGATCCAGAAGGGGTTTTAAGGAGGAAGGAACTTGCCCTGGGCTGGGCGGATGCTGGAACTCTGAAGACTGGGCAGATCTGGAATCCTTTTTGGAGAGGAGAGGGGATCTCCCTCTAGAATCTAGAGTCCTCCCCACCCCCACCCCCGAAGTAGCCCGCTTCCTGGACAACCGATGAAGGTGTCCAGACCCTCCCTGGGGAAGGCCGGCCCTCCTGAAGCAGATCCATTATGCAAAGGAAGGCGGGGTCATGGCTGGGGATGCCTGGTGTACTCTCCAGAACAGTGTGGACCACCTGCTATGCCTCGTGAAGTGTCAGTGAGGTTTACTAATGGCTGCCCAGTAGAGACTGGGGATTGCCCTTCTAGGAGTCACATCGGTGGGCTAGCCCACACGCCACTCAGGCCAGGGCAAGCCTCCAGCCAGTGTGTAACTTGCAGCCAACCCCCTCAGGGAGAACCCCCACGTGGATCGGAGACCAGTGCTGCAGTGTGGGTGACGCGAGAAGACTACCCGTGGTGAAAGTCCTGCAGACAAAGACGTGTGGTTAGCACGCTGTAACCACACAGTATCAAAGGTTACTTAACGAGGTGCGAAAGCAACAGGGACTTCTGTGAACACCAGGGGAGCCTGGCGGTCCTTCCTCGAAGCTTTCTGATGACATCCGGAACCGTGTCCAAATCACACCAGTTCCTCTGAGGCCGAAATCACATTCTTCCTCCCGTGCCCGAGGCCTCTCCAGGTGCCAGAACATCAAGAGCCTGATCAATGAATCTTGGTGTGTTCCAGGTTCACGTAAGAAGAGCAAGGAGAGGGCTGGAGAGATGGCTCATCAGTTAGGAGCACTGGCTGTTCTTCCAGAGGACCTGGGTTCAGTTCCCAGCATCTACATGGCAGCTCACAACTGTCTGTAACTCCAGTTCCGGGGGATCTGACACCCTCACACCAATGCATTAATAATAATAATGATAATGATAATAATAATAAATCATAAAAAAGAGCAAGGAGAGGCTCTTGAACCCTTTCTGAAAGGACAGAGTCTGGGCGCATGCGCTGTCTTATTTTGGAACAAGTATCTATGCTCGGCCAGTGTTGACACAGGTGTCCCTGGAAAGGACTCCGCCTCCAGGATCTCCCAACCAAGTAAGAAACAGGAACAGAAGTGATGCCAGGCCGGGGCAGAGGGGGAGAAGGCAAACAGAGTACTTGGGAGGGAAGGGCTGGCAAACACATCAAATTCAGAAGAGGAGAAGGATGGGGGAGGTTGTCCCAATGTGTGGCCATGGCTCCTGCAGACGGCAGTGACTTCAGAGAGTGCAAATAGAGCCGTGGCCCGCCGGGAAAGCCAAACTAAGGATGATTAACCACCGAGTGGGTGTGTGGAAGCAGAGAAAGGTGTGGTCACAAAGTGTGGCGGTGAGCCAAGGAAGTGGTAGAGAAAAAAAGAAGCTGGGGACCCGAGCATCCTCGCAGGCAGAAGGAAGAGATCGTCAAAGGAGGGAATAAAAATTTTGAGCCTCTCCATGTGTCACGCTGTGGTTGTTAATTTAGAAGTCCCCACAAGTTAATATGAGGCCTTGGATCTGAGGGAGGCACTGTTGGGAGGTGGTGACCTTTGGGCCATGGCCAGGAAAGGTCTTTAGGACACTGAGCTGTGCTCGCAGTAGGGAACTGTATTCCTCCAGTCCCCTTCTCTTCCCCTTCTGCAGACTTTGATTTTTCTTTTTTTTTTTTTTTTTTTTTTTTGATTTTTCTTTACTAGGGTTTTTTTGTTTTTTGTTTTTTCGAGACAGGGTTTCTCTGTGTAGCTTTGCGCCTTTCCTAGAACTCACTTGGTAGCCCAGGCTGGCCTCGAACTCACAGAGATCCTCCTGGCTCTGCCTCCCGAGTGCTGGGATTAAAGGCGTGCGCCACCACCACCCGGCAACTAGGGTTTTTTTTAAAAGTGGTTTAATTGCTTTTTTTAAAGGTTATTCCATCCTGGGGCTCTACCCAGGAAAGAGTTTTGCTCCTCCTCTTCTCCTCGCCTGTCTCCTTGCTTCAGGCTGGAGGTGTGGCCACTGGCCCTGTGCGCTCTTGGCCTAAGAGCTGATGTTGTTGGAATACATTAGCACAGCCACAGAAACGAGCTAAGAGTTTATACTGATATTTTATCTGTGAGGTTTAAAAACAATAGCAAGGGGTCTGGAGAGATGGCTCAGAGGTTAAGAGCACTGACTGTTCTACCAGAGGACTGGGGTTCAATTCCCAGCCCCCATGGCAGCTCACAATTTTCTGTAACTCCAGTTCCAGGGAACCCGGCACCCATGACAAAACACCAATAACATTAAAAAAAAAAAAAAAGAAAGAAAAATAACAGCAAGAACAACCTTGTTCCTGCAGCTTCTCAGAGCAAGTTGGAGCTCAGCTCAAACCTCCAAAAGAAAAATTACCACAGGGAGGGGGAGGGCTCAGTGTCCAAGTACTTAGTTACCATATGCACCAGGGTCTGGGTTCTAGTCCAGTGTCACAGAAAAGTAACTAGATAAACTGTGGTCTACCATGCAATAGAAAGTACTCAGCCATAAAAGGACCAAGTGCTGAGAGTGAGCATGAATGGACCAGAAAGCCTGAAGATGCTAGTCCCAGAAGGATGGTCCCATTGTCCCTTAGTGTCCTTTCTATTGCTGTGACAAAGTTCCCCACAGCAAAAGCAACTAAGGGAGAGGGTTGACCTGGCTCTGACTCTAGGTTACAGTCCATCCTTATAGTGGAGTCAAGGCCGGAGCCTGCAGCAACTATTCACTCCCACCATCGGGGGCAGGAAGAGAGTGGATGCAGGCATGCTTCTAGCCAGATTGCATTCTACTCTTTATACGGTTCAGGACCCAACCCCAGGAATGGTGTCACCCACCTTTAGGCTGGGTCTTCCCATAGCAATTATTTAAAATGAGAATTTATATTTATTTTATTCTATGTATATGAGTATTTTACCTGTATGTATACAAGTGCATCTTGCATCAAGTACCATGCTTGGTGCCCTTGATGGTCAAGAGAGGGTGTGAGGTTCCAGAGAGTTCCTGATGGTTGTGAGCCACCATGTAGGTGCTCGGAACTGAACCTGGATACTTTGCAAGAACAGCAAGTGCTCCTACTGCGTGAGCCAGCTTTCCAGCCCCTTCCCTCATTAACTGGTGGAATCAAGACAATCCCTCCAAGACATGCACACAGGCTAACCTTGCCTGGACAGACTCTCATTAGGACTGACTTCCCGGGTGACTCTGGACTGTGTCCAGTGGAACTATCATACCCCTTTCGATGAAATGCCCAATAGGTCAATTCACAGAGGCAGAGCTCAGACTGATGCTTCCCAGAGGCTGGAGGGAGATGGGGCAGGGGGAGGAGGGGCAGGGGGAGGAGGGGATGGGGGCGGGGGCGGACCAGCGTCACAGGTGTGAGGGTTCTATTTGAGATGATGACTATTTTCAGGTTGGGATTCTCAGCCTTTCCATCAGGAGATGGCCATTGCCGGACGATCAGCACCGTGCCCTAACCACCTGGGATAGACAGCCCAGCCTGAACCCCACCCCCTGAACACCATGGGTGCTGACAGCCTGAGAGGTTGAAAGATCACATTCCCTAAGCCCTTCGGTGCCAGACGTTTCTCTGTTAGTTCACAGCACCTTGGATCCTCCCCGAGTCTTTCTGGAAGAAGAAAATTAGAATGCAGACGGGGTTCTAGGCTTAGACAGATAGCTCGCTGAAGGTCTGCAAAGAGCAGTGTGGAGAGGTGGCTCAGTGGTTAAGAGCACCGGCTGCTCTTCCAGAGGTCCTGGGTTCAAGTCTCAGCACCCACACGGCAGTTCACAGCCATCTGTAACTCTAGTGCCAGAGGCTCTGATGCCCTCTTCTGGATTCCAAGGGTACCAGGCCAGGCCTGTGCATGCAGGCAAAACACCCCGATACATAACATGTAGTAAGCAGAATAGACATGCGAGCCAGTCATCAGGAGGGGTCTCTGTAAAGAAATGAAGTCCATGGTACTTCCTCACCCTTCACTCCAAGGACCTGAGGGTACTAGAGGACACCCTGCTTTGCTGAGTGTGGGAGTGGAGTTCCCAGAAGACTGGATCTCAGATATGTCTGCCAGCCTGGAGCTTCATTCTAATTTGTGCACTGAACTGCAAACCCTTCAGGGCATGCTGACAGTTGCCATGGCCAAGACGAAAAGAACCATAAAGGCTGTGAAAAGCGGTGGCTGCCAGAGTCTCAGAAAGTCTCTGCCCACTTCCAGAAAAGATGACTGTTCTTTCCACCATTGTCTTCCTCCATTGATTCTTCTCTATCTAGGACCTCCAGACCCCCCAAGAGCTGAGAAGTAGATCTGTCTCCTACATCTTTAGTAGCCAACGATAAAACTCTCCTTCACTACGCGCGCGCGCGCGCGCGCGCGCGCGCACACACACACACACACACACACACACACACACACACAGAAAAACACAAACACTAACAACAAACTTGCAGGGTGTGATTATTTATCTTGACTCAAGGTTTCAGAGATCCCGCCCATTGTCTTCAGCTCTGTTAATTCTGGGTGCATGGGGAGACGGATCACGATGGATGAAAAGCATGTGGCAGAGGCCACTCACCTCATTACAGACAGGAAGCAAAGAGAGAGACAGTTACAGCCCCGGGGGACTCCAGCTAGGCCCCATCTCCTACTTCTTATCACTTATTCAGGATGCTATTACAAACTCATGGTTATGATCAGAATACACGCGGTCTAATCATTTCTAGAAAATCTCTCACGGACACGTCTGGAGCTGTGGTTTGCAAATCTCTTAGGTGTTTTTCTCAATCCATACTGGTGAGATGAACCATCACGTGGCGATTATTAAAACAAGGCTGGGGTGTGGCTCAGTTGGTGTCGTGCTTGCCTAGCATGAGGGATGTCCTAGTCCCGTCCCCAGCACCCTATCATCAACTAGCATGCTGGTGCGTGTTCATGGGGAGTGCAGGCAGGGGCATCACAAGTTCAATGTCCTCTTTGTCTACATAGTGAGTTTGAGGCCAGCCTTTCCTGGATTCTGCATCCCTCCGGCCAAGGATTGATTACTTACTGGCTTTGAAACTGGGGTTGGGCAAATCACCACCAGTCACTGAATGCTTGTTTGGAGGGTTAGTCACAGCACAGTAAACCTAAGAGCTGCTTTCCCATAGACTTTCTCAGATCTAGGACCATGTGGCACTTTGTACAGCATCACTATATCTCAATCTCAAACCCCCGCCCTGCCCCCCTTCCCCGGGACTGAAATGTTTTATATAGTCCAGGTTGGCCTTGAACTCCTGACCCTCTTGCCTCAGCCTCCCAGAGTGCTCGGATACACGTGCACCACCACATTTGGCCCTGCATCTCTCTCTTCAACCAATGCTGTAGCGAAGTGTGCCATGCGCTGCGTGGTGACTGATAGGAAAAAAAAATCCCCCGTAGTGAGTAACTCCGCCGACGCAGTAAATCAGATCGGCCGAATTCCTAAGTCCAGGTTTAATCTGAGCAGAGCAAAGCAACTCCTGGGTGAGAAAGAGCACGTGTCAGGGCTGGCGACCGGGTCTTCAATAGCCTGGAGGCGTGGGTCTTGAGCAGCCCCGGGGGCGGGGCTGGTCCTTGGCGGCCTTTAGGAGGGCGGGGTCTGGAGAGGGAGGGGTGAGACGGGAGCCTGGAATGAGCCCCACCCCCCACCCCCGCCCCAGCTAGAGATCCCCAGTCCTGACTAGTGGCCCTGCTTTGCCCGAGACCAAGGAGTTCCCCCTAATCAGGGAATTTCAGTGCTGAGACTGGGAAAGTACCGAGTTGATCACGAGGAGCTGGTTTATGTAGGGGTGTGCAGAAGCCAGAGCTCCGGCCTCTCCTGGCCCAGGGGCCAGTTCCAGGATCTCTCACCCCGAGGTTGTCTTCCTGACCTGTCAGCCAGCGCAGTCAGGGATGTGCTGGATTTCCAAGAGCTAGAGAAGGAAGCTGGATTTAAGGTCAGGGACGCTGGGATGATTCTAACGCAGCGGCTGCCAGTTTGTCCCTTGGGAGCAGAACCTGGATTTTCCTTACAGTTCATCTTGAGGTCAAGGGTTAGCATCACTAGAGGCCTCTTGAGTCACACGGATGCAGGCAGCCCCCCGGGGATCATATTGATGACGACGAGCTTGGGTGCGGTTGGGTGTCGAACGAGGTGGCCCCGGGGGATGCCACCAGTCTGGCTAATTTGTAAAGGTGCCAAGCGGACTGAGGAAGAGCGGCGGGGCCTCTACTTCTCATTTTTGGAATTCAAGGGGCTGCAGGACAATCCGATGGGGGTGGGGAACGCCGGACTGAGGCCAGCACAAAAGAGCAGCGGCAGAGGTTCGGGTTCCCCCTGGGGCCGGGTGTCTCACTGCGAGTACAGAAGGGAGAGTTTATTTGGTTACAGTTTGAGGGGACACGGGCCACCATGGCAGGGAAGCGTGGGGAAGTGTGAAGCGGCTGGTCATATTTCTGCAGTTGGGAGGCAGAGGCCCACAGTGTTGGGGCCCGGCTGGCTTCCCCCCTTTTCCCATTTCCTTCTTTCCAGAGTGCCGGCCTATGGGGGTGGGGGTGCCTGAAGCCAGTAGGTCTCTCTTCTCAGTTAACCCTCTCTGAGAATACATTGGCAAACATGCTTAGAGGTGTGTGTGTCTCTCTCTCAGGGGGTTCTAAATGTAGGGAGGTTGACAGTGAGGTTAATCGTGACTGGGGGTGAGGGTGAAGGAGAGTCTGAGTTCTGTTCCTGGAGCATGACCCACTTGTGAGAGGAGTCAGTCTGGGACAGACTTCAAGAGACATGGCTGCTAGCATTATTATGGGGTGTACTGGGGCAGTGGCTTGT
This sequence comes from Peromyscus maniculatus bairdii, assembly GCF_049852395.1. Taxonomy (NCBI): domain Eukaryota; kingdom Metazoa; phylum Chordata; class Mammalia; order Rodentia; family Cricetidae; genus Peromyscus; species Peromyscus maniculatus. The sequence goes on along the minus strand of NC_134863.1, from coordinate 80,799,933 downwards.
GGGAGCCCACAAGGTTTCCTAGTGAGATCTGAGCTTGCTTTACCAGCAGAGCTGCATGAGAGGATGATTGGACCACAGACCTGGGTACCAGCTGTTTGGAAGGGTCTACACTTGGCTGTATCTTGCAAGGCGGAGGCCTTTCGCTCCACCCCTTGTTATAAAGTTCTGGGCTGGTAGATAAGGATCCAGGCCCTCCTCAGGCTATCCTGTGTTTCTGTTTTCTCTCTCCCCTCTATATTTCTACCCAAATCTCTTCTCCCTCACTCCTCAAGAGTACCCAGGTAAAGGTGGGGGCTGGTCCCCCATGGTGGCTGTCCATGAATCAAGAGTGGGCAGCTAAGTACTATGTGTATTAGTCCCACAGTGAGTAGCCTAAGAGTCTTTCCGTTTACGAATGGATAAATAAAATGTGGTGTGTTGTGGAAATTATTTGGCAGTTTTTTTAAAAAGTTGTCTTGGGTCAGCAAGATGGTTCAGTTGGCAGAGGGGCTTGCCACCAAGCCTGGTGGCTGGAACTTGATCCCTGGGACCCACAGGGTGAAAAGAGAAAACTAAGTCTTAGAAGTTGTCCTCTGACCTCCACGAATGTACCATGGTGTTCACAAGGCCCACCCCCCATCCATACACTAGATAAACCAATGTAAAAAATAAAATCTTGATTGAGGCTGTGGGCCTCAAGGAGGCCCCAAGGCAACCAAGAATGTGGGAGCCGTGGTTCAGCCACTGTGGCTGGAGCACTCTCTGTCCAAGGGGGCCATGCTCTGAGAAGAGTGTGGCTTTGCCTCTGTGTCTGTTTTCTTGTCACGGTGACCAGCCACCTGCCGAGAAGGGTGTACAGGATCTGAACACAGTGGACATGCTGATAATCCCAGCTGTGGAGAGCTCGTATGTGCAGCTCACATGCTGTCCAGCTGTGGAGAGCTCGTATGTGCAGCTCTCTGCTGTCCAGCTGTGGAGAGCTCATATGTGCAGCCCTCTGCTGTCCAGCTGTGGAGAGCTCGTATGTGCAGCTCACATGCTGTCCAGCTGTGGAGAGCTCATATGTGCAGCCCTCTGCTGTCCAGCTGTGGAGAGCTGGTATGTGCAGTTCACACGCTGTCCAGCTGTGGAGAGTTGATATGTGCAGTTCACACGCTGTCCAGCTGTGGAGAGTTGATATGTGCAGTTCACACGCTGTCCAGCTGTGGAGAGCTCGTATGTGCAGCTCACATGCTGTCCAGCTGTGGAGAGCTCGTATGTGCAGCTCCCTGCTGTCCAGCTGTGGAGAGTTCATATGTGCAGCTCACCTGCTGTCCAGCTGTGGAGAGCTCGTATGTGCAGCTCCCTGCTGTCCAGCTGTGGAGAGCTCGTATGTGCAGCTCCCTGCTGTGTTCAGGGGACACTGCTGCCTTGCAGCCATCCTAGTCATCCACTGCCTCTGGCTCTTACGGTGTTTGCACCCCCCTTATGCAACGGTCCCCGCGTCTTTGGAGGAGAGGGTATACGATACAGTTGTCTCCTAGTCCCTTCACTTTGGCTGGTTGCGGGTCTCATCTCAGTGTTAGCGCCATCAACTGCAAATGGACGCTTCTCTGATGAGGGCTGAGGGATGCGTTAATCTGTGTGTATAACTCTAAGTCATTAGGAATTGGTTTAATACTAGGACCATTTAGCAGAATAATAATAGCAGGTTCTTTTCTAGGGCCTACGACCTGTCTAGCCACAAGTGCTTGGCTGTGTAATCATTCCAGGTCTGGGTCTCGTCTTGCGGAATGGGCCTGAAATCCAGTCAGAAAGCAGCTGGTCACCCACACGGTGTCTGAGCAACTCCCGCAGCAGTGGACACATTCTGCCAGGGATGGGGTGGCTGTGGCTTGCAGGGTCCACAGCGGGGAAGACCGGTGACTGTTTTTCTCCTGTAACGTGCCTGGCAGCTTCAGCACTATGAAAGCTACAGAGCGGGCATGAAGATTTCAGGTCAGTACCAGCAAGATGTTTCCACGTTCTATGAACCAAGATGTTTCCACGTTCTATGAACCAAGCATGTGGTGTCTTCAGCAACCAGGATCTCACCAACGAGTTCTGGATAGTAACTGGGTAGCACTGGCTACCTGTGGTGTCTGTGGTGTTGGGGGGGTGTCTTTGGGACCTCACTGGCTAACAACTCCAGAAGGGGTGACAAACGGGAGTCCTAGTGCTGGGTTCGTATTTGTTAGCCTGGGGTGTCTAGTGTGGGCATTGTTGCTCTGTTATAGGATAACTCCATTTTAACTCTTTCCATATGTGTATATTTTAGGAAGTTTCCACAGTAGTGGGTTTTCATATGACTTTTTTCCTAAAGTGTGTGTATGTGTGTGCACACATGAGTGAGCAAGCACAGAAGAGGCCAGAGGAAGTAATCAGATCCCCTGGAGCTGGAGTTACAACTCTCCTGATGTTGGTGCTGGGAACCAAACTCAGGTCCTCTGCAAGAACTGTAAGCGCTTTAACTGCAGAGTTATCTCCCTAGCTCCCGTGAAAATATTTTTAAATCATTGCATTTTTTTCTTTCAGTGATAATAGCTTAAATGAAACCAGTTGAACTATTTTAGTGAATCTATTAATTGTCCTTCTTTTGTTAAACATCATGCAATGGTTAATTGCATGTCCATGGGGCTACCCAGAAACCTAGTTAAACACTATTCTAGGTATTTCTGTGCTGGCTCGGATCAGTGTAGTAGCCATAGATGTGGTGATGGTGGTTAGATCTGAGACTGAGATGACCCTGGTAGAATTTCCTGACAGAATGTAGGGCACAGAAGAATGGAGAAGTCACAAGCTTTTAAGTAGAAGTAAGGGACTGACCTGTTTTGATGGGAAATGATTGAGCAACGAGACAGTTTGACTTGGTTTCAAATTAGCATCCTCATCCCCCTTAGCCCAGGCTGGCCATTAACACACTTATCCTGGCTTAGATCCAGAGTGTGGGGGTTATAGCACTGTGACTGGCTAGTGTTCTTTATTGTGTAATGGAAGACTTTTTTGGAAGCGTTTGTTGTTTTCTTAAAGGAAAAGATGTCTGGGGTCTGTTTTGTGGATTCTTCTAGATAATGCTGCAGCTTTGAACTGTGTATTTTATCACCACCGGTTTTCATGATGTGTGAAAACATCTTTTCCATGTTTATTGCTACCCCATCATTACTGTACTATAGTTCCTGAGCACTTGTTGGGTTTTAGGCATAGACTGGCGATTAGCCCAGCTCACTCAGGTAATAGGTGTCAGGGCTTGACTTTGAACTAGGTTGGATCTTAGGACCCTTATTCCTTCAGGCTATTTGGGCCTAGTCGCAGAACTGTCCATTCTGTCGGCTGCCTCTAGAAGATGCATGGGAAGGACTTTGTTTATACACTCCAGAGTCAGTAAAGGCAGTGTGTGTATCCTCTGGGTCATTCGATCTTTGTTCTTTAAATTCTATATATGGAAAACAACAAAACAAAACAAAACACTTCCCTGCATTGGTGAGGAAGTGTAACTAGAAACTGCATGCTTAGTCAAGGGGGAACATTTCAACATAAAAAAACCCCACACATTTGAGGAAGTGGGTCCACAGGCCAGCAGACCAGTAAAAAATCAGACCTCTGTAAATACGTTCATAACAGAATTATTTAAAATGGGAGGAATAACACCAGCAATATAGCAATGTTGTAATCGGTCCAGGTCAGTTCTCCCTGAGCAGGTTAATGAGAGGGTGTGTGCAGGTATTCAGTGTGGGGTACACAGCTTGTGACTAAGTCTGTGAGCTAAAAGGAGGCTTGGCCTTTTGTCACCTGTGTTTCCTGAGATGACCCATGGCTCTGGTGAGTATATTTCTTCCTGATGATGACTGGCATAGAGGTGTGAACGGCCAGGCTAGGGCTGCAGCTCGGTGGGAGAGCTACCTGGCATGCATGGGCCTCTGCATTCCATCCTCAGCACCACAGAGCAGACCAAAACGAAAACCGAGTGCATTATACAGGAAGCAGGCACCACCCAAAGCCTGTGATGGGGCAGATGCAGAGGAAGATTTGGGGTAAAATGCAACCCAGTTGAATTTGAGAGAAAAGCAACCACACAAGACAAAGGTTTCATTGTGTCCCTTCTGGTTTTGAAAAAAGTAAATCCAAACCCATAATTTTTCATGCATTGTGATTTTAGCAAAAGCAAGCACATTCTTCTTGACTGGGTAAATGTATACTGAATCCATCATGAAGAATTCTTCCAGTTTCTAAACTGCAGTTTTTGCTCCCGAACCTAACACACTCCCCACCCTGACCTTGCTGCCACCCTCCTGCCAACCTGCGGTGGGATTGGCTCGTCACTTTGGCCTACGGGTTCCATCTGGTGTGGACACAGAGCCCCCCAAGGTTTCCCAAGGCTCCCCTGCAGGGCCCGGGTCAAGGAAGGGCTCCTGTTCCAGTGCTCCGCTTTTTAAACAGCTGCCTATGGGATTCTCTCAGATCCTACAGGATACTAGAGTTCTTTCTGTCTGCCCCTTGTTCCCAGGCATCTCCCCAGTGTTGCCTGCCTCCTGGCATTTCAGTATCGTAGGCAAATCTCACTTTGATGACGGGTGCCTGCATGTCTTGAGATCAGGAGGAAGGAGACGAACCTTCCGGAATCCACATTCTGGTTCCCCTGTGAGTCCTCCTTCCTGGTTCCACAGAAGGAGGACTCAGGGTTGTTCTTGTTCATTTCAGGAGAAGTCATTCTTCCTCCTCAGGGTCAGCTTCACCCCACATACCTGCTTGATGCCAGCTGATCCGTTGCCAAGCTTTGCCAGATAAGTCTCCGGTCCTTGGCATGAGGACGGGGCTGCTGTCCTTCTGTCTGCAGACTCCCTGTCTAGAGGTCAACGTGTTATATAGTGCAGCCTCATCTCAGGCTGAAACCCACTGTGTTCACAGTCCTGGGGTGATTAAGGGCCTATCCACACGGTGTGGAAATCTCGGGGGCCCGTCTTAGACTTGTCTATTGTGCCCAGCTTGAGGAATGACCAGCCATGGCCACTCATGTCTTCGTTTGGCCACAGGATGGGCTTCCTGGGTAAGCCCCCAGGGCTAAGTTTGGCTTGCAGGAAGTGTAGTAATGCGTTCTCTGAGGTGAACTCTGCAAGGAAGCAGGGGTGGGGTGGGGTGCGGGGCAGGGGGGGGAGCAAGACTGGGGAGACAAAGATCCAGGATGGCCCTCAGGGTGTCCCCAGAGAGGCTAAGTCAAAGCCCCTCGGCGCACTTCTGAGGATGCTGAGGGCATCTCTGGATGTTTCTCAGCAACACACAGGCAGGTAGGGACCAAGACCTTGGCTTCTGAGCCCAGCATGGCGGCTGTACAGTGCACTGCATTGCGGTACCTTACTCACTGAATCCAAATCCAAGCACGCTGACAATCAAGTTGAAGTTGAGCAACAAGTTTTGGTCACCCCCATAACTAACTTGTCACTCTCGAACCAGTAGGGCATAGCCAGTCAGGTTAGCCGCATAAAGGTCCAGAGCTGAGTAAGACCATGGGACCCCAGCTCTGCTGAGTAAGACCATGGACACCGGCTCCGCTGAGTAAGACCATGGACCCCGGCTCCGCTGAGTAAGACCATGGACACCGGCTCCGCTGAGTAAGACCATGGACCCCGGCTCCGCTGAGTAAGACCATGGACCCCGGCTCCGCTGAGTAAGACCATGGACCCCGGCTCCGCTGAGTAAGACCATGGACCCCGGCTCCGCTGAGTAAGACCATGGACCCCGGCTCTGCTGAGTAAGACCATGGACCCCGGCTCTGCTGAGTAAGACCATGGACCCCAGCTCTGCTGAGTAAGACCATGGACCCCAGCTCTGCTGAGTAAGACCATGGACCCCAGCTCTGCTGAGTAAGACCATGGACCCCAGCTCTGCTGAGTAAGACCATGGACCCCAGCTCTCCCGACAGCAGCCTGTATGTACAGCAGCGGGTGGCGCAGAGGGGTAATCTCCAGGGAGGAAGCTTCCAGCCCAGTTCTAGCTGGATTTGTGTCCTGTGACCAGGGCCTGTGGTGGCTTCAGTGCCAGAGTTCTACCAGCTAGTTCCGCCGGGCAACCAACAGCACTGGCCAACTGCCTGTATTGTTTTGGGGCCTCAACTCCTAGGGAGGTTGCTGCCCTGGCACTGAGGTTTTCATGTAATGATCCATGGCTTCTGAGAGTACCTGTATCCACTCACAGGCTACTATGCTCAAACTAATTGGTTTTTGCTTCTATTTCTTAATCAGCTGGGCAAAAAGCAGGTTTCCTTATGGCTTCTCATTCATCCTAAGTTTGGCTGGGCCCCACCCCCTCCAGCTTCTCTTCTCACCGTGTCCCAAGCAAGTTTATTTTAAAATGTGAATATCACAACCCACTGGAAAGGACAGCCTTTGTAACTACCTGAACTTCTCAGGAGATATTGTAGATGTTAATTAAAATGTAAAGGATATAAACACACTTTTTTTTTTTTTTTCTGAGACAGGGTTTCTCTGTGTAGTTTTGGAGCCTGTCCTGGATCTTGCTCTGCAGACCAGGCTGGCCTCGAACTCACAGAGATCCGCCTGGCTCTGCGTCCCAAGTGCTGGGATCAAAGGCGTGCGCCACCGCTACCAGCCAAAGTTCTTTTATAGGGACAGTAAGCACCATGTTTAAAGATGTAACTCTCTCCATCCCCCTTTTTGAGAAAGAGTCAAGTAGCCAAGGATGACCTTGAACTGCCTCTACCTGAGTTCTGGAATTGCAGGCACATACCATTCTGCCTGTTTTATGGTTGGGATCGAACCCAGAGCTTCCGGCATGCTAGGCAAGCTCTCTACTAACTGAGCTGTATCCCTGCCTCCTTTTTAAAATTAAATGAATCAAGCAATTAATTTGTTATTTTGCTTTGTTTTTGGAGACAGGGTATTGATAAAGCTGACACTGACCTTGCACTCCTGATCCCCCTGCCTCTGCCCCCCAAGTGCTGGGATTAGGAGCTTTCGACACCATGTCCAGCGTCAACACCTAAAATGTTTAAAGTCATCGTGTATCCAGTTTCCTCATCCTGCCTCTCAGTGTAAATATTGCATTCATTTTCTTCCCTGGCTAAGGGCAACAGGGGAATAGTTGCTTCATGTTCACATCAGTAAAGGTCTGGGGACGAGTGCGTGCTCACTTTAAAAAACAATGCACGGCAACGAAATTCCACACCTCCACTCTGTGCTGATAAGAGAATAGACTGTGCAGAGACAAGAAAACAACGTATGAGAACCAAAGACACAGAGACTAACAGAAGGCTGCCCTATGTATTCTCCCGTTAAAAACACAGCATTTCAGGACCTGGAGGTGGCTCAGGGAGCAAAGTGCTGCATACAAGCATGAGGATCTGAGTTCAATCCCCCGAGCCCACATGAAAAAGCCTTGTGTGCTGGTGTGTGCTTGGAATCTCAGTGCTGGGGAGATGGAGACGTGTGGGTCTCTGGGGCTTACTGGTCAACCAGCCTGGCCTACTTGGTGAGTTCCAAGCTAGTAGCCTTGTGTGCTGGTGTGTGCTTGGAATCTCAGTGCTGGGGAGATGGAGACAGGTGGTCTCTGGGGCTTACTGGTCAACCAGCCTGGCCTACCTGCTGAGTTCCAGGCCAGCGAGTGACTATCTCAAGAACAGTTAGAGGCCTGGAGAGATGCTCAGTGGTTAACCATACTTGTTGTTCCTGCAGAGGAGCTGGGTCTGATTCCCAGCACCCACATAGTGGCTTACAACCATCCATAACTCCCAGCCCGGGGGATCTGATGCCCTCTTCTGACCTCCTGGGGTATGTGGTGCACAAACATATGCTCAGGACAAGCCAGTCACCATGTGGGTGGTGCCTGAGGAATGACAACCGAGGCATCCTCTGACTTCCATGTCACCTGTGCACTCACACCCACATGCATGTACACCCCAGCCCTAGCATATACACACCTGGGACATGGCTCAGTGCTAGACAGACAGTATGCCTGGGGCCCTGGGTTCAACCCCCAGTACTGAGAAAAAAGAAAACAACTGATGCGTGATAACAATAGATAGCCATATGTATGTGTTGTAATGTGACATTTCAATACATGTATGCGAAGTGTAAGGATCCAGTCAGGGCGAGCACATCCACGGCTGTGAACACTTACCACTGCCTTGTGTTGGGGACATTCTAAACACTCTGCCAGCTTTTGGAAATTATAACTGATATTTTCCAACCAGTTACTACCCTACTGTGCGGGACAGAACATCAGAAGTTGCTCCTCTGCCCCTCCTGTCCACCTGCACCCCTGCACCTTGCATCCCCCTCCTTCCAGCCACGTGCCCCCCCCTTCCCAGCCTGGCTGTCCCCCTCCCACTGCACACAGACCTTGAGATGTTCCTTCTCAGGCTGCACAGAGCCCTTTGTAAGGAACCAAGGCACAGCAGGAGCTTTGAGCCCGTGTCCCTCGGCTGCACTTTATTGAGGGGAGGAATAACCACCGCTCTTCTAGAGATTATAATTTTCACTTTGGCAGCAGTGTTCAGAGATGCTAACCACTGAGCCATCTCTCCAGCCATGGTTTGGTTTTCTTTTGCTTTGAGGAAATGGCTCTGGCAGTGGACCTGGGTTTGGCTCCCAGCACCTGCATCGCGGCCATAACCTTTGTAACTCCAGTCCCTGGGGATCTAACGCCCTCTTCTGGCCTCCGAGAGAACCGGGTATGTACACTGTCCTTTCATACATGCAGGCAGTTGTTCATACACATAAAACAAAATCCTGAAAGGAAACAGCTTAATCAGTTCATTGTAGGGCATGTGAGAGGCAAGCATGTGGAGCTCAAGAATGCTCACTCCAAGCAGACTTTGGTCTGTAGCAATTTAATTTCTACAAAACAACATTATTATAAACATTGAGATTTTGTTTTGATTATAAGTTTGGTTTTACAGTTGTGTAAGGGTTGAAAACTGAAGATTTTCTTTTTCTGTCAAAACCACATTATGGGCTGGAGAGTTGGCTTGGCAGTTAAGAGCACTGGCTGTTCTCCGAGAGGACCCAGGTTCAATTCCCAGTACCCAGCTGGCAGCTCACAACTGCTTGTAACTCCAGTTCCAGAGGTTATGACACCCTCACTCATATATACATGCAGGCAAAACACCAATGCACATGAAAATAAATTAACCTATTTGTAGCAGGAGTCTTAAAAGTTCTTATTAATAAAATCAAACCTGAGCCAGGTATTGGGGTGAACATTGGAAGATCAGAGAGACGGAACAAGCCACAGCTAACCTCACCTGGTCAACTTCTCAGCTGGTCTTGTCTCCTCAGACTGGAAGCTTCTGTGTCCTCATCCCAATGGGTCTCAGCTGAACTGCTGCTCGAAAACCTGAAGCTTAACCAGCTAAAAGTTTAACCAGCCAAATGCTGCTAGTTTCTGGTCTCCCACGCCTTATATACCTTTCTGTTTTTGCCATCACTCCCTGGGACTAAAGGTTCACTTCTTGGGATTAAAGGCGTGAGTCACCATGCCTGGTTCTTTCCAATGTGGCCTTGAACTCACAGAGATCCAGACGGATCTCTGCCTCTGGAATGATAGGATTAAAGGTGTGAGTGCCACCATTTTCTAGCCTCTGTATCTAGTGGCTGTTCTGTTCTCTGACCCCAGATAAGTTTATTAGGGTGCACAATATTTTGGGGAATACAATGCCACCACACCTATTCATTATTATTTTTTTTTAAAAGAACACGTTATACGTCATTTGCCGACACTGGGAGATACCCAAGCAGCTTTATTCTTTCAAGGGGTCCAGACATTTTTCAAGTCTAAGGAACCTGTATTAAACACGCGGGATGGCAGTTTCTCTTGTTCCCCAGCTGGAGGGCTTTTTTATTTTTTTTTGTGACAAGGTTTCTCTGTGTAGTTTTGGTGCCTATCCTGGATCTTGCTCTGTAGCCCAGGCTGGCCTCAAACTCACAGAGATCCGTCTGGCTCTGCCTCCCGAATGCTGGGATTAAAGACGAGCATCACCACTGCCCGGCTTGTTTTGGGGTTAACCCTGACTTCAATTCAGAGTCAATTGAGATGCTTTGTAAAAATACCCACCCTAGCTGGAGATGGCTCAGAGGTTAAGAGCACTGTTGCAGTCCCAGAGGACCAGGGTTCGAGTCCCAGCACATGGCTGGCGTTTTACAACCATCTGAAATTCCAGTTCCAGGGGCCAGTGTCTCCAAAGGTTCCTGCTTGCAGTGGTACACCTACACTCATGGCAGGAATCTTCAGATACACATACAAACATAAGCAAACTAAAATGTACCCACCCTGGGAGTATGACCAAGGTATGTTATATCCATGCATAGAAATATCAAAAGGGCTGGGGAAGTAGCTTAGGTGGTAGAGGCTTGCCTCGCATGTACCAAGTGCTGGGTTTGATACCCAGCATCACCCAAACTGGGCGTGATGGCATGTGCTTATAATTTCAACACTTGAAGGTACAGGCAGGAGGACCAAAAGTTCAAGGTCATCCTCAGCCACGGGAGACCCTGCCACACCCACTTCAGTGTCGTCTGTGTGACATGAACAATTAGGTCAATAGCGGACGGGAGATACGTGTCCCACGGGACTAAGCTCCCTGGAGGTCCCTGGCAGAGTGCCCGTGTTATGCTTCCTTCTTGAAGGAGACATGCTCACGGATCATGAGCTCCCTGGGCTATGGGTTCTGTATAACTGCTTTTATGATAATGTTCTAATTAATCTATAAAACACAGCCAAAATTAATAAATGCTTGGGTTGTGAACTACGGAGGAAAGGGGAAGCTGAACATGGACCTTATTTAGATGTAGCAGAATGAACTATTCCTTAAAGACCTCAAGCTGCTAGATAACAGAAAGTATAATAGTTCAGGCACTTCTAGGGAATGAACACTCACCCACTAGGAATCCTTTAGGAATTCCAACTAAAGTGATTTATGGCAGAAAACATTATCTCATAGGAGGCAGATGGTGGGCCCCTCTGTTGAGGAAGTTCAGCATGGGAAACTTAAGGACTACAACAGAACCCCTTCCCCTTACAGGCATAAAAAGTACAAGAGTCCATATTCCAGCAGGTAAAAAGGTTTTATATTAGAAGAGATATATGGTAAAGAACTGAAGAAAGACTTAGGGAGGATCTGCAGCATCCAAATTGGCTAAATGAGTCATGAGAACCAGAAAAGTAAAAATGAATAATAAACTAGCGAGCGGCTGAGATAAAGATGAAGGACACAGCCACAAGAGCAAAGAAGCCTTCACAAGTCTAGGGACTGTACTAAGTTTAAAAAACACAGACTGCTCTTGGGGTCATAAAGTTCTTGTGAGTGAAGGGATATGTCTAGCGCCGACTAATAATTATATGCCTACTGTTTTTAAAGCTGATGTAATTGAATTATTGCCAAGCTCTTGTTGTTCCTTGTATGACTTGATAGTTTTCTCTTCTGTATATAAACTACTGATTTGCAGAAGTAAAATTGCAGCAGATTCAAACCACTTCTGAGTGTGTTGTCTGTCATTCACTGAATCCTTGCCTTCCTGACTACCCAAGCGCTGGTCCCCCAACGGTCGTGGTACCCCCGATGGGCCAGTCCGTGGCAAGACCCTGTCTAAACTAACGAAGAAATAGTGTTATAATAAAACCATTTTTATATAATTGATATATGCTAAAATACAGCTAGCCTCGGACGATGGGAGAATTCATAATGCAAATAATAACCAAAGGCAGCTACAATAGCCACACTAACATCAGAACCCAATATCAGACAAAAGTTATATCTAGGTATTTTTCACCAGGGTTGATAGATGACTCAAATATTATGTGGGACAAGTTTACATTAAAAGATTATTTGAAACTCACATGTAATCCAGGAATTTGTCTGTGTTTATGTGGCAGAATCCCAATTTCAAAGAGGGAATGGTGCTTTTACACAAAAAGTCCCAACTGTCTCTGTACGCTGGTATATTCAGAGCTCAGTGCAAGGCTAGCCAAGGCTAGCCCACCAATATCCAGGCTAAACTTCCATGAAATTTAAATGTAATTCAATGGAATGGGTGTTCCCTATTTTTACTTACTACATCTGGCAACTCTGCATGGTACATACTGCCTTCAATCACGGCAGCCACTTACAAATCTTTTCCTTAAGCAGGGCTTGTTGTGCACGCCTTTAATCCCAGCACTCAGGGTCAGGAGGGTCTCCGTGAGCCCCAGGCCAGCATGGTCCACATAGTCAATTCTTGGCCAGCTAGGACTGCACAGTGAGACCTTATCTCATTAAAGAAACGAACACATACTGGGTGGTGCATGCCTTTAATCCCAGCACTCGGGAGGCAGACGCAGGTGGATCTCTGTGTGTTTGAGGCCAGCCTGGGCTACCAAGTGAGTTCCAGGACAGCCAGGGCTACACTGAGAAACCCTGTCTCAAAAAAGAAAGAAAGAAAGGAAAGAAAAGAAAGGAAGGAAGCAAACACCAAACAAAGGACCAACAACCCTTTTGCGGCCAGTGGAGCCCAAACGGTGACTTGTTGCCCTCTAGTGGCGAACCCCGTCAATGCATGGACTTTGCACAAGCATGCATTAACAGTCGCCACTGAAGTCTCCAGCAGAGGCAGAGAAAGAAAGGGGAAAAGAAAAGGATCTTTATTTTCAGGATCGGTCTTGGAAGGAGGTGTTCTGTAAAATGCGGTGGATGCTCTTTCCAGGAAGCATGCTCCACAGAACTGCAGGTCAGATGGGTGCAATGCTGACCTCCACGTGTGAAGGTGGTACAGTTCTCAGGAACCTCACCGTGGACGACAGACCTGCACAGACCATGGCTGTCTGTGTAAGTCAAGCCCTAGAATACTAAAAGTCGCTGTGAAATTGGGGAGGTAGTACAGTAACAACAACGTCTTCTTAAGTCATTTAGGACTCATCTTGAAAAAGAGCTTTCTGTCAGGAACCTACAACTGATCTCTTTTCTTCCGTGATGGATCCAGAAAACTTAGGTGGGGGTGTGTTTTCGGTTCCTCTCCTCTTCCCAATTTACTCTTCCCCACCCAAAGCCAGACTATCTACCCTGCCAATCTCCTTTCTTCATTTCCAACATTAGCTCCTTTGCAGAATGTCTTCTGCTGACAGGCTGAGGGGGTTGGGGGCGACACACAGACAGGGCGGGGACCTGCAGGCCACTAGGAAGAAACACCTTCCTGCCTTTCTTCTTCTCAGACAGAGAAAAAGATAGTTTATCCTGTTAATATAACCAGTCCGTCACCCAAATGCACATGTATTTATGCTGCCCTTGAGACTGGTAACTCTGTGGTCATCCTAAGCCCGAGAGAGGTTGTAAGAAAAGCTGGAGGTGGTCCGGGGAGACCGTCCACAGGGTGAGTGGTTGGTCTGCGTGCTTGAGGAACTGAGCGCAAACCTCCACACCTACCAGAAAAGCCAGGCTCCACCGCTCACGCTCAGTCTTAGCATTGGGGTAGACAGGCAGATCCCCAGAGCTCACTGGTCAACCACCCCAGCCAGAACCATGAGCTTCCTCTTCTGTGAGCGAGCCTAAGGACAGGTGGAGCCAGAAGCAGATGCCACTTCTAAGGACAGGTGGAGCCAGAAGCAGATGCCACTTCTGTCTAAGGACAGGTGGAGACAGAGGCAGATGCCACATGTCCCACTCAGACCTCCACACTTGGGCACAGGTGTGAACACTGTGACACCTGCATGCTCACATTCATGCCCAAGTGTGTGCTCACATGCAGCATAGACAGACACACAGACACAGGAGGGTGGGAGAGGAGGAGGGGGAGGAGGGAGAGACAGAGACACACAAAGTGAGACAGAGAGAGGAGGATGGGGTTTCCCTGTGAAATAGTCCTGGGACTCACTCCGTAGACCAGGCTGGCCCGGGAATTCAAGAGATCTGCCTGCCTCTGCCCCCTGACTGCTGGGATTAAAGGCGTGTGCCGCCGCCCAGGGTAAGTGAGTTTCGAATGTAATGAATTCAAACATTCCCTCCTGGAAGGATAGGAGCTTCCAAAATTAAGGAAGCTAGGAAACCTTCAAGGCTCAGGAAGTCATGGGATCCCAGGACCCTCAGTGAGATTCCAAAAGCAGGAACTATTGCTTGAGGAGGGGGGAGACACACCCCCCCAGCAGAACTGCCTGCAAGTCAGACAGGGGCTCTGAGATGCGAGCCCGGGTGAGACCCCTGAATAAACTCACTGGCTCAGCAAGTCAGACACTGGTTCTCAACCTGCCAACGCTGCGACCCGTTACCACAGCCCTCACAGGCCAGGCGGTGGCGGGGCACACCTTTATCCCAGCACTCGGGAGGCTGAGGCCAGCCTGTTCCAGAGTGAGTCCTAGGACAGACAGGACTATTTCACAGAGAAACCCTGTCTTGAAAACCAAAAACCAAAACCAAAAGATAGTTCCTCCTGTTGTGGTGACCCCCAATCATAATTATTTTCATTGCTATTTCATAACTGTAGTTTCAGTATTGTCATGAATCGTAAACATCTGGTATCCAGGATACCTGATATTAGAGCCCCGTGAAAGTGTCCTTCGACTACCAAGGGGGTCCAGGCCCACAGGCTGAGAACCACCGACTAGGCAGCACCTCTTTTTGGTCTGTTGTTGGTTCCTAACCCTGGGTGGTGACAGTTCTTCACGTTCACCTAGGAGGAGTCAGGAGCACTGTAAACCAAAGTCTGAATACAACTGGGATCTGTCACTGTCACCAAGTAACAGGGCACTTGTCAGGAATCCAGACGAGTTTATTATTTCCTCCACTGTGAGGAAGGAAACTGACAATACAAGTCACCCTCACCCCGAGCCTCCTGAGTAGAGCAGAAGGGCCCTCAGGACGCGTGAGATGGAGGGCGAGGGACAGAAACACAGGCGACAGCAGTTTGCATCCAGAACGTCAGAGCGCAACGGTCCTGCCCCATTCACCCCATGAAGCCATCTGCAGGATGCTGGCCACAGGGCATCGGTCTCCTGCTGCTGTGAGCACCTCTGGCACACAGAACCCAGGTCGACAGCACCCACCAAACCCAGAGTTCGGGGTCCAGTTCGTTATGTAAAACCACTTGACAGCAGAGGAGCCTCGGACAAATGGACAAAAGGACAAGATACAGACTTGGTGCGCAGAAACAAAACATAGAAACACGATCGTCTTCTTCCACCCCCAACCAGAACCAACACCCGCCTCCATTTCGGATCTCACTCACTCGGTAGCCGCCAGCCCCGTCTGTGCCAAGTCCTGCACTATTACAGGGGCTGGGGGCACAGCGAGGAACGTAGTCCCTGCTGGAGGCTTCCGCAACAGGAGAAACAGGCACAGAGGGGCAGTGCAGGCCCGGCACCCAGGCTGCAGTGCGTGTGTGTGTGTGTGTGTGTGTGTGTGTGTGTGTGTGTGTGTGTGTGTGTGTGGCTTGCCAGGCATACAGGCTGCAGTAAACAGGCACAGAGGGACAGTGCAGGCCAGGCACACAGACTGCAGAGTGTGTGTGTGTGTGTGTGTGTGTGGCTTGCCAGGCACACAGGCTGCAGTGTGTGTGTGTGTGTGTGTGTGTGTGTGTGTGCACGCGCGCGCGCGTGAGGCTTTGGGAACACCTCCCTCAGCCCCAAGAGAACTACGAGGCTGTGGGAAGTCAGCCTGCCGGGCTCTGTATCTCATACACAAACACACACGTCTCCCCCTGTACACACTCACACTAGGCGCTCTGCTATGTGGCATTCCTCAGCAGCTGGGAAGGGAACAAGCAGGCACTGTTGGGCCTGCCCTATTTTTAAAAGAACTTTTTTATGGGTTACAGATTTCTGCTCAGTCTGTAAATGATTCTAACCCAGAACAGCCTTTCTAATTTCAGACTCAACTGTTAACAGGTGCTTTCTGGCAATCCTAATGGCATGCAGCCAGGTCACCTGTGTGGGTGGCGTGTAGACGTGTTCACAGCCCGTTACGTTCACATCTGCACATACACATCACCGAGGCCACGTCACATTAATCTTAGATGGTGCTGGGCTTCTCTAACTATCAATATTTCTTAGGCAGCTTGTTGGTGCTCTCAAGTGCATAATATTTCTTTTCTTTTCTTTCTTTTTTTTTGGTTTTTTGAGACAGGGTTTCTCTGTGCAGTTTTGGCCTGTCCTGGAACTCGCTCTGTAGACCAGGCTGGCCTTGAACTCACGGAGATCCGCCTGGCTCTGCCTCCTGAGTGCTGGGATTAAAGGCGTGCACCACTGCCCAGCTAGTATTTCTTTTTTTAGATTCTAAATTATTTTTCTAGAAAAGGTTTGACTTTTATATGTAGGGGGGTCTTGCTTACATGTATGTATGTGCACCTTGCACATGCCTAGTGCCCGAGGCAACCAGAAGCCCATGCTGCACCCTCTGGAGCCGGAGTTCCGGCCAGCTGCGGGGCACCATGTGGGGCTGGGGCCTGCACTCGGTCCTCCACAAGGGCAGGATGTGCCCTTGACCACTGAGCACCTCTCCACGCGCACGGCATCCTGAGCGCCATGACTGCTCAGGAGAGCGCGTCATCTAACAGCACCCTGGAGGAAGCACCATGCAGACCATCACGGAGCACACGGGTGGAGCTGCCTTTGCTTCTTCAGGGGACAGTGCAGTCCCCTCCTCACCTGCTGATGTCACCCTGAAGACCCGTGTCTGCACTTGTAAGGGGGACCACCCTCACTTCGTGTCCCACATCCTAACGGCCTCGCTTCTCTGCAGGCCATCTTGTCAGAAGGAGCTCTTCCGGGGTGAACACAGGATGAGCAGTGCTGGGTTGGAATGTTAAAGTGTCACGGTGCAGAGGGCAATGGGCGGAGGTCACACCGTCATCCTCATCTGCTCCTTTGGCCTGGGACTGAGAGCTCCGCCTGCCTCCGTCCCCGAGTGCTGGGACTACAGGTGTGGGCCACCACACGGCTCAGCTCCTCTTAGAGAGCAAGGCTGGGGTCCTGTCGCGCCTGCACTGACAGTCCGCCCTGGGGTTGCCGGGATTGCTAGATGTCCTGCCTACAGAAGATACTCATGAGCATCACTGTGGATGCTGAGAGGGGCACCCGAATACTGCCGGACAGAGGCGAGGTCGGCCTCCATATAAAGTCACACAGAAAGGCTACCGAAACCCACACGGCGTCAACAAGAAGGCTGACTGTACGTGGTCTTCCTCCTCACCAGTTCACTAGCTGCTGCTTACTGACGACCCACGTCTGTCCTGTCATGTCTGTCCTGTCACGGGCATCTCCTAGATCCACACGCACTAGAGTGGACCGTGCCTCCCCAGGCCACGCTGAGATCTCCATGGCTGCAGTGACCTCTGAGTTCTAGTCGGAAGCCGCTGCTGTGGTCAGTTAGGGGTTAGGAAGTGCTAGTGTAGACAGCAGTACCTCGGAGACACCTCAGGAGCTACGGCAGTTCTAGGCATGTTCTAGACATGCCCTAGAACATGAACACAGACAGAGACCACCAGATGGCATGTGCAGCACGGGCCACACCTGCGGCACACGACAGCACCCTGGGATTCCAGCCGTGGGCAGGCAGATATGGCAGCCACCTTCAGTCAAGCCTGCCTCCTCAGAGACGAATGCACTTCACTCCAGACTGTGGCCATCCACGTCTGCAGTGGAGAGATGTCGCGTCTGCTGGCCTGGTCAGTCCGAGGGCCTGAGGCCTGGCCCGCTGTCACCCCCAGAACTTCCCTCTTCGTTCGAATAGTTCCCCGAGTCCTGGCTGGTCTGGGAGCTGTACTTCCTGTGATCTTCCCCGGGGGCTTGACTTTCCCCTGCCACGGCCACCGTGTCTGTGTTTTCAATGATGAAGCATCTCTCGGTGTGTTCCTCGGGCGTCAGAAACAGAAGGTTCTTTGCAGACGGCTCCGAGAAAAACTAAGGGTAAAAAGGAGAGGAGCACAGGTTGCTTCCAATAGAAACTGATTTTCCAGCTCGGACTTCTTTGCTAATTCTTGTGTCCAACAGCAGCAGACCTACCTGTGGGCGTCAGGGGGCTCAGGGAGGCCGCCAGGCTGAGGCCTTTTGTGGGTCAGCCTGTGAAGAATGCTTAAACAGACACTGAGCTGTCCAGGCGGGGTGGGGACACTGGGATCATGGTCATCTGGAAGTCACAGCGTCCAGTTAACCAGCACTCAAAAGCACACGTGAGAGCTGACATCTCCCTGCTGATCTAGCTGGAAGGAGCCGGTTCTGTTCACAACATGGCTGTCAGTCCCAGAGCACGAAGGGAATTTAAAACTCCAGCATGCGGGAAGAGAATGCTCAGCTCTGAGAGCTTCCCGCCTTTCACAACTCGGGTGTCAGGGACTCCTCTTACAGACCTTGCTCACTTTCACACGGTCATCAACCCCTCCCCTGGACCTCTATCCAAAGCCCGACCTCTTGATCCCCGCTTCTCAAGCGCAGCCTGCCCTGCCCTGGGGGGAACAGATCGTCCCTTGGGTCCCAGGTTCGAGGATTAGCCCTTCCCCACTCAGTGCTCTTACTTCAGGTGCTAACCTCCCAGGAGTCCTGGGCGAAACACTCATGCACCATTAGAGGAAACTCCTGGTTTTGGTTTCACTGAGACTTCACCCAGAGGACTAGGTGAAGACAGATGGATAATAGGGTAACGGTGTTCCTGATACGGTGTGAAAAACCACACAGCTAACAAATGGTACGACACATGCTGCAAGAGGTCAGGGACAAGTCATTATTCCGACTGCAACATACATTTCACCAGCAAATGGCCATGTGCCGTAGAGCAGACGATGGGAATCAGTGGCCCCTTGTCTCGGACTCACACATGTTCATCTCAAGTGTCCTCCAAGACTGACCGTCCTGGAGCACGCTAGCCCCTCACCCCGTGACAAGGACACAGGAGAAGAGCAAGAAGGCACACCAAGGTACCAGTGTTGACCCCTGGCATCAAGTGCCTGTGCTGGGGACAGGAAGTCGGAAGCCTCACTCATGGAGAAAATGTCCGCCCCAGACTCTGCATCTAGACTCCGGGTGACTGCTGGGCAGGGTTTCATGGTCATTTCTTGGGGACGTCGTAAGTGCCGATTAATGGTTGTTATTGTCTGCTGTCCACTTCCACTTTTGCTGCTACATTCTTAGATGTGCTCATTTGCAACAAAATACAGCCACTGTAGATCACTCCTGAACAGAACAGCTATTCCACATTAAGCCACTGTTTCTAAGATTTTCCTTTTTTTTGAGACAGGGTTTCACTGTGCAGCCCTGCCTGACCCTAAATTCACAGAGATCCACCTGCCTCTGCCTCCTAAGTTGAGGTTAATGGTGCATGCCATCACACCTGGTCTGTGACAGGGCCTCTCTGCAGGCCTGGCTGGCCTGGAGTTTCTGAAAACCTTGTCTTGTTTTTGGAGATAGGATCTGACTACTCAGCTCACACTGGCCTCAAATTCACTGCAATCCTCCTGTCTCAGCCTCCAGAGTTTTACAGGCATGCACTACCATGCCAGGCTTCTACATCACTGGAATTCTGAAGAAACAGTCACATCATCCCAGATCACTCTCTGGACATCAAGGAAGCAGAGATCATCTGTTGACTCCAAACACTTGCCCCCCATTTCCTAGCTGGTGATAAGAAGAGAAACTCACCTCGTCAATACTGGAAGGAGGCTTGGGGGATGCAAAGTACACATAGCTGAGGTATTTCAGGAGGCTCCTCCCAGCATATAAAACCAGGACCAGGGCAGAAAAAATCACAGGGCTAAGTGCAATTATAATCCAGGGTTGGGAAGAATTTCCTAAAACACATAAATGATAAGAGCATCAGCACATTCTTTTGTATTTATTTTTTAAAATTTTTCGAGACAGGGTTATTCTGTGTAACAACTTGGCTATCATGGAACTCTCTTTGTAGCCCAGACTGGCCTCGAACTCAGAGATCCGCCTGCCTCTGCCTCCCGAGTGCTGGGAATAAGTCGTGTGCCACCACCGCCTGGCCAGCATCAGCAAATTCTCCTGAGACCAGCCACGGGAGAGGAGAATCAGTGTCCCGAGAACCATTTTGGGTAGCACTTAAAACATTGCTGTGGGCAGTGACAGTCACACTTGAAGACATTCCTGAGAACTGAGCCTCGGATGGAGAGAAGACAGAGGGGTCCCATCAGCTGGTGTCCCCAGCCCCTGCACAGCTTGGACCCCACAGAACTGGCAGAGCATTCTGGGGCTAAGCCAGTGACCTCCAGGAACTAAAACACAAAGCAGACCAAAGCACGGGCATTTCCACAAGTTCACTGAAGACTAGAGAACAGAAACATTACCAATGAGTGATCTGGGTGTCTGTCAACGAGCAGTAACTACAGACAATGATCATGTGAGCACTGGATGAGGAGCAGCAGTTAACTACAGACAATGATCATGTGAGCACTGGATGAGGAGCAAGCAACAGGAAACAGGAACTGAACTGAGCAGAAGAGTGTTCCATGGAGGACTCGGCTGGTTTCACTTCTGATTGCTGTGGTTCAGGAAGGACATTTTCTACCATTTGAAGAAAGAAGAAATTCTTCACCAATCTCAAGGCAGTACTTTACTTTTTTAAAATTTATTGTGTATACAGTGTTCTGCCTGCATGTGTCCCTGCACTCCAGAAGAGGGCACCAGATCTCATTACAGATGGTTGTGAGCCATCATGTGGTTGCTGGGAATTGAACTCAGGACCTCTGGAAGAGCAGTCAGGGGTCTTAACCGCTGAGCCATCTCTCCAGCTGCAAGGGCAGCACTTTTATCACCTCTAACTACATGAAGACACCTAGAAGCTTCTCACCTGGCCTCGTTTCCTTACACAGCGTCTCACTGAAGCTGCTGCTCTTGTTCCACACGGCAAACGAGTGTACTCTGGCCTGTACACAATACAGAGTCCGTGGCTGCAGGTCCCCAATGGTAAACTCTGGGCTTCCCTTCACCACTTTTGTCTATAAAATAGTAAAATCAGTGATAAGCTTCAGTCACTTTATGAAATCGGACAGAGAATATGTATTTTCTGGATTCCTTTTCTATTCATGATGGTCTCTTCCCAACACCTAGTGGCTATGTATGTATCTAAGCAATATCAATGTTCAGTGACCCGTCATAATCAAATCAGTTAGAAATCTGTTTTCAAAACAGCACACAATGCCTCCTCCCTCAGGCCATTCTATCGCACTGTAGCCTAATGGTGGGGCAGTCAAGGGCAAGGGTTCCAGCCTCGCTCTGCCGCGGCCCACAGTAATCACCACACAAGCCGCGCTGCCCGGTGGGAGCATCTCATTGGTCCCCTATTTCCTGATCTCTGAAGTGAGAATGTCTCTACCGTCTGTATGGGTCAGTGCTACAATGGCGCTGGGTAACAAAGCCATTTCAACGCTCAGCAGCTCAAAGCGTTTTCTTCTCATTCGCCCACAAACTCGCTAGGGCAGTTCCCTCCAAGGCCTGGTCCCCCGGTCTCCTCAGCGAGGAAGTGAGCAACACTCACCGCTATTCGCCACACAAATGACTGCAAACACTGCCTCCCAGAGTTGTTATGAAGAAAGACAGGGCAGGCCATGTAAAAACCTTAGCATCAGCCAGGCTACCAGTTGCTGCTGTGATTATGGGGACACCGTGGGACAGCACAGCCACTGTGATGTACTGAGTCTGTACCAGGTATTTCGCATGCCACCCCATTTCAAATCTGACCAACACCCGGGAAACCCCAGCTGCTCGGGATACCACTGCTTTAGAGAGCAAGGAACCCATATAAAGGTCAGCCAGAGTCTGTCAGCACGGGATCAGAATCAGCTGTCTGACCTCAGGCCTGGCCAACGCTGAGCACAATTCCCAATGAGTTCAGTAACGCTGCAGTTGGTATGGGCAGACAGCAGAAGCGGGAGCAGACGGCGCTTTGGGATTTGTTCAAACTGCCACCAAGCGTGAAGAGACAATAGTTACCATCTCAACCGCACCGGATTTTAGGCTTGATTCCTTGACTGAAATTCCACGGGGGTTCATGCATGGGATGGATGAGTTCTGTCAGATGACTGGTTCAGAGCAACACCTTCTCATTAGTTCTCCATAAGGAGATGTGTTAGCTGGTTCTCCCCCCATGGGCTACGCTGAACTCTGGAATCCACAGACGTCATCATACCGAGGCTCTGTCAACACGCAGCTGCCCTCTGAGGACAGGTGACAATCTGGAGATCCTTGGCTGACACACTTCTGAGGGCGCACTACAGACACCCGAGAGAGCCCAGCGATGTAAGGACAGCTTTACCACAAGGAATTACCTGGCCCAAATGTCATTCTTGCAAAGGAACCTTAGTTTGGAAAGTACTTGGGAATCATGATAGAATGGATCTAATTGCATTAGCAATAGACTCAAGATATATTTAAAAAGCAAACTGGAGGGTCGGTCGGCAAGATGGCGGCCTAGTGGGTAAAGGTGCTTGCTGAGAAGCCCGACCACCTGAGGTCAATCCCCACAACCTGTCCTAGGCCTCCATGTGTGCCCTGTGATGCACACACAATGAATAGATCATTGTTAACACGCACGCGCGCGCGCGCACAACGAAGCAGGGCCCTGTGCCTGTCATGCAGAGCACGGAAAGGCTGACAGTCATCCTGCTGCACACAGCCACGGTCACAGACGGTACAAGGCCTCCCTCAAACCTTAAAGCCATGACTTCTCCCTCTTGCTTCCTGCTCAGTTTCTTTCCCAATCACAGCTGTGAGGCTAAGTCACAAAGTTCCCGGGTAGGCTTTTTACCTTAGTATTTGAAGTGTTTTTCCAGAAACTGACTTCATAAGTCAGGCCATGACACGCGGTGCTGGGGCTGTCCTGACAGCTGACGTAGACAAGCAGTGAATCCCGGGACGGGGTGACGGCAATGACCGGAGCGGGAATGGAGGCTGGGGAGGCACAGGGAGCGGAAAGGTGGAGTCAGGCACCTTAAAACAATTCTACCAACTTGAGCTAACTGAGGAATTACAGCGCCATGTGCACCACTGACCTAAGGCATGCATGAACCAAACCCAGCACCTCAGCTCTCAGGAGCTCCGGCAGGACAACTGTTTGAACCCAGCCTGGGCTACACAGTGAGTTCCAGGCCAGCCTGGTCTAGTGTCAGATGCTGTCTCAAAGAAAACTTGACTTACTGTATTTTTGAGAATTAATAAATTTCTCTTCAGACCAAAAAGATGTGTTATCTCCATCTGACGCTTGTACCCGGAGAAAGAAAGTTCCTGTGTGGACAGCATCCCGAGGAAAGACACAGCGTGTGGTTCGGACTTCTGCACAGGTCGGAATGGCTTCCCATTTATCCGAGTGGTCTCCAGAAATACTTTTCAAATAGCTACTGTGGAAGAACAAAAGCAAAGGTTAAAGTCAATCGTTAAATCAGTAAACATGTATGGATTGACGATTTATAATACGTCAGACACTGTGGTAAGAGCTGTGGTCCCAGCGACAGTTTCCCCACTTAAGAAACTCGAGGGACAATGGAAGAGGCCCTGACTTCCAACAAAGGAGAGCTGGGGATGCTCCAGAGTGTGCGTGTACTTACTTCTCAGCAGTGTCGCGAGCTGTTCCTCACTGTGTGTGTGTGTGTGTGTGTGTGTGTCCGTGTGTGTGTGTTGCGGGATGGGGGACGTTTGTGTGTTTATAGGTAGGCCTTAAGTTGATGTCAGTGTATTTTGGTCACTCTCCACTTTACCGAGACAGGATACCTCACCCAATGTGCAGCTCGCCGACTTGACTAGTCTCGCTAGCCAGCTTGCCCTAGAACGCCCCGTGTGACTCCCAGGTGTTGGGATTATAGGTGCTGCCACACCTGTAGGACTTTACCTGGGTTCTAGGGATCTCAACTCTGACTCATGTTTACATCGTGAGCACTTTCTCTGCTAAGTCATCTCTTCAATACATGTTTATAAACACATTATTATTAAAAAAAACTGATATAAACATTCAGAAATAAAAACTTACTAAAAATATTCAAACCTCATTTTGTCTTATGTGCTGGCTAGTTTTGTGTGAACTTGATACAAACTATAGTCATCTGAGAGAAGGGAGTCTTGATTGAGAAAATGACTTGAGAACATCCAGGCTGTCAGCAGACAAGCCTGTAGGGCATTTTCTTAATTACTGATCTATGGGGGAGGGTCCAGCCCATTGTGGGTATGGACACCCCTAGCTGGTGGTCCTGGGTTCAAGAAAGTCCTGAGGAGCAAGTGAGTAAGCAGCACCCCTCCATGCTTTGTATCAGCTCCTGCCTCCAGGTTCCTGCCCTGACTTCCCGCAGTGATGGACTGATACAGAAGTACAAGTCAAATAAACCCTTTCTTCCTCAAATTGCCTTTGGTCACAGTGATTCATCACGATTGTAACAGTAACTGCTGGAGGCTGTGGGAGTATACAGCAGGTGACAACTAGTACTTAACAAGCTGACCTAGCCGATGACTGATTCTCTGATGGGTGACCCCAATACCATGGGGTCACTGACTCTGACTCGTTTGTTTCTGTCTGTAATTCTCTCCTGTGCTGCCACAACTCTTCCTCCCACAGCCCAGTGGTAGTGCACTTTACACTTCTGAGGCACACTTACAGCTGTGGATGGTCAGGAAGATGATTTCTGCTGAAGTTGTATAATTCTGATGAACAGAAATAACACTAGGATATTTTTCATTACTAAGACTGACATTGGAAAATTCTCAGCTAAAAAGACAGCCTTTTACACATTTAGCTGATTTTAGACTTTAGGACAAATTCACAACAGACTAGCTGACCCTGCAAATAAAAACACACAAGGACAAGTTCCCAGGTGTCTGTTAAACCAAGGTCAGGCATGAAGAAACTGGTAGACATTACCCCTGCAGCAATTAACTTTCTGCACATACTCCTAACCTCAAGGTTCAGCCGACTAACTGTTTATTGTTTACGTCCTGAATTTCAATGTCACTCTCTGTCTGGGAACCCTGACCACTCAGAGCTACATGCTTACTTTACTCACTATGCCCAGTCAGAATGACCTCCCTAGCTTGAGAAAAACTGTGTGACTTATCATGTGTTATGAAAATGGGTCGGACCCTGTATATGTAACTTACATTTGTCCAGAGTTTGGTTGTTGAAGGTGTGTGTGTGTGTGTGTGTGTGTGTGTGTGTGTGTACATGCACGTGCACAGATACAGCTGTGTAGAAGATGAGTGGCTATGTAGAGGAGAGAGCTTGTATAGCTAGATAGAAAAGAGATGTAGAGGAGACAGATGTGCATGTAGGTCAGAAATGTGTGTACAGAGGAGAGTGAGAGTGATGTAGAAGAGAAGTGCAAATTGTGAGTGAAGAAATGTGGCAGGGTAGAGAGATGTGTGTGAGAGACAGCTGTGTGAAGAGATGAAACTGTATATAAAGTTGTGTGGAAAATGTAGCTGTGGGAGACAGATTTTCAGAGAGATTTTTTTCAAGATGAAGTAAAAGAGAAAGTTACCATCAGAAAGTGTGCGCTTCCTTATTTCCCCCAGATAGGAAAGTCTAGCTAGCCCCTGCTGCACTCTTGGAACTTTTGTATGTCCTGGAGGCGGTCTTGGAGCAGGGTCTCCCAAAGGCCACCAGCACATAACTGAGAAATCCTACCTATATTTTAACTTTTCTTGAAGCTACTTTTAACTATCATATGCTAAAATACATTACTTAACAGTGCATAATGTGCATACATATCATCCCAGGTCCACAATCAAAGACTTCAAGCTGGTAGCTTCAAAGTGGTCATCATGGGAATATTTCTGTCACAAAATTCAGCCAACACTACAAATAGGGCTTTTCCCTTCTGGAAAGGAAGTTGCGGCATCGACATACCCCTGCAAAAGTGCCATAACATAGATCCGTGCCATCCATTACAGAGCACATCCTACCAAGGCTAGAGATGAAAACCTACTGGCCAATAGACTACAACTCAAAGCGTCTCACTGTAAGGCCAGAACCACAACCCTCCTAGTTGGCTTCCTCAGGCCTGGTGCCACTTGAGCACAAGGCCCCACACAGAATATGGCCATATACAGCTTTCCCAAGCAGACTCCATGCCACCTCCCCTCCAGCACAAAATTCCCAATGGTTCCCAAAGACCTGTAAGATAGGCACCCAGGGCCAAGCCTGATCCCACACAACTCCTTTTGTTTTCTAGTCACTTCTTGTCCAAATGTCCTGCTCTCCTAGGACACCCTCCTACCGTGGCAGGCAATATTCTAGGATACCCCCCAGGCTCCTGCCCTCCTCTCCTGCACCCTTCCTACCATCCTCTCCACGAGTGTGGGCAGGACCTGGAGAGACGGCAGCTGCTTCGCTTTCCTGTCAGATTACACTATCGGGCAGGAGGAGGGCTTTTGAAGATTTAGCTAAGGACCCAATCCGCCATGCTGAGTGAAATAAATGAAACATCTTGGTGGACATGACCTCTGAGATGAACCTTAACACAGGTGTAAAGGTCAAAGTCCGCTCCTAATGGTCTCTGAGATGCTGCCTCAAGTAATACAGCTTCAAGACATGGCTTCTGTCCACAACAGGATCATGCTGGAGAAAGGCAAGTGTTGGATGAAACCACCCTTCTCAGTGACATTCATTTTTCTTTTCTTTGTGTGTGAGCAAGTGAGTGTGTGCACGTGTGCACATGTGGACGGGTATGGTGTATGCATCTGTGTATGAGCTGGGATGTGCACAGCGGCCAGGGCTGGCTGTCAGGTGCTCTGCTCTGTCACGCTCCACCATATACCTTGAGACAGGGAACCTCCACTGAAATCCCCGCTTCCCACCATCACACCCACCTCTCAGTCAGTTCGTGTGCACTAAGTTGCACGAGAAGTCGTATGAATGAAATCAAAGCAGACTGGGTAAAGGAACAATCAGGAAAGGAACTCACGGGAGCCACTGCGCTCGGAAGCTCACGTTTGGAGACGCATAGTCCCAGCTCAGAACATAGCTCTCACCATCAGCGTCCAGTTCTAGGTTTTCTGGCACAGGCATTTTATCTGCCACTAGAAGCCAAAGAATCCATTAAACATACATTTTAAATTAGTGAGACTGAACCATAGTTGTCATGTTTGATTTTAAGAATCAAAACACACTAAATCTGTAATTAAAGCCATGAGCACGGCCAGCTCACACCCTGGCCATAACTGTTGGCAAGGTTGGCAGTGACTTAAGCGTTTCAGGCTGTTTTCATTTCTGACATTTCATCTGTAGTGGCATGCTTTGGGTACCAACCATTCTGCTGGCAACTACATGAGGTATTACAGGCAAGTAAAAAGCATTTATGATACTATAAAAATTTTACCTTTTAAGTGAAATTAACTTTCATTAGTATTGAGACACAAGTTATAAAGTAAATGACTTGATTCTGTAAGTGCTGTTATTCTTCCTTCCTTTGTGCATGCGTGCATGAGTGTGTGTGTGTGCCAGATAAGTGTTCAATCACACATCTCTAGCCAATGCTTTGTTTTAATAATTATTAACCCATCATAAACCTCATCACATAACATGGTCCAGGAGACAATGGCCCAGTCAAAGGCTGTCATCTTCAGTTACTGATCTACAGCCGAGCTCTTCCTTACCTGTGGTGTTTATACATTGCACTGCACTGTAGTTGCTGTGTTTCCTAAGGAACATATGCATTGCTTCCACTTTTAAACAGTAAGTAGTCTCTGGTAACAGTTTTAAAATCCTTTCTGTGTAATTTGTGGTTTCAATAATTTGCTATAAAGAAGATAAAAAAATATACAGTCAAATTTTAGAATTCCATCACCTCTTCTCTCTCACATCAAACCAAGGTAAAATAGAAACTTACTGTCGCACCTGAAGACTTCTGCCAGATCACTATCCTGTACCTGAAGCTAAAATTCTCTCTTGCCCACATGTTCGCACCTTGTCCGGGACGAGTGATGTATACTAGTACAGCTTTATCTTCAGCTTCTAAACGTACTCCTGGGGGGCCAATGTGAGCTGTTGACATCAGAGGAGAATTATATAACTTCAGTAGTATCATTCCAAAATGTTCACAACAACATCTGCCCCTGTCGGGTAGTGGTGGCCCACACCTTTAATCCCAGCACTGGGAGGGTGGGGGTGGGGGGTGGGGGGTGAGACCGGCGGATCTCTGTGAGTTTGAGGCCAGCTGGTCCACAAAGTAAGTTCTAGAACAGGCTCCAAAGCTCCAGAGAAACTCTGTCTTGAAAAACCAAAAAGTCTGTCCCATGTGGTAAGACAGAGGAAAGCCCTCACAAGTCTCACACTTTGGGAGGATATGGCAAGAGCAACCCCCAAACACAGACATGCACGTACACACTGCAGAATAACATGTACAGAGCAGGGAACGGAACAAACAGGAAAGCTGTTCTGCATCCTCCAAGCAGAAGTCTAAATAAAGCATGGAGTTGTGCACACACCCAGCAGAGAAGCAGCCCAGGCCCTGGGGATCCCCTGTGAAGTCTCTAAGACGGGACAGTGCAGGGTGCAGAGTGTGAGGAAGGGGCTCAGAAACAGCCGGAGACCTGGCTGGGGCCCACGCAGAAGGAAGCGGCAGCAATTTTAGAAGACGCTGGGGGACTGAGCTTGGCGAAGAGCCAAACTCCATCCAGGTTTGAGAATGATCAGCCTCGCCAAGGGATGAGGAAGCAGCAGGGTCAGCAAGAAATCAGTGAAGAAGGCAAGGGCCTTGGCAAAAAGGTCAAAGATGTCTCGGACATCCTCACCTGATGGGTCAGACGGAATGTGTTGAGATATAAAATGTAGGAAAGGGTCAGAATGAACCCAGGGTCTGAGCTTGAGCAAATTACCAGCGGATGTCATTCCCTGAGACACGAGGGCTACAGGAAAGGCTGTGAGGGAGACTGAGAGCGCCATTGATTATTCTACTGTGAGACGGCTTTAACACCTAGGGAGACACTGGATGGACATGGTGACACCAGTCTAATGCTCAGGGGAGCAATGGGGCAGGGGAGGGAATTCTGGGAGCCAAGGCAGGGTTAATGACTAGGTCTTCTGCGGCCCAACCTTGAAATCTCCTGGAGAAAAGAACAAAAGAAAAACAAAGAGGAACAAACTGAGTGAGCAGGAGACTGAGGAGCGAGCGGTGCCCCAGAGAGCCAGGAGAGGAGGAGCTTCGAGGAAAAGGAGCCATGTCCACGCTGTGCTCAGACGCACCGAGCCTGAGGACCGGGAAGGCATCTGTTAGAAGAGGTGGCTGTGACGTGGGCAGAAGTGATAACACGTGAGCAGGAAGAGAGCGAACGGACAGTGATAAGAAGGGACAGGGAGGAAATGACAGACGGGGACTCAGGCCATTCCTTTTAAGAGCAGGACAGGGCAGTGCTTCCTGAATTCGGTCTCTAGATCTCTCTGCACTGCTCTAGAAATCACGGGGCTGTCAAAGGCCTCTTCACACTGTTACGTGCTTTCACATCCAGCTACTGACCATTAAAATAGATAAAATTACAAAAGGTTTGTGAATTCGCGAAGATGATAAAGCTATCAGACACACTGCTCAAAAGTAATTTCCAAAAACAACAAGAACTTAAAGGTGTCATATTGCTCTACATTAAAAAAATCTCATTAACATGTGACTAAGCGACAGAGACCCCATGTCTGCAGTCAGTACGTTCACACGGCGTGTCTGGTGTCCTTTCCAAATTCCTGTGTTTACAGAGATATCACAATGAATGAGGCAAGTCTCTGAGTTACCAGGGAGAGCCTTGACTTTATGGGACTCCTAAAAGGCTCCTGGCGACGACACTTGGAGAGCCACTAACAGAGGCCAGAAGAATGGGCCTCAGAGGAAGGGAGCGTCGCTACGCAGACGGATGGGTTCACAGAGAACTCTGGTGACATTTCCTAGAGAACAACAATGCAGCCAACAACATTTCTTACCTTTCAGAAACGGAGTAAACGGGTCCCCCTCATTCCATGGGGAAGTGCTCTTTCCTTTTTCTGCTCTTACTCGAAATGATATTTTGATATAAACATTTGTGTCCAGCAAAGAGAATTTGCATTCAGTCCCCGTAATATGTTGACACCCAGGCAATTTTAACCAGTTCTCCATCTCTTCTCTTTTAATTGAGAAAAAAACAAAAAAAACAAAACAAAACAAAAAAAAAAAAACGACTGAATGAGCTAATGTATATACAGAAGTTTCAAATACATTTTCTATTCACCAACATAGTTAGCTTAAGAATTTATTTCCTATGTAAAGTGTCACATGTGCTGAGTGTGTGAGCCTAAGTGAAGGGCCAGAAACAAAATACAAACAAACAAAAACAACAATGGTTGCAGCTAAAAGGCCATGGGCAATGTGCAATTCACCACACAAACTGTGCCCAAGACAATTCATAAATTTGTCATTTGGAACAACAGAGGCTGTTGCCATCAGGGACATTGCTAAAGCAAATGCCTTCAAAGGTTATGTGCTTTACTAGGTCTCTCCAAGCTGCATTACTACATGAGCTGCGCTATTCACAGCAAGGTGGTCAGCAATCCACTTGTGAAGCCTGGAATGACCGAGTACCCCAATCACGATTTAGACTTGTTGATACTGCCCTGTGACCTCCACTAAAGCCCACATACAGAGACAGCTTCATAATGACAGAAAAATACAATGGAAATCATACTTAGAAAAAGCATATCCCTTGAGATAATTATGTCTGTTGACATTTACCTGATACCCTCTGATTCCTTTCTGATACAGATGAGCCAAGCTACTACTTGAACGTGTCAGATATCTAGTTAATTTTTGTTGTTCTTTGAGACAGGGTTTTTCTGTGGCCTTGGCCGTCCTGGAACTCATTCTGGCCTCAAACCTGGAGATCTGTTGGCCTCTACATCCCAAATGCCACCATCACCTCACCATTTAGTCAATTTTTAACAGAGTTTTCACTTCAATTTTATGAGTGGTTGCATTAGCATCTCAAGGAAACAGAAACAAATGATCCATGAGACAAAAGCAGGTATGGCCTGGTTCAAGACAACTGTGTGACTTCTGGGAAATGAGCCTGCATCTCTGACTTTAACTTCCTTACTAAAGATTGGGAATTGATCTGATGATGATGGCCTTCTGACCCTCTATGAATAGACTGCCTATCCTAGGACAGATCTCAGTACTGTGTGATCCCTTCTGACCCTCTATTAAAGCAGGATGCACCTGATAATTATTAAAGGGAGATCTGGAACTAGAGATAAAATTTGGAAAAGGAGAAAGTTACATTTCCTTAGCACATCCACCTGGCCTGGGTAATAGTCTGTGTGAATCTTTACCTTCTCTGACAGATGGTCTTGTTCTTAGAAAGTCTGGGAAGTTTCTCAGATAAGATACTTTTGTCCAGAGATGGCTCTGTCCAGATGTTGCTAATGATGACAGTAATTACGGAGAGGCTTGAAACTAGGGGTCTTGACTGTGTCTGTTGTTAGCACAGATGGAAGAAGGTTGTCCAAATATTCCAAAAGTAATGGGGAAATTGTGCCCAATGAATGATCACATTGTTCTTAGACAAAGAATTAAATGGAAAAGCTACAAAAGCACACAAGAAATTCATTGCAGGAAAACGGCTTAATATTCAAGAGCCAGTATCACCAAGACTCCGAGCCTTGGCTTGACCTCTGGAAGGCCCCTGGCCTCTTCCAGGTATTAGCTTTGTCAGTCAGCTGAATTCCTACTTCATGTTTCTGTGGCCCCCAGCATCCTCTATGAATAGACTAACATACTCTAGGACAGACCTCAGCATTAGGTGGTATGTTTCCTTTGCTCTCTTCCAAACCAATCACTCTGTTTCCTGGGGTCTTTTAAAGATTTCTTTTAAAATGATGTGTATATGTGTCTGTGCATGGCCATGTGTGTGCTACTGTGGGAACCCATGGGTTCCAAAGATCGGGAAACAGCTGAAGCTAGGGTTGTGAGCTGCCGGACCTGTGCCGAGCCCCTACGCTGGGTCCCCTGGGTCCAGTGCTTTAACTGCTGAGCCCTCTTTAGACCTCTGGGTGTGTCACTGTAAACAAAGGGATTCCAGTGGAAATGTCCAATCCGAAAAATTTAGGTGACTGGTTTAATAGTCTTAAAATGGGGCATGGTTGGGAATGGTGATCCATGTTTAGAATCCTAGCACTGGGGAGGCTGAGACGGGTAGTGGTGGGGGGGGAACGGACCTGAAACTTTGAGGCCAGCCTGGGCTAAACAGTAAGTTTGAAATCATTCTAGGCTATATAGTAAGACTCCACAAACAATATTTCAACAAACAAACAAATATAGTAAGAAAAAACAATAAAATTAAATAATAAAAATGTGGTGGCAGTGTTGCTCAGTGGCCAGTGCTGGCCCAGCACATATAATGCCTTGACTCAGTATGACTGACAAAGCGACTCACTGCATACAATGGCTGAATATAAAATTAGCCCTACTTCCCTTTCAACCAACCATTATTTGTTATCTTTGTCTCCCTTTATGTTCCTGGAGATGTAGTTTAGCTGTCAATACATGGCTACTGTGTTCAAGGGAGCTTCTTACACTGGGAACTAGTTTTATGTTTTTTTAAAATTTTTTTTATCGGGGCTGGAGAGATGGCTCAGAGGTTAAGAGTATTGGCTGCTCTTCCAGGGGTCCTGAGTTCAATTCCCACCAACCACATGGTAGTTCACAACCATCTGTAATTCAATCTGCTGCCCTCTTCTGGCATGTAGGCAGAGCCCTGTATACATAATAAATAAATCTTTAAAAAATTCTTTATCATACACAATAATTACAGCAGAATGGAATTTGAAACATGGCTATTTAACAGATACAAGACTCATTCATAAGCTTGGTCTCAAGAAGTAACTTCACGTCCTTTATCGTTCCTGCCCACTGAGGCATTTGAACATTCAGGAGAGTACATGATAGAAAAGGCTTTCAATATTCATGAAATAAAGAGTGAATATTGTAGTGGGTAGCCATTCTAGCCATGCCTAAAGCACTGGCCCTAGAGAGGTAGCAGGTAACTGTTACACCTGCCTATGACCTTTAAGTACATGCCCTGGGGCATGGCTGCTTGGGGACCCTTAAGACCTGGGATGCTCATACTAGACACTACCTTGTGGTTTTGGATGCTGGGGCGGACCAGGGCAGATCTCGCCAGAGAAGAGCGCTGGACTGTGCCTCACCCTTCCAGGATCCTGCGACAAATTTCTTTATTCTGTCTTGTGAGTTTTTCTTTCCCAAATAAATTCCATTGCCACATCTTCTGCATAATCCAGAAGGTTGGGGTCTCCCATTTGGGTTATTTCTAAAATTAGTATTGCTTCTAGGAACACCCTGTGTACAATTTCTTCTCATATGACCTGGTGTACCACAGTTCAAACATTTGGTACCTCGAGGCCTCCTTCCACCTCTGGAAATGGCCTCTCCTAGCCAAGCCTCACTACCATAGTGAAGAGACTCAACACCATTTGTATATTGAATCCATTCCTCCAAAGGTCAGAATCATGGGTTTCTCCCATTAGAATATGACACATTACACAGATCACAGTCTTTCTGTTTGGTTTCCCTCGAGACCACGACTCTGTCTGTATTCCAGAGTGGCTTAGAAGACACTACATTGCACAGGACCCTGTACATGGCTATAATCTTACCTCAGCCTCCTCCGTGCTGGGATTATAGGCGTGGGCCACTCTGCCCAGCAAATGTCCTTTTAGATAGCAGTGGCACTGAGGCTTAGACGAGTGTGCTCTCGATCTGGAGATCTGAACAGCTTACTCTTGCACTGATGATCAGTGCTGCCTGTGCACACGGTGAGGAACACACACCAACACACACTGCGTCTGCTAAGTCTGCTCACACTTCAGCTCCTCACTTCTCACTCTCATGGGCACTTTAGCTTTCATTTTATTTAAGTAAATATTTTTATTTCATTTAAAACATTTTAAATTTATATATGTGGGTATGTTCATGTGACTATAGGTACCTACATATAACTCTTGTGCTGGAGTTACAGACGGTTGCGAGCCGTTTAACCTGGGTGATGGGAACTGAACTGGGGTCTTCTAGAAAAGCAGTGAGTGCTCTGAACTGATGAGTCATCTCCCAGCCCACTGGGTTCCTCGTGTAAAATCACTCACTCAGGACTCAACAATCTTTAGAGTTCAATTCCTCCTCATCCTCATCCGCGTTCCTGGGCAAGTCCCCGATCAAACTGTGGCCCAGCTCATTTAAATCTGTTTCCTTTCACTCTTTCCTGTCTTGATTTGGATGATAATCTACTCCCTGTCACACCTGTCACCTCCATGGACAAAAGGGACCGCAGACACACACAGCAGCGGAGGACAGACTCAAGGCAGATTTGCTCAGTCTACATAACACTGCACCGATGCTGTTCGTCACACACATTTCTGCAGGGGGACTGCCTACAGAAACACAGGGCAAGGGCAATGCACATGTGATGCTCCTGCCAGAGCAGAGGGCACAAGATGATCGTGAACTGAGTCTGGGGTAAGCATGGTACTTGTGTGAGACTCTGGCTGTCTGCTCTTTGTTATGGGGTAACTTTGAAACATCCCCACTATACCTAAACCAGCTGTTGGATGAAAGAATTCCACCCTAAAACAAAGAAAAAATGTATCAATACTCAACACTGAATGCACAGGAAACTCACTAGAGATAAGCATGCCTGTGTCCACAGATGGTTAGGAAGCTGTAAGGTCACTCTCTGTTTCAGTGACACGTGGAAACAACAGTGCACAGTGGCCGAGGAAGCACTGGGGTCCTGACTGGAAAGTCCTGACACCTTCCTCCACTCCATCCTACACAGGGATGAAGGCGTGCAGACGGGGTCCCAACACCCAGCAGGAGATGGAGGGCTGCACCTCCTGAGCTGGGCCCTCCTGTGAGCCTGCCCTCTGAGGCTCTGCCGATCCTCTTGGCAAACGGGAAGCAGAAAGTCAGTGCTGAGATAGAGGCACCAGCAAAAGCATTCAGTCTATGGAAATGTAGGGTCCAAAACACCGAGGAGTATGAACTGTGTCTAAAATGAAAATCCTAGGGCTGGAGAGATGGCTCAGTGGTTAGCAGCACTTACTCCTCCTGCAGAGGTCCTGGGTTAGGTTCCCAGTACCCACACGGTTTACAACCTTCCCTAACTACAGTTCCAGGGAATCTGATGCCCTTTTCTGGTCTCCACAGGTACCAGGTACGCACATGGTACATATACATACGTACAGGCAAAACAATCACACACATAAATTAAATAAGCCTAAAATTTCTTAAAAAAATGAAACCTCTGTGTATGATGGGAATTGAGGGCCTGTCCCAAGACCCAGCACGGCCTTCTGGGTTCTCTGCACATGTCAAGACAGTTCAGACACTATTACACATTTAATGAGTATGTGACATCCACGAAGAGATGATATGGGAATGACTGTCTCCTCCTCTCATCCTCCAACCTCAAGAGATGTTTTATTTTGTATACGCATGCGTGTGTGCGCGTGTGCGCAAACACACCAAGGCAAATGAGCGGAGGTCGGAGGACAACTTGCAGGAATTGCCTCTTTCTTTCCAGTGGGTCCTGGAAGAAGGACCCACTCCGTCTCTCGGACTGGGGCAAGTGCTTTGACCTGCTGAGTCCTCTCAGCAGTCCCTCAGCTCAGCTCAGTCTCCCCCGAGAGGAAGTTAGAAATGTAAAATTTCCTACAATGGAAACAAACAACTGCTTCCCACATTAAAAAGAAGCTAGTTATGATGATGAAATTACAAAAATCATCCCTAGCATTCCAGCAGGCCAATTAGTCACCTACGTTCGATATTCTGCTGAGAACGTCACATTGTCCACTGCCTCTCTGCTGTTCCACTGTAGGATACAGTTGTCGTCTATGATGTAGATGTCTATATCCTCAGGAGATTCTAGATCTTCTCCACCTGCATAGCCAATAAGCAACAAACTGATTATTTATATGATGTACAGATATTTTATACATTGTCATTATTCACATTAGTAACAGGACTGAACGCATTCATTTTAAAATCTTTTAGCTATGATGCCTAAGAACCCCAAACAACAACCACATGCATAATAACCCTAAGGGTGAAATAGTGGTACACACACAATCAGTAACCAACTGCTCACCAACTGAACTTGGATCTGCTCAACAAGACAGAAACCATGCCTGGTACCGGAAACCTTGCTAACTGCCCAGGGTCATGAGTCTTGGAAGAGAACCTAGAAACATCAATTTACTAGAACCAGCATAATCCCTAACTATATTTAAATGTTTGTCCTTATACCTACAGGTAAGTGTAGTTCTTACCTATCATCAAGGAAACTGTTCTTTGCAACAGATGGAGACCATAACAAAGACAGAACTGATCCAAATGCAGAGTTGTGGAGCCCAGCCCAAGTGATCCATCTACAGTAGAACTCTTGAACCTAAGGCACAAGGCTCACTGGGAAGATGGAGCAGAAAGACAGTAAAAGCCAGAAGAACAGGGAGTTAATTGTGTCTCCTGGAAATGTCAGAGGCTACATCCATGAAGTCTCACCAACATGACTGCCTAACATGTCCTAAACAAGCACACCACCAACAGACACGTTAATGTGGGAGGGGAAAAGCTCAAGGGGCCTCAGTCCTAGAAAAACAAAACAAAACAAAACAAAAAACTCCAGGCAACTAAGGAACGGGGAGAGTAGAAGAAATAGTCTTTGCCAGGGAAGAGCACACCAATCATTTCATATTGACTACCCAATATCAAATGGTCAGCCTGAAAACATATACCAAGTACATATGCTTGAGAAGGTTAATTATGTCTTTAGGCATACACGCATGCATACACACACACACACACACACACACACACACACACACACACACACACACACACACACACACACACTCTTAAAGAAAAAGAGACCATGAATTTGATAGAGCAGGTTGGTGGTAGTGGTGGTACATGGTAGAGTATGGAAGGAAGAAAGGGAAGGAGGAAATGATGTAATTGTATTTTAATCTCAGGAACTAAAAGTACTTTAAAATTTTAAATTTGAGCCGGGCGGTGGTGGCACACGCCTTTAATCCCAGCACTTGGGAGGCAGAGGCAGGCGGATCTCTGTGAGTTCGAGGCCAGCCTGGGCTACCAAGTGAGTCCCAGGAAAGGCACAAAGCTACACAGAGAAACCCTGTCTCGAAAAATCAAAAAAAAAAAAAAAAAAAAAAAAAAAAAAGAGGGCTGAGCAAGACTGAGAAAAAAAAAAAAAATTTAAATTTGATTTCTGTATTCTATTTTATGTGAGAATGTTTTGCCCACATAGGTATATGTCTTCCATGGAGGTCAGAAGAGGGCATCAGATCTCCTACAGATGGTTGGGAACCACCAAGGGAGAGCTAGGAATTGAATCCAGGTCCTTTGCAGGTGCAGTTAAGCACTCACTCACTGAGCCATCTCTCCAGCCCAGGACAGAATTTATTCACACACAGCAAAGTATATAGTAGTCTCTGATGTGTGGGAGCTATATAGCCCAAGACCCCCAGTGGATGCTTCAAAGTGCAGTTCGCACCCAGCTCTATCCAGACTTTTTCCTGCATATGTAAACACACAGTTATGATAAAGTTAGATAATAAAAATAAATGCAATATAGTGATTACAATGGGGTGGAGGACACAGACCATTATTAGGTAAATAAGAGGGTTCCTTTGTGGTGGTATTGTGTTCCCCAAAATATTGTGTACTCTAATAAATTTATCTGGAGTCAGAGAACAGACAGCCACTAGATACAAAGGCTAGAAAATGGTGGCACTCACACCTTTAATCCTAGCATTCCAGAGATAGAAATCCCTCTGGATCTCTGTGAGTTCAAGGCCACATTGGAAATAGCCAAGCATGGTGACACACGCCTTTAATCCCAGAAAGCCAGCCTTTAATCCCAGGGAGTGGTGGTAGAAAGCATAAAGATATATAAGGTGTGAGGACCAGAAACTAGAGGCATTTTGGCTGGTTAAGCATTCAGGCTTTTGAGCAGTAATTCAGCTGAGACCCATTCTGGATGAGGACTCAGAGGCCTCCAGTCTGAGGAGACAAGACCAGCTGAGGATCCGGCGAGGTGAGATAGCTGTGGCTTGTTCTGTCTCTCTGATCTACCAGCATGGACCCCAATAACTCGCCTCAGGTTTGATTTTATTAATAAGAACTTTTAAGATTCCTGCTACATTCCTTAGATACAGTCTTTGTACTACTTCACTAGTTATTTGGATATCCCAAACAAAGGAAGACCTCCACCCAAGGAAGGATGGAGAGATTTTTGCACACAATTTAAACATGAGGTGTGTGGACCTTTATAATTACTATATCTTTCTATATTGAACCTTTATTAATACATAATGCCTTATCTCTTATAGTCCTACTTGTGTGAATTAGAAACTTGCAAAGAAACTATTTGATAACAGACCACTCTAAGAAGGACCATGTTGGAGCCCATCTAGGCTTCCTAGTGGCTGTACCCAGCAGGAATGCATAAGAGGATGATTTGATCACCAGGCCTGAGTGCCAGGTGTTTGGAAGGGGCTACACTTGGCTGTAACTAGCAAGGGGGAGATCCTTTGCCCCTCCCCTTGGCATTGTTATAAATAGAGCTATTTATATTGGAATAAAGTTCTGGTCTGATGGATTAGGATCCAAGCCCTCCCGAGGCTATCCTATATTTTCTGTTTCTCTCTCCTCTATACTTCTATCTAATATTTCCTGCTGCTCCTGCTCGAGAGTACCCTTGGAAAAAGTGGGGGTGGTATGCCCCCCCCCCACAGGACCAGATTTAGACAGCATCTTCCTCCAAAAGGAGTTAACGCACAGGCCTGTCTGCCGCCTCATGCACTTGAAGGTTGAGATAAGGGCTGTTCCAGAACCTTCAGAAACAAGCGTCATTCCTGACCTAACACTTGCAGGACAAGTAGGTACAAGAGTAGACCTCTGAGGTAGACAATCTTCTAAGAACGAAGTAAGGTATCATTTCATTCTGGTGGCTAGAGCCCCTCACTCCCTAACTTGTCTATGTAATGCCCCCCTTTCCCACCCTCCTATTTACTGAATGTTCTAGAACTTGTTTGCACTGTGGATACAGAAAACAAACAAAAACCAAAACCATGTAGTCCTTGAATATGTATACCTGGCTTTTGGCTACTCATGTGTTTCAGAATTAAGTATTTCATTCTCCTTCAAAGCAGAGTCACTCTTTTGGGCCAACGATTTAAAGTCCTTTAGTCTGAGACTGATGCATCTTCAACTTTGGCACACTCCAGAGAGTTCTAAAACCGTTTAAATAGCAGTGCAAGAAGTGCTGTCTAGGTGGAGACACTGACGCATGCTGCCTACTCCAGTCATATTTCTAGAAGCCTTAAAAAGACACTTTTAAAAATCCTTTTTTAAAAAATGTCCTCATATGGTGGAAGAAGGCAATTAAAAGTTCCAGCTAGTGGGCTCATGATAAAGAAAAAATGTAGCAACCACAGCAACCGCTGGAAGAGGTAACAGTTTTCTTGCAGCTGCAAGCTAACGAAGGACAGCACCTCCGGATGGGAGGTACATCAATCCTGAGTCTGTTCCTATGTAGTCTGTAGACCCCCAACCCCTTGCTTCACCCCCGCCCCCAAAACCCTGCACCATTGCTACTCGGGGTCTCTCCTGCTTTGCTGCTGTGTCAGATGGACAGAGAGGCCTGGGTTAACTCACAATAGTAAAAAGACTCTGCTTTTGCATCGGATTTGGTCTCTTAGTGGTCTTTGGGGGACTCTGGGTACAACAATATCACGACATACTTCTACTCCAGAAGTTTATAGATTACAGTTAGATTACGTGAGGAGATCTCTGAGAAGACATTTTCCGATTCTTCTTTCTTTTTAGCTGTTAGGGGGTATCCATCAAGTCTCCCTACACTGTTATCACTTTCTTAGTGTTGGGGAATTGAACCCATGGTTTTGTGTATGCTAGGAACGACATTTCCAGTACCCCGCCAGAGCCTTTGAACTTCATCCCTAAATGAATCTATCCCGTTACCCGTATCCCCTTCACTTGATCCCCATCACATTTGTTGGAATTTACAAGGTTCTGTGCAGAAAGGGCAGTAACTGGGCCTACAAGATCAACAAAAGATCCAATAGCATTTGTAGTAGTTACAGTATTCTGTTCAGGTATGAGTACTTTACCTGCATGTACACCATGTCCATGTCTGGCCAGAAAAGGGCGGCGGGTCTACCTAGAACTGGAGTTACACATGTTTGTATGCCACTACCTGGGTGCTGGGAACTGAACCTGGGTTCTCTAAAAGAGTAGCCAATGTTCTAAACTGCTGAGTCATCTCTCTAGACCCCTGTTCATAGTATTTTAATTAAAAAGATTGTGAGCCAGAGAGGAAGTGGAGATCTGATGAGGTACAGCCAGGGACAGCTTCAGGGAGGCAATCTTCCTATGGATAGCTAAAGGAGCTCCTGATGATGGAGCATTTTGTTGCTTGGGTGACCAACAACTCATAAGTGAATGGATGTTGAAGGAATTTAGCAGAGTCACTGATTCTGGGGTAGCTATTAGAACAGCTGTTTTTCAGAAGTACTTTGATGCTGAAGAATCCTTGTGGAAAACAGTGACTGTTTTGCTGAAGGGGCATTGTAGCCATCTTATGCCTTTGGTCACAAGAGGCCGCAGGCACACCTGAGGTTCTTGTATTATTGTGTACTGCAAATGATACATAATAAAGGACTACGGTCATGAGGGCATGTGATGCTCTCCTTTAGTAAGACATTTAAATTAGATTAGGGACCTTGGTATGAGCAAACACTTTGTGTAACAATCAATAAATAGGCCTTTGTATGGCTGTTCTGGGTTCAGTCCATCAGAGGTTGGACTTAAATTTCATCTTAGACGGGAGCGGAAGAGATGACTCAGAGGTTAAGAGTACTAACTGTTCTTCTAGAGGTCCTAAGTTCAATTCTCAGTACCCACATGGTGGCTGACAACCATCTGTAATGAGATCTGGTGCCCTCTTCTGTATACATAAATAAATAAATAAATCTTTAAAAAAATTCATCTTGGAGTGCCTTCTTCAACTAACTAGCACTATACGGTGCACCCCAACAAATGGAGATTTGGAAATGAGTTAATTGGATTTAGTTTTCAGATTTTACAGTGTCAGTCACAACAGTTTATTCCCACCTCAGCATGCAACATAGCATTTCTTAATTTGTGTATGTGCCTGTCTATCTGTGGGCACATTCACGCTAGATGGAGCATGTGGAAGTCAGAAGACAACTGGCTGGAGTTGATTTTCTCTTTCTACCATGTGGGTTGGGGATTGAACTCAGGTCCTCAGGCTTGGGGGCAGGTGCTTTTTCCTGCTTAGCCATCTTGCTGGTCCAGCATGTGAAATTTATATAGGAGCATTCATTTATAATTTCAGTTGCTTCCAACCTTTGATGTTTATCTTGATGGACAGTAGGGTGCACTATTTTCTGAAGTCTGATGTAAATATAAAGACATACACCCATGCATTTATACACTAAAATTTCATTAGCAGGTTGGACAATTTTCTTGGTCTAAAGTCCTAACTGGCCCTTACTAGGATACAAAGCATGATTTAATTTAATTTTATTATTTGAGTTTTGGACTAAGGACCAACATTACAATTTCAAGTTTAGTGTAACAATTCATTTACTTTTCAATATTGTTACCCTTTAGGGGAAAAGAGTATTAACAGAAATAGAACTGAGAAGGAGGCCTTTAACATGTAAATGGATAGTCAACTATTTTATTTGAAATGTTTTTCTTTAAGAAAACAGCTCTGGTTGGGTGTGGTGGTGCACGCTTTTAATCCCAGAACACCAGAGGCAGAGGCAGGTTGATCTCTGGGAGCTCCAGTTCTGCCAGGGCTATAGTGTGAGACCTGCCTCAAAACAACAAAACAAGCTTGGGGTGGCAGCACATGCCAGTAATCCCAGCACTCAAGTAGCAGGGGCAAGAGGGTCAAGTCCAAAGCCAGCCTGGGCTACATAGTGAGATCCTGTCTTAAAATCCCAAACAACCACGGAGTCCAGGAAGATGTCTCAGTTGGTAAAAGTGCGGGCGGAACAAGCCTGCGGACCTGAGTTGGGGCCTCTAGCTGGACGGGTCCGTGCACACCGTGCTGAGCAGATGGAAGCAGGAGGGTCCTTGGTGCTTGACGAGCAGCCAATACATTAGTATCTAGCTCCATTTTCAGTCAGAGACCCTATCCAAATAAGGTGGACAGCCCCAGAGAAAGACACCTGACATTGACCCCTGACCTCCCATTTCATGAGCGCGCACACACACACACACACACACACACACACACACACACACACACACACCTACGCCTGGTGTAGTTAAGCCACAAGGCTCTCAGGACAGACTCTCAAGTGAGGTTTTCTGTTCAGTCAGAAACTGGTGCATGGTGTCAGGCAAGGCTCTTAATCTCTCAGTGCCTCAGTTTCCTGCTCTGTGGAATGGCAGCGCTGAAGGTTTAGTTTATTCCTTTCAAACACTTTGTAACAAGGGTAGTGAAGAGTCCAATAAATGCTCCTATAAATTATGCTTTAGTAACTGGTTCAGTTTAAGGTCGATTCTTTTGAGAAACATTAAAACTACTGAGCACAGAGTGGCCCGGTACTACTTATCCTCTGGCCTCAAACCCCTGCCTCAGCCTCTCCAGTGCTGGGATTGCAGGTGCATGTCACCACAACTGGCTACAATTAATTTACTAATGTACATCCTCCCCAAATGTCCATTTCACGTGACAAATAGGGAGGAATTCCCTTTTACACTTAAGTAAACACAAACATAAAGCTTTCCAAGAACAAAGGCTTCAAAACCATCACCACGGGCTGTATCAGGGCACTTGCCCGAGTTTCCAGTACTGGGTGCTATCCGCAGGTGAGACTTGGGGTATCCGTACCTCCCAGGTGTACCGATTTCTAAGGGGAATCGGAACTTACTAGCGACCCCACAGACCTCCAGGAGACCTGGGGGCATGCTGGACTGTGTTCTTCGGGTTCCTTACACCGCTATGAGAAGATCGCTCTGTCTATCACTTAGAGTAGTCGCCGTTCTCCTGAGTAACAACCGAGCCGGGTGCTTTCCTGGCTCGCTTGTTATTGTTTTGTTAGCCTCTCCGACGTGGGCGCGTTAAGGCGACTCTCCTCTCTCTCCTCGGCGAGGCCGGGACAAACTAACTGCGCCAGGCTGGGGAAGCGCCTTTCTGCGGCTGTCTGGTCTCCCACCCGCCATCCGCCCGGAGGGTCGGGCCCAGGACAGCGTGCGCAGGCTGCAGCAGGGGCGCAGGCGCCGGCGCCGGCCGGGAGGGTGACGGGGTCAGCGGGCGGGGACTGCGGCCACCCGCGCCCAGCTAGCGGCCAGTGCCCGGACGCCCAGGGCTCTCCCTCCCCGCCGCCCGGCCCTCGGCCAGGCCCCTCGGCTCACCTGCGGCTGCGAGCAGCGCCCTAGGCTCCCCAGCCACCAGCACCAGGGCCGCCGCGCCCAGGAGAGCGAGCATCGTCTCGGGAGGCCAGACCGGCGTCGTCTCACATGCCCCGTCTCCTCCAGCGGCGCTGTGGAGCCCGACAAGACACGCACGGCAGCGCGGCCATATCCGCGACGCCCCGCCCCTTCCGC
Organism: Peromyscus maniculatus bairdii; assembly: GCF_049852395.1. Classification (NCBI taxonomy): domain Eukaryota; kingdom Metazoa; phylum Chordata; class Mammalia; order Rodentia; family Cricetidae; genus Peromyscus; species Peromyscus maniculatus. The sequence goes on along the minus strand of NC_134863.1, from coordinate 80,756,320 downwards.
AAATGCCCCGCCCCCCCACCCCGGATGGCTCCCCGGGAACGCCCCGCCCCTCCTCCTTGAATGACTCCCCCGCGATCGCCCCGCCCCTCCTCCCTGAATGACTCCCCCGCGATCGCCCCGCCCCTCCTTCTTGAATGGCTCCTCCGCGAACGCCCCGCCCCTTCTTCTTGAATGGCTTCCCCGCGATGGCTCCGCCCCCCGCCCTGTATGGCTCCGCCCCCTGCAGACGCCCCGCCCCTCGCCTTGAATGGCTTCTTCCCCCGCCCTGCAAGCGCCCTGACTTCTCCGTGAGCAAGCGGCTTGGAAAGCACCGGGCGGTCTAGACTTCAGCCCGTGTGCCGACCTCTGACCAGACATGTCCCTGTCTCGCCCCACTCCCATTTCCCTAAAGATCGACTACGATAGTTATCTCCGGAGACAAACGCGGGGTGCAGCCAGTGCGCCTGCGCAGATGACCCCCCTTGTAACATCTCCGTCTCTGCTTCTCAGCTTCCTGTTTTTGCCCTGGGGTGGGGCTGGTTCGGAGGCTGTGGGGCGTTGCCTCAGGGGTGGCTGGTCCACAGGCTTGCAACTTGGTGTGGGCATCCCAGGAGATGAGGACCCTGGGGCCAGGAAGGCGCAAGCGACACAACGTTTACTATCTCAACTGCACACGATTTTTATGCTTGATTCCTTGCTTGAATCCCACAGGGGTTCATTGGATGGTTTGGTGGTGCACACTGGCTCTATCTATAGGTTTTGAATTGCACAGTATTTGAATCCTTTTTCTAAAACTTTTTAAGGTTGGTTTTATGTGTGCGAGTGTTTTTGCCTGCGTGTAGGTACGTGTACCATACATAGGTGCGTGCGTGTCTGGTACCCGTGGAGGCCAGTAGAACGTGCCAGATACCCTGGCCCTGGAGTTACTCATCTTAGGGGCTACCATGTGGGACCCGGTATCCGAATTCTGGTCCGATACAAGTGCTCTTAAGCACTGAGCCATCTCTCTGGCCCCTTAACCCTTCTTCATTACTAACCCGTAAAAAGATTTTTTATTTGTTGTTTAATTCATTTTTAAAAAGCATCCTTATCCATCAACAATGATATAGAATTATTACAGTGGAAAAAACAATACCCAAATGCCAAAAAAATTTTCTGTGTTTTCATGTTTCTGACTTGCTCCTCTTTGGAATTCAGGAACAAATCAGTATTCCCAGGGCTTTGAAAATCAGGATATTTTAAACATACTTGTTACAAACTTTATAATCTGAATAGCTAGAATTCCTGTTTAAAGAATCAAAGTACACTATATTCAGTAGTATTTAGAACTACACTATAAGAATAGTCAATGAGGCCGGGCGGTGGTGGCGGTGGTGGCGCACGCCTTTAATCCCAGCACACGGGAGGCAGAGCCAGGCGGATCTCTGTGAGTTCGAGGCCAGCCTGGGCTACCAAGTGAGCTCCAGGAAAGGCGCAAAGCTACACAGAGAAACCCTGTCTCGAAAAACCAAAAAAAAAAAAAAAAAAAGAATAGTCAATGAAAACATTTTAAAATTCGAGTTTCACAGAAAGATGAAAAGCCTCCGATGGAATCATATGTAGCCAATATCCATCTAAGGACTTGCTTTACACTGGAAATGTGTTATACCTTGAGAGTACATTCGCTGGACTTACATGAAAGTTATGTGTGAATTCCAGAGTAAAGCATTTTGTCTGTTTTAGATTATCCATTTTTGTTTTTCTACATGTTATACTATAGTCTCATGTACATGTTTAATTACACACACATAGCCATAGGCTAGGATCCACATATGAAGAAAAACATTTTCCCTCTAAGATCGGTGGCCTTGATTAATATTATGCATTCTAAGTCTATTCATGTTGTGGAATATTATTTTAACTGGGCAAAGATGTGGTTGTATTTGTTAATGCTGCAGATTATTACTTTAACTGTGTAAAGGTGTGTTACATTTGTTTATGCTGCATTTGATTAATGATGTAAGGATGTGTGTTTAATGATGTAAAATTGTGTTGCATTTGTTTCACCTTGCCTGCCTAAGGCACCTGATTGGTCTAATAAAAAGCTGAATGGCCAATAGCTAGGCAGGAGAGGGATAGGTGGGGCTGCCAGACAGAATAAATAGAGGGAGAGGCAGAAGGGACGAGAGCAGGGGGGGACACCAGAGGCCAGAAACCCGGCAGCCACCAGACACCGGACACCAGCCACCAGCCACCAGCCACCACCAGCCACCAGCCACCAGCCACCAGCCACCAGCCACCAGCCACCACCAGCCACCACCAGCCACCAGCCACCAGCCACCAGCCACCACCAGCCACCACCAGCCACCAGCCACCAGCCACCACCAGACACCACCAGACACCAGACACCAGACACCAGACACCACCAGACACCAGACACCAGACACCACCAGACACCAGACACCAGCCACCACCAGACACCAGCCACCAGCCACCACCAGACACCAGACACCAGCCACCACCAGACACCAGACACCAGACACCAGCCACCACCAGCCACCAGCCACCACCAGACACCAGCCACTAGCCACCACCAGCCACCAGCCACCACCAGCCACCAGCCACCACCAGCCACCAGCTACCAGCCACCAGACACCACCAGACACCAGACACCAGACACCACCAGACACCAGGCACCAGACACCACCAGCCACCACCAGCCACCAGCCACCAGCCACCAGCCACCAGCCACCACCAGCCACCAGCCACCACCAGACACCAGACACCACCAGACACCAGACACCACCAGACACCAGACACCACCAGACACCAGACACCACCAGACACCAGACACCAGCCACCACCGGCCACCAGACACCACCAGACACCAGCTACCAGACACCAGCCACCACCAGACACCAGACACCAGACACCAGACACCACCAGACACCAGACACCAGGCACCAGACACCACCAGCCACCACCAGCCACCAGCCACCAGCCACCACCAGCCACCAGCCACCAGCCACCACCAGACACCAGCCACCACCAGCCACCAGCCACCACCAGACACCAGACACCACCAGACACCAGCCACCACCAGCCACCAGACACCAGACACCACCAGACACCACCAGCCACCAGCCACCACCAGCCACCAGCCACCACCAGACACCAGCCACCACCAGACACCAGACACCAGACACCACCAGCCACCACCAGCCACCAGCCACCACCAGCCACCAGCCACCACCAGCCACCAGCCACCACCAGACACCAGACACCACCAGACACCAGCTACCAGCCATAGACACAGCGGGAAAGTAAGATATAAAGAAAGCTAAAAAAGTCCCCAGGCAAAACGTAAAGAGAAACAGCTTAAAACAAGAGCTAAGACTAGGCCAAGCATTCATAACTAATATTAAGTCTCTGTGTCTTGATTTGGGAGCTGGTTGGTGGCCAAAAAGAAAAGCCCAGTATACATTGATTTTTTTTTTTTTTTGGTAAATTTTGTGATTTTATTTTTCTTTGGGGCTGAATAATATTTCATTTTTTTTAAGTGTAACCAGATTTATAGTATCTATTTGTCTGCTGATGGACAACTAGGTCGGATCCATTTCCTTTCCATAGTGAATAAGGCAGCAGTAAACAGGAGGGTGGAGATATCTCTGATAGGGTGTGGAGTGAATGCACATGAGGGAAGTAGCTGGGTCATATGGTAGTCCTGTTTTTGAGGAACCTCCAAAATGATTTCCCCACTGACTGTTAATTTGCATCCCCATCAGCAGTGAGTAAGAGTTTCTTTTTCTCTGCATCCTCTCCAGCATCCTTGTCCCAGTCCTGATCTTTGAAGAAATGCTCTGACTTGTCTCCATTTAGTGTTGCTCTAGGTTGTATATCCTATCGTGTTTTGAGTATGCTCCACATGTTTCTAACAGTTCTAGGGCATTTATCATGAAGGCATATTCAAGTCTGTCAAATGCGTTTTTGGCATCAATTGAGTGGTTTGTGTGGTTTCTGTCTTCAAGTTTGTTTATATGAGGTATTCCATTTATTGACTTACACAGGTTGGGCCAAGTTTGCCTTTCTGGGATGAAGCCCACTGGAATATAATGTATGTTCTGTTTAAGGCATTCCTGAATTTGGTTTGCAAGTATTTTGCCAAGAATTTTTGCATCTATATTCATCCCCAATTTTTTTTTGGGGGGGTCTGTAGTTTTCTTTCTTTGTTGTATCTTTACCTGTTTTTTGTAGTGAGACTTTCTTTGGACCACCAGCTTCCAAATAATGACACAGAGACTTCTTATTAAGTATGAAAGATTGGCCTTAGTTTAGGCTTGTTCCCAACTAGCTCTTACAATGTAAATTAACCCGTTTATATTAATCTATGCTCTGCCATGCTGCTCATTACCTCCCCTGGGTACTGTGGGTCCCACTTCCTCCACATCTCACTGGTGAATCTCTGCCTCTCTGATTCATTCCCAGAGTTCCTAGCTCTGCCCAGAAGTCCTGCCTATCCTCTCCTGCCTAGCTGTTCAGCTCTCTATTAAACCAATCAGAAGGTGCCTTGGCAGACACATCTTCAGTGTACAAAAAGATTATCCCACAACAGGTTTTGTTATTAGATTAAAACTGACTTCCTGGAATGACTTTGAAAGTGTTCCTTCACTTTGTATTTTGTAGAACAAGCTAAGAAGAATTAATTACTGAGATCTTTCTTGGAATTTGATAGAATCCCACAGTCATCAGTCTGATCCTGGGGTTTTCTTTGAGTGGAGACTTTTTTTTTCTTTCTAATTTTAAGTTGTGGAGACTGGGTTTCTCTGGGTAGCCTTTCTTCTTGGCTGTTCTGGAACTTGCTCTATAGACCAAGCTGGGCTTGAACTCACAGAGATCCTCCTGCCTCTGCCTCCAGAGTGCTGGGATTAAACATATGCATGTGCCAGAGGCTGAGAGGAAGCTTTTGATTACAGCTTCTATTTCATTGCTTGCGATGTGCCTAAGTTATTTGTATCTTTGTCTAAGTTATTTATATCTTCTGGATGTAATTTTGGTAGATAATATACACTTAGAAATCTATTTCTATGTCTTCCAGAATTTTAGAGTATAAGTTTATAGAGCATTCTCTAATAAGGTTCTGTAATTTGTTGGATTCTATTCTAATGGCACTCTTTTGATCTCTGATTTTCATTCATTTCTTCTCCTTTTATCAGATTGGTGAAAGGTTTGTCAATCTTACTAAAAACAAAAACAAAGAAACGTAGAGGCTTTTGGATACATATTACTTTTTTCCTAATTTCTTTCCTAACATGGGGATAAATTCATTATGATATCCAAGATTCTCTGTCTTCTAAGAATCAATTCTGCCCCTGAGGGTTGCTGTGACAGGCCTTGAGAACTTAGTACAATAGATGCCATGTTAAATGCACCATTTTGACCTTAGAACCCAGCACGTAGGTCCCAACACCTGCCAAAAAAACAGGAGTAAACACTTAGTCTATTGAAGACCTAGTCTGTAGATCCAGGATCTGGGGAAGTCCCTGCAGTGGTTTGATTTAGAACGGCCGACACAGATTTGCATGCTTGGTTACCAGGAAGTGGCCCTATTTGAAAGGATTAGGACAGTAGCCTTGTTAGAGGAGGTGTGTTACTGTGGGTGGGATTTTAGGTTTCAAAAGACCAAGCCAGGCCCAGTGTCTCTCTTCCTGTTGCCTGTGGATCCGGATGTAGAACTCTCAGTTACTTATCCAGCTCCATGTCTGTTGTATGCGGCCAGGCTCCCCACCATAATGAACTAAACCTCTGAAACTGTAAGTCAGCCCTAATTAAATGCTTTCTCTTGTAAGAGTTGTGTGGTCATGGTGACTCTTCACAGCAACAGAGCACCAAGACAGTCCCTAAATGTACTAGCCTTGCCTTTTGGCTTCTGTAATTGTGCTTCTCACGAACTGTTCTGGCTAACTGGAGGTGTGTCAACCAGGATGAGTTTCTGTGCCTAAAAAGCAAAGATCAGTGAGGCTCAGGGCTGCATGATGTAGGCAAGTTTCCCATGTAGCCACTGGCCAGCAATATAGTGTAGATGTAACCAACTGTTTTATTAAATAAGAAACACAGAACCAATGTAAAAGAGAAAGCCGAGAGGTCAGAGCTCAGAGCTAAAATCTTACCCTTCCTCCTGCGGTGCTCCTACTTTTCTGAAAGAGACCTACTTCCTGTGTGTTTGTCTTTACATAGTCTTTCTGTTCGGCCTTCTCATTGGTTGCAAACCCAAACACATGACTGCCTCATCACTGCCTGTAAGTACAGCCCCCCAGGTCTTAAAGGCGTATGTCTCCAATGCTGGTTGTATTCCTGAACACACAGAGATCCACCTAGCTCTGTCTACCAAGTGCTGGGATTAAAGGCGTATGCCACCACTGCCACACTCTTGCTATGGCTCTAATAGCTCTGACCCCCGGGCAACTTTATTTATTAACATACAATCAAAATCACATTTCAGTACAAATAGAATACCACCACAATATAGACTTTTAAACTTGGCTTTAAGACATTCCATGTAAGCCAGGCGGTAGTGGTGCACGCCTTTAATCCCAGCACTTGGGAGGCAGAGGCAGGTGGATCTCTGTGGCCAGCCTGATGTACAGGGAGAGTTCCAGGATAGCCAAGGCTACTCAGAGAAACCCTGTCTCGCAAAACAAAACAAAACAAAAAGCGTGCATGTATTCTCTGGTGGAATTTCTTTGCAACACTGCTACCTGAGGACGTGTGACCATGTCTGGGAACACTTGTGGTTGTGACCACTATGAGAGAGTGCTACTGTCACTTGATAGAGCCAAAGGATGTTAAGAATCCCGTGAGGCAAGGACAGCTTCCCACAAGGAATTACCTGGACCGAATGTCACTGGTGCAGAGAAACCCTTGCTGAGGTGACTGCTTGGGAATCATGTGAATAAGGGTTCTAATTTAGCAACGATGGCCCCAGGAATTGTTCCAGTTTCATTCTGTTGCTGAGACAAAATGCTCTAGGAGGGAAGATTTATTTGACTTACGCTTCCAGGTCACAGGCCAGTGTTAAGGGAAGTCATGCAGGAACTTGAAGCAGAAACCATGGAAGAAAGCTGGTGGCTGGCTTGCTCTCAGGCCTGTACTAAGCTGGCTTTTGTATATAGCCCAGAGCCACCTGTCTATGAAATGGCACCATCTGCAGAGGACTTTGCCCTCTGACATCGATTCACGATAAAGACAGTCTGTCAGCGATGCTCTCTTACTTTTGTGAAATGGAGTAAACAGGTCAACCTCATTCCATGGAGAAGTGCTCTTTCCTTTTTCTGTTCTTATATGAAACTTTATTGTGATATAAATATTTTTGTGTTCAGTAAAGAGAAATCACATTCGGTCCCTGTAATATGTTGACACCCAGGCAATTTTAACCAGTTCTTCATCTCTTAATTGAGAAAAATGACTGAATGAACTAATGTATATATAGAAGTTTCAAATACATTTTCTATTCACCAACATAGTTAGCTTAATAATTTATTTCCTTTGGGATCATATCTTATGAATATTTTCATGATTACCTTGATTCTTTCATGATACATATGAGCCAAGTTACTAGTTGGACTAATTCAGACATTTAGTCAATTTTTAACAGTTTTCACTTCAATTTTATGAGTGGTTACATTAGCATTTCAAGGAAACAGAAACAAATGATCCATGAGACAAAAGCAGGTATGGCCTGGTTCAAGACAACTGTGTGACTTCTGGGAAATGAGCCTGCATCTCTGACTTTAACTTCCTTATTAAAGATTGGGAATTGATCTGATGATGATGGCCTTCTGACCCTCTATGAATAGACTGCCTATCCTAGGACAGATCTCAGCATTGTCTGATCCCTTGTGACCCTCTATGAATAGACTGCATATCCTTGGATAGACCTCAGCATTGTGTGGTATGAGTTGTCCTCTGACCTCTTCCAAACCACTTCTCCTCCTGTTTCCTTAATTCTATTACACCATGGTAACAAAACTGTGATATGCCAACATAAACAAATCCCAGTGAAACTGACCCACTGGAAAAGCTTATGTGATTGATATTATTAGTCTTTAAAAAGGGAGCATCCCTGTGGAATGGTGACCGCTGTATGTAATCCACACACTGGGGAGGCTGACACAGGATGAAACCTTGAGGCCCTTGTGGGCTACAATGAGTTGGAGATCACTCTAGCTACGTAGTGAGGTCTTATACCAATGGAAATGTGGACTGGTCAAGGCAGTGTTGCTCAGTGACCAGTGCTGGCCTAGCAGGTGTGATAGCTTGAGTTCAGTATCACAAATGACTGGCTGCATGATTATAAAATTAGCCCCGCTGTCCTTTCCACTCATCATCATTTGTTATCCCTGTCTCCTTTCATGTTCTTGGAGATGTGGTTCATCTGTCATTAGATGGCTACTGCACTCAAGGGAGCTTCTTACAGTGGGAGCTAGTTTTATATTTTCTTTAAAAATTCTTTATCATATACAATAATTACAGCAGAATACAGTTTGAAACATGGCTATTTAATGGATACAAGACTCATTCATAAGCTTGGTCTCAAGAAGTAACGTCATGTCCTTTTCTCGTTCCTGCCCACTGAGGCATTTGAACATTCAGGAGAGTATGTGGCAGAAAAGGCTTTCAATATCTGTGAAATAAAGAGTGAATATCACACATTATTTAGATCATAGTCTTTCTGTTTGGTTTCTTTTGAGACAGTGTCTCTGTCTGTATTCCAGAGAGGCTTAGAACACACTACATAGCAGAGGATCCTGTACGTGGCTATTCTCCTACCTCAGCCTCCTGAGTGCTGGGATTATAGGTGTGGGCCACTCTGCCAAGCAAATGTTCATTTTCGATACCAGTGACACTGATGCTTAGACAGAGTATGTTCTAGACGCACTGAGACTTTTTCATTCATCCCCAGTACTTTGCCTGTGTCAGAGAAGTATCATAAGCCATACATCTGCATGCTCTTCAAAAATCACTGTGTCAGTTTCCCGGGGGCTTTCATTTTTATTTTTGAAAATATTTACTTTAGTTTTACTTACATAAAATACCTGAGTGTCTGTGTGGGGGTATAAACATATGACTATAGGCCATTTTTCCTGGACAGTCGGTGTGCTCTTAACCACAGGGCCATCTCTCCTGCACTGTATAAACAATCACTCAGAACAATCTTTACAGTTAAACTCATCATCATCAGCGTACCTGGGCAAGTCCCCGATCAAACTGTTGCCCAGCTCATTTAAATCTGTTTCCTTTCACTCTTTGCTGTCTTGATTTGGATGATAATCTACCCCCTGTCACACCTGTCACCTCCATTGACAAAAGGGACCACAGACACACACAGCAGCGGAGGACAGACTCAAGGCAGATTTGCTCAGTCTACACAACACTGCACTGATGCTGTTCGTCACACACATTTCTGCAGGGGGACTGCTTACAGAAACACAGGGCAAGGGCAATGCACACTTGATGCTGTTCGTCACACACATTTCTGCAGGGGGACTGCTTACAGAGCCACAGGGCAAGGGCAATGCACACGTGATGCTCCTGCCAGAGCAGAGGGCACAAGATGTTCATGAACTGAGTCTGGGGTAAGCATGGTACTTGTGTGAGACTCTGGCTGTCTGCTCTTTGTTATGGGGTAACTTTGAAACATCCCCACTATACCTAAACTAGCTGTTGGATGAAAGAATTCCACCCTAAAACAAAGAAAAAATGTATCAATACTCAAAACTGAATGCACAGGAAACTCACTAGAGATAAGCATGCCTGTGTCCACAGATGGTTAGGAAGCTGTAAGGTCACTCTCTGTTTCAGTGACACGTGTGCCATGGTCTGGCCCATCGGGGGGACCACAACCGTAGGGGGACCAGAGCTTGGGTAGTCAGGAAGGCAAGGATTCGGTGAATGACAGACAGACAACACACTCAGAAGTGGTTTGAATCTGCTGCAATTTTACTTCTGCAAATCAGCAGTTTATATACAGAAAACTATCAAGTCATACAAGGAACAACAAGAGCTTGGCAATAATTCAATTACATCAGCTTTAAAAAAATAGCAAGCACACAGTTATTAATCGGTACTAGACATATTCCTTCACCCACAAGAATTTTATGACCCAAAAGAGCAGTCTGTGTTTTTTAAACTTAGTACAGTTCCTAGACTTGTGTAGGGTTCTTGCAGCTGTGTCCTTATCTTTATCTCAGCCGCTTGCTAGTTTATTATTCATTTTTACTTTTCTGGTTCTCATGACCCATTTAGCCAATTTGGATGCTGCAGATCCTCTCTAAGTCTTTCTTCAGTTCTTTACCATATATCTCTTCTAATATAAAACCTTTTAACCTGCTGGAATATGGACTCTTATACTTTTACGCCTGTAAGGGGAAGGGGTTCTGCTGTAGTCCTTAAGTTTTCCATGCTGAACTTCCTCAACAGAGGGGCCCACCATCTGCCTCCTATGAGATAATGTTTTCTGCCATAAATCACTTTAGTTGGGATTCCTAAAGGATTCCTAGTGTGTGGGGCATTTACCCACCACCCCCACAGCTTCCCAGAGTTTTCTTGAGTGCGAGCAGCAGGAAATATTAGATAGAAGGATTTATAGCGGAGAATCTTGTGGAGATAAACAGATAGAAAATAAAGGATAGCCTCGAGAGGGCCTGGAACCTATTCCAACGGGCCCCGACTGTCTCTGGTCCAGGGTTTTTATAGAGACGCCAAGGGGTGGAGCAAAAGACCTCCTCCCCCAGCACAGCCAAGTGCAGGCTATCTCAGACACCTGCACTCAGGCCCGTGGTTCTGATCATCCTCTATTTGGACCTGCTGGGTAAAGCCACGAGGAACCCCAGAACGGGCTCCCACACTAGTGGGTGAGTGTTCATTCCCTAGAAGTGCCTGAACTATTATACTTTCTATTATCTAGTGGCTTGAGGTCTTTAAGGAATAGCTCATTCTGCTATATCTAAATAAGGTTCCATGTCCAGCTTCCCCTTTCCTCCATAGTTCACAACCCAAGCATTTATTAATTTTGGTTGTGTTTTATAGATTAATTAGAACATTATCATAAAAGCAGTTATACACAACCCATAGCCCGGGGAGCTCATGATCCATGAAGCACGTCTCCTTCCAGAAGGAGGCATAACACGGGCACTCTGCCAGGGACCTCCAGGGTGCTTAGTCCCGTGGGACACGTATCTCCTGTCCTCTATTATTGACCTAATTGTTCATGTCACACGGACGACACTGGAGTTGGTGTGGCACACGTGGAAACAACAGTGCACAGTGGCCGAGGAAGCACTGGGGTCCTGACTGTGAAGTCCTGACACCTTCCTCCACTCCATCCTACACAGGGACAAAGGCGTGCAGATGGGGTCCCAACACCTAGCAGGAGATGGAGGGCTGCACCTCCTGAGCTGGCCCTCCTGGGAGCCTGCCTTCTGAGGCTCTCTGCTGATCCTCATGGCAAACAGGAAGCAGAAAGTCAGTGCTTTGAAAGAGGTACCAACATCCTCTTTCAGTCTATGGAAATGTAGGGTCCAAAACACCGATTAGTATGAACTGTGTCTAAAATGAAAATATGGCGTATAGAGGAAATAATAGGAAAACTTACTACAGAAGGCTTGGGGCCTAGGCTACACCTTTCTGTGTTCTTTCACATGCTCAAGGCTTTGGCTCAGATGCCTATATACTTTTCAGGAATATGGAACATATAGGCAGAGAAGTTTGGGGAATGGTTGTCCTCTTTTTATGACAATTATTTTGTGTGCATGTGTGTACAGACAGTCAAGGTGCATGTGTGGAGGTCAGAGGACAATTTGCAGGAGTTGGTTCTTTCCTTCCTTGGGTCCTGGGAACCTGTGCATGCTGTCAGGTCTGGTGGCAAGTGCTTTGACCGGCCGAGGCATCTCACCAGCCCTCAGCTCTCTCCTCAGTCTCTTACTGAGATGAATTTACAAATATTATATGAGCAGACATAAAGTTTCCTAGAAGGGAAACACCAAATGCGTCCTACACATAGTAAGAAATTATGATGATGAAATTATAAAAATTACTCCTGTCTTTCCATAGACTAATTAGCCACCTAATTAGTCTACTGAAAACGTCACATTGCCCAGTGACTCTCTGCTGCTCCACTTTAGGATACAGTTGTCATTAAGATGTAGACATCTGTATCTTCAGGAGGTTCCAGATCTTCTCCACCTACAGAGCCAACAAGCAACAAACTGATTATTTATATGATGTACAGATATTTTATAAATTGTTATTATAGATGACAGGACTCAATACATCCAAATACAGTGATGTTTCTAAAAGTCCCATCTGATGTGTGGGGCTGTTGTCCAATCCCCCAGTGTATGCCTTGAACAGGATAGAACCCAATTCTCTGCAAATATTTGTGTTACATAAATTGTTACATGTACAAGGTTATAATAAATTTTAACATGCTAATAAGTATAATAAGATATAATCCAAATGGTACAGTCTTCAACTTTATACATGCGGTGTATGGACCTTTATAATTGCTGGATCTTGCTGTAGTAAACCTTTATTAATATATAATGCCTTGTCTCTTATAGCCTTACTTGTGTGATTTAGAAACTTCCAAAAAAACCTATATGACAACAGACCACTCTAAGAAGGACCAGATTTAGACAGCATCTTCCTCCAAAAGGAGTTAACGCACAGGCCTGTCTGCCGCCTCATGCACTTGAAGGATGGATAAGGGCTGTTCCAGAACCTTCAGAAACAAGCGTCACTCCTGACCTAACACTTGCAGGACAAGTAGGTACAAGAGTAGACCTCTGAGGTAGACAATCTTCTAAGAACGAAGTAAGGTACCATTTCATTCTGGTGGCTAGAGCCCCTCACTCCCTAACTTGTCTATGTAATGCCCCTCTTTCCCACCCTCATATTTACTGAATGTTCTAGAACTTGTTTGCGCTGTGGATACAGAAAACAAACAAAAACCAAAACCATGTAGTCCTTGAATATGTACACCTGGCTTTTGGCTACTCATGTGTTTCAGAATAAAGTGTTTCATTTCCCTTCAAAACAGAGTCACTCTTTTGGGTCAACGATTTAAAGTCCTTTAGTCTGAGACTGATGCATCTTCCCTTGAAGACGCATGCCCTTGGCACACTCCAGAGAGTTCTAAAACCGTTTAAACAGCAGTGCAAGTGCTGTCTAGGTGGAGACACTGATGCATGCTGCCTACTCCAGTCATATTTCTAGAAGCCTTAAAAAGACATTTTTTTTTTTGGTTTTTTGAGACAGGGTTTCTCTGTGCAGCTTTGTGCCTTTCCTGGATCTTGCTCCATAGCCCAGGCTGGCCTCGAACTTACAAAGATCCACCTGCCTCTACCTCCTGAGTGCTGGGATTAAAGGCGTGCTCCACCACTGCCCTGCAAAAAAAGACATGTTTTAATAACGTGTCTTTAGACAAAATCCCAGCACTGAGAAAGAGAGGGGACAGAAAACCCCATCCCTAACCAAGAAGCTTTCTGCAATTGGTACCAGCTAGGAGAAAGAAAAAAAAAAATCAGTTGTTTCTTCTTTTTTTTTTTTTTTTCTAGTGGCATCACTGGGTATATTAAGCACATTTCAGAGCAGGCTCCGCAAAACAGACTCTATGATTTTTTGTTTTGGTACTTTTTGTCTTATTATTATTTTTTTTAGTTTGTTTGCTTTTCCTTTTTTTTTTTTTCAGAAAACAAAAAAGAGAAATGAAGTTGGATGGCGAGGGAAGCTCTGGGGGAGGGTTAAGAATATGATCATAATATATGAAAAAATTTAAATAAAAACTTAAAAAACAAACCAAAACAATAATTGCAACAAAACACCTAAAACTTGCTCTTTCCTGGGCACAGTGGGGCATGATTGTAATCTTAGCATTTGGGAGGTTGAGGCAGAAGGACAGTAGCTGGAGGCCAGCTTGGGCTGCATAGCAAGACCAAGTCTTCAAAAAATAAAAAACAAAATCACAGTAAAACATGCCAACCACAGCCTGCTTCTGTGTGTAGTGCATATCTCAAGCCAGACTGCAAATCTTCCTAACCAGTCTCCTATTTCTTTTCTTTTTCAGAGTGCTCAGTGTGTTTGATTGAGAAGAACTTTTTAAATATTACAAGTTTCTGTTTATTAATTTGCTGACACACAGAGAGGTGTATATATGTGCATACATACATATACACATCCATATAACATACATGTGCGCACATACAAACTCCCTGTGGTGCTAATGATTGATCCCAGGGCCTTGCATGGTATAGACAAGAACTTTGCCACTGAGCTACATCTCCAGTCCTGACAATAATTATTTTTATGTGCATTGGTATGAAGGTGTTAGATCCCCTGGACCTGGAGTTACAGACAGTCTTGAGCTGCCATATGGGAGCTGGGAATTGAACCCGGGTCCTCTGGAAGAGCAGCCAGTACTCTTAACCACTGAGCCATCTCTCCAGGCCCCTAACAATAATTTTTAAAGATCAACTTTTGACTTTATTTCTGGTTCTAGCTTTTAAAAGGTATAGTTTAAAACAATTACATCTAAGAGACAATTATGTCTTAGAGATAATCATGTCTTACTGACAGTCATGTCTCACAGACTATCATGTCTCACAATATACTGTTCATATTATTCTAACTCCAGTGATTGTGAACCTGAGAAAGGAAATGGAAATCTGATGATGTACAGCCAGGGACAGCCTCAGGGACACACACCTTTCTATTGCTAAAAAAAAAAGGGGGGGTGCCCGAAGTTAGAAGTGTTTTGGAACTTGGGTGACCAACAAATAACTGAAAAGTGAACGGGGCTTTGGTAATGAGAGTTAGTACGGTGTTAGTTTTCACAGATTTCGCTGTGTCTGCAACAGGAACCTCTTTTAATAATACTTTCTTTCCCTTCTTAGCAAGTAATACTTATAAAGGGGAATTTTTTATACTTTTGGTTGCTTTCAAATGTTGCAGAATATTCTCTCAAGCTGTGTGAAGATGTGTCACTGTGATTGGCTTCATAAAACCTGAACAGCCAATAGCCAGGGCAGGAGAGGTTAGGTGGGACTTCCAGGCAGAGAGAGGAACTCGGGGTTGAATCCAGGCGTGGGGAGACGCCAGTGAGACATGGAGCAAGTTGGACGTACAGAATGGAGGAGAGGTAAAAAGCCATGTGGCAGAACACAGATGAATAGAAACAGGTTAAGTTGTAAGTGCTAGTTGGGAGTCTCTGTGTCATTTGGGGGCTGGTGGTCTGAAGAAAGTCTGACTACATTTGGTGCTATCTTGATGGTTAGTGGGGCATTTGATGTCTGATGTAAATGCAAAGACACACATCCATGCAATCATGCACTAAAATGTCCTCCTATATGTTGGATAATTTTCTTGATCTATGGTCTTAGTCCCTAATTTGGTTAAAATATGACTACCCTTTTGCAGTTTGAATTATAGACCATCACTAACACTTCAAGTATAGATCAGCATTTCATTTAGTTTGGAACATTACTATCTCTTTGAGGGAAACAAAAGCATTAATCAGAAGATAACTGTTAAGTAGGCCCTTACCCTATATCACTGGATAACCACGGATTTTCACGCTAAATGTTTTCCTTTAAGAAAATGTCCCCAACTAGGTGCAGGAGCACATGACGGCAATCTCAGCACTCAGGGGGCAGAGAAGGACATGGCAAGTTCAAGGCCACCTGGGCTACCAAATGGGACCTTGTCTTACACACCAGCACAAGCAGTCTGGGGAAACGGCTCAGCTGACAAAGTGTTTGCTGCAGAAGGGTGAGGGTTAGTGAGCTCCAGGTTCCGTTACGGAACTGAACTCTATTTCAGAACAAGGAAAGTGGAGGACAATGGAGGAAGACACCTGACAGTGACTGCTGGCCTCCGAATGCGTGTGCAACACACACACACACACACACACACACACACACACACACACACACACACTTCTGCACTTGGGCACAAAACCAAAACAATAGTCCAGCCCAGCCATACAAGGCTCTCACCTCAGGTCTGACTCTAAAGGTATGGATTTTCAGCTGCACCAGAACCTGGGTGTGTAGTGTTGGGGAGCTACTTAATCTTTCAATGCCTCAACTTCCTCGTTTGTAAAATGGTGACAGTAGTTGTACGGAGTGCTAAAAGTTAAATTAGTTTACACTTTTAACGGCTGGCATAATTGTTACTGGTTGAGAGTAAATTAGTTTATACACTTAATAATCGAGAGGCTAACAAATGCATGTAACAAGCCACTTCCGCATCTTTAACGTAGCTCACAGTCTTGTTTGTTTTGAGACAAGCTCTCATTACCCAGTGTGGGGCCCGGTGCTCCTGAGGCTGCTGCCCCAGCAAGCTGAATGCTGGGTGTCACCACATTTGAGAGGATGCAGTAAGGTTCATTTTTATTTTTAACTATGTGTGTCTGTGCGAGTCTGTGCAGAGGCCAGATGATCAGATCTCCCTGGAGCTGGAGCTAAGTAAGAGGGCCTCCAGAACAGTAGTTCTCGACCAGTGGGTCGAGACTCCTTTGGGGGTCTCATGTCAGATATTTACATAACTATTCACAACAGCAGCAAAATTACAGTTATGAAGTAGCAACGAAATAATTTTATAGTCGGGGGTCACCACGACATGAGGGTCACAGCATTAGAAAGGAAGGTTGAGAACCACTGCTCTAGAGTTGGCTACCAGTCATGGGAGCTGGGACTCCAACACCAGAACTCTACAAGACCCAGTAGCTCCTTTAGCCAGTTGGCCATCTCTCCAGTTCCTGAAAATGAATTTCTTCATGTACATCCTGCTCGAATGTCAGTTTTACACGAAAATAGGGAGGAGTTCCCTTTTATACTTAAGTAAACACAAACATAAAGCTTTCCAAGAACAAAGGCTTCAAAACCATCACCACGGGCTGTATGTATCAGGGCACTTGCCTGAGTTTCCAGTACCGGGTGCTATCCGCAGGTGAGACTTGGGGTATCCGTACCTCCCAGGTGTACCGATTTCTAAGGGCAATCGGAACTTACTCGCGACCCCACAGACCTCCAGGAGACCTGGGGGCATGCTGGGCTGTGTTCTTCGGGTTCCTTACACCGCTATGATAAGATCGCTCTATCACTTACAGTAGTCGCCGTTCTCCTGAGTAACAACCGAGCCGGGTGGTTTCCTGGCTCGCTTGTTATTGTTTTGTTAGCCTGCTCCGACGTGGGCGCGTTAAGGCGACTCTCTTCTCTCTCCGCGGCGAGGCCGGGACAAACTAACTGCGCCAGGCTGGGGAAGCGCCTTTCTGCGGCTGTCTGGTCTCCCACCCGCCATCCGCCCGGAGGGTCGGGCCCAGGACAGCGAGCTTCGAGCATCCTCTCGGGATGTCAGCCTACTAGTAAAGTTCTCTGTCACTTCAAGTGGCGCGCCAAAAAGAGCCGTCGTGCAGGGTAGCCATCCCAGAACACCGCCCCTCTGCCCCGCCCCTTTCCTCCGCCTCCGCCCCTTTCCTCCGCCCCGCCCTTCCTTCCCACTAGGCTCCCTCCGTGAAAGCTCCTCCCCTTCCGTTCCGACTTGTCCCTCCCCTCCGTCCCGCCCCGCCCCTCCGCCAACGCCCCGCCCCCTACGCGGAGTAGGCAGGCGCGGCTGAATTGGACAGTCGCTGCCTTGCTCTCTTAAGTTCCGGCCCTGTGCGCTTGCGTAGAGTTCCCCACTGGAGGGTTTTTTTGTTGTTGTTGTTGTTGTTGTTTATGCATAGAGCTTTTCTTGTGCTGAGGCTGCGAGCTGTTAGCCCAGGAGTTGCTGACTTGGGTTTGGAACCTGTGTTGCTGGGACCAGTAAGGCACCAGCGAGGCTGGGGCGTGGAGCACGCGTTCTCCGGGCGCCGGCCTCTCAGATTATGGATCCACGACGCGTATCAGTAAACAGTTTGAGCCCGCCTTTCAGACGGTTATTTACCTACATAGCTCAAGACCACGCTATGAAATATACAAATATACAAAATATACAAATATACAAAATGAAGTTTAAAGAAGACGGTGTCAGCTGCTGGGATGTAGGTCACTGGTACAATGCTTGACAAGCCTGCGTGAGGTCCTACATTCAACACCATGTAGCGGCAAAAATAAAATAATTGAACCAGGCACATGCTTGTAATCGCAGCACTTGGTTAGCAGAGGGCCCCTAATATATTGGGAATACCAGAGAACCTCTTTTTTTTAAAAAAAAAAAAAATGTAAAGTGGTTGTACCTATTTCCTTTTTAAGGTCTTGGGTGTAATCTGTCTACCTTGAAATCATGTATTTTAAGTGAACAATAATTTTAGTAACTCTGATTGTAAGGAGTTGTTCTTAAGCACTTTAGATTTCATTTCATGAGTCAATAATCTTGGGGTTCTGATTCGTTTATTTCATGATTCGACGATCTGGGGTTTGAGTGTCATTATCTTGTTTTAACAATGGTTGTCATAGCTAGAAAAAAAAAATAAACCTAAGAAGATCTGTGGATCCAAAAGGAAGAAAATTTTTGGTAGTGGCTACTCAATCATATTCACTCAAAAACCTTCCCAGTGACACATACTTAAGGTTGTCTTTAAAATTTCCACTTCTCACTGTCCAAGAGTTCTTACAGACTAGTTGGAACAAACGGCCCTTTGACGGGGTTGCCTAAGACCATGGGAAAACAGATATTTACATTATGACTCATAACGAGCAAAATTACAGTTATGAAGTAGTGGTGAAAATAATGTTATGGTTGGCATCACCACTACAACCTGAGGAACTGTATTAAAGGGTCGCAGCATCAGGAAGGTTGAGAACCACTGGGTTGGGATAATGAACACAGAGAGCAACAGCTGGACAGTGTGGAGAAAGTGAGAGACTTGGGAATGCGCAGTCCCGAGTGGAATGTCTTCACCACACCCCTCCCCTCAAGGCTCAAGAGTCTATGCCAAAGAGGCGACTGGAGATTGCAAGAGTCCGAGGTGACGGATGACTCCAAGGAACAGTGTCTTCCAGATACTGATAGACTATGAACTCAGAAACTGTGGCACCAAGTCGGAGGCCCGCACATGGTCAAGCCACATGGGGTCCTAATACTGACAGCATGAAGTGGACAATGAATAAAGTGGAAATGAAAAGAGCACAGGACTGCTCCCAAGAGGTTGAGGTTTTTGTTATAGATAATGAGGGAGAACAGAGACAGAGGTAGAGAGAATCCAGAGTAGACATAACCAGCAAACTGAACCAGCCATGTGAGGAGAGCAAGGAGGGGAGAGGAAGGGAGGGGAACCTGGAGCATTGGCCAAGAGGCCCAAAAAAGGGCCAGTGCAGCCAAAATGGCCGGGTTATATAAGAGCGAGCAGCTGGTAGCTCAGCTTAGTTCCTGAGCTGGAGGAATTTAGTGTAGGGGGACAGGGTATGCCAGCCAGGGGGACCCAGTAACAGGTAGGGACTGAGGGATGCTGGGAAAACCTGGTGCTAGGCATATCAACAGTTTGTCTTGGGTTCAAGACCTAAAGGACAATAACTCCTAACCAAGAAGCTATCTGCAATTGATACCTATTGACAAAGGAAAAATTATTTTATATATATATATTGCCAATGGAGTCTTACTGGGTTTCTCTTGTGTAACAGCC
This sequence comes from Peromyscus maniculatus bairdii, assembly GCF_049852395.1. Taxonomy (NCBI): domain Eukaryota; kingdom Metazoa; phylum Chordata; class Mammalia; order Rodentia; family Cricetidae; genus Peromyscus; species Peromyscus maniculatus. Next base: position 80,736,705 of record NC_134863.1, on the reverse strand, counting down.
CTGGCTGTCCTAGAACTTACTTTGTAGACCAGGCTGGCTTCGAACTCACAGAGATCCTTCTGTCTCTGCCTCCCAAGTACTGGGATTAAAGGCATGCACCACCACCACCCAGCCTCATTGGGTGTATTAACCACACTTCAGAGTAGGCCTTGTGCCCAGAAGTAGTTGACCAACACACAAAACAAACACAAAACAAACTCATTGGTATTTTTGTAGATTTTTTTTTGTCCCACTGTGTTTGGGCATTTTTTAATCTTGCCATTTTTTGTTTTTTGTCGTCCCCCCCCATGTATATCTTGATTTCTGTTGTTGTGTTTCTTGTTTTTGTTTGTTCGTTAAAGAGAGAAAGAACATGGAGTTGGGGAGGTAGGGGAGAATCTGGGAGGGATGGGGAGAGGGAAAACATAACCAAAGTATATTGGGTAAAAGTTTTCCAATTAAAGAAGAAACTAGTTGGAATAGGTTGAATTTTTATTGTGAGAACCATGAGCTCAAAAGGTCTGAAACATTTCATTTGAAGGATTTGTGAACACGCTGCCTGTTTCCACTTTCTTTTGGGACAGGTAGAGCTTTCATAACTGCACATCCCAGTCCTTGAACACTTTCTGATTTGGTCACAGGCTGTTTCAGTGTGCCTTAAACTGTTCCTGCCCAGTCTGGAAATTAGCCCCTTCTCCAGGGCCACCTGCTCCTTTTTGTTGGAATGATTTAGAAACCCCAAGATCTGGGGACTAGAACTTTTTATTTTATTACTGAGTTATTATTGAGTGTATGACCTCCGTGATTCCTTCTGTATTTCACTTTTGAAAAGGACACATTGGGAACGGCTGTGTGGCACAGCACATGGACATTGAACAGGAAAGTAATTGCTGTGAATGTGACCCTTTTAGTCTTCATATTTCTTAATACCATCTAATAACTGCTGACTAAGGAATATGTTTTAGTTTACACTGAAGCAAGGAAAACCAGTGTCATGTGGGGTTTTTTAAAATTTTATCCTTTTAAGATTTTACAAAGCAACTTCTAAATATTGTCAGCAGTTGTGAAATTTTGTAAAAGAACCACATGAATGAGTATTAGTGACTCAACATACTTCTGTAAAAAATTGTAGATGTTTCTTTTTAAGGAAGATGTCATCCTAATATAATGGCTTCCTACTGTGATCAGCTAATATGCCAAGGTTAATTGCAATCAGGAGGAGGTGAAAGGTCAATGAAAACATGAAAGAATGAAACAGGAGGTGAAAGGTCAATGAAAGGTTGATACATTTCCCACGTAGTCTTTGTGGTGATTTTTTTTTTTCTGACTTGAAGGTCTGATCAGATTCCCACTGTTTTTACATTGTGTTCATATAACACAGTAGGAGGGTCAGTTCTGCCATTAACGGTATCATCTTTAGTTTTCAGTTCATTTGCAGAAATTTGTCTATTGCATGAGCATTAGATTAGTTACAAATAACAAACTCAGAGAAAGCAATGGGCCCAAGTAGATGGGCAGACTTTACATGGGAACAGACTCTAACGGGAAGCAAGCAGAAAGTCATTGTACAGTTCCACCCAGAGAGCTTTCCTTCCCATGGGTGTGTCTCACACACTGAATGTGATACTTGGTGACTTGAAACCTCTTGACATTTGGAACTGAGTGGAAGTGTAAGTGGTAGGCCATGCATCAAACATTAGTAAGGCTTAATATATATGTCTTAACGATGCAAGACAAATTTCATCGCACTCAAGTGAACCCTTTATTTCAACAAAAATTCCAGCAGGTGTGTACCCCAGTTAGAAGCCATCTTTCTATAACCTTCCATAAGTGAATGAATGAATGAATGAATGAGCTCACTTTTTTTTTTTTTTTTGGTCTTTCGAGACAGGTTTTCCCTGTGTAGCTCTGTGCCTTTCCTGGAACTCGCTTTGGAGACCAGGCTGGCCTCGAAACTCACAGAGATCCGCCTGCCTCTGCCTCCCGAGTGCTGGGATTAAAGGGGTGCACCACCACCGCCCGGCTATGAGTTCACTTCTTTCGGTGTCAGCACTAGCTCCGGGCTGATAAGAGGGTCATCTCAGCAGATCTACTCTGAAACCTGCAGAGTTCCATTTCCCATGGTGCTCTTTCTTCATCCCAGTAGGCAGTGGGGTGTGACTGACCGCTAAAGGTGATCATGGAGAAGCAGAAACATTGTTACTTTGACACCCGGGTGGATGTCAAAGGGGACCTGGGATAAGAGGTCTTAAAGTGGAGACTGAGTATAGAATGGGGAGAGAGGAGGCCACTGTTCCGAGCGCTGTGAACAGCATGATGGGAAGGCCTGCTTTTGGTGTACCTTGAAGAGAGATTGCAGCTGGCCGAGTACTGAGTACAATAAAGCAGTTTAAAAAAAGGGTTGTTTTCAAGTGTGGACAGCTGTACCCCTTCCCAGCAGGTAACCATGGATCCCTGAAACAGACACCAGGCCTGCTGGTTAAGAATGTGTGTTCTGAAGTCAACTTGGGTTGGTGGGCAGTTCAGCCCTGTAAGCCCATGGGCAAATTATTTAGTGTTATTTATGAGAACCCAGCAGTGCCGCTGTCACAGTGTGAGAAGGTTTAAATTAATGTATCCAAGAGCTTAGTGCAGTCCTCAGTCCTCAGTAAACCCTGGTTATTGCCACCCTGGCCGCCATGACTATAGTCCTTCTGTTTGGAAGGGCACAGGCGAGACCTGGTTCTGTTAGAGAAAACCTGTAGGATATCAGATGCCTGTGAGACAAACTTCAGTCTCCAACCTCAGATGGCTGGAATTAACGACCTGTACTCACACCAAACCTGCCCATCACTTCTGCTCTCATTCCCAACAGACGTTCTCCTGCCTACTTTCTTGAAAAACCTAAGTCACAGATCAGATCTCGGCTCCTTATCACTAAAACTCAAGTTCACAGGTATCTGTCCTTCCATCGTCTAGTGGGGAGACTCCTTCCTCAAAGGGGCGTTTCCCCAATGCTTACTGCCCCCGTCCCCCATCAGGTCCTCTCCATTTTGCTCCCTCTCACCAACAGGTCAACTTAGAGGGAGGCATCTTCTCCATTCCTTCCAGAAGCCGACCTTTCCACTATTCATAAGCAAATGAGTTACAATTGTCCAAAACTATCTTTCTTTTCCTCTTTTAAAGATTTATGTGTGTGAATGTTTTGTCTGCATGTATGTGTGTGCACCACACATGTACCTGGTGCCCAGGGAGGTCAGAAGAGGTTGTCAGATCCTCTGAAACTGGAGTTGCAGATGTCTGTGGCTGCTGTGTGGGTTCTAGGAACCCAGATCCTCTACGAGGGAAACAAGTGCTATTAAACACTGAGCCATCCCTCCAGACCCGCTGTCTTTATTTTCTGGGCCCCATTTAGTCCTGTAAATTACAGCCCTGTAAGTCTGTCTTTCTGTCCCTACCATTTGCTTACTTTGTTATGGGCAAGATTACCAGCCAATTTCTAGTATTTAGTCCCACTAGATTCTTCACAGTGTTGTCTTAAACTTGAAAAAAAAAATTACATTTAGTGCGGCACAGGACAGCTCACAGAAGTTGGTGTTCTCCTCCACCTGTTCCCCCTGCCCGCACCCTGCCTTCCGCTGAGCTGATCTGTGGGGAAGAGCGACTGCCTCCCTTTGCTTCCTGCCTGAGTTGCCATGGTGAAGGAAGGTGTGGTTGGTGCTGCAGTTTGGCTGACTGTCCTGATTATTGAGTGGACGCCTGGCTGGCATCCGGAGGGCCCGTTCTTTCTTTTAAATTTTTTTATTTCATATATTACATCCTGACCATAGTGTCCCCATCACTCCTCTCCTCCCAGTCTCCTCCCCCATATTTCCTCTCCCCCAGATTCACTCCTTCTCCTTTCTCTTCAGAAAAGGGCAGGACTCCCAGGGATATCAACCAAACATGGAGGAAAAGGGTCCCAAAACAGGCAAAAGGGTCAGAGACAGCCCCACAGCGGGCCCTTTCTATTTGAAGTAGTAGAGCAAATGATCTCGTATTAATTCTGTGTACAGGGCTTCTTGTTGTGGAATATTACTTGAACTGTGTAAATGTGTATTACATTTGTGTATGCTGCATTTGTTTAACTATGTAAAGATGTGTTGCTGTTTCACCTTGCCTGCCTAAGGCACCTGATTGGTCTAATAAAAAGCTGAACGGCCAGTAGCTAGGCAGGAGAAAGAATAGGCGGGGCTGGCGGCCAGAGAGAATAAATAGGAGAACTCTGGGTGCCAGAGAAAAGAAGAATGGAAGAAAGGAGAGGAGAGGAGAGGATAAGGGAGATGCCCAGAGCCAGAAGCCAGGCAGCCACCAGCCAGACAGAGAGAGAGAGCAAGAAAGTAAGAAAAGGTAAAAAGTCCCTAGGCAAAATGTACATAAAGACAAACAGGTTAATTTAGGTTAAAAGAATTAGCTAGAAACGACCTAAGCTAAGGCCAAGGATTCAAAACCACTAAAAAGTCTCTGTATCGTGATTTGGGAGCTGGTTAGTGGCCCAGAAAGAAAAGGCCTGGTACAGCTTCTTGAGCTTGGATCTGTGGGTTTACAATTTCTACAAGTTTAGAAAACCATCGGTTGTTCCTTTTATGGTAGCTTTTGGTACCTTCTTTTATGTGTGTGTCCTATGCATGCATATGTGTACATGTGTTTCAGTGTGTGAGCATATTGTGTGGTATGGTTCAGCTGCACGTATGTAAGGCCAGAGTTGATGGCAGGTGTCGTCTTCCATCAATCTCTGTTTGTAGAGGTAGGATCTCTTACTTAACCCAGAGTTCACCAATTCTGGCTAGTCTAGCTAGCCAGCGTACTACAGGAATCCTATCTCTCCATCCCAAGTCCTGGCATTCTAGGAGGCCGCCACGCCTGCCCAGCATTTAGTGTGTGTGTGTGTGTGTGTGTGTGTGTGTGTGTGTGTCCTGGAGATCTGAACTCTGGTCCTCCTATTTGCATAGCAAGAGGTCTACCCATGAAGCTACCTGTCCAGCCTTTAGTAACTATTCCAATGTCCCAGTCTAGTAATCTGCTGACTTTTCTCCTCTCATAGGTTTCATTTTCTGTCTCTTGGAATGTCTGGTAATTATTAACTGAATCCCAAACATTGTAAAATCTGCTTTGTTGAGTGCTAGGATTACTGTATCCCTAAAAACAGCTTGAGTTTTGTTTTAGGGTGCAGTTCAGTTACATGGCTTAGTCATTTCAAGGCTCACTTTCATTGGGTGGGATTAGAGAAGTGTTTAATGGAAGGCAAACTGCCCCACTCTTGGGGTAACTCCTCTTCAGCACCATACCTGATGATCGGTGAGTTCTGGGTTCTCTACTCAGGCTTAGCCCTGTATGGGCTCTGGGGATGGATCCCCTCATTCCCTGATTTGTATGTAGCTAATGTGGTATGAGTTAGTTTTGAAGGCCTTTTCCAGCTCTCCAGCACCTTCTCTTAGTGTATCGCTCATTTCTCTCTAGGGCTGGGCCCTGGGTAACCTATCTAGCCCTCCTGGACTAACTGCAGCTCTCAACTCTCCCTCAACACCAATCCAACCTTGCGCTTTCCTTCTTCCCTTGGGTTGTTGCTATGACAGAATGCCACAGCCGACGAAACAAAGGAATTTAGTTTTTAAAAATTGATCTGGTCCAAGATGAAGGCAATGGATTACCAGGTTCCCTGTGAGGCTCTTCTTCCTGGCTTTCACATGGCCATCCTCTTGCTCATACTCACAGGGTGGAGGGAATACCCTCTTGGAATCTCTGCTTCCAAGGGTATCACCTTGACCACCTCATTTAACCTCACTTTGCACCATTCCTGTTTCCAAGTGCAGTCATGTTTGGAATTAGGGTTCAGTATAAGAATTTGAGAGGGATATGGTTCAGTCAACAGCATTATTCCCCCATGTTTTGTATGGTCCTGAGAATGATACATGACAGTCATACTTGTGGTTTTGAATGAATGAGTTTGTTAAGAAAGCCAAAATAAAAGAATGGATAGTAAGAGGAAGGGAGGAAGATAGGTAGGTAGATAGGTGTGTGTGTGTGTGTGTGTGTGTGTGTGTGTGTGTGTGTGTGTGTAGGTAGGTAGGTAGATATACACGTGCATATATACATACACAGATAAATAGCAAAACATCATCTTCTCAGCGTTGAAAACATCTGCTAGAAATCAATTTGGGAAGTCCCTTGAAGGCTGGAGTTCTAGATAGAATCCCAGGTGGAGCAGAGTGTCCTCATGGGTAAGGCTTCCAATGAAAAGAACCAGTACTAACAGGTAGAGATGACATCATCCAATCAGGTGGATCCACAACATCCAACAGAAACTGGGGAGTTGAGGCAGTCATCTGAAATTCTCACGTGAGCATTCTCTGTGAATGAGCATCCCACGGCTGAACTTCCGGCTCCTCTTTCCACCATAGGTATTTTTGTATTGCAGGATAAACAATAGTAACCGCAGCTGGAAATGGTTCACTTTTTTTGTTGTTGTTGTTTTGTTTTTCGAGTCAGGGTTTCTCTGTGTAGCTTTGCGCCTTTCCTGGGACTCACTTGGTAGCCCAGGCTGGCCTCGAACTCACAGAGATCCGCTGGCTCTGCCTCCCGAGTGCTGGGATTAAAGGCGTGCGCCACCACTGCCCTGCTGGAAATGGTTCACTTTCTAGCTGCTTTCAAGGGCACAGTGTTTTCACTCATGGGCTGTTTGTTGTTTCTTCCCCTCTGTCACAAAGTTAGGGGGACCATTCCATCTCTGGGCAAGGGGCTTTGGGAGGCACTTCCAGCTAAACGTGCTTGGATGAAAGGAGAGGCATTTGCTGAGGGCCAGCCTTCTCAGGGACCTGCACCTGGCAGTTCCACCGTAACGTACATTCCACCTCCCGAAGTCTACTGCGACACTGACAGGCAGGGCTCGATGACAGCAGAGCGTACAGTAGAGGTGGCAACTCATTTGAAGGTCTTAGACCTGCCCCCACTACCTGTGGATGATTAGTGGGGTACAGAAAGCGCACACAAGCAATGCATGAGCAATATTTAGCAAAGTGTAGCACTGAAGGGATATGCCTGGCAGCGATGGCTCATGGCTTTAATCCCAGCACTCAGGAGACAGGGGCAGGTAGATCTCTGAGTTCAAAGCCAGCCTGGTCTACAGAGTGAGTTCCAAGACAGCCAGGGCTACACAGTGAAACCCTGTCTCAAAAAAAAAACCAAACCAAACCAACAAAAAACTGAAGGAATATGGTTTTGACCTTGGGTTTGAAGAAGATGACCTGTGTTCATTTGTGTAGGTCAAATGCACTGTTGTTTTTTCATTAGTTCAAAAGGTGCTTCGGATGACGGGTATCATAACCAGTGTCCTCTTCAGTTGAACAAGTCATTTCTGCGTGGAGAAAACAATGGACCCACCACAGCAGGCTCTTTGCGCAACTGCTGAGACCATGGAATGGAGGCCCTGAGTCATGGCGGGTGTGCAGGGTCATGTGTACACACTTGTCTTTTACCGTTTTAATCACATCTGAAGAACTTCTTTGCTGCTTCCGGAATAAACCAAAATAAACTGTGCTGAGCAGGGCCTGAGTCTGCGTTTGCCAATCTGAGGTTCAGGACTAGACAGTTATCCGCCTTTGAGTGCACCAGTGTGACTGGAGAGCTGTCCGTGACCCATTTGGTACCCATTGTGTCCGTGTGCATCTGGCTGTGGTTTACTTTTTATTTATTAATTTTTGTACTTTTAATTTTATGTGCATTGGTGTTTTGTCTGCATGTATGTCTGTGTGAGGGTGTCAGATTTTGGAGTTTCAGACAGGTGTTAGCTGCCATGTGGAAGAACAGTCAGTGTTCTTTTTTTTTTTTTTTTTTTTTTTGGTTTTTCAAGACAGGCTTTCTCTGTATTTTTGCGCCTTTCCTGGAACTCACTTTGTAGACCAGGCTGGCCTCAAACTCACAGAGATCCGCCTGGCTCTGCCTCCTGAGTGCTGGGATTAAAGCACTGAGCCCCCTGGCTGTAGTTTATAATACCCTTTGTTAGGTGCAGGCCAAAAGTTCTTGGGACTGGTGTTACCTTAGACCATCTTGTAAGTGGTGACTAGTGAATGGAGGGCGAGAAATGCTCCGGCTCCTTCCATTGGCCAGAACAATTGCACAATCTTCTCCACAGGCTTATGAGCTTCCAGGTTCAAGAGCAGGCTCACTGGAGGAACTCCCTGGGTCACTTCCTCTCTGCTCTGTTGCTGTCCCTTCTTCTGGGGAAACCCAGCGGCATTCAATCCTCAGGAGGTTTCTGGAAGGCGTGTGTGTCATATTAAGATAAATGGTGTGTGGACCAAAAGTGATGGCCTCACCGTTGCTTCCTCACAAAAAGCTCCTCTTTCCTCCTTTAAAGGTCCAAGAAAGGGAATCTGGTGAGAAGACACACACTTCCTCTCCTGCATTTTCTGTAAGGTGCTTTATCCTGCTCAGAATCTGGGTAGCACCGGAGATGTAGGATGTGGCAGGTCTGTCTCGAAGACCTCGGACCCTAAACCTGCGAGAGCAGGTGGAACACACACATGTTCCAATCGACATAACTGCTTCTGCCAGTGGTTTCACATCTGCTTATCTCCACCACAACAGGACATTTTTATAGCCACAGTGTCAGGACATACGTCTGTGCTCAGTGACTTCTGCATTCACCAAGGCAGTGGTTCTCCTAATTTAATGTGCCCCAGACTCATCCATACCTGTTAAAACGCAGACTAAAACACAGACCCAGGGTCTTTAAGCCAGTAGGTCGGAGATGGAGCCAAACAGAGCATTTCTTATACATTTCTGATGGTACTGACTTCCTGGGACCAAGGAACACACTATGAAAAATATTAGTTTAAGGAATTCTGATCTTTTTGTCACTAGCTTAAGCAATTACAGCGTGTATGTGTTTGTGTATGCAGGTGTGTGTGTGTGTGTGTGTGCAAGTGTGTATACATAATTGGTGCATAAGTGTGTGTGGATGCACCTGCACATTTGCGTGTGTGTTTGGAGACTAGAAGATAACCTCAAGAGCCATTTCGCATGAGGCAATGTCTGCTACAGGCAGAGTTTTTCATTGGGACTGCCAGCCAACTCTGTCCCATCAGCTGGATCCCAAATAACCACTTAATATTAATTATAAATGCTCGGCTGATAGCTCAGGCTTGTTACTAGCTAACTCTTACATTTTAAATTAATCTCTATTTCTTATCTACCCTCTGCCATGTGGCAGTACCTTCTTTCATCATGGCATGTTTATCTCTTGCTTTCTCTGCATCTCTCTTGACCCTCTGACACTGCCCTTCTCTGCCCCCAAAATCCTGCCTAACTTTTGGCCAATCAGCTTTTTATTAACAATGAGAGCAACACATTTTCACATGTACAGAAGGATTATTCCACAGCAGTCTGCCTTATTTTTGAGACAGGGACTCTCATTGGCCTAGGGCTTGTGAGGAAGGGTAGGCTGGTCATCCTGTAAGCCAGAGAACTCTGCCTGTCTCCACTTGCCAGAGCTGAGGTTTCAAACAAGTGCTGCCTCACCTGACCTTTTATTTTATTTTATTTATTTATTTATTTATTTATTTATTTATTTATTTATTTATTTATTTATTTATTCGCATGTGTTCTGGAGATGGAGCTGAGACCCTCATACTTGTACAGCCAGCCCTTTACAGACTGAGCCGTCTCCTTGGCCCACCCAGCTGTAACTCTTCAAGTCACTATTCCTTTCTTATATTCTTCCCATGTGACACACATAAGTCTTGCTTGTTGTTACATTGTAACTTGTAGACTGTCAAACTTTCTCATTAGTGGGGGCTGGAGTTCAGTTCCCAGCACCCACATGGTAGCTCACAACCATCTGTAAGTCCAGTTCCAGGGAATCCAATGTCCTCTTCTGACCTCCATGCACCATGCACACACATGGTACACATATACACATTAGGCAAACCACTTATACACAAAAAATATATACATGCATACACACATGTATATATATGTATATGTATATATAATTCTTATTAGTGCTGGTAGGAGATTTAGAATTTTCTTCCTAATTAGGTAACCTAACCAATGGCTGTCACATGAGCAACTTTTTTTTTTCTTTTTTCGTTTTTCGAGACAGAGTTTCTCTGTGTAGCTCTGGCTGACATGAGCAACTTCTTTACCTAGTCATAAAATAATTAACTTTCTTCATTATAAGCAGAAACAGCCATTCCATTCTTCTCAGAATAAAAACACTCGATGTATCCAAGTGCATGGCAAATACAGTGCAGAGCTATAAAAAACCTGCAAGGCTTTGACTCTCATGGGGATGCTTTAGTGCTGTTCTTATGGCTGAGATGTGGTTTGTGCTCCCAAAGTTCATGTGTTGGAGACTTTGCCCTTAGTGTGGTATGGGACCTTTAAGAGGTGGTGCCTATTGAGAGGTCCCTATATCACTGAAGGCTCTGTCCTCAAAAGAGATTAGTTTGTCAGTGTTCTGTGTTCTGTGGCACAATCAAAGAAGGAGGGTCACTCCAAGATGAAGTTAGGCTTGTGGCAGCAGGGAGGTCCAACCTCAATGGACTGAACCCCGGAAACCTTGCAAAGGTGTATTTATTGTTACACAAGATCCTCAATAAAGCCCTTTGATCTATACATTCCATGAAGGACATCGTGACACCCTGCAACTTCAGGCCTCATTGTGTGCTGTTTGCAGTATCCAGTAATGCAAGACACTCCAGGTACGCCAGGATAGTCTTGTGACCAAAGTCATGCAAAGGATGTGAAACTCCTTCAGAAAAAAAAAAGCCAAATCTATAATACATCATAGAAAACAATCACTGTTCTCTACAAGGATTTCTTCAAGGTCTAAGTACCTCCAACAAACAACTATTGCATTCTAATGTTACCCTGGATACAGAGAACAACAACTATTTCATTCTAATGCTACCCTAGATACAATGACTCTATTAGATTCCCCTACAGTAGTTCTCATGGGACCCTGAGTGGCTCTCCCTGGCATGAGTTTGAATCAGAACCCACATGGAAAGCTAAGCATAGCTGTGTATGGCTGTAACCCCAGCACTGGGGAGCGGATACAGACAGATCCCAAGACAGATCACTGGCCCAGTCAGCTTCTTGGTCAGTTAAAGATTGTGACTCAAGACAGTAAGACGGAAGAGGAGGACACTCGATGTCTTAGTCAGGGCTTCTATTGCTGCAATCAAAGACTGACCAAAAGCAAGTTGGGGAATATGGTGGTGTGAAAGAAAATAGCCCCTAAAGGGTGTGGCATAATTAGGACATAATTGTTAGAGTAGGTGTGGTTTGTTGGAGGAAGTGTGTCACTGTGGAGGCGGACTTTTAGGTCTCATATGCTTAAGATACCACCCAGTGTTGGAAACCACTTCCTGTTGCCTACAAGATATAGGACTCTCAGCTCCTTATCCAGAACCACGTCTGCCTGCATGCTGCCATGCTCCCCGCCATGATGATAATGGACTGAACCTCTGAACTATAAGTCACCATCTCAATTAAATCTTCTCCTGTATAAGAGTTGCCATGGTCCTGGTGTCTGTTCACAGCAATAGAAACCCTAACTAAGACAGGGAGGAAAGGGTTTATCCAGCTTACATTTCCACATTGCTGTTCATCACCGAAGGAAGTCAAGACAGGAACTCAAGCAGGGCAGGAACCTGGAGGCGGGAGCTGATGCAGAGGCCATGGAGGGGCGCTGCTTACGACTTTCTCCTCACGGCTTTTCTCACCCTGCCCAGGGATGGCACCCCTCCACCCACAATAGGCTGGGACCTCCTCTGTCAATCACTAATTGAGAAAATGCCTTGCAGCTGGATCTTATGGAGGCCTTTTCTCAATTGAGGCTCCTTTCTCGATGATGATTCTAGCTTATGTCAAGTTGACACACAAAACTAGCCAGTGCATCTCATGTCCTGTTCTGGCCTCCTCCTGTAGGTGCCTGGGTACACACACCCACACAGCCATATGAAAGCAACACACACACACATGCACACATGTATACCCGCACACCCACACTCATATGAAAGCAACACGCACATACATACACAGTCATATGAAAGCCACATACATACACACACATACATACATACAGTCATATGAAAGCAAGACACACACACACACACACACAGAGTCAATATGAAAGCAATGCACACACACCAAATTTGAGTATATGGCTCTCAGGGCAAGGTGTACTAGCAGTGTGTAATTTACATTATGCTGGTAAATTGTCATGTGCTATTTGAGTTCACAGAGAAGGTGGCTTTGGTAGTGAGCTGCCCCTCCCCCATTTCAGACCGGATCTCGTTTGTCTCCATGTGTCCTTCAAGGCCCCTTGTGTGGAGGGGGGCACCTAGCCTTCCCACCCCTCCTTGAGGGTGAGCAAAGAGAAGGGGGAAGACAGAAACAAACCGATGAAATCGTGTGCCCTTGACAACAGCTAGAAGGCAAACCATTTCCAACAGAGGTCACTATTGTTTGTCCTGTAACACAAAATGTCTGCCGGGAGAGAGACCAGGAGTTCAGCCACGGAGAGGAAGCTCCCCTGAGAACTCCAGCTGGCTGCCTCAATAGCCTCAGCCAGTTTGTGCTGGATGTTGCCGGAGCCTGATTTGGTAGCCGTTGGTGGTTAGCTGTTCTCGCCTGAGGAGACACCTTGCTCTGCCTGAGGTGCTGGCTGTCTTAACTGGGCTTCTTCAGGTGGCTTCTGAAGGATGTCTTCTAAGCCCCCAGCATGATCACATTACCTTCCTGCTGGGTTTTTTGGGTTTTTGTTTATTTTTCGAGACAGGGTTTCCCTGTGTAGCCCTGGCTGTCCTGGAACTCACTCTGTAGACCAAGCTGGCCTTGAACTCAGAGACCCGCCTGCCTCTGCCTCCTGAGTACTGGGATTAAGAGCACGTGCCATCACACTCGGCTCTTGTTATTCATTCTTTCACTTTGTCTTGTTGTCTACTTAATAATCTCAGTTGTTCAAAACTCCAAGTATGGCTATTAGATTCTTCTCTGGACTGTACAGAACACAGTGGGTCTCAACCTTGGCTTTGAATGGACGCAGCTGCGTCAGTGGCCTGGGTTGACTCTATTTGTAATTGTGGTAATGTGGTATGGTTTTCTGGGGGTTGGGCCACCGGGTGCCTGGCAGTTGGGCCAGCACAGGTGCCTGTGGGTACCGTCAGCTCCTGGCTGTACTGCAGGCTCCGTGGTGGGTGGGTCATTCTGCCTTGCTCTTGGGCTGGGCTTGCTGGGTGTGCCTGGGTGCTGTGGACGGCATGGCTCAGCAGTGGGCTCACAAAGGGTACTGAGCTGCCACCTGGCTGACCGTTGGACTTGGTAAAGGAGTGAATGGCAAGGCTGGCCATTCAGCAAGCTCTCCAAAGAGGAGGGCGGGTTGCCCGTTTTGCAGGCTGTTCGGTCTATTTGAGTGTGGTGGGCATTGTGGTCCGGCCAGATGTGTGATGGTTTCACTGGGTGGGAGGCAGTGACTTCGGGCTAGCTGTTGGGCTGGCTGCAGATACACATGGACGTGTCCGGGATGCTGTGTGTCAGCGTCTCTGCTGTGTGTATCTGCTGAAGGTTAGGAGGCCATACTGGCAGAGTCTGGGGTCCCCTTCTTCCTGCTGGACTTGAGCTCTGAGCAGCTGGCACCTATAATGAACATGGTGGAATAACTGCGGAGTCTCCAGAAAAGAAAACCACTGTGCGGTACCAGCCCCCGAGGCAGGACAAATTCTAGCAATGCGCCTGGTTTCAGGATGGCACGGAGCCATCGTGGCTTAGATCCCAGAGGGTCAACGTGGGCTTCAACTCCGAGGCGGGTCACCTGGGGGCTCTGGGCAGCTCCCAAGTGTGAGGCCTGTGAGGACTCCAGGTGCTCTTTGTAATTCTCTGAAGTGATAACGGAGACCGTTCGGGCATGGCAATGTCTTCAGCCTCCCTCCTTCTTGGAAGAAATTTGTCTTGGTGCTGAGTGATCCGGCAGGAAAGGGCACAGGCGAGGCAAGGTGAACTGGCCCCTCTGTGGCGCTGCCCTCAGCTGGGAGCTGGGTTCTTGTGTCTGGCGGGGATCATCCATCCCCCCCCCCCCCCCCCCCCCCCGCCCCGTCACTCTCCAGCTGAGATCCTCTATCTGTGGAGCCCGAGTGTCGCTGTTTATGGAATGTTACACTCCCTTCTTTTGCTGGGAAAGATGAATGACTATTCAGATATCTTGATAATTCCACTCCCTTCAATTCCCCCACTGTGTCACGGAAGAGGAAGCTTTATTTCACTTTGTCCCTTGGACTCCTGCCTGGGGTAGGAGGCTCATTCCCTCCCCAGAGCCTTTCTGGGGATCCCAGGCTCTCCCAGCCGGCTCCTCCTTAGACACTTTTCAGGCCTCTCTACTCCAGGGCTGATTTTCAGAACCTGCACGTGTGCTGACATCCCTCGTCTGTTGCTCTCCCTGTATCATTGTATGTGTGGTTTACATTTTTAACATCACTGTGATGTGAGCTGGGCATTTTTCGATAGGGCCCGAAGTCTCTTGATATGTTAAAGCGTTTCCTCAAGACAGCCAGCTGGAAGATGAGTCAACTTGAATTTGATTAGAGCGGGGGGGGGGGGGGGGGGGGGGGGGATGAGGAAAAATAAAAAGGGGAAATTAAGGGAAAATGGGCAGAAAAGGGGCCTGCTCGGCCCAGGAACCGGCACATCTGGCAAGATCAAAACCATGGGGAAGACTTGGCCTGCACGGAGGCTTTCTGGGCGATGATTCAGACACGAGTCAGCAGCTGCGGACCTCGGACCTCGCAAGGCGCAGACACCCAGGACCTTTCAGCTTGATCTCACGGGCTCTGTCTCTTGTCCCTGAAACTGAACGACACTCACACCATCACCCATGTCACGACCTGCTTTAAAAACAAATTATTCCCGACGAGGCTGCACATTGCGCTGGGTGAGCTGAGTGCACAAGCCTGGCTCTGCCCCTCGGGGACTCTCACCTCAGCCCCTCTGCGCCTGTGCGGGAATCACCACATCCTTTGGCCCAGGTAGCTTCAAAAGCCACAGCTGTGGTTGAGGTGCTTAGAACGCTTTCTCACGCCCCTTCTCCCTCCCCCTCCCTCCCTCCCTCCCTCCTCTCTCTCCCTCCCCAGCCACGCCTAGATCTACACTTATTCACTTTCTTTTTCTCTCTCTTAGTAATGCAGCTTTTCTTCCCACAGATGTGTCCTAAAATTCATTTCTGTGGCAAAAGCTAAGATCACAACCACACTTTAGATGAAGTCCCTGTGGCCACGCATGTCTGCTTGCCATGGCTGCTGATATGGCCTTTACATCACATGGGGCTTTACACCACAAGAGATGACTTCTTATTTTTCAGAGTGTTTTGTAGTCCAGGTTGGTGTTCAAACTTGTCAGGTAGCTGAGACTGGCTTTGAACCCCTGATCCTTCCGCCTCTGCATCTCAAATGTTGGGTATTACAGGCATATGCTTCCTTGCCTCCCCCTCTACCCCCCATTTTTAAAAAATGAAGCATGGCCTAAAGAAACATAAGAGATAATCCTAGTCACAAAACACCCGGCTCTTATAGCATATAAGTTAAAGGAGGAAGATGGAGCATCCTGTGGTGGCCCTGAGCCTTAAATAACCACCTGAAGTCAGGTTTGCGTTAGACCAGAGCAAGTTGTTAAGCCGGGTTCACGCTGATGCTAGAGAGGAGAGCCATCCATGTGTACAAGGTTGAGTCCTTCTCCCAGTCCTCCTTCATGGAGGTATTTTGAGAACTGGGAGCCGAGAGGAAACTCTTGACCTGCTGTTTTTGCCTCTGGCTACCTCTTTAAAAGACTATTTCAGATAGAACAGTCATGGAGAATAACCATGCTGGTGGGGAACTCAAAGCCTAGGCATAAGAGAAGGTGGCTGGTGGGGAACTCAAAGCCGCCCCTGCCTGGGCCAGAAGACCTGGTAAGACCTGAGAAGTAAGGGCTGCAGACCGCTGAAGAGCCAGGAGGGCCAGAAGAGGGCAGCCTATCTCATCACCACATCTAGCTTGACTCTTGAGGTCTCAACTGTATTAACCACAACCCAGAGAATAATTTTAAATTAGAGGTGTTGGTGGGAGAGGGAGATTTGGGTTGAAAAAGCTGCCGAGAACTTTATTAAGCATTTCACAGTTGGACGATTCTAACACGCCACTCTTTTCTATGGAAAATCAGCCCCTCAGTCTGTCTGTCTGTCTGTCTGTCTGTCTGTCTGTCTGTCTCTCTCTCTCACACACACACACACTCAGATACACTCCCAAGTGCTGGGGTAACAGGCGTGACTCACCACACTCAGCTGTAGAAGTATCTAGCTCTTGAATCTGCTGAGTTCAAATCTTGGCAATTCCCTTCCTGACCTCTCTTCTCTCCTATTTCCCGGAGGAAGTCTGGACACAGATACGCTGAGTTCGGATCTGGATTTCTCAAAGACCCACGTGCCAAAGGCCAGGTTCTAGCTTGCCACTTTCAGGAATGGTGGGATGTAGCGACAGGCTTTGAGTCACAGTGAGTTGCTCTCAAAATGGATCAAGTCTCTACATTTTCACCTCCCACTCACCCCAGACATGAGGTGAACGTCTTGGTCCACTGTCCGTTTCCACCATGATGCTCTGCTTGCAATGGACCCAAAAGCATTGTGATTAATTATCATGGACTGGAGGAACTGAACTCCTCAGAACTGTAAGCCAGCTTTCTCTTTCATGTTAACTGTCCCAGGCACTTGTACAGTCCCTGAAAACTATTTTTTAACCCCCATCTCCCACGGCTCTGCAGGTGAAGACGCAGACCCAGGCAGCGGACTCTTGACAGCCAAAGGACTGTTAGTCTGGGTGGCTCACTAAAGACATGGTAAGAGCTGGGCTTGGGCAGGACTATCAGTTTCTCAGGTCTTGACAAGAAATGTTCCTCTACTTTCCAGTGAGCATCCAAATGACAAGTAGACTAAGGAAGAATGAGGAACTTGAAATGGAATCAGTCTCAGCAAAGATATCACCACCGTTGTTTCAAGTTCAAGGAGACCTGGGCAAGACTGCCTTGTGAGCTGACTGCCTTGTGAGCTGACTGCCATGAGAAATAACCGTGGGGGTGAGGGACTTCAAAAAGTGTTTGACGGGCATAACTGCCATAACTGCTCAGTCATCACGAGTCCTACGTTTCACTCCTGGATACATCCTCAAGAGAAATGAAAACCTATCTGCACACAGATCTAGACATGGCATGCTGGGGGTGTAGTTCAGTGGTACAGCACTTGCCTAGCATGGACTGAGACCCCCGAGGTTCTTCCCCAGCTCATCAGGACCTTAACCAACGTCCATCTACTAGTCAGTCGATGAACAAAACGAGGTTCATCTGCAAACTGTAATGGTGTGCAGCGATCAAGACAAAACACTTGAGACACATGACAGCGCCAAGCGTCACAAAAGCCAGACATAAAGGAGCACGTTCTCCTATGCTCCCCTTGTGTGAACTTTCCAGAAGAAGCAAAATCATGGATGCAGGAAGCAGCTTGGGGTTGCTGGAGTGGAGAAGGGTTGGGTAGGGTGGATAGAGAGGTTGGTAACAGCCAGGGGCTTCTTCCTGGGGTGGGAAAGCTCGGCAATGGGCTATTGCAGCGGTGAAGTCCAAACTTACTAACTAGATGAAGAATTTTGCATGGCTGAGACATAAGGCTTTTAAATGCTTTCCCAGTAAAACAGTGTTTTTTTTTTTTATTTTTAAAAAATAAAAAACTGCGCCGGGCGGTGGTGGCGCACGCCTTTAATCCCAGCACTCAGGAGGCAGAGGCAGGTGGATCTCTGTGAGTTTGAGGCCAGCCTGGTCTACAGAGTGAGATCCAGGAAAGGCTCCAAAACTACACAGAGAAACGCTGTCTAGAAAAACCAAACCAAACAAACAAACAAATAAAAAATAAAAATAAAATAAGAAACTGTGTTTGTCCCAGGCTGCACGGGCAGGTCTGAGGAGGGTAACTAATGTAGCTTGCGGGTTTGTTCGTGAGCTTCCTGTGTTCACGGTCTTGTCACCTCGGTTCTTTGGGCAGGCTCCTGGAGGCGGTGATGTCTGTCATGTGCAGAGCATGCAGGATGTGACACTGTGCTCAGCTTCAAGGCTGGGTCTGGTTTAAGTCAGGAACTACTCAAGGTTGAGGGTCCCCTCACTCGGTGTAACAAGAGCAATTTGTTGTCGTTATTTTATTTTATTTTATTTTATTTTATTTTATTTTATTTGTTTTGTTTTGTTTTGTTTTTCGAGACAGGGTTTCTCTGTGTAGCTTTGCGCCTTTCCTGGAGCTCACTTGGTAGCCCAGGCTGGCCTCGAACTCACAGAGATCCACCTGGCTCTGCCTCCTGAGTGCTGGGATTAAAGGCGTGTGCCACCACCGCCCAGCCTTGTTATCGTTATTTTAAATGATGTTTTCCAGCTAGGAGTTCTGTGGATCTGGAAGAAGAAGGAACGGGCTGGTTTTTAAAAACACACGATCTTCTGTATGGTTTAATCTACCCGTTGTGACTCAGCCTCAGAACACGGTCTTTGCAAGAGCTCTGAAAACCGATCTTTGAGCAAAAATCACAGTTATGTACACAGGAACTCCTTAATTTTGGAAGATGTGGTCTCAAGAAGTGTAGGTCTACATAGTTGATGATGGCCCCGAACCTCTGATCTCTCTACCTCTACCTGGGATTTTCGGCATGCACCACTGTGCCCAGAGTATGGGCTGCTAGGGATCAAACCCAGGGCCTCAGACTCTGCCACCTGAGCTACTATAGGCGGGACAAGGAGAGAGGAGGATTCTGGGAAGTGGGAGGCTGAGTCAGAGACACTGCCAGCCGCCGCCATGATAAGCCGCATGTGAAGACACCGGCAAGCCACGAGCCACGTGACAAGGTATAGATTTACGGAAATGGATTAATTTAAGCTATAAGAACAGTTAGCAAGAAGCCTGCCACGGCCATACAGTTTGTAAGCAATATAAGTCTCTGTGTTTACTTGGTTGGGTCTGAGCGGCTGTGGGACTGGCTGGTGACAGAGATTTGTCCTGACTGTGGGCCAGGCAGGAAAACTCTAGCTACAAGTTACATTCCCCTTCATTCCTGCATCTGGACACTGAATCTAGGATGAGTCTGGAGTAATCTGGAGAGCCCAAGTGCTAAGCTTTTAAAGTTTATTTGTTGTGAAGCTCCAAGATAGCTTTTAAGGATCAAAAAAGGTTTGCCACTAAGGGTGTGATTTTTAAACTATTCTGCTAACTAAAACAAGGACTATATTTTAGCAATGTGAAAAGTAATAAAATTTTTTTTGTATCTTCACATGCTATATTTCACATTGACGCTGTAAAATTCTGGGTGACTTGATGCACCCAATTGACCAGCTTTAAGTCAGCTTTAAAAGGTCAGGGGTCCATATGTCCAGGCTAGTATAACAAAATACCATAGGCTGGGTCATTTTTAAACGACAGAAACGTATCGATCTCAGTTCTGCAGGCTGGGGTTGTCCAAGATGGAGGTGCAAACAGATTGGGTATCTGATGAGGACCTGTCCTTGGAGGGTTGGAAGAAACAGTCCCCTCTGTTAGAGAGACTGATCCCAGCTCTAGGGCTCCATCCCTGTTGACTTAACCACAGGTAACCACCCCTCACCACACCGGGACAGGATTTCAACACACACTCTTTGAAGGTACAGCAACCCTGAGACCATTGCATCAAGATAACCTGCCCAGATAGACACACTCTGCATGTCTGCTTGTTGTGACAAGAAGACTCCAGTTTACAAAAACAAATGGACTCATCGGTTGTCAGGCTGAGTACTAACCGTATACACTGTACCATGCCAGGGGCTAGCACGCAGGGACAAGTTGCAACACAGAGAATTGATTCCCAGGAAAAAGCTGGCGGGGCAGAAGGACATTGCTCAGAGGTGATCATAAACCCCTGAAATGAAACAGTTCACTTCTGAGTTCCTGACTCTAGCTAGCTGAGAACCAAAAGCAAAAGTAACCATTTCCCAGGAAACGCCTGCCCAAGGGTGCAGGCACCAGCCTGGGAGCCGTGGAATGAAAGACAGAGGCAGTGGTGGGGGTCGTATCCAGTACAGTTTATTGGGGGTGACAACAAGACCAGCTGATCCTCAATTTTGGATTTTTGGGGTGGCCAGAACCGACTTGATCTAAACCAGAATGTGCATGGTTTATCTTAAACCAGGGTCAGTTGGTTGTAAAGCTCTGCCTATGCTCCCATGGTCTTATTTGTGGCTTCTTGGGGAACCATGCAAGGAAAATTGGCTTGAGGTTACTCTGATGTGGTCATGCTGGAATTGACTCAAGATGGCTGCGGTCAGATCAAACTTCTGTAGATCCCTCAAAGGCTAAACAATACAGGTCACACTGAAGTCTCCATGGACCACCATATCTGTTGGGTACAGCTATGGGTCTCCATGTTGGTCACCTATTAGAATCACCTAGGGAACTTTAGAAAATCCTGATGTTGAAATGGAAGCCAGCTGTGGTGGCACAGGCCTGGGGAGGCAGAGGCAGGAGAATCAGGAATTCAAGGGCAGCCTCGGCTCTATTAGATCCTGTTTCAACAAACAAACCACCAACAGTTAAAAACAAAACAAAACAAAACAAAACACACACACACACACACACACACACACACACACACACACACACACACACACACACACAAAGGGGCCAGGGAGATGATCCAGTGGGTGAGACTGTGTGCAAACATTGCGAGCTGAGTTAGAATCCCCACTGCCCATATAAAGAGCCAGGAATGGCTGGGCAAGCCTGTGGTACCAGCCCTGGGAGGCAGAGACAGGCAGATCCCAAGAGCTCACTGACCAGCTGACCTAGCCAAAAGGGCAAGCTTCTGGTTAGGTGAGACACCCTTTCTGGAAGCAGGAAGGCAAAGAGCGACAGAAGATGACCTCCAGCATCCAGCCTTCACACAGGTGTGCACAGGTACACATATGCACACACTCCAGCGCATACGTCACACATACATACAGACCACACGTGCATACACACACACACACACACACACACACACACACACACACACACACACACACTTCAGTGCATACATCAAGCAAACATACACAACACACATACTACACACACACACACACACACCACCACCACCACCACCACCAGTAATGGAACAAAACAGAATAGTGATGCTACACTCCCACCTCAGAGACCAGAGTGAACTGGTCATGGTAAGGCAGGGAAGTTCCACACCCGGCCCCCGTGGCTGCAAGGCTGAGACCCATAGTTGCAGAACAACAGATGCTTTGAAGTTATCCAGCCATAGGAGCAGGGGGCCTGTGAGGAAGCCTCGCGAGAGCCTGTCAGGCCTGGGCTGGCAGGAAGAGTCAGCAAAGGAGGTGTGTGTGGGGGGTATCTCAGGGGCCTTCTGTGAACAGGACGCGTGATTTTGGACGTCTTACTGGTGTCCTGGAAGACACCTGCTGAAGCTCCCCAGGCCCTAGGATGTTCAGACTGTCCTTTGCTGGTGGGGTTCTTCCTCCCTTCACTTCCTGTACGCAATTACCAGTTTGACTCCTGTTTGTCCACATCCTCTTAGCACAGCCTGTACCACACCATCACAGACTCTGTGCGGCTTCAAGCCCCCCCTCGGCTGATTGCCATGATATGTGGGCAACTCTTGTAGAAAAATAAATGAGATAATATATGGAGCATATTTACCCTAAGGCCTGGCAAATAGCAAGCCTTTAGTATAGGCGCTTTTTTATCTATCATTAAAAAGTATTAGGGTGTGATGGTGCAGGCCTTTTATTCCAGCTCTTGGGAGGCTGAGGCAGGAAGCCATGAGTTCAAGCCAACCTGTGCTACGTGGCAATATTCTGCCTTAAAAGGAAAGAGAAGGAAGAAAAAGATCCAAACACACCTGTGAGGAAGACAACTGCTGTCTTCATTCCCCAGGCCTTAGGGAGCCTCTTGGTGTGGAAAGAGATCTGAACCTTCCTGGGGGAGAGAAGGCGTCTTGGAAAACCTGAGCAGAGTCAACAAAATCCAAGCAAAGGTGTCCATGTACAGGGCCAGCTCCAAAGAGTCCGCTCCGGCTCAGAACCCTCTTCATCTCCCTGGTTCTGTGTGACCCCATTGGCTCACTTTTTCTCCCGAGTCTCTCCCTGTGGGCCCCGTGGAGGCCCATCAGGGACTGTGGGTTCAGGCCACCCCATCAGCATTGTACATATTCCCAGCTGTTCGGGAGCTGCCTCTCAGCACAGGCGGTGACCCCCTTGCCCACCTGATGGCACCCTTCCTGTCAATCTGGACTGGAAATGTTCCCCATCAGAAAAATACCGACATGAAGAGATTGCTCAGACCAAACAGCACCAATTGGGAAAGACTAAACATTTATCTGTATTTTATGAGTGTTTGTCTGAAGGTATGTATGAACACCACATGCAAGCCTGGTGCCCAAGGAACTCAAAAGAGGGTGCCGGATCCCTGGGAAACTGGAGTTATGGCAGTTGTGAGCCACCGTGTGGGTGCTGGGAACTGAGCCCAAGTCCTCTGCAAAAGTGGCAATGTGCTCCTAACTGCTGAGCCATCTCTCCAGCCCCAAATATCAAATTTTTATCTAAGACAATCATTATCACACACACACACACACACACACACACACACACACACACACACACTCCAAAACCAAACAAAAACAAATAACAAAAAACGTACTTGCATTTTTGGAATTTGGATTTGGGAATCCATGTAGGAATCAAACACATGTTGGGATGATGATTCGGCAAACATCGTGTTTTAATTACATTTTTAAAAATCTCAACTTTCATTTTGAAAAAAATTAATTTTTTAAAAGGAGACTATCTAGATCAACATTGGCATATTTCTCTGACATATTTGCTTTCTCTCTATTCTCACATTAGGGTTGCATGTACACACACACACACACACACACACACACACACACACACACACACACACCACTTAAACGTCTCTGACATTTAGATGTGTTTCCCTGTTGACAGTGAGGAATTTCTTAGTGACAGCACTTTCTTCTCACCCAGCGGTCGACACTAGTAGCCTATTTTATAATTGGTATCTTTTATTCGGCAGACAACAGAGTGCTAATGTGCCAGAATAGGGCTAAGCTCACTGTTAGTGCCACACAAGTTTCAGTTATTATTGGCACAGCAATTTATTTTTTTCTTATAATCTTTTATCCCCCCTTTTACTTTCAATCTTTCTGTATCTTTTTGTATTGCATGGGTCTTTTGAAAATAGTTAAAACTTTACCAACATTTAAAAATCATGGTCTCGCATTGGTGGCACATGCCTTTAATCCCAACACTCAGGAGGTAGAGGTAGGTGGATCTCTGTGAGTCCAAGGTCATCCTGGTCTACAGAGCTAGTTCCAGGACAGCGTGGGCTACACAAAGAAATCCTGTCTTGAAATATGAAACATAAATAAATAAAATAAAAGTAAAAGCCATGGTCTCTGGGCTGGAGAGATCAGTGGTTAAGAGCACTGGTTGCTCTTGGAGAGGACCTGGCTTCAATTCTAGCACCCACATGGTGGACGCTCTCTTTGGAGGCATCTGTAAGGACCATGCATGAAACTAGTGTGCAGACACAGATGCAGGCAAAACCCCAGCACACTGAGACAAACAGATGTGGTCTGACAATTTTCTCTCTTGTTGGCTCATAGCCCTTTTATCTTTGGATTTATTTACATTGTTTGTGTTTTCCTTTGTCCTGCCTTTTTAAGAAAAAAAAGTTTTCTTTTTCTCTCTTGTTGGAGTGGTCTCTTCACTGAATAATTACTTTTAGTCCACTTTCCCCTCTAGAACAGAGTTTCAACCTCTACACGATGGCCATCTTGGACCTGGTAACATATGTGTGTGTGGGGGGGTGCGGGGGGTGGGGGGGAGGGCTGCTTGTATAATTTGGTAACGTGAGTGTGTGGTTTCTTGTATAGTGTGGTGACTTGTAGGGATGCTGCCTGTATAATCTGATACCTTGTGTCGGGGAGCTGCTGGTATAATTTGGTTACATGTGTGGGGGCTGCTTGTACAATTCTGGGAACTTAGTAACGTCACCAGCTTTATTCATTAGGTGCCAGTAATAGTCTATTCAGCGGAGACAGTCAAATATGTTTCTAGGTGTTGCCAGATGTCCCCTGGGGGACAAAGCCTCCTCCCATTGAGAAGCACTTCTCTGGCAGTGAGATTACTCTAGAAATTTTAGCATATTTAACTCATGTGTGTTTCACTGTAGAGAGATCACTGAAATTCCTCCTTTCCTCCCAAACAACAAGAACACAAGAGATACTTGGATTTCAAATTCCCCTTCTGAACAAGCCCTGGAGGCCTCCCTCAACCCTACACAAAGAACTAGAGGCAACCACAGAATGTTGAGAGTTGGAGACATAGTCTTCCCCAGGGAAGAGCACACCAACTGATTATCCAATACCAATGGTCAGCCCTGAAAACGCACATCACAAGTAACTTTATACAGACTGAGCAGGTTGTATTTAGGAGCCTATGTATATACAGATATATACATGTAACAATGTTTTCTTTTTGAAAAAGAGACCATAAGTTTGAAAGAGAGCAAGGAGAGTTAGAGACAGGAAAGGGAAGGGAGAATGATGTAATTATATAATCTCAAAAACAAAAGAAAAAAGAAATGATGCAATATGTAAAAAAAATTTCCTGCTTTAGTTACTTTTAAGTCTACAGTTGTTTAAACTTTTTAAAAACAAACTTTTATTATTATTATTATTATTATTAGACAGGTATCATTATGTAGCCCAGGCTGGCTTCAAGCTCACTGTGTAGCTCAGGTTGATCTCAAACTTGTCTCATCTTCCTGAGTGTCTCCTGGGTGGGAATAGGTGTGAGCCACCATGCCTGGCTTTTATTTGTATTTAGTTGCAAAACTTGTCTCCATTGTGGAAAACATGACATGCCGAAATATGTATGCACTGTGAAATGGCTAACCTAATTAACGTGTTAGCCCATAGACAAGATTTTTTTTTTAATGCTGAGATAATTTGAAATTTACTTTCTGTTAACTCAGGTTCCATAGGTTCCCATGGGAACCAATCGGTTCTCACTCCATTGCCGCGTATTACAGAGTGCCGGTGTGAACTGCTGCTGTTTGAGATAATAAATCAGTATTTGTTTTGATTAACCAGTATACTTCCCCCGCCTTTCTTCATTTAAAAATAGTGCCACTCCCTTTATTAAAGATCTTAGGGATTATTTTTAGGAAGAAGGAAACGGTTGGTTTAAAACTTTACCAACATTTAAAAACCATTTAAAAACCGTTTCCTTCTTCCTAAAATAATCCCTAAGATCTTTAATAAAGGTCTTTTGATAACAAACTCTGATGCTTTTGTTCATCTGAGTCTTCATTGTATCTCTCTTCCTGATATTTGTGCAGTAATTTTCCAGAAACAGAAATATGTATCAGCGTAAACAAGCCCAGGTAGACTAGGTTTTGATGCGCTCAGAAGGCATCCCACCCTCCTGGCACCTGGGAGATTATGTTTCCAGAAAATCTGCCGTCTCTGTTCTGCGTGCCCTACAGTTTCACTCTCACGAGGTTTCTCCATTTTTGGATCTCGAACAAACTGGAGTTTGAGATTTCTAACTTGTAGATGAGAGTCTTTTATTGGACATTTTCTTTTTAGACATTCAGATCCTGCCTTTGCTGGATTCTCTCTCTCTCTTCTCCTTCCCAGACTCTGGTTACACATTTAACAGAACCCTTCTCTCTCCCGTTATTGTACTGAAACTGCCCGTACTTTTCATCCTTTCGTTTTTCTTCTCTACTGCTCGGGAAAACCATTTGTCTTAAGAGCAAGATGCTGCTTCTACATTCAAGGTCCTTTTTGGCCTAGAGCATTCTCAGTATTCTACAATAATGCTAAACAAGGTTCTTGAGGTACAATTTTAGGACAACTGCATTTCTCTAAACATACAGTTTAGGAAATGCTGGTCTCTGATACTGCAAAAGTATTTTTTAGGTGGGATTAAAACCAGGGGATCTGGGTAGAGAAGTTTACCCCCTAGAATGTGATGGGCCAATCTGATACATTGGAGGTAGTATTAAATGTTTTCTCCCATGCCACAGCAATAAATCCAGTTGAGCTGAGTTAAAAAGTAAAAGGCAGGTTTATTTAAGGGATTAGTCACTCCCGGGGTAGTTCAAGGTCCCATAGTAGAAGGGATTAGTGGGAGAGGGTGGGAGGCAGTGAGGTGCTCGATATTGGAGTATTGCCTGGTTTTGGGGTCTATGAGTGATTCATCTCCTGGGCTCCCCTCACACTGCCCATGCCTTCTTCCAGGGGACCGAACCCAACACCCGCATCGCCCAGTTCTTGGAGAACTGCTCACCCTCGGCACCTTGCTTCGTGCGTGTCCGGCTTAGCAGCTGGTCTTTGCTCCAGCTGGCTGTAGTTAGTTGCAGACCCCCTTTTGGGTGATCTCTAGGGGTTGACCCTGAAGCCTTGTTTGAGCACCTAGATAGGGTGATTTGGGACTTTGACCCACCACGAGGACCACTGTGAGGTTAGAACTTCTCAGGAAAGATAGAGTTTGGTGTCGTCACTCAGAAACCAAGCCAAACCCCAAAGCAAACCAAAATGGTTTCCTTGCAGTTAAGGCAGGGATGTAATGACCCTGAGTAATGATCCCAAAGGTCATCAGACCCTTGTACTTGGTACTTGTGACTGTTGGCGGGGTGCTCTTTGCAAATGTGACTAAGAATATTGAAATGGGGGATTGTCTTGGATTACGAAAGCCAGACTTCAGTAGTAATGAAGCCCTTAGAAGGATAAATGATAGGAGATAGAGAGGGAAGAGGAGAGGCAGTTGTGGAGGCAGGGGGAGGACAGTTGTGGCCACCAAGGCCCCTCAGACACTTCGATTTCATCCCCGTGATGCTGGAGTCTCAAACTCAGAAAATCAATTCTGCCGTCTTAGACTACCGAGAATGTAGACATTTATTCCACAAGTCACAGGAAACTGGCACAGGGAAAAGAACTCATTCACCCCCAGTTCACCCTTTACAGAGGGTCTCAATCTTTGGGGTCTCCTTTAGGCTCCCTCCAGGTGATCTGGGGCTTGCCTGAGAGCTTTTATGAGAGGCTAAAGCCTGAAATGCCTTTGAGGTGGAAGGTGGCATAAACAACTTCTTGGGGTTTTGCTGGCTTCTGAGTTTTCTTTCTACTCTTGCTAAGAAACATTTTAGAAAGGTGTTTGTGGGGCTGGGGAGGTAGCTTTGTTGGGAAATTGTTTGCCTTGCTCACACAAGGGACCTGAGTGCCCGGGGCCTACATAAAAATGCTGGTGTGGTGGTGTATGCTTGCAATCCCACCACTGAGGAGGTAGAGCTAGGAGCCCTGGGGCTCATTGGCTAGCCTGCTTGGCCAGCTCCGGGCCACTGAGACTCTGCCATCTGTCTGTCTGTCTGTCTGTCTGTCTGTCTGTCTGTCTGTCTGTCTCTCTCTCTCTCTCTCTCTCTCTCACACACACACACACACACACACACACACACACACACGGTGAATAGAGCCTAAAGAATGATGCCCTAGGTTGACATTTGGCTTCTGCGTGCATGTACACACCACATGCCTCCCCTCACACCCACACAAGTATACTTGTGTGCACACAGATACACAAATGAGTGTTTTTAAACATTACGTCAGACTTTTAGTGGCTTTCATGTGCCAGCCAGGGAGTAACCCGGTCATTCATATCTCAGGGAAATGGAAGTCTGTGCATTTCTGTTGTTACGTTACTGGAATCTTGTAGGCCACATGATCCCAGTATCCTCTTACCCCTCACCACACTGTGAATGGGCGGATTCTCGGGCTGGTGCAGAAGCTGGCTGCTATGGCTTGGATGAGCTTGGGCCCCAGTATGGCATTGGAGTGGGGGAACCTTTAAGAAGGGGGGGGGGGTTGTCTAGTGGAAGCAAGTTAGGTCACCGGGACTCCACTCTTCTTATAAATTGATTAATGTTTTCTGCAAATGGGTCAAACTTTGGGGGGACTAGATTACACTAGGGTGGGTTGTTTAAATCCTTTCCCAAGTCTCTCTTCTGCCTTCCCCCAGACATTTTGACTCCACCTGCATCCTCATCAGAGCCAAGAAGATGAGGGAACCATGATTTCAGAACGTCAGGCTAAATAAACTTCTTTCCTTGTGAAGTGCCCAGCTGTAGCAGGAATCTTAGAAGTTCTTATTAATAAAATCAAACCTGAGGCCAGTTATTGGGCGGAACACTGGAAGATCAGAGAGCCAGAACAAGCCACAGCTACCTTACCTCGCTGGATCCTCAGCTTGTCTTGTTTCCTCAGACTGGAGGCCTCTGAGTCTTCATCCAGAATGGGTCTCTGTTGCTAGAGTTTTCCTGTCTTGCCCACAGTCTGGACAAATCTTTGTCACTCGCCAGTCCCACAGCTGCTCAGACCCAACCAAGTAAACACAGAGACTTATATTGCTTACAAACTGTATGGCCGTGGCAGGCTTCTTGCTAACTGTTCTTATAGCTTAAATTAATCCATTTCCATAAATCTATACCTTGCCACGTGGCTGGTGGCTTACCGGCGTCTTCACATGCTGCTGGTCATGGCGGCATCTGGCAGTGTCTCTCTGCCTCAGCCTTCTGCTTCCCAGAATTCTCCTCTCTCCTTGTCCCACCTACTTCCTGCCTAGCCACTGGCCAATCAGTGTTTTATTTATTGACCAATCAGAGCAATTTGACATACAGACCATCCCACATCAGGTCTCAGCTGAACTGTGCTGGAAGCCTGAATGCTTAACCAGGCCAAATGCCTAACTAGCCAAATGCTTCTAGTTTCTGGTCCTCACGCCTTATATACCTTTCTGCTTTCTACCACTACTCCCTGGGATTAAAGGCTCGCTTTCTTGGATTAAAGGCATATGTCACCATGCCTGGCTGTTTCCAATGTGGCCTTGAACTCACAGAGATCCAGAGGGATTTCTGTCTCTGGAATGCTAGGATTAAAGGTATGAGTGCCACCATTTTCTAGCCTTTGTATTTAGTAGCTGGCTGTTCTCTGACCCCAGCAGCCTTGAGCATTTTGTTATAGCAAGATAGGGTACATTAAGACAGATGGTGAACATATGTTTCCAGCACTATGCACAGGTCCATCCATGATGGGAGGTGGGTGTATAAGCAGACCAGAGGTGAACGGAGATGGACCAGGCTGCCTCTGTGTGGGCAGCTCACATTTTACTCACATCCTCCTCCTCCCCACCATCATGTCTCCTATTCTCGATGGGGAGGCTGTTTGTTCCTAGCCTAAGCTAACCCATTTCCTAGGCCTTTCCATACCCACCCCCACCCCGCCCCCCAGTGAAAGGAAGATGCTCATACCTGGTGAACTCTTGCACTAGGCTGGATGGAGTTTTAGGGATGGGAAAAACATACCCCTCTCTAGACTTCCTCTGAGACTGTCTCGGCTGCAAACACAGAAACCAGCTTTAGCTGCTAGAAGCAAATGCTCAGATTCTTATTTTAAAATGCATTTTGCCGGGCGGTGGTGGCGCACGCCTTTGATCCCAACACTCGGGAGGCAGAGCCAGGCAGATCTCTGAGTTCCAGGCCAGCCTGGTCTACAGAGGGAGATCCAGGACAGGCCCAAAGCTACATAGAGAAACCCTGTCTCAAAAAACAAAAACAAACAAACAAACAAGTATTATTTCTATTTTTAGTGTATGGCTATTTTTGCCTGCATACAACGTGCATGTAATACAGATAGAGGCCAGAAGAGGGCGTCAGGTTCCCTCTGGAACTGAGTTTCGGCCGTGAACTGTCATGTGGGTGCTGGGAACCAAACCTGGGTTATCTTCAAGAACAAGTACTCCTAACAGCTGAGCCCTCTCTCCAGGCCCTGAAGCAGGTTAATTTGATGGCGGGGTACTCCCAGAGGCTCTGGATGGGTTGGAGAAATAATCTGGGGTGTCAAAAGTATTTCTGGATGGTCAGTTCTGACGCAGTTGCTGAGTTCCCTGGCGGCTTCCTTTTCCTCCTCAGAGCTGGAACGGAGCCTGGGCATGGGCCTACAGCCTGGCAGCCAAGGGGCTGGGAAAATGAGCATGTGGCTTTCCAGGCTACTCAAGCTCTCACGCCTGCATTTGGGGGAGGGAGCCTCCACACACAGGAGAGGGTTCTCTCTCTCTCTTTTCTCAGACTGCATGCTTCCTGAGTGGATACAGCTGGAGAAAGTTCTGGGCAGCCCCACACGCAGGCCGGAGGAGACTAACAAGAAAGAAAATGATTTTCTTCTGTTCTTAGCCTAGCCCCAGCTGCAGGGAGCCCTTGAGGGTGATGCAATACTAATGTTTATTGCAGTGACCAAATACCCAGTAGAAAGTACTTATTGGAAGGAGGTTTATTTTGGATCATGGTTTTAAGGGAGTTTCAGTCTACCAAGGGGGAGAAGCCAGGCATCAGGAGTATTTTTGTCCACAGCAGGTCCTCAAATGGCAGAGATCAGCAGGCAGACACTTCAAGGTCAGTTAGGGCTCACTCCTAACGATCTACCTCTGACAGCTAGGCTCATGTCTTCCAGTTCTCCAGCCTCCCAAAGTGCACTGCCATCTGGGGACCCAAGTGTTGAAACACATGAGGCTTGGGGACATTTCACACTCAAAACATACCGAGCACTGGAAACTAAAAGCCGTGACTGATCCTTCTCAGTTTGGTTGAAGATAACTTAAAAATACTAACCTGTAGTGGGCAGCCATTCCAGCTTTGGTCTGGAAGTTCCAACCCCCATTGAGGCTTGGGTAACTGTCACGCCTACAAGGCGGGGCCGAGAGAGGACCCTGAAGACCCGAGATCTGGATGCACCATCTCTCTTGGTTCCTGGACCGTGGACGCTGGAGGTAGACCGAGCAGAGTTCTCCAGAGAACACCGCCGGATTGCGCTACGTCTTCCCCAGACCCTGCAACCTACCTATCCCTTCATTTGTAAGTTACGCCACTAAATAAACCTCCCTTTTAATGACGTGGAGTGGCCTTAATAATTTCACCAATACTAACCTGGCTCTGGGGAGAGCGCTGGATGAGTAAGAGCGCTGTCTGCAGAAGCATGAGGCCCTATGGTCGCATTCCCCGTACCCACATAAAGAAACCCATGCATGGCTGCACGGGCATGTATCCTCAACGCTGTGGGGGTGGAGACAGGAGGATCACAGGCCTTGATGGCTGCAAGCCCGGCTGCAGGTTCAGTGAGCGATTCTGTCCCGAGGGAATACGGCAGAGAGTGACAGAGTAGGAGTGTAGACATCCATCCCCCTCTGGCCTCCACGTGGGCTCACAAGAATGAGCTGCCCCTCTTTGGCACACACCACACGGTCACTCACAAAATCGTTTTTAAAAAACCCACCAGTCTAATAAAGATGAGAAAGTCCAATAAATTCTGACTCCCTGCTCTCCACTCCCCACGAGGCATTATTTTAGTCTCTAAGAGGCAGATGGGAGTGAGAAATGTCTCCCTGCTGGACAGGAATGGGGAAGTGATCAGTGAGGCCGTGTGGAGATCTGTATGGCTTCTGTGAGGGCTGCTCTTGGTTGTCAACTTGACTATGAAGGGCCCGGGGAATATAGGAATAAGATAAGAATATAGGAATAAGATAAGAATACGGGAATAAGATAGAAATAGGAAGAATATAGGAATATAAGGTTATTGCTTAAGAGATGGGAACTGAGAGCTATGAGCTGTGCCAGCAAAAAGGGATTAACCTTTAACTAGGCCTATCTTCGTTTTATGATGGGCAGCTCTGTCAGCAACCCAAATGCTATTTATTTATTTATTTATTTATTTATTTATTTATTTATTTATTTATTTATTTATTTATTTATTTATTTATTTATTTATACAATGGCTCTCTGCAGTTTGGGGTCAGCTATTCTGATAACCCCCTACCACTTACAACCGCCATAGATCAAAGTTAACCTTAAAGAGTTCTATGTGACAACCTGTTTTGCATTGTTCCTGCTGTGGGGAACCAGATGTGTCAAGAAGCCTTGACAGACTACTGTGAATCACATCAGGAAGGACGGCTGGGTTATACAGAGATCAGTTAGCTGGAATCCTCTCAAACCTTGTTAGCAGGAAACTGTAAATCCCCAAATGCAATATGTCTCTAAAACAGCTTAACTTTGAAATTATTAAAATTCCTTCGTTCATGCCTCATGCTTGCCTCTTACTATAAAAGGGGCTCATGACCCACCCCCAGGGGCCACAGCTTCAGAATCTCAACTCTGACTGTGGTCTCAGCTAGCTGATAAGCTTTTTGTGCCCCAAGCAAAACTTTATTCCAAAAATTTATTTGGAATAAAGTTTTGCTTCTGGTTTTAGACTGTAGTTTGCACCCCATTATTTTGCATCTGGAGTTAACTAAAATCCAAGTGGCTAGGTACACCTGTGAGATACTTTTTCTTAATGAAATCATTTGAAGTGGGAAGTCGCACCCTTAATCCAGATCTTTTGAGGTGGGAAGATCCACCCCCTCTTTATGTTTATCTATTCATTATATAAGTTCTGTTCCTCTGGAGAACCCTAACTAATACAGCTTTTTACCTGGAGACACTAAGGGATAGCACCCAGGAGCTGTATGTAGGTCTGGACAAGATGAAAATCCCATCAACAAGAACTGGCCACCTCTCATGGGATTCGGGTTTTAGTGACCTCACTGGAGCCATTGCCTTGAGCCCCTCAGACCGTAAAGACTTTGTGATCCAAATGAGTGCCCTCCTGCTCTCCAGAGCTGTCTGTCCCTCTATTCATCCTGGGAGTCCATTGTCACTGGGAGTCTGGGCAAGAGGGAGGAAGGAAAGGCCTCTGCCCCCAGACCCACACCCAGGACCAAGGGAAGTGGTGTTCCTCTCTTCAACTGTGATGGGGGCTGGGGACAAAAGTGTGGGGAAACCGTGACCTCAAAGGCTGACTGACTAGAATTTCAGTGATGTGGAGAGGTTAGGAAGTTACGGGTCCTTCTACAGCCAGTTATTGCTCACCTCAGCATCCTTCTGACTAGCAGATCAATCCTTTGGAAAGTAAGAACAGACCTCTAGCTTCTACAAATCCTAAAGTCAGGAATGCCAACAGCATCTGCGGCCTGTAACAAACTTCCCAGCTTTTCTGCCAATGCCTACCTGACCTTTCCAACAATGTGTTTGAAAAGTATGCTTTCATTTTCCTTGTTCTGTTTGTTGACAAGGAGGTGTGATGGCTAATCTTGGTTGTCAATTTGACTTCATCTGAAATCAACTAAAACCCAAGCAGCTAGGAACACCTGTGAGGGATTTTCTTAGAGTGGTTGAGGTGGGACCATCCGCCCTAAATCTGAATCATTTGAGGTAGGGAGACCCATGCTAAATCTGGGCCACGCCTTTTAGAAGATCTTTGATCATGTCCTACAACTGGCCTTCTCTATCAGAGGCTTTCTTAGGAGAGCCATTGGGGGCTTAGGGTCATCGAGGGCCTTTTCTGGAAGACCATCAGTCGGGTACCTCTCCGGGAGGTATATAACTTCAGACAAATGTGCAGCCTGATGTGGTGTGGACGTTCATGTTTGTAGCTCCATGGCTACAATGCCCTTGAGGACCTCATATGGCTACAGAGTTCTCCAGGGCTTATTGGAAATCCCATGGTGAACACACATGGTCTTAGGGAGGGCTAGATTAGAATCTGGATTTAAGTCACAGTTCAGATCCCGTCCTGAGTAAGTACTGCCGAAGCTCCTGCATAGGACAGGGCAGAGAGTGAGCGTTTCCTTCCTCAGAGGAAATACCCCTTCCTTCTACGTCTTTGCCCAACACCACGGGGAGGTGGTCAGAAGCACTGGTGCATTCTGAGGGTAGATTCTGAAGGTGGCAGAGACTTCTCTGCTGTGGTCCTCAGGGAAAGTGTTCCCTGAGGAGGTTAGCAGCCTGTCCCCTCAGACTCTCAGGATGACTCACTCACTGTGGGATCTCCGTTGTCTCTAAAGCCTGCAGGGCTGAGCTGCTGGCTGTAGTGGGTAGCCATTCCAGCCTGGATCTGGAAGCTCCAACCCCCATTGAGACTCTGGCAACTGTCACGCCTACGAGGCGGGGCGAGGGGAGGTGCTGGAAACCTGAGAGCTGGATGGGCAAGCGCTCGCTCGGGGCGCGCTCTCTGCGCCTGGACCCTGGATGGTGGAGATTGATTGTGCAGAGCTCCAGAGAACACCGCTGGATTGCTAGACGCCTTCCCCAGACCCCCGCGACCTATCCATTCTTTCATTTGTAAGTCATCCACTAAATAAATCTTCCTTTTAACTACGTGGAGTGGCCTTTATAACTTTCCCCAATAGCTGGCTCATTCTTTCTCTTTGAATATTTTATTTTTTTAAAATATGTTTTTTAGATGTATTTATTTTGTTTTATGTATATGAGTATTTTGCCTGCCTGTATGTGTGTGCACCATGTGTGTGCCTAGTGCCCTCTGAGGTCAGAAGAGGTCCACGGATCTCCTGGAACTGGAGTAACAGATGGCTGTGGTCTACTGTGTGGGTGCTGAGAACTGAACCCTGGTCCTTTGTAAGAGCAACAAGTGTTCTGGACCTCTGAGCTCCCTCTCCAGCCCCTGAAAAACACATTTTAAAACTGAAATAGAATTATGTCACATCACTTCCTTCCTGCAACCCTCCCATCCTCATTCTCAAGTCTTCTTCTTTGATTATTATTGTTGTGTGTATTTGCATGTACACAAACATACAACACAACCTGCTGAGTCAGTTCGCTTTGGTGTGTGTGTGTGTGTATGGCTTCAGGGCTGGCCACTCTTCGTTGGATAGCCAATAAGGGGGCTCCTCCCTGGGAGGGTCTAATGCTCTTCCTCCCCACAGTCATTATTTACCCGTAGTTCTTTGTCTAGGGCTCTGTGAAGCTCTCCCCTTTCCACGTTAACACGTCCGTCCCTTCTCTAGCACCATGTCTGCCTGCATGCTGCCCTGCTTCCCATCATAGCCACCCCAATTAAATGTTTTCCTTTGTAAGAGTTGCCGTGGTCATGGTGTCTCTTCACAGCAATAAAACCCTAACTAAGACAGCTGTCCAGACATCCTGCTGCAAACCCTGTTTCCATTTGCTAAGAACAAGTCCTTGTACCTGCCAAAGGTTTATTGTTATTTTCAAATGCCTGTATATTGGTGTCCACCACGTGTTTGCACATTGGAATTGCTGCCTGGAAAGTATCTACCTACAAAACTGTTTGTTCCCACAGCTATACCTAAGGGACTAAGGGACTCAGAGGCCTCTCCAAGATGATCACACAAACGAGTATGACATTGCCCGACCTCTGAAAGGCTGTGAGAAATTGTAGGGCCCGCTGGACCTTTCAAAGTATCATCTTGGTTTCAAGCCCACACATGACGTAGTTTCTCCTGCCTCTGAGTACGTGGCTGAATTCTTGCCAATTCGAATTTTTCCACAACACTGTCATGATACAACAACCTTTATCAGGGTGCTGCCACATTGGAACACAGTTCCGGTGCAAAACTGATTCTGATTGGTCAGGTCATATTTGGCTCCAGAATAAACCATCTGTTTATTTCCTTTGATGTAAGAACTGTGTTTTTATACCTGCAGTCTTTGGCCACCAAATGTGAGGCCCCCCTAAAAGACAATCAGCTTCTCATTGTCAGAATCAGCTGGATTAGGACTGGGTGCCAGCATTGTCCTGCACAACATCATCCTGCACTTCCTCATCACGCCCGGATGCTGGTGAGTTCTTTCTCAGATTTACCTCCCCACCCTTCAGATTTGGTTTGTGCTACATTGGTTTATTCTATTTTGAAAGTGTTCTTCATTTGCTTTGTTTATTGTTTTGATTTTGAAGTGTTTGGTTTAAGGTACCAGTTTTGTTGGTTTGCCTTAGAATGTAGGTTTCTGACTGTTCAGTTGGGGTTGGTTGCTTTCGCAACATTCGGTTTATTAATTTGCTAGGGTTCAGACTTTGTCTCTTGAAAATCCTGAAGCGTCTAAATCTATATTTGGCTTCTCTTGTTCGTTGCAACCCTGGAGGGTGTTAATAAAGTGGATACTGATGCTAAAAATGCCTGTCATGAGTTAGGAAACTGCCCGCGTGCTGTGATACCAAAGTTATCCCCACAAATTAACTGCGCCAAGATACAGCCAGGTAAGCTAAGGTCAGAGGAAACTACGCCTGAGCTCTATGTGAGATTTGCAAAAGCGTTGAGTCATCATGTGGGAACTCCCACCCCCAGAACGTTGGGGGTCATGGATGTGATGTCTTGTTAAAGTATTCATTTCTGTAAGGGCTGGAAAAATATTTGGCTATGCTGGTCAAAAATAATCCAGCAGCCGGGCGGTGGTGGCGCACGCCTTTAATCCCAGCACTCGGGAGGCAGAGCCAGGCGGATCTCTGTGAGTTCGAGGCCAGCCTGGGCTACCAAGTGAGTTCCAGGAAAGGCGCAAAGCTACACAGAGAAACCCTGTCTCGGGGAAAAAAAAAAAAAAAAAAAAAAAAAAGAAAAAAAAAAATCCAGCATGGGCCTCGCTTCTCATAATGCCCCTGTGACCTTAATGACCAACTTTTAAGACCTGGTGCCAGCACTACCTGTGAGGCCCAGTCCTCTTCTTCTTGACAGTGTCTCATGTAGCCCACGCTGGCCTTGAACACCTGATGTGTAGCCCAGGCTGGCCTTGAACCTGACCTTCACTTCTACCTTCCCAGTGCTGGGATTACAGACATGTGCCACTATGCCCATCGGACATTTCTGGGGCTTTCGTTTTGTGTATTTGTTTGAGGCAAAGTCTCTCTATGTAGCCCAGGCTTGCCAATTTTCCTGCCTCTGTCTCTCAAGTGCTGGGATCACAGGCACGAAATACCATTCCCAGCTCCCCACTGGACCTTTCTGAAAATGAAAATGTCTCTCAGGCAAAGTCAGGAACTTGGCCAAGTGTTACATCCACAGCCTTTAGGGCTGTAGGTGAGCTTGGACAGGGCTGCTGACCCCCACCCTTGCCGTAGTGGATGAGAGTTCCTGAAAGGAAGCTCCCTACAAAGGCTGATTAAAGCTTCAATGACTGTGGCATCTTCAAGGCTGAGAGTCTAATTACAACTTCTCTCCGGCTATTTTAGCCTGGGATAGCCTCCTTGTCCACATGTGTATAGACCTAAAGTCCCGATGAGCAGTAATGCAGCGTCTTAACAAAACCCTATCCTCCACCAACCGAAGGGCTAGGAATAATATCAGATAGCATCTGTGGCTCACAGTTGAGATCCCCTTATACGTTCCAAGTTCTCTGATTAATAACTTTCTTTGTTCTGTTCCATTAAAATCTCCACAAAACCACTCCTACGTTGGAACATCATATTTGAGGGGAACCCAACTCTATGTTCTGAGCCCTGGTCACGCATATTTTAGCTCCAGAATAAATTCTTTTATACCCTTTGAGTTGAATGTTGTGGTTTTGTGTGGACTCCCTTACAGCTTTGGCTTCTTGGAAGAGAGAGCAAGAGGCAGACTGTCCGCCGGCAAATCAGCAGAGTGAGGTTGTTCCAGTCAAGAACTGGAACTGACTGGTTCGTGAGGGAGTGTTTGGTTCATAAACCATGTTCTCTTTCTATTTTTGTTTTTAAAATGGTGTGTGTGTGTGTGTGTGTGTGTGTGTGTGTGTGTGTGTAGTGTGTGGTGTGTGTGTGTGTGGTGTGTGGTGTGTGTATGTGGTATGTGGTGTGTGTGTGTGTGTGGTGTATGTGTGTGTGTGTAGTGTGTGGTGTGTGTGTGTGTGGTGTGTGGTGTGTGTATGTGGTGTGTGGTGTGTGTGTGTGTGGTGTATGTGTGTGTGTGTATGTGTGTGTGGTGTGTGGTATGAAGTGTATGTGTGTGTGGTATGTGGTGTGTGTGTATGTGTGTATGTGGTGTGTGGTGTGTGTATATGGGTGTGTGGTGTGTGTGTGTGGTGTATGTGTATGTGTGTGTGGTGTGTTTGTGTATATGTGTGTATGGTGTGTGTGTGGTGTGTTTGTGTGTGTGTGTGTGTGTGTGTGTGTGTGTGTGTGTGTTAGCTTTTTGTCAACTTGATGCTAACTAGAGTCGTCTGAGAAAAAGAGAACCTCATTGAGAAAACCCATTGTCACACTGGCCTGTGGACAACCTATTGGGCATTTTCTTGATTGATGTGGGAGGTTCTAGCTCACTGCAGGAGGTGCTGGTGTCTATGAAACAGCAAACTGAGCAAGCCAGGGGGACAAAGCCCAGGGCTTTTCTGTTTTTGGAGGCATCCCAAATAGAGCTACTGGATAAGATCAGGAGCTCAGCCTGAAGGCGTGCTTGCTGTTGGGACAGGGACACAGTTTAACAATTACACGATGTGGTCTCATTAATTCCCCTGTGGCTCAGATCTTCAGTCTCCCCAGATCCCATATGCTAAATAATGAGATCTGGGGACAATGGTGGCCAGCTTGTGGTACCGTTTGGAGGTGGCACAATCTTTAAGATGTAGAACCTAGGAGGAGGAAGTTAGGTCATTGGAAGAGTGCCCTTAAAGAGGGATCCTAGGACCCTGACCCTCCCCATACCTTTTCTTCTCCTGGCTACCATGAGATGAACGGTGTCGAGCATGCACTCCCCCGAGATGTAATGTGCCAGTGCAGCCCCAAAATAAAGGGGCGCAGAGACCATGAACAGCAGCCTCTGAGGCTATGACACCACATTAAAAAAAACACCTTTCTGCCCTTTAAACGGTTTACGTCACGTATTTTGTTACAGCAGCGGAAAGCTAGGAAACACAAATAATATACAAATATAGACTATTTACAGAACACCAGCAACATACAAAACATACAGGTAGGAAAGGAAATCTCTCTGATTCTTGAGAATCCAAAACATCCATGTCTGCCCAGCATGGGGCCGACCACTTCTGAGACGAGGGCGGTCTGCAGACATCCTTAGGACTTGATAGAGTTTCCACTTCCGTCCCTCATTTCTGTTTCTCACAGTTTCAATGTGGTCCCACTTTAGTGAGCACCAAGGGCTCACATTACATTCAGTGGTCATTAAAAAATAATCATTAAAGTCTCTCTCTCTTTTTTAGACAGGGTCTCGGTCCAGCTTGGCCTTGAAATCCTGCTTCTCCTCCTCCACCTCCCAAGGGTTGTGCTTACAGGCAGACACTGCTGTTCCTGGCTTGTCTGGTGTCGGGGATTGAAGCTAAGACTTCCTGTGTGTTGGGTAAGCATTCTATCAGCCAAGCTACACTCTCAGCCCTAACTACTGAACTCTTTATAAAGCTGTAAACTCCAAACACATGGAGTGTTTTTTTTGTCGCTGGACCTGGCTCTTCGGTAGTCTGTACAAGTCCAGCATCAGAAAGTTCTAGAGTTGGACTTTTCTCCACTGGCCCTGCTGATCACAGTTCTGAGGCAGATGTGAGAAGGAAGGGGTCACAATGTGCCGGTGAGGGGGTTTCGTCCTTGGACCCCAGCTCTTGAGGTTCCGGCTCGCACGGGGTCCCCAGGGCACAGCTGTCGCTGAGATTCTGCTTGCTGCCTCTTGACTCTTGGGTGACGATGCTCAGCTTGTCGAATACCTCGGTCTTGTCAGAGACAGGCAAGGAGAGCAGCAGAAAGGTGCTGGGGTGGGGGTGGCCCAGAAACTGCAGGGAAGTTAAAGCCATTACTGAAGAACCAAATCCTCCCCGCCCCCACTCTTAAAGGCTGTTACTTAAGAATCAAATCACTCCCCTACCCCACCCCACCCTACCCCGTTTTTCTTCCTTTTTCTGGG
This sequence comes from Peromyscus maniculatus bairdii, assembly GCF_049852395.1. NCBI lineage: Eukaryota > Metazoa > Chordata > Mammalia > Rodentia > Cricetidae > Peromyscus > Peromyscus maniculatus. Next base: position 80,696,877 of record NC_134863.1, on the reverse strand, counting down.
CTGACAAGCAGGGTTTTATGCAAAACTTTAGGGCTAGAAAGATGCAACTTTAAAATGCAACAGTAACATTGTGGTGGCTCCCTTATCACACCACCCAGCAGTTCTACTCACGGGTATGTTCTCAAGGGAAATGAAAGCTGAAGAGACCCATTTAACGGCTGACAGCTACCCCACAGCAGGACAAAGGCAGGCATCCCCCAGGGATGAGCACACAGATGCTGCGCTGGTCCTTCAGTGGACCATTATTCTCTTTTTAAAAAGAGGAGCTTCTGGGCCGTGAGATCGCTCGGCAGGAAAGGGGGTTTCCCATGCACACCCGTGACCTGAGTGTGATCCCCCCACTCCATGGCAGGAAAAGAGAACCAACGCCTGGAAGTTGTCCTCTAGCCTAGGCTAAATGCGGCTCAGCCAGCAGAGTGACTGCCCAGCACAGCAGACAACTGGACATGGATGGTGCACATCCATGATCCCAGCCAGCACTTGGGAGGTGGGCACAGGGGGATCCGAAGTTCAAAGTCATTCCTGGCTGCATCGTGAGTTTGAGGTCAGCCTGGGCTACATGAGACCCTGTCTTTTAAAAAAAAGAAAGACAGGCAGCTAACGAGTCTGTGTGGTTGCACTTATGTGAGGGATCTGGAGAGGGATCTACAGAGACAGATGTTAGAATGGTGGCTGACAGGAAGGAGCGCCCGGGCGTGTTTAGCAGGATGAGCTTCCGCCACGCATGTGCGAAGGGCTCTGGGGGTGTGCTTGGTGGCGGTGGCGGCCTCAGGCCACAGAGCTCCCTTCTGAGATGGGATTAAGGTGGGGATGCTGCCTGTGTGTTAGCACAGTTAAGAGGCGGGGCGAGAACTGGCAGCGTGTCCACAGGACGCTCACTTGACACTCTCTGACAGTTTTTCCTGGAAAACAAGGTGGCCTCTGAGCCTGATCCCGAGGCTGTGAGCAAGCAGGGTGTTGGGGGTGAGGGCAGGGAGTAGAAGGTATACAGGCCATGGATAAATGTGTCATGGATGGGCACACGGCGTATCTCGTGTGTCTTGGGCCAAGTTCACCAGGGTCCTCGGTGCCACTCCGTTTTGACCTTTAACCCGGTAATGTCCAGTACAGTAGCTGAGAACCACAGGTGGTTACTAGCCACTTGACAGGTGCCTGGCTTGAACCGAGGTGTGTGAGTGTGAAACAGACATGAGATGTTGAAGATTTTGTATAAAAAAATGTAAAATATTTTAATAACTTAAAAACGTATTGGTTGAATTGAAATGATACTATTTTAGATTTCTCATGTGTCATAAAACACTGCACTACAGAAACAGCTGTGGATCTGGCAGTGCCTCTTGGGAGGCCTCCATCCAGCTTCCCCGGTTCCATCTCCCTGAACGTGAACACGCTAGGTTAACATGCACTGTGCATCCTGAGGTGAACTAGAGAGCGGCGACGTGGGGGATGTTAGTTCTCTGCAGTTTCCTTTGCCTTCGCTGTCTAGCTCTTTTCCACACTCCCACTTCCTTCACAGCTACTGTGAGGCCTGCTGGCCTTGGAGGACCAGTCGACTGGTCCCTGGAATGCACTTGCCTAGCTTTGATCCACCCATCTCTTTTTTTTTCCCCCCATCTGACCAGTGTCTTTGTGATGGCGAAGCCAGGCAGTAACAATACCAGGGGAAGATTAGCTCCTTCCTGGTTCTCAGGGAATGAAACATCTTCTACGCAGAGCCCAGGTCTGCCCTTCTTTGCTCTTGCTCTCACTAGCTTTATACCAGTTCGTCCCAGAGATTCTCAACTGTGGTGCTGCGGGACTTGCCCACACTGCTTTCAGAGAATTCTCTCTGCTGGGAAACTCTATGGTCCCAGGTCTTGCTTCCTAGCCATGGGTGCTGTCCTGTGGTGCCCACCGTCCCTTTATCATGTCCCCGGTGTCTAGGGACTCTGGCAGCTGGAATTGCTCAGAGCTGGGTCCCTTTCTGGGAGCAGCACCCATAAGCATGAGCCCTGTGTCCTCCTCGGCACTTATTCACATCAATTTTTGGTGTGTGAACAAAGGTTACCACAGTACATTAAGGGACCAGCAGTACACGGGGCATCGTTAAAGCTGGGCTGAGTGGGGGATCTTCTTAGGAAGCACTGGAGACCTGGTACATCAGACAAGTTTGAGGAGCCCCATAGAAAAGGTACACCCAAGAAGGCGAATGACAGCCTGTCCATCCCATACCGAAGGAAGCACTCCTTAGAGAAGTGCCCCTCATTCCTTCCCACCTACCTCCTTCAGGTGCTGTGGAATAGATGTTCTAGAGCGGAAGGTGTACTTGGCCTTCTTGTAAATGAACCACAGCAAGGCAAAGCAGCCGAGGAGGAGGAGGAAGACCACAAAGACGGAGGACACCAGGAGGATGGCCACTATCCAGGAAGGGGTCGTTTCTGTTGGGGACAGAGGAGCTGGTTAGACTCTTGGCACATGGACAGGTTGAGTCACGGGGATTACACACCCATTCCAAGCCTTATGATCCAAAACATTCCCTCAAAACAGGCCCATCTGGCTGGGCGGTGTTGGCACACGCCTTTAATCCCAGCATTTGGGAGTCAGAGGCAGGCGGATCTCTAAGTTCGAGGCCACTCTGGTCTACAGAGCAAGTTCCAGAACAGCCAAGGTTACACAGAGAAACCCTGTCTTGAAAAACCAGAAAAACAAAACAAAACAAACAAACAAACAAACAAAACAGGCCCATCTGGTCATAATGGCCCAGAAACGTGGCAGTGGTGCTGTGGGATGGTCTGTATGTCAAATTACTCTGATTGGTCAATAAATAAAACACTGATTGGCCAGTGGCTAGGCAGGAAGTATAGGCAGGACTAACAGAGAGGAGGAAAGAAAGAACAGGAAGGCAGAGGGAGTCAATGCCAGCCGCCGCCATGACAAGCAGCATGTGAAGATGCCGGTAAGCCACGAGCCATGTGGCAAGGTATAGATTTATGGAAATGGATTAATTTAAGCTATAAGAACAGTTAGCAAGAAGCCTGCCACGGCCATACAGTTTGTATGCAATATAAGTCTCTGTGTTTACTTGGTTGGGTCTGAGCGGCTGTGGGACTGGCGGGTGACAGAGATTTGTCCTGACTGTGGGCCAGGCAGGAAAACTCTAGCTACACAGTTGGCTGGAGGATCTTGGTGTTTTTCTTGAGTTTCACCTCTTTCCTGAACCCCTCTTCACAGTGCGGTTTCTGGTCTGATTGATGGCACATAGAACAATAAGCAAGGATCCTGGTCTACTTTCCTGTTTGTAGAGAGGCTAGGAGCCCACCTGCTCTGGGTATTCTGCTCTGACCCCCACACAGGGCCTGAGGGAGGCAGAGGCCCCCCCATGCTTGGTATTGAGAGGAGAAAACGGCTTTACACAGAGGAACACACACAAACCCGAGTGACCACACCTTGTCCCTGGGGCCATCCATTCTTCCCGGAGTTCCTGACCAGAGCCTACACATCACGTGCGTGTTATTGTCAGCACATGACCACATGCCTCTGACTACTTGCAGTGAGCTTTTCTAGAAAGGCCTTCCTACCTGAGACCTTCTCTGCCTATCTGGAACATAATCATGGTGCTATGACCCAGCAGCATCTTCCTGAGTGGCTGATAACCACTTCCGTGACGCCAACAGGAAGGATGTCTCTATAAGATCAGCAGGTTTTGATAAATGCCAGTTGGCAGACCCAGGTAGAGAATGGTAATGGCACTAAACTCAGTTCAGTCATTTTTTTACTTGTCTCCTCTGCTTGTCTGGCTCCCTCCCCCTACTTTCTCACTTTTGGGCACTTCTCTGCACAGGCGAAGCTCAGCTCCTCCCCCTATTGTAGTTAGTAGTCACTGAATAAAATCTAGCGTTCCTGCTTCAACCAATCCTGCCTGGTTTATGTGTCAGCATCCAGGAGGTCACCCTGGTCAACTGTGGTGCCAGCTCACTCCCTCACACCAGTCCCTTCTCCAGCTGACCTGGCCAACTGGCTTCCTCCTACCCAACCCTTGCCAACCAGTACCATCTTCATGAACAAGGCCATGTGCATCTGGTACCTAGTGGGCTGAGAGAACAAACCCCGCCTGGGAAGAGCAAGTCACTTGAAAGGGACTGTGGGGAGAATGCCAAGTGCCACTTAGACACAGAAGACCAGAGAACTCTGGCCAGTGTGATGGTCCTGGTATTCCATTGACTCTAGGCATCTGCTGGTGTTTGAGCAAACTGCTCTTGAAATGTCCATGGGTAAAGAGATGGATGGATAATGGATGGATGGACAGAAGGATGGACAGATGGACAGACAGACCGATGGGTGGATGGAGCATTTGTATGGGTGAGAGGCTGGGAGGAAACTTTCACATCTTCTGCCCCCCTCCCTCCCTCCCTTGGCCCCTTGCGTTTCCACACACACCAACCCCCTGACTGTCCCGTCCCACCTCACACCTTGCCAGATTGGAAGGACTATATCCCAGTGCCAGGGTCTTGTTTCACACTGCACAGCCCCTGTCCTGCTTGACCTTGTCCTGATAAAGGGAGGGTCCAGAGAGCTAGCTGGAGTGGTCCCTCGGAGGACTCGGACAATGTGAGGTCATCCCATCTCAGACACTTTGCTGAGAAAGTTTCAGGCTCTACTCACTCATCCACGCAGGCTTCCAGCCCAGTGAGTCAGAGCTGCCAAGCTCCCTCAGGTGGGGTGGTGGATGGTAACAGCTGGGTTCCTGGTATTTTAGATAAGGACACGCCTGGCCGATGGTGACATTTATGTTATTTCTCAGGAAGAGTCAGAGGTTGAGGGTGGGAGGGGCTGATGTCTAAAGGGTGTGAACTGCAGGGCAACTTACCTAGGTGCACTCTTGGCCGGTTCTTCCCTGGCTGCAGATCTATCTGACTACACTCTTGGCAGACCATGTTTCTCGGTTTTATTTTAAGGGTCAGGTTGCCTCAGTCTACCTTTGGAATTAGTCTGTAGGCAGTGAGTTAAAGAGAATGCAGTCTGGGTTTATGCAGGGCCTGTGCTCTGCTCTGTCTTTGTCCTTCACTAGCTGAGTGACTCTGGGTAACAGAAGGAACCTGGGAGCCTCCTTTTCTAAGATGCTCACACTGAAAACCTTCTATAGCATTTAAATGAGAAAAAAACAAAACAAAACAAAAACAAAAAACAAAAAACCCTGTAAAATGGATATTTGCCAAACAGGTTTCCTATTTCTCTTTAAAAAAAAGTTTGGATCCTGCCAGGAGACAAAGTCTTATTCTGTGGCCTAGGTTGGCCTGCAACTCACTACACAGTCCAACCAGGCCTCACGGTGACTCCTTATGTCTCAGCTTCTTAAGCATTGGAATTACAGCCTTGGGCCACCACACCACTTTTCTGTTAGATCAAACTGTGACCCTCCCATCAGATTTCACGACACCAGTAGCTCCACAGGTGTCCCGCCTCTCATGCTGTGGGATTACTGACAAGTCTTTGGCTGCTACAGAGGCTGGGCCGTACATTCTCACTGGGCTGCAGTCACCATGTATCTGTGTGTAGGCAGCGCCAGCCACGGATAGGCAGCACATCCTCTTCCCCTACTTCCTCTCTCTGTCTGTTTGGTTTCAATCCTCTCCTCTCCTCTCCTCTCCTCTCCTCTCCTCTCCTCTCCTCTCCTCTCCTCTCCTCTCCTCTCCTCTCCTCTCCTCTCCCCTCCCCTCCCCTCCCCTCCCCTCCCCTCCCCTCCCCTCCCCTCCCCTCCCCTCCCCTCCTCTCCTTTCCTCTCCTTTCCTCCTCCCACCCCTGGCCAGCACATATGTGTGTGCTTTGGTGCTGGGGTAGAATCCAGGACCACACATGCTAGATGAGACCTTTATCACTGAACACCCGCCCCCACCTCATTGCTCTATTAATAAACAGTGTGGAGAGCACCCTGCTAGATGCCACTGTACCCTGGCTCCATATTTTACAGGGGGCCTCAATACATAATGGCACTAGCTGAGACACTGGTATGTGTTCCAAGTTCCCCTTCCCAGTCATTATATGTCCCCAAAGCCAGAGATGCGGGAAAGGCAAGGCAAGGCAAGGTGTGGCAGGGCGCAGTCTCTGCTGGGTGGTTATATGAGGACCACAGAGCGCAGAAAGGACCACAGAGCGTAGTAAAGGTGGATTCATTGAGGCAGACCTCAGCCCACCGGCCTGGCGAGAGACAGCCAGGTTCCACATAATGGGGCATCTCGTTTATAGCACGAAGCAGAGGCATCAGGGTCTGGGGACCATGCAGATGATGGGGAGGCTGATCTCTGACCTGTGGTGGAGTGTGAGCCGACTGCCTGCCGTGGTGTCTAGGACCCATGGGTGGGGTCCATGTAGCCCCGAGGAGGCAGTTCCAGGCTGTGCATGTGCTCACTCACCATCATTGGTTGTCTGCTCACAGACAGGTTCGCTCCATTCTCCAATTCTGTTCTGATCAGGAAGAAATACTTGAACTTGAAAGCAGTAAGTTGTCCACGGCTCCAGGTTTCTGATGACCTCGGAGTCATATGGAGAAGTGACTTGAAACTATAAGGGAGACACATATAAGGGAGACAGTGAAGGGAATCATCTCTCTTTCATTTCCCTTTCTCATGCGCTATAAACTGGGCTTCAGGCTTATTAGAAAGAGCCCCCTCCTGGAACTCTTTCCAGCTCCTGACACATGCTGCATCCTAAAGAATGTGACAAGACTGACTGGGAGGCCAGCAAACCACCTCATTGCCTCAATTCTGTAGCTTATGTGGCATCTAAACCATCACACTTCCCTTAAAAAAACACTGCAGCCAATTAAGGCAACCTGGTTTCTTTCCTCATGGGGGCCCAGTGTGTGACGCCAAAACAGCAGTCTCCTTGGGAGTATGTGCAACCTGCGGCTTGTATAGACCGCTCTAAGGGACCTTGGAGAATTTCCTGGTAGAGATTCAAACCCTTGCTCTCATGCTATCTCTACTCTAGGCTCCAGACAGGTATGTGAGGTGCCTTTGGGATGCCCCCATGCACACTGGCCAGGATTCACACTGGCCAGCATGTCATATGCTGCAGAAGAAGACACATGTGGCTGAGACTCTCTGTAGGACCAAGTTTGAGTCCCACATCTCAAAAAAGTGGGGTTTTGCCAAGTTGAATGCAGATAAATTGCAGAGCAGCAGCTCATCCTGATGGCTATGGGTTAAATGTTCCCCAATTGTGGTCCTCTGGACAAGTGGCAAGCCATGCCCTCATGAGGGTTTCCATAGTGCTGTTCACTAATTAATACATTCGGTTAAAATAAAAAAAAAGATAAGTCACATTTAATGGGTTGAACTGCATCCCATAAAATTTCATGTATTTGTATCTGTAAATGTGACCTTATTTGGATGTAGACTCTTTTAAAATTTAAATTTATTGTTAGGCATGGTGGTGTATGCCTTTAATCCCAACACACACACACACACACACACACACACACACACACACACACACACACACACTAAAATTAACCTTTAAAAACTATATTTTTAAAAAAATAGAAATTTGGCATTTTTAAAAGAATAGAAATATATAGGCATCCAGGGATAAAGCCATGTAAAGAAATGGCCAAGAGCTGAAAATGCTCTTTGAAGCCATAGAGAACCAAATGATTGCCAGCAAGCCTGCAGGAGTTGGGGAGAGGTATGGAGAGAACCCCACATCTTCAGGAGAGTGGTCCTGGAGACATGTTGATCTTCAACTCTCAGACTCCAGAAATGTTAGGCAATACATTTCTGTGATTGAAGCTACTAACTTAGCTAAGAGAAGCCATGCATGGTGAGACTCAACGTGCGTCCCACCCTGCCCCCCAGGTTCATAGCATGTTTGTGATCCTTGCTGTTTGGGTTCCCCACATATGTGCCTGGGTCGGCTTTGACTCCCAGGCTCTTGTCCTCTTCAGAATACTGCTGCATTCTTCCTGGAGTCCTTGACTAATGCCATTTGAATTCAAATATAAGAACATCACAAGTAATGATATGCTTCTGAGTTTGAGAAACCAAAGTAGTTCCTCAGCAAAATCAAGGGGAAATAAAAGAGCATACTAAGGGGGGATAGAGCCTTCCTTATTTTTCATAACTGGATCTTTCCCCATGGGGGTGGGGCTGTTGCCGGCTTGTTAGTATTGATTGCAGGGACTGGATTGTAGTTATTGAATCCAAGAAGAGACGGTCACAGCTCCCCACAATAGACAAAGCACCCCCACCACCACTAACAGAAGACTCAAAAGAAAACATAACACATGCTAGATTTTCCTTCTAGTAGTTCAATGCCTCGAAACCTGGTCACGTGATTTTTTGAAGCACAGGCATCGGTAGGTGAAGGGTCAATTTCCTTTGGGGCTTTCTCTTATCCTTTTATTTCTGGGCTGTTCTGGTTACATCCTCCTTTTCCCATCAAGATGATGGAACTTCCAAAAGCTCTTCTTGCTATTTAGTCTAGGGAGCTGATCTGGCAGCATCCGAGGGAGGCTGGCACTTTAAAAGGGAACGTTATACAATGGTGGAGCACGAGGAGGGAGCACCGGACTTTGCAGCATTCACAGCACAAAGTGTAGCTAGAGGACGGACGTGCAGCCAGATGCCAGTTCTGTGGGCGTATTCTCCATAAGAAGCAAAAAGGAGGGCTTTGCATGTCATGCTTGGTGAGGGAGGCACTCGGCCATGGTGAGTACGGGACCGGGTCCTTAATTAGAGGACACCAGTGATCCCTGGAGTGCAGTGAATGGGTCTTCTTTTTGGGTTGCAGGGCTTAGCAGAGATATTACATTGATGAGTGATTATGACTCTAGATATTTGGAGGCATGCACTTCCTGGAGTCTTGACTGTGAGCAAAACCATCTCTTGCAAAGGCAGGTGTCCCACATGCTGTGGTTTAAATACATGCATCTTATCATGAAACTGAAACACCAATGTGGTGGTATTAAAAGGGAAGGCCAGGCTGTTGGGATGGCTTATTGGGTAAAGGTATCTGCCACCAAGCCTGATGACCTGACTTCACCCTGGGACCTACATAGTGTAAGGAGAGAACCAACTCCTACACAGTGTCCTCTGACCTCTTCATGTCCACACGCTCGCGCAGGAGCCCCTGTGAATACCATTAACAATCTTACGAAAGAGGTGCCAGGGAGATGTTCACTGCTCTGTCCTCCACCTTAGTCATCAAAGGACGCAGCATCGAGCAATCCTTTGGGAACAAAGTGAGCTAGTCTGTGTCAAAGTGAACAAGGTCAGCCACTGTGTCTTGACCTTGAACTCCTCTGCCTCTAGAACTATCATTCATAAACTACCCACTTTGTTATAGCAGCAGGAATAGACCACAACACAGCTTCATTCAGCAGGAACAGACCAACTACAGCACAGCTCTAGTCCGTGGAAGATATTTTGGGTGAAAAAATTAACTTGAGATTTATGTTTGGCTCGTGTGTGTGTGTGTGTGTGTGTGTGTGTTTAATTCTATCATCCTAAGACTCTCAGACTCTTGGGAAGAAACTGATGAACATTTAATGTAATTAATTTGCACAGCACATATGTCTGTTTAGGACCGCAAATGGCATTTAGCTCAGAAGCACTGAGTTTGACCAGCAAGGAACAAATGTGTCTACATGAAGAGAAGAGAGCCTCCTCCCGTGGCAGACAGTGGGGAAAGCTGGGCTTTTGTCAGCAAATCCTACAGTTCTAGGAAGAGGGCTTTTCTTCCTGCTTTGTGAGTGAAGTGGGTTACCATGTCCATTCTGAGAACTGGGGAAGCTGAGGTCACGAGTGTGACCAGAGCAACATGGTGGCAGAGGCAATGTTCCAACCAGACTTCTGGGCTTCAACCTCTATTTGGAAAGAACTGCCACCTGAGCTGGTGAAATGACTCAGCCCGTGAAGGCTGATGACTTGATCCCCAGGACTCGGGCATGCCCTTCAGCACGAAGGAATACATATAATAATATTCCTTTTAAAAGAGTGCTCCCTAAAGAAGAGAGCAGTGGGGAGACACTGGGTAGGAAGGGTTAAAAATGACACTCTTCTTAAACGCGTTGGGAGGTGTTCTAACCATGAAGTGACTGGTGTGTGGTATGTGGGGGGTTAGGGGTGGGAAGCTGGTCATTTAGTTGACCACATGGTAGCCGACTCCCACTTCCCCCAGGCAAATGCTGACTACACCCTGTTTCTCCTGCAACTTCCTCTCCAGGGAAGGGAAGGCAAGTCTGTTGTGTGGACGTCATCCCGAGAGTCTGGCCCACGTGTGCTCCTTGACAGAGTCCAGAAGCTTGGAGCTTGTCGAGGACCACGCGTTAGACTCTTCGGACACTACTAGGTGCTGCCACTTTGCAAGACTCTACCTGGTCACGTGTCTGTGCGCGTGCATAGATGTGTGCACACACCAGTATGTGTGTGTGTATGGAAGCCAGAGGTTGGCATCAGGCGTCTTCCTCTGTCACTGCCCACCTTATTTTTGAGACAGGATCTCCCCCTTAAATCTGGAGCTCACCAATGGACTAAAGCAGCAGGCCAGTGAGTTCCCAGGATTTCCTGTCTGCGTCTCTCAACAGTGTGATCACAGCTGTGCACTGTCATGCCTGGCTTTTCACGTGGGCACTGGGGATCCAAGTTCTGGTGCTCCTGTCTGCACAGCGAGCACGCTACCCACTGAGCCCTCACCCCAGTCCCTGATGGCCTTCCCTCTTTATTATCACGGCCTACCAAACTGAGTGGAATGTGGGTACCTACATCTGGAATGCACGTGACAGCCAAGCTTACCTTCTCATTAGTCCCATTTTTCCAGTATTGAACCCTATAAGCCCATGAGCTATAAAGGTTGTTCATGGTCCATGTCTCAGGTTCATTCTCAATTTTGGGGGCCAAGAAACGCATATGCAAAGAATCCGCAAGAGATTCTATCTGCATCTCAGGAGGTCCGATAATGGCTAAGAGTAAGAACACAATAAAATGACAATTAAAAAAAAATCACATTTTAAACACGTCACTCGAACACGAATTCTTCATATATATGTGTGACAATCTATTAGAGGATAACGCTGATCCCTTACAGACCACTGTTACAACATTGAATGATGTTGATAAGGAAGATGGATGGATTTTTTTTTGGCCTATTTAAAAAGATCCAATAACCTTTGTCTTTATTAATCAAATTTAACCATTTATGTTCACAGTGATACCTAATATATTTAGGATTTTTCAACCATATTGCTTGTATTGTTTGTAGAAACGGCTTGGGGGTGGGGTGGGCCCCTGTACATAGCTCACATTAGCTCAAACGTGTGCTCCTCCTGCCTAAGCCCAGTGGGTTCTGTTACAGGGCTTGTACCACCACACTTGACAAAAAGCCTATTTAAAAATTTTTACTTTTATTAGCTTCTTCTCTTTCTCTTTGTTTTCTACCTTGTACTGGCTTGCATTTTCTTTTGTTTTCTGGTCTTAAGGCTACAAATGAGGTTTCTATTACCTGTAGAGATTACTCATAATATTTATCATCTATAACTATAACTATATCTATATCTATCTGTCTATCTATCTATCTATCTATCTATCTATCTATCTATCTATCTATCTATCTATCTATCTATCTATCTTTTTATCTATCTATCTATCTATCTATCTATCTATCTATCTATCTATCTATCTATCTATCTATTTACAGCTTTTCTTTGACCAGCTATTCATGTAGCCAGGTTCTTCACTCCATCTGGATTGCCATCCAAACTTCTCTCCTCGGGGAGCCTGAACATTGTGGCCCCATGGACAAGCGTGGCATCCCTCTCTTCCTGAGACTTTCCACTTTGAGGGCCATAGTCACTCTGTGTCACGAAATATCTACATGTCAGTCTTCCTATCGTCTATTATACTCCACGAGGACAAAGCTTTGTCCTTGTTTGTTGCTGTAGCTTTAATGCTGAGAACATGCCTAGCACACAGTAGGTGCGCAAAAATAACCACTGAAGGAATAACCGAAGACTCCGGGAGAGCACTGAGTTATGTCCCGTGCTCCTCTCTCTGACCACTTTTTTGGGACCTGTGTCTACGGGGGACTGACCTTGAGGCAACTTAGTGTAGGATTTAGAACCAGCCATTCCCAACTAAAAATCTTCAGCGCAGAAGCCTGTGTATCAAATGGTCCCCAGCGTACATTGGCTTGGCTTACGGTTTGAAAGGGACTGATATAAAAAAGAGGTGGCGCTCCAACCTCCGAATCGTAGCAGCCCTCAAGCTGAGGACCTGTGGTTCCCTTCCCTTCACAATGCAGGCCGAGGGCTGCTGCGAGCCACCACCTCCCTGTCAGTCCTGGCATCAGGAGGGAGAAGCAGCCCTCCACCGTGGGCCGTGTTGCCGAGCTAGGGTGTAGTAGGTGAGGCTTGTCAAAAGCATGTTTGATTTATGACATCTTCAGCTTTTGATGGGTTGGCAGGAACCTAACAGCAGTGAAGAGAGTTTAGCTTTGGGGCCTGATGACCAATGGACTCTACTCTTTATCGTTTGTCTCCTTTCTTTGTTTTTAGAAAGGAGCACTTAGAAAAGAAAATGAACTCTGAGCATTTCCGGCTGCAGAAATATGAGTTTTGTGCTTGGATAGAACTGGAAGAGACTGGACTTGAGTCTCTTTCTGTCTGAGGGAGAATCTAACTGTGGAAGCTGTGGAGCCCACTTGTAAGGACCTGCTTACAGACAACCGCACAGACAGGGTTCTTCCCTCTGATGAGCCAGTGAGGGCCTCATGTGAGCCTTGTTCCTGACATTCTCGTGACCTCTGATCTGCTCTATTCTCCTGGTTGCTGTCTGGTGATTTAATTCATTTTCAGTTCCCGATACTCTAAACATGTTCATCCCCACAGCCCTCCACTTCCAACGGGGCATATTCTTTCTGAGGCGTAGCAGCCTGCCTCCGCCATCTTGCACCCTTCTCCAGGCAAGAGCTCTCTCCGAGCTGGGCCCTTCTCGCTCCACAGCTACCTCTATCCTCTTGTCTTCTGCCACACTTTAAAGATGATTTTTTATTTGATTTTAATTTTGTGTGTACAGTGTTTAGCCTGTATGTATGCTCTGTGGACCAGGTGCCCAAGAGGCCAGAACTGCTGTTGGATCCCATGGGACTAGAATTTCACACTGTTCTGAGCTGACATGTGGGTGCTGGGAATCGAACCTGAGCTCTCTGAAAGAGCAGCCAGTGCTCATAGCCACCGAGTCACCTTTCCAGGCCCGTAGTTCTTAGTTTAACTCATACTTCCACATTGACTTCCATCCAGAAAACTGTCACAGCTTCCTATTTCCTCTCAATAGCAGGGCTGGCCCTTACTCCTTCTTATCTGTGAGGTAGCGAAGCCAACTAGTTTATATTCATTTATTTTATTGATGACATGTATACTTTCTCCTGCTTCACCTATGAATTTCTTTGAGGTCCCGGCTTCTGTGCTGTGTTAATTTTCCTGGGCCTAGGACATTCATAGGTAGGCATGCTAACGGTTCCTACGGACAGATCACCGATGTGGACAAAAGCCAGGCAAGATGGCTGCATATAACAAAGTGAAAAAATAAATGGCTTACTGTCTTCCACAGGGCAGAAGGTGACGCTCACCCACTCGGAATGTTCCTCTGCAAACTCAGCCCTGACTCTCACGGTGTGGTCGCCGTACTTAGAAAGATTTGAGAAGTCACACTGGGTAGAGGCAGTGTTCTTGCATTGATCTTGGAAATGTACGTAACTATAGAACCAGAGAGAGAGATGCAGGAGAGTTTAGTCTCTGGGCTGACGGTTGTGTTATCCCCTGTGATACCGAAGTCAAATGTAGGATGATGAAGGCAAAAGAAGTCTTTGTTGGGTTTTGCTTCGTATTTTTAGAGACTCTCCTTCTGTTGCCCAGGCTGGCCTCTCTAACTTACAATCCTCCTGCCTCAACACCCCAAATACCAGGGTTTCAGGCGTGCACCACCATGCCTGGAAACTTCTTAATCACTAACTTGGATAAATGGTATGCCCAAGGAAATTAATACTTTTCAAACTGTGTGTTTCCTGAGATCTCAACGATCCCTGAGGAATCACAAGGCATTTAAAAACAGTCCGATAGCCAAGACATTTGCGGGAAAATCGAGTTAAACAAAAATTGGTATCTTGGCAGGAGAGGTTTCAGCTTCCCAATAAGCATTTATGGCTCCACTCCCCAGGCTGAGTATTCAACACACTTGACCGAGAAAGCTTCCTTCCCGGATTGTGCCTTTCCGAAAGCATTGGGCTATGATTTGTGAGAGGCTGACACAGGCAGGCTAACTAGGAAATAATCAGATAACTTTGAATAATGTCCCAAGTGTGATTCACATGGCCATGCTTCTGAAAAGATTATAAAACAACCCATCCATCCTCAGAACATAGAAACAACAGCAGCCACAGCGGGAGGGTGGCAGACGTGGCAAGTGCCACTCAGCCTGAGGAGGGGTAATTCGCTGCCCCCAACCTAGGAAAACATGAGCTCCCTTCCTGGCTGTGCCGAGCTGCCTGACTGGTTCCCACCACACCTTCCTGTCTGGGTGTGAGAGCCAACTGGGCCACTCTTACTGTCTGTTTTGATTTCTCTTCCTGTTGCTATGCTAAGATACTCTGACAACATCAATTTAAAGCAGGAAGTTTATCTTAGCTCACAGATCCAGAATTCAGCCCATCACAGCAAGGCGGTCAAGGCATCCGAAGCCTGAAGCACATGGTTAGAAGTGAGCAGAGAACACACGTGTGTGAGCGTTTGGCTCACTTTCATTTTTAGTTAGGTGTATGCGTGTGTGCATATATTCTTGGAGGCCAGAAAAGGACATTGAATCCCCTGGAGCTAGAGTGGGGTGCCCGGGAGCTACCCCACAGGCAAGGGGGAACTGAACTCTGGTCCTCTGCAAGATCAGCAAGCGCCCTCCATACATTCAGTTCTGCTGACGTTAGGGTTCTAGGGACCACATCGGGGCTCACTGTGTCATGATTGATGCTTTGTAAAAAGTAGGTAGGGACGACTGAGATCACAGTGTTCTGCAACCTGCCTTTCCCACTTAACATACACAAACAGTTTGGCAACCACCAGCTCTTCATGGCTGGCAACCTTGCATTTTACTATTGCCAAGTCCAGGGGTCATTTCATGAAGGGGTTTTCTCTTACTCGGCCACTCCGTTCACTTAATACATCAGGTGGCTGACACATGTATTTCAAAAGCCATTTCGTAGCCACTCCTCTTTCCTGTTTTTCACTGATGAGTACTTTTGCTGGTAAATACATAATATGATTAAATGCTGGTGGCTTTATTAAAAAAAAAAGCAGTACCAGCATATACATGCGTGCTTTCTGTCACTCACCTGTGACACCCTCCCAGCACTGTTTTGTGACTCGGCCATCAAGGCCGTCAATAGTTAGATACCTGTGGCCCGGCCTCAGGTAATCATTACGGCAGCAACAACTCCAACTGATATAAAAAGAAGTTGATTTTCCACAGTGAAATTGCTCTATGTCTTTCCAGACCAAGTGGAGAAAACATGGAGACGAAACGTCAAAATCTGCCTCACTAGAGATGCTGCAGAACGACCCTTTGTCACCCACGGACTCTGGTCTACAGATAGCTGAGTTGAGGTGTAAAAGAGCGTCCTGTTTTTATGTGACGCACACTGAAACGTATGCGCGCGCGTGATGGTGGCTTTTCACCGTCAGCCTGATGTAAACACCCTCCGCCGAGTCTGTCTACCAGAGTGTGTCCAGGAAGGTTTGACAAATCCCGGATGCCTGGATGTGAGCGGCACTTTCTTAGGAACTGAGGCCTCAGACTGACTTTAAAAAGGAGGGAGGGAGCCGAGAAGCAGCTTCCTCTCTGCTTCCTGACTGGATGCCCGTGTATGACAGGCTCCCCACAGTGATGGGCTGTACCCTCAAACCAAGCCTCCCCCCAAAACCTTTCCTCACTCACGTCGCTTTGTCAGATGTTGTCATAGCAATGAGAGAAGAAATTAATACAGCAAGGCAGAGAGTCCAGGGAGGAAAAAACAGAGTTAATACTAAAAACTGGCAAATCTCAATGTAGATGCTCTAGCTTTTATTACTATTCTTAAAACGTTGAAATGTTCGGTTTGTATGAAATTATCTCAAACTAAGAAAAAACATTAAATACCCAGCACGTAGGCAAGGGTCACTTTATTCTACTTTCTATTCCTTCTTGAACTTTGTCACCCCTGAGTGTGTGTGTGTGTGTGTGTGTGTGTGTGTGTGTGTGTGTGTGTAAAATGGCAGCTGCATGGAAAAGAGGGGAGGGCCACCGAGATCTGGAAGGGAATGCTCTCCTGTCTGGCTGAAGGGCCTGTCTGTCTGTCTGTCTGCCTATGGCTCTGAGTCACAGGTGTTGGCTGATGGCCTTGGGCCTCCTGCGGCCATTGGTGGCCCGCCATCCAGCCTGTGGCCAATGGTGACAGGCTGTCGGGGGAAGGCTGGCCTGCACTTCCCTCACCAGGTGCAGGGACTTGCAGACAGGCAGGACAGAGGCCCCTGCAGTGGTGGAGGCTGATGCTAGAATGTTCTAGGAGGAGGGTGGTGGTAGGGAGCAAGGGTCTCCCTGGCTCTTCTGCACACCTGGGATGTTCACGCAGCATCCACTTGTACACTGCTGACTTTTCACAATGCTGGCTGAGTAACTGGAAAGGACAGCATTTGTTTTCCTCTTCAGATACATCAGTTTGCGGACAGCCTGGGCTACATAGTGACATCTACACTACCCTGGACTCCAGGCAAGCAGAGCAAGGCCTGGAGACAGAGGGACGGCCCTGGAGGGGCCTGAAGAGAGTGCCCACTACATTATTTTCCTTTAGAGAAAGGAGAGGGCGAGCAGGATGGCTCCCCGGGAGCCACCTGTCACAGTCCCACAGGTGGACGTGGTTAGACTCTGTCCCGCCTGAGGTCCAGCCCAGGGCCACCATTCTCTGGCACCTTCCTGCAAACGGCCATCAGACCTACCTTTGGTACTGGGCTGTGAACGTCAGATTCTCTGTGGGGAAAGCAGGTAACTCCCACTGTAGAACGTTCTTGAAATTAACCGAGTTCATCTTAACATTCTTAGGAGGTGGAATCATTCCTAGAGCTGAAAAAAAAATAAGGGGCAGGGGGAAAGACTGAAATGTTTTCCCCAAAAAGAAGACCAAGAAAACGACTACATTCAATATGGGTCTCCGGGATCCACATCTTCAAAGGTTGTGTGTTGGGGGTGGGGGTATTAGCTACGTTGAGGAGGCTAGGTTTTGTTTGAAGAAACAATGAAAAGAAATTTGGGGGTGGACAATAGTTGGGGACAGATGAAGGTGACTGGAATTTGAGCGGTAGAGATGGATATGGGGTCAGGGGGATTCCAGACCAATTTTTATAAATTCTACACTCCATAGAGACCTGATGGAGACCGGTCAGGGTTAAGGACCACTTCTGGCTGAAGACCAGGGAGCCCTGGTTGGAGCTGGGGGTGGGGGTGGGGTGGGGGCTGGGAACCCAGGAGTCTCAAATCAGCTGCACCTGACTGGATCTTCCATGGAGACTCAAGAAGGGTTATCAGGGAGTGGGTCTGAGGTTGCAAAGAGGGCAGCCTTGGGCTATGGACAGAAATATTTTTTTTTTAAAGTTTTTACGTAGAAAATTTTAAACCACCTAACCTGGAGCCAACAGAGACGACGTGTGGCAATAATTATTCAACACCAGGCTGCCTGGGACTCTCTCAAAGTCCCATGATAAGAACGGAGAGAGGAAAGGATCTCAAGCAGAACTCATCTGAGAGATGGGGAATCCCGTGAGCTCAGCACAGGGGGCACATGATGCCCAGAGTCCCCGCTGCTGCTGAGAGTCTCCCGAAGCTATTTGGGGCGCTGAGGAGCCCAATTCAGATTTCAGGGTGTGGACGTGTGAAGAGGAAGGCGTGGGGAAGGAAGGGGAGCCGGCCCTACAGAGGAGCGGGCAGAGGAAGGGAGCTGCGGCTGGGGGAGCACTCGGCGCGTGTCCCCGAGGGTCGGGACAGCCACCGCGGGGTGTCCGGGTCTTTCAGAAACGCTGGCTTCTGTTAGAACTCCTGGGGGTTCCTGTCCGCAGCTGTCCCCGCACCCCGCTTCAGTTTACCGTCTAGACAACCTGTAACCCCGCCGCGGGCTGGGGCTGGGAGGGTGGTGGTCCGTCCAGCCAGGATCCAGGCAGCGCGCCGCCGCCTGTGAGCAGCCCACCCACCGTGGCGACAGGTTCCCGGTCCGGTGCTCGCACACGGCCCCTTTCGGGGCACCCCCCCCCCCCGGGACCGAGACTTGGGGACGCCCCGCCTCCGAGTTCCCAGGCCTGGAAGGCCGCCCGCCCCGGGCCCCTGCCCGCCGCCGAGCTCACCTGGCAGCAGCAGGAAGCCGCCCAGCCAGCCCGTCGCCACGCTCCGCGCCCAGGCCATGGCCCCGCGCCCGTCCGCCCGCCCGCCGCGGCCCCGCAGCCGCCGGCGCCCTTCCGGGAACCTCCGTCGGGCCGCAGGCCACTCCCCTCCGGCTCCCTCGGGCTCCCTCCGCCCGCAGCCCGCGGGGACCGGGGCTGCGAGGGCGGCCTCCAGCTAAATGCACTGAAAAGCCAGTCCTGGGTCACAGTGTCGTCCCCTTAACACCCCCCTCCCCGCCCCCCGCCGCCTTCATCCTGCTTCTCTCTTTCTCTGAGTTTCTTTCTCTTTTCCTAGGGGGGTGGATGTTGAGGCAGTGTCTTTCTATGGAGCCCAGACTGGCCCGGAATTCGAAGCGATCCTCCTCTGCCTCAGCTTCCCCGGCGCTGGGCAGTTCCTTTTCTCAGTATCGCTTAGTGCTCTCTGTTTTTTCCTCCACTGAAGCATTACTTCTGCAAAGTCCTGTTCCCCAAACAAAAGGTGACTCAGAGCGCCCCCTCAGCATAGTTTCGAAAATTTTAGTGCCCCTCCCCACCCCAAGGCTATGGCACAAGGCCGATTTGTTCACTTCGAGGTAACTTGCTTCTTGCTCAAGACTGCTGATAAAGCTTTAATTTCCTCTTCTTAAACGGATCAGGTGGTGAGGTGGGAAAATCCATAGTAGTCCGGCTGACTACATGTCTAAAATAAAATACGCACGTGAGTGGGGGAGGCGGGGAAACCCAGCAGGCCACTCTGCAGATTTAGACAAAGAAGGTAGGTACAGTCTTGAAATGCGAGCAGAACCACAAATATGCTAAAGAAATACATTCTAGTGAGAAACATTCTATTGAGAAATGACTCAAAAGACCACAGGCTTGTATGAAAAAGTATTTTTGTATTATCCTCTGACAACCTTCAAACATACAAAATTAAAAAAAATAATTGCAAGCGTTAAAAACTATTTTCTAGCAATTATGCAAAACTTAAAAGAAACAGTGAATGAGCCTGGATAGATAGATGATCGATGTATTCGGAGGGCTGAGAGATGGTTTGTGTAGGGTCTCTTTCCTGTGGGGTTTTATTAGGTCTCTTCCTCGGAGGCCTTCTGGATTGCTCTGGAGGAGTGACATGAGGAACCCACCAGAAATCTTTGAGCCAGGACCCATGTGGCTTTCCCTTTCTGAATAGAAGAAAGGTGTGAGAAACTGGCAAGATGGGACGGTCCTATACCCTCCATCCATCCCGGGTGCCTCTGGGGCTCAGCACCTCCAACTTGGGTCTTTATCTCCCTTTCTAGCATTGGTCCCAGGCCTCTAGGGTGGTGCAGATGACTCAACCCACTCCCTTTATTTCATAAACGAGGCAACTGAAGCTCAAAGAGGTGAGAAAATACCGGGGTGGGGGGGGCTGGCGCAGTGCTCGCCTGGCACCCCTGAAGCCCTGGGTCCAATCTTATGACAATGCAGTCCTGTAATCACAGTGCTAGAGACGTGGAAGATGGAAGGGTCATCGCATATCAATAAATAAAAACTGCACAAGAACCCCAAAGTCACCCGTTAACCGTCAGATGTTCGGCTCCCCCTCTGTGACACCTGAGAACTTTCCTCTCCCAGACTCACAGCGACCGTGATCCAAATCTGTACAAAGAGCGTTTTAAAAATCTTGAAGTGGGACTGGAAGGCTCGTACCCCCTCTTTATTCTGAAGACCTTGAAATGCTCGCTTTTGCTCTTTAAAAACAAAAAGCAAAACATCAAAATACGGTAGGCACTGAGATTTTGCCCCGTCACCCTCCACCACACCAGTGTCCTCTCTCTCTGAGCCGCCTGTCGGATCCTAGAATTACTCATATGGCTTCTCCTACCCCCACTTTACTGTGGAGGGTTTTATGGATGGGCGAGAATGAACGTCTCCGAGTGGAGGAAATGGTCTGAGGCACCTGATTTGTGCGTGCACCTCCTTCCTACCCCTGTACGGCATGCCCTTCCCTCCCTGTACGGCATGCTTTTGCCTGCTTTCAGGCTCATTCCCTGAGCCCTTCTAAACACTGCTTGACCAGCTTTTCTGTCCTTTTCTCTTCTTCCACTTAATCATTTCCTAGAAATAACCAGAGGACGTGGCTGCCTCTGAAAGCCCCGCTGAACACTGTTCCCTGGGAAACATAACACCCTTAGTGCATTAGTGGAAAGGGGATGAGCGGCGCATGCTCATAACCCACGTAAACAAAATGGATTTCCCAAACTGGGAATGTGCAGAGAGAAGGCCGTCAGCAAGAACCGTGAGGGCGCTACAGTTCCCTGGTCCGTCCCTCACAGACACCTGCAGGCCACCAGGTATCGAGTCAGGCTGTGAAGAGAGAGCCCTGTAGGTGCTCAGCTCGAGCTAATGACTGGCTTCTGGAGTCATCTCATAATGTAGCCATCCCCTGCGTCAGCATCAGAGTCTGACGTGTCTGTTTTTTCAGATGACTCGTCCTCAGTCCACAGACTCTGGGAAGAGAAGCCGGGATGGGTCAGTTGTGTCCCGTCCCCACCGGCCATCAGGAGGCCTGACTCTGTCCTGTGGGGACCCTCGTCTAGGTGGACCGTGTCTTCTGCAAGAGATAGCACCTCTGAGGCTTCTTCGGAGTCATCATGGAGAGCTCTCAAAAACACAGAGTTTAGGTTCACGTTGAAGATAACTTTGTCCTCCGGCCCATTCACGGAGCTGCTGTCATCCCCGGGGAAGGAGTCCTGGAGCTCACTCTCTCTCCTCTCGTAGGGGCCACTCGGGTCTTCTGAAGGCCTGAAGCCTGATCCCACCGCAGCCTCTGGGCCGAGCTCTGGCTCGGCCGCAGCCTCTGCTGCAGCTGCATCAGATTCCTCAGCAGCGGAGTCTTCCTCTAGGCGGGACTCCCGGGGGCTGGCTGAGGAGTCAGAGGCCTGGTTCAGAAGCTTGCCCATCAGTCCATGCATGGTGTAACCAGTGGCACTTGCTTTGGGGACTTCGTCATCGCTGTCACTTTCGTCTCCATAATCGTAATTCCACACTTTCTTCTTTTTGTTCGTAGGAATGACCTCCACCTTGTTGATTGCCTCTGAGGGTGGCAGTTCAGAATATATCCACGATAAAAAGTTATGGAAGTTCTAGGGAGAGAAAGAGGGAGAGAGGGAGGGAGGACAGAAGGAGGGAGGGAGGGAGAGAGAGAAAGTCTTTCACTCATATTGGCTCTTTAACATAAAACTTATCATTCCCCGTGAGGCGATGTGGATGTGCTCACATGAGAAACAGACGGTTGTGCGGCACTTGCCAGCTGCCGGGCACTGCTCCTGTATCTCCAAAGCCAAGGGTGCTAAGGTCCTCCACATAAAATGTCACAGCATTTGCATGCCACCTCTGCACTCCCTCAGGCACACTTTCGATCCTTCTAGATTGTTTACAGAACTCAGGTACAACACAAATGCTGCCTGAATGGAACACTGCATCGCTCAGACACTACTGCCAAGGAAGAGTTCACTCAGATGCAGTTAGATGCCTTGTCTGTGGCTGCATGAAGCTCTCTCTCTCTCTCTCTCTCTCTCTCTCTCTCTCTCTCTCTCTCTCTCTCTCTGTGTGTGTGTGTGTGTGTGTCTGTGTGTGTGTGTGCTGGCTGGGAATTAAATTCAGGGCCCTTTGCCTGCTACGCATACTCCATGCTACGGGATTCCACACCCAGCCTCTAGACTTCTTATGCATTTAGCTGTGTGTGGCGTGAGGTAGAGAGGGATCCCATGTAATCCCTCTAGTACAGACAGCCCCGTCACCAGCCATGATCACTCCACCAGATTGCAGGGTCACTGTTACACATCAGGCGTCTATGCCTGGACCCGAGTTTCTGGGCTTCTGCTTTGACAGTTACCCTTTTCAGTAAGACTGGATCCTTTCCTATGTGATGGGCGTGCATGTTATTAGATTCACTCCTTAAATTAAAAAAGTAATTCGCGGCTTCTGTAATTGTATGGATTTTGGGGCTAATGAAAATCCATTCCTATAAATATAAAAACCAGGCAAATAACCTATGCCACTAGAAATCTGGACTAATCTTGGTGAGCATTAGTGCTTTGGAAGGTGGCAAGCGAGAATTCAGGGTGAGCTGGCTGTGTGCGTGTGCGTGCGCGCGTGTGTGTGTGTGTGTGTGTGTGTGTGTGTGTGCCCATTTTCTTGATCTGGGCATAAGATACATGGTTGTTTGTGTGGGAGAAAATTCAGTGGCTTTACACAGTGGTGTGAGCACTTAATTTCTCTGAGGCTGGAAACAGCTTCATTCTTATTCTCTGATTAAACACAGTCAGTTTAAGTACACAGTGGCTTTGCCAAAACTTTTGATTTTTTTCTTTGGGACAGTCTCCTGTCTAGCTTTGCTGGACCAGTGCTCACGATGTCGGGCAGATTACTGACGTACAAATTTAGCTTCGGAGTAATGTGAACTTTTGAGCTTAATCGTCTCATTTATAAATGATCACTGTCTGCCCTACACTTCAAACTAAGGCCCGTGGGCGGGGCTTTCATTTGCCTTGTTCCACACACCGACACTGGGAATACATATTCAGTAGAGAGTCAACAAGGATTTGTCAGATTCGAAACAGTAACCATTTAAAATGTTTACTGGCATGTTCAAGACTCTGAGCTTGATCCCTCCACATTGAACTTTCTGGTAACCATGCATCTGCAAACACGCTCGGCCTGGAGTGTCATATTTTCCTCTTTCCAGAGGGTTTGCTTAATGGAGAGCGGTAGCAGACAGACCCAAGGAAACGCCAGCACAAAGGGACTAGAGCTGCGAGCTGTGGGGGGACAGCGGCTGCCGGGAGAGCGGAGTAAGGCAGATGAGCTGCGCCAGGAGAAAACAAGGCGTTTCTATTTGGAATGGTACAAAAAAATGTGAAATGGGGGGGGGGCAATATGGTAGGAGAAATGATAAGTGGTCGGGAAAGGCAGTTGAGTGGAAACATAGGAGGTCCAGAGAGATGGAGAGGGAGAGAGAATAGGTAGAAACTACAGAAAACAGAAAATGCCCAAACGCATTTGAGACTTGCAGGGATAACAAAGAATCTAGATTGACCAAGATGACTGATGTTTTTGGAAAATGAGACTCTTTCTTGCAAGCATGTTACATCTATAATAAAAATTATTAAGTTAAAATAAGAAAAAAAGATAGAAAAACTACATACCAAGACTTTGGGGAAAGTGTTTTTTAAGCATATATAACCAGTCCGTTTCAGCATGATGGTGATTAAGAAGACCACCATTAACGAACACCCAATAATCATTCCTATGGCAAAGTCTGACGATCCTGTTGATGAAAAGATACATGACTTTATTCAAAAGAAATTCAATGCATGGTCACATTGGTCTGGTGTCAGAAGTTAATGCAGGGGAAGCAAAAGTTTGAAAAAAATTATATTGCTAAATACCAAAGAATGGAAGCTAACCTAAGTGCATATATTTTAAACAAAATATATTTAGATTTTCAAAGGAAAAATTAAAAAAATAGTTTACATTCTATAGCTGCAATAGAGTAGCTGCTAGCTGTCTGTGGCTCTTTAAACTCTGAAGATCAAAACTGGGCAGAAACAGACGGGCAGTGGGGGCGCACGCCTTTAATCCCAGCACTCAGAGGCAGAGCCAGGTGGATCTCTCTGAGTTCGAGGCCAGCCTGGTCTACAGAGTGAGATCCAGGACAGGCACCAACACTACACAGAGAAACCCTGTCTCGAAAAAGAAACGAAACGAAACAAAACAAAACAATTGGGCAGAACTAGAAACCCGTGTTCTCTCTCACATCTCAAATGCCTGTGATGCTCATCCCTATGGCCCCTGGTGGAAGAGTTGGGGGATGGAACATCAGCCTGGAAAACCAACTGGGCCATTGGGAGGCTTGGAGGCTCGGCCACAGCAGGAACCCAAACGCCGTGCTTGCTTTGCCTATGAAGAGCTTCTCTTAACTCCTTGGCCTGCTTCCTTTTGGAAGATTTCTACCTCCGAGTTGAAAGCAGATGTTTCCCTTTAGTAAAAATGAGTGGCCTGAGGCGCAGTGGGTCGCCTCACTCACAGTTCTCTTAAATTCCAGAAAGGACCCAAATTAGCAGGAACCCTGTATCCAGAGCTTCAGGGAAAAACAGACATAGAGGAAGGGACTGAAAATGGATCGCACGCTTCAAGCCTTCTAAACGGCGAATTAACGAGACCCTGGTGGTTAACACCGACTTCCGAACCCAGTCTCGGCCCGTGGAGAGCGAATGTGGAGCATTCCCAGGCCTAGGCTCAGAGGCACAGCTTTCAGACACACACCACATCTTTACACACTTCCTAAGAAGGGAGAGATAAACCCGAATAACCCCCAGGGGCGAGGCCTTGGCATGATGTGAGGATTCTGACTCACAGATGATTCACAGGTCTACCCCGCTTTCTAAAGAGTCTAGGGGAGAGCAGTGCAGTCAGCTCAGAGGACACCCTGCAAAGCACGTTGTGCAAACAGCAGTCCGCAGCAAGTCAGAGCAATGCTTCTCCTCACAGGGCGGTTTGTCATCTGTCTCAGACGTCTTCGTCACTCGAAGATTTTGTGTTTGTTTTTAGCTTAGTGGTAACGTAAAATAAAGCTCTCCCGGGTTGTGGCCGGTTACTTGGGTATCGTTGTAGATCAGCTTCCTAAGAGAGGGTTGGATCAGCTCATTCTGGGAAGCAGAGGCCAGATTTGTATCTTCAAATCTTGGCCTTGGATGTGTCTTGTCTTTCCACAAGGACAGTGATTTAAGACTGCTCTTCTCAGCCAGGCGGTGGTGGCGCACGCCTTTAATCCCAGCACTCGGGAGGCAGAGGCAGGCAGATCTCTGTGAGTTTGAGGCCAGCCTGGACTACCAAGTGAGTCCCAGGAAAGGCACAAAGCTACACAGAGAAACCCTGTCTTAAAAAAAAAAAAAAAAAAAAAAAAAAAAAAAAAAAAGACTGCTCTTCTCTGCAGTGGACTGATGATGGCTAATGCTTCTCGGAGCTCTTCCCCGCTGGTCTCTCTGGATGAGAACCACTCGGATTATTGCAGTGACTGCCAGGGAGCTGCCTGGATCCCCCTTGGTGGTATACCATTGTTCCCCTACATCCCCATTAGATCCCCCTGGGGTCCCCATCTAATGACTTGTCAAGACCTACAGCATCTGGATTCTCCCACCCTCTCTGACCCAGACCAGGTACTGTTCCTCCTTTGCCCACTCCAGTGCAAGTCAACGCTGCTTCAGGCGCTTAGCACTCGCTGGACCCATTGTACGGAAATTCCCTCCTTGCTATGTCTCTGAGACACATTTGCTTTGCTCCTATGGTCTTGCCTACAGAAGCAAGGTGGCAAAGCCCAGCTCAACTCAGATTGGCTTACAATTCGATGCTAGACATCCAAAATGAGTTTCACGGGAGTCAAGGTCAGGGTGTTTGCGGGATCATCATCAGAGATCCATTCTGTGCCTTTTTCCGCTTTGGAGAGCGCCTCCTTCATCCTCAGAGCCAGCTGACAGGTGACTCCCAGTCTCACTGTCCTCTGTCTCCTTTCCTTGTAAGGTCCTCTGTGCTCCCAGGAGGCCCACCTGGGTGGCCTGGGACAATCTATCTCCATTCTGAATTTATTAGGAACCACCAAGCCTCTTTGGCCACAGCAGGAAGCATGTTGACA
Source organism: Peromyscus maniculatus bairdii (assembly GCF_049852395.1). NCBI lineage: Eukaryota > Metazoa > Chordata > Mammalia > Rodentia > Cricetidae > Peromyscus > Peromyscus maniculatus. The sequence goes on along the minus strand of NC_134863.1, from coordinate 80,670,802 downwards.
TATCTAGAGTCAAGACACAGATATCTTTATGTGGCCGTTCCTCTGCCCACCACACCTCCCTTGGGCCCTCATCCAGGAAGCACTCCCTTTGGCCATCGGTGGCGGATGCCGTCGGTGTCCCACCCACACCCCTTTACCCATCAGCGGGCCATGGATGCTTCGGTGCGTGCCAACAGCTAAGTGTGAGCTGCTTCCCAAGGACTTGACTCGGCCAAGGCAAGGTTGCTCCCACCTGCCGATCACACCACCCTGCCGATCACACCACCCTGCCGATCACACCACCCTGCCGATCACACCACCCTGCCGATCACACCACCCTGCCGATCACACCACCCAGGATGACTAACCACCCCAGTGACGGAGGGTGTGACAAGTTCCCGAGAAGCCCCCCCCGGCATTGGGCTGCTGAGCCAAGGGCACCCATGCTGAGGACACCCACTAGTTCTTGCTGGTCTACACTTGCTCTCTCATCCCCTTCTGAGGTTCGCCCACCTCCACACAAACCACAGTTGAACAGGAATTGAAGGGGATGTGCGCCAAGAAGGCCATATTTAAAATAGTGGCTGCCCACCCCTCCTCAGACACGCCTTCACCTGCTGTCTTGCTTTCTCCCAGCCCCCCCTGCCCCCCTCCCCATCCCCGATGGTCCTTCCTGTCATTTTATTTCTATCTTTTAATCTCAAGATTTTTGTCTCCTACTGCGATGGGAGTCCCACAACATCGGAGATTGCGATTTCTGCCACTGATGTGTTTGTCAAGTGAATAGATCCTCGGGGTTTGCTAAGAGACCACGGCTGAGTTTAGGAATCAACAAGGGGTTGATGTCTCACCACATCTCTGGGCTAGAATCCTCCTGTGGCTGTTACCCTAAGAGTACGCCCTGGTCTCAGCCGTCCATCAAGTTGCGCCCGCTGGACCACTGGTTTTGCTGGTTGAGAATAGCTCAGACGGCAGCTGGTCAGTGGGAGGGGGTCATATTATCTGAATCTGTGTGACTGCTGAGGGCCAGACAAGAAAGCACAGCTGTTTGGATAGTTGTGCTTCCTTGCCCCTTGACTGTCTCAGTTAATGACGGAAGGGAGGCCGAAGACACATAAAACGATGTCCTCACACCGGACGATGGTGGGATGGCTCCCCACCATGCTATTGCAAGCCCATGTCTTAGCAGGCGGAGCTCAGGGCGGGGAGGGAGGGTAGGTCAGCCTCCAGAGAGCGGGCAGCTGCTGGGCCAGCAGCTCGTCACAGTCAACCTTCCTCTGCAGTTCTGCTAGCGTGAATTTATTTTTCAGTGTGTGTGTGTGTGTGTGTGTGTGTGTGTGTGTGTGTGTGTGTGCGCGCGTGCACATGCCACAGTGTGCTTCTGGAGGTTACAAGACAACCTTCCGGAGTTCATTCTTTTCTCCCACTGTGTGTGCTCTGGGGATCAGACGTGGCAGCAAGCACCTTTACCTACTGAGCCATTTCATCGACCCTGACTTGAATTATGATTGCTTGTGAGAGTTTTTATCTGTATATAAGATCATGATGTTTTACGTACAAGTATACATACATATGCATATGCTCAAATACACCTCTCTCTCTCCCTCCTGACCTCCTGAGTGAGAGTCCCTTAGTGAAAGCTGCTGTTTTCACAGCCACCACTTGGGCTCTGCTATGGCTGCAAAGCCTCCTGTGCAGTCAGTGTCCACTGAGAAGGTACAGGGAGGTGGGGTGTTTAGGAAGCGCTTCGGTCACCAGGCTCTGCCCTCATGGACGGAGTCATTATGGGAATGACTGAGAGGCTGCCGATGTGACTTTGGCCTAAGCTTGCTACTTCCCCTCCATGGCATGTGACATCTCCTACAATGCTATGACTCAGAAAGGAAGCCTTCACAGTTTGGAGTTCCCAGCCCATAATACTAGGAGAAATCTCTCTCTCTCTCTCTCTCTCTCTCTCTCTCTCTCTCTCTCTCTCTCTCTCTCTCTCAGATTTATTTATTTATTTTATGTATACAAGCGTTCTATCTGCATGTAGGAGTTTATGCCAGAAGAGGGCATCAGATCCCACTATAGATAGTTATGAGCCGCCGTGTGGTTGCTGGGAATTGAACTCAGGACCTCTGGAAGAGCAGCCAGTGCTTTTAGCTACTAAGCTATCTCTCCACTCCCTTAATGTCCCTTCTTTATAAAGTTATCCACTTGGGTTATTTCATTATAGCAACAGAAAAAAGACTAAGGTAGCAACTACATCTAAGTTTATGCTAATGACGTGACCCCTGGAGGGAGCGAGACAGCTTCAGGATGAGGGCTGATCGGTAGAGAAAGTAACCGGTATGACCAGGAGGTGCAATCCCTTCTAGTCCGGCCCTCCTTTAGGAGATTAAGTCTCATGTTGTGGCCAGTGACTTAGACCCAGCTAAATCCCTGAACATGGGACTTGGTGTTCTTCTGGGTCAGTGAACATACTGACGTTCAGGGCGGCTGACTGCACAGAAGAAGCCTTGTGTCCAGGCCCTCCATCCCTTGTCCCATGCAGTTCTTCACTAGACTCATGTAGGACCTTTATCCCGAATAGCCACATACGTTCTGGGAGGCACATCATCCAATTATTGGATCTGAGAGGAATTTTGGACAGGAGTCCATGTGGTCTGGAGACCTTGAACTTGTGGCTAGCATCTGAAGTGGGGGATGTGTGGAAATAGGTCCTTATCCCGCCTGCTCTGCTCTGACTGGGTAATGGGTCAGAAGTGGGCTGAAGTGTTGGCTATGGTGGAGTTAAGAGGCCTGGGGTCAGACATGAATATGCTGGAACACAACTTAAGGTAAAGGCTGGCCTTTTGCCTTTAGTACCAGTCTGTGTCTCCTTTGGCTTGGAGGAGATCAGTGAGGCCGTGAAGTCTCACGGCTCTCAGACCACTCTGGTGCCAGGCCATGCAGCTTGCTGGATTCCCCCAAGTGGCTAAGTCGGTTGTAATCGTTACTTTGGCAACATTATGGCAGTCTGCCCGAGAGCAGAAATGACAAGATTTGCTTTGGCTCATGGTTTCAGAGAGTTTGTCCTTCCTGGCAGGGAAGGAGGTCCGAGGAGCCCGGCTTGATGGCAGGAGTGTGCACCAGAAGCTGTTCAAGTGGGGGATGGGAAGCAGAGAACGCGCCACACAGCAGGAACCAGGGGTGGGCATGGCCTTCCAAGGTTAGATCCAACCCCCCAAAGCTTCCAGAAAGACCCAAAATGGTGCCATCAGCTGGAGGTCAAGAGCGCCAATTATGTGCCCATCTGTGGGGGACATTTGCGATTCAAACATCTCTCCATTCCCTTGCAAATACAATCTCCACTCTGATGCATGACAATGTTTAGGAGGCTGTCTTTGGGGCTGAGGAATTTAGAAAGCTGTCTCTGAGGGGGCTTTTCAGACCCTTTTTCTTTTAGTGAGGTCCCTGGAGAGAGGGCACCTAAACTCAACCGCTTCTTTCCATGTCTTTTTTTTTTTTTTTTGAGACAGGCTCTTGCTATATAACCCAGGCTGGCTTGAAACTGGCTACGCAGCACAGGGTGGCCTCACACTTATCATCCTGCCTCACCTCCCCGAAGGCCAGAGTACAGGCGTGCTCCACCACACCTACGCTCCCTGCCGGAGCTCCCCTGTTCTGGCCACTCGGCTTCTCAGATAAAGAAAGGTTGGGGTGTTCCACAGTCTGTGAGAACCGTGGAAAGGCGTCCTGACTTCGCCAGGGGCTGTCTCCTCTCTGCTCAGAAGGCTCCTGCCCTCTACATGCATAGCCAAGTTCTTAGGCCCCACACCCAAGACCCCAGTTCCCATCCTGCACCTTCCCAGGCTTTTAATGCCAGGACTTCAAGCAACTTCGAGTCTTCTAGCACTAGGCACAAACGATGGCCAAAGGGCACACAGTGCTTAATTGAACCCAGATTTCCTAAACGAAAGTGCCACAGGGATCTGACCTTCTCAGGCAGATATTTGGTTATTCTTACGGCAGGACAGACATTAGAGACGGACCAGTAGGAACAGCTCCGTGACATGCATTTATTGGAAGAAGTAGCACACTAGAACTTGAGGGTTTTTTTCTTTCATTCAGCAGATTTTCCATCAAAATAAAAGTGCAAATTTTAAAAACCTAGCCATACCTGATTCCTGGTCAGGCTGAAGGAGGGTGCATTTAAGGGGAGACGTTGGAGGGGCTTCCAGGTTTTTACTGGAAGTCTCAGCTTCAAAATAAACAGATACACAGTAGTTTGTGTTTGGAAGTAAGTCCCGAAGGACGTAGGTGAAGTTCCCAGTGGCGTTATTCATTTTGGGCTTGTGCTGTAAAAAGAAACATAGACACACATAGACAGACACACACAGACACAGACACACACACATACAGAGAGGGAGGGAGGAGAGAGAGATCAGTTGAGACCTTGGTGAGAAGTGAGGCCCAACGGCTCCATTTTCAAATCATAAACAGGTTTAAAAACATCATAGGACTAACTACTGAAAAGGGATAGCTATCTCTAGAAGCAAGCAATTTATCGCCAAACCACATGTTTATACATATGCACATGTTTTAAAACCATGACATCTGGCCTATCGGCTCCATTTTATGGATGAGAAGAAAAAGTCCTGAAGGGGATGAAGGTTTCCATGACATCATTTCTGCTACATCATCGTGTTTCCTTAGCCCCATCTCGACCCTACACAACAGCTCTGTAAAACGTCTTATTTTACAGTATCTCAAGTGCATTCTCTGCAGCAATTCCTGACGTCGGGACTTCTAGCCGTGCAAGCCTTCGGTAAGACCGTGTCTACCAGCTTCTCTTTGTCATTAATCAGGCAGACAGCTCAACGAACCACAAGCTCAAGCATGGAGGGAAGTAACGGAGAAGGGAAGTGGGACAGGGGTGGAGACTGGGCAGCAGCAAGCCTGGCACCTCCCAGAGGAAGGGTGTGAAGTCGGCTCCCAGGGGCCTGAGCATGCCTTGGATGGACGGTAGCTGGCGGTCTCACCGGGCACAGGCTCCCGCCAAGCAGGTGACCTCTGTTTCTGTTTGGACACGGTTGAGTGTGCCCTCCAGAGGTTCCTATGTTGAAACAGAATCCTCACTGGGGGCTGAACCCTAACTGACAATAGCGTTCAGAGGTGCGGCCTTTGGGATGTGATGAGGATTAGTTTGGGTCATTTGAGTGGAGGGAGCCCCATGACTAAAACCTGGTGGCTCCAAAAGAAAAGTACCCCTGAACACACCCATGCATACTCCCCGTTCTCTTCAGGCGGTAGTCTGTTAGTGGGAGGGCCATCATCAAACATCGTCTCTCAACCTTAACTCCAAAAGCAAGAGTCAAAATAAACCTCCTTCTCGATCAAGCATAGAGCCACAGGTATTTCTTTACGGGAACAGAAAACGGACTGAGCCGCGCTCTTCCTTCTTTCTGCGTCTGTGCTGTGTGCCCCACGGTCCCTGTTCCCGGCCACAGGCACTCTTTACTTTGCTCCGAACATTCCACTAACTCTCTAGGATATCCCACGGAGATTCCACTATCACCTTCTCTAGGACATTCCAGCTGCATGTGGACATGCCGCCGTCACGCCTCCCACTTAGAAACTCTCCTCTCAGGCTCGCCCGCTACAGCTGCTGCTGCAGATCATTCCTCCCCTTTGAAAGAAAGGCTCAGGGGAGACCAAGACCTGCAAGGCTCTCCTGGAGCCCATTCCATCCAGGCTCTGCCCCACGACTGACTCACCAAAGGCGCTCTTATCACAGGATGCTCCCTTTATCTCCAGACACAGGGCCTGCAATGCCTGCCACCGTCCCCTTCTGAACACCATATTGACATCTCACACTTAACACATCCTACCTGAGCTTTGTCCAGGGTCCTCGTATTTCAGCTAATGGCAACTCCACACTGTGGAGTCCATTTATAAAACACATATAGCACTGGAAGATGACATCACCAACAACTGGTCCAGGCTACTCCCACCTGTTGCCTGGGTTACACCCACGGCCTTTTTTTTTTTTTTTTTATCTCACGCCTGAATTTGATTTAAAGGCCTGCTGTCTAAGGCTTTCATCCTACAGTGTTGTTATTATCCTAGTAAACACACCTCATTTCTGAAATAGTCTAAAATGCTGCAATTCGTGGTTCGAACGTGAAGGAGCGTGGCTGACATGTGACAGTAGATGATACAACTTCTCTCCCCTTTTCTTATCCCCTCCCCCCATGCTGAGTGTTGGACATGACAGAAGACACTGGGCTACCTCCTCTAAGGCAGCCCTTCCCTGACTTTACACAGTTCTTGAAAAGATGGACACAGCCAGCTCGGGGTGTGCTTTGATCTGAGCACTGGGATCCACTTACCATCTTAATGCTTCTCCCCGCCTGCTCCTTGATGACAAATGGTGTGTAACCTAGTGTCTTCCATATGCTCTCCCCGTATATCTTCGGAGTGACAGGTGGAAGTTTCATTATCACATTTATGTGATCCGTGAAGCCAACAACCTCAAACTCCGGTGGCTCAACGGTAACTGTGTGGGAAACAGAATGAGAAATGAGTACGAGTCAGTGCTCAGATATGCAACAATAGCTCCTCATGTCATTGGACACAATACTCTTTCTTCTAAAGACAGGCTAATGGCTGGGCGGTGGTGGCGCACGCCTTTAATCCCAGCACTTGGGAGGCAGAGGCAGGTGGATCTCTGTGAGTTTGAGGCCAGCCTGGGCTACCAGGTGAGTTCCAGGAAAGGTGCAAAGCTACACAGAGAAACCCTGTCTCGGAACGCCCCCCCCCCCAAAAAAAAAAAGACAGGCTAATTCTGTCTAAATGAGCTTCTAACCCTGGCTGTAGAGCATTGCTTGGATTTACTCGTGAAAAACAGAATGAAAAAGTGATTCATTAGCATCCCCATGGCACATTGTAGACAGATTTGAGGTGGAGGGCAACAGTGTCCCAGTTCTCAAGCTGTATTCTAGATACAAAATTTAAAATGATTTGTCTTCATAATTCAACATGAACATAATAATAACATACAATTATAGAAAATACAGGTGGGAATTTTCTTTGAGTATAATCAATTTTTCTACAATGTATGTATATAAATATATATGTATTCACAAGTATTAACTGGGGTATAAATAAATGGCTATACATGCACATGTATGCTTACAAACACACACACTGAAATTAAGTCCTTCTAACCCACAATTTTTTTTTTTTATAATTTCACTTTACTTAAAACAAACAAACAAAAACAACCCAGATTTTTCCTACACAGCCCAGGCTGGCCTTGAACTCACAATTTCCTACCTCTGGTTCTTCAGTACTGAGATTGCAAGCATGAGCCACCATGCCGGCTCACCTAATTATATTTCATACACATTTAATACCTATTTATCTACCCCAAGGGTTAGAAATCCATGTCTCATGGGTTAGACCTTTGACACAACCTGCAATCTCAGATTTTTTTCTTGGATGATTTTGCTTGTTTTTTAGGGATCTTAAAGGAAAACACGAAGAACAACCCAAGGCAGAGACTGTATGTGGACCGCAAAGTCCAAAGTTTTCTTCTCTGGCCTTTATGGGGCATCACTGACCCCCAGCTCACCTCAAAACTTTCCAGGTTGAATGTAAATCCTTGTGTTCTAGACCCTGGCTGATTCACTATTTTAAACAAACGGATTATCCTTAATATTTATGAAAAGAATCAATGTGTTATTCAGTGCTCTTGGAGCTAAATCTTCACATTTGTCCTTAGTCATTTCTCTCTCTCAGGTTTTTCTGAGACAGGGTTTCTCTGTGTAACAGCTCTGGCTGTCTTGAAACTCACTTGGTAGACCAGGCTGGCCTCAATTCACAGAGATCCACCTGCCTCTGCTTCCTGAGTGATGGGATTACAGATGTGTACCACCACTGCCTGGCTCTTTTTCCTTTTAAACGTTTGGGGGTTTTCTTGTTGTTTGTTTGAATTTTAAATGATGTGTATGTGTGCATGTTTGTGGGGAAGGTGCACACAAGTGCAGTTGCCTGCAGAGGCCGGAAGAGGGCAGCAGATCCCTGAAGCTGGAGTTAGAGGTGGTTGTGAGCCACCCTGTGGATGCTGGGAACTGAAGTCAGCAGCTGTGCAGAACACTGTTGTACTCTTAACTGAAGAGTCTTCACTCCAGTCCTCTCGGTCATTCCTTTATAACAAATGATTAAGTGGGAATTCTTGGTTAGAGTGGTCACATGTTAAGGCTTTTTATTCTATTTATTCTCTCCATATTTGATATAAATACATCTACTGTTTTAAGGTGTTTTTTTTTTTTTAAGTTTTTATTTTATTTGTGTGTGGGCACATGTATCACAGCACATGTGTGGAGGTCAGAGGACAACTTTGGGAATCAGCTTGCTCTCTACCATGTGGGCTCCAGAGATTGAACAGGTCGGTGACAAGTGCCTTTTCTCACGGAGCCATCTTGCTGGCTTATGTCACTTTTTTTAAATATATATACATGTTCAGAAGAATGGTGTCCAAACATGGTGTCTGTGTTGTTTTTCTAATCCTGGGCGTTTTGTTTTGTTTGTTTGTTTGACAAAGGGTCTTACTATGTAGCCCTGGCTGACCTCAAACCTGCAGTAATCCTCCTGTCTCAGGCTCACCAGTGCTGGGATTACAGGGGTGTGTGCACCACCACACCTGGTGATCTTAGTTTTTAGTATCTTTTTCGTATTTATCGTTTTGATCAAGAAAAACACCCATTACTTTAATATATATTCCTTATCATGATCTATAAATTGTTCTTCAATTTCTTTTCTGTGAGTGTATGCACAGATAGGAACATTGATCCAAAGACTGCATACCACTGCAGTGACCTCATAAGATCTGAACCACGGGTCATGGTTCAGCCACTGTTATTACTTTGCCAAGTATGTGTGCGTGCACACACCTGTGAAGGCAATACAAACCCCACTTTAGGCTAGGGCCACCATCTTAGACCACCTGCTGTACTCAGTTCCAGGAAGGACCTCAGGAAAGTACCATGACAACTCGAACAGGCACGGGGCAGTATGCTCCTGCAGACATTCTGCCTGTGGTTTACGGCCCTTGAAGATGTCCAGATAATCCTGCTGAGCAGTCCAGATAATCCTGCCGAGCAAGTTGTGGTTCCCCGCCAAAAGTACAACCCAATGGTTGCAAATGTGGTTTCTCGCCAAAAGTCTAGACCAATAGTTTCAAAAAATCACCTTGCCCCATATCCCTTCTGCCCAATCCCAAGATGCCAATTCCCAGCTTGCAGTCTTTCTCTATAAAAACCCTCCACACCTGGGCCTGTGGCCGCCGCCGCATTTCTTTTCATTTGCTTGGTGGTGTCCCTGGTTGGACCTGACAACAAAAGGACCCTTATGTGCTTGCATAGGAAACCGGCTCCTTGGTGGTCTCAGGGGTTTCTCGAAACGGGTACAACACACCTACTCGGTCTGTAACAGCAATGCTTAAACCAAATCATTACCTTGGAAACCTGTTGTAAATCTAGAAATTGACAAGGTAATGGAACTGGAGCCACGAACACAAGTGCCCAGGGAGTGGCCTTCAGACACAGGGAAAGAGAGAAAGGGGTCACCCGACTCCTGACCCCACTCACCTGTGAGCTGAGGGCCCAAGGTGTTCACACATGCAGTTTTAGTGGGTCTCAGACAGGTTGTGGTAGTCAGGAAGACACTGGCCTAAACTGATGTGACAGCTAAGGAAGGACCATGCAAACCTTCCTCCCCACTTCCCGTCAGGCTCCTCCCCACTTCCTGTCAGGCTCCTCCCCACTTCCTGTCAGGATGTAAAGAGAACCAGAAAACAGTGGCAATTACTGAAAACCTGCCTTATACAGGTTCTGCATGATAATGTGAGAAGTCCAGGTTATGGACCCACTTTTCAGATCGCAAAGCTGAGGCTCTGAGCAATCAAATGACCGCACAAGGTAGGGCCAGAAGTCAGCCCCGCTCTCACGCCAAACCCCTTTGCCAAACTTCCTCTTTTGTGTCAAACCACTGATGACGCTGAGAGACACAGAGACCCACTCACTGTCTGTGGCTAAGATGGAGTCTCCACAATGGCTCTTCATAGAGTCTCTTCTGTAAATCTCAATGATGGGAACATAGTTCTCGTTCATGTCACTCCACTCATCAGTCACGTCACAAGATGATTCCGTGATGTTTGTGCAGTTCTCCAAAACCTTCGGAGCTTCTAGTTTGCTTTTGGGGAGGGGCATGAAAAAGGAAAGCTGAGCATGTGTGGTCCGAGAGTCCATTTTGTGCACCTCATTTTTTTCCTTTAGGGCTCTGCCCACATGTCCCACGCTTACTTTATTTTAAAGCTGACCATGTTAAACTCTCCTGTCTCCACACTTTTAATCTCTTCTGGATTTTTCCCCCTAAGGGTTCATTTCCATTGCTACATTATAGCTTTTTTTGTTTAGTGATGTTCCCAGCTTCTTTCTGAAGACCTGGGCCTAGAGGGAAGGGTTTTTGTTCCATGGATGCAATCTACTGCATGCATGCATGCATGTATGCATGCATGAATGAATGAATGAATGAATGAATAAACTTCGGGCTTGGGCTTTCCTGGCCACACCTCAGACCTCCCTCACAATCTAGGGTAAGTATGCCTGCTTTCCAGAGACCTCTCTCTCTGTGCCTGAAGGTCATATTATAGCTCAGTCTTAAGTCAGAACTGTGTTAGTTCAGGGACAACATGGACATCTGATCCACCAAGCTTGAGGAAGAAAGAGAAAGAGCCGGGTAGCTTTGACTGCCAATGTTAACACTGGGTAGGGGAGAGAACCTAGGGTTGAAGAATTATCTGGATGGAGTTAGCCTATGGACATGTCTGTAGGTGACTGTCTTGATTGTGAATTGAGGCTGGAAGCCCCACCCTGAAGGTGGGTGGCCCTGCTTCCTGGGCTGGGTGCTGAACTGCGTGAGCAGAGCTCACAGAGCAAGCTAGCTGGGGGATTGGAGTAAACGAGCAAGCAAGGACCCATGCATCTGTTCTCTGTCTGCTCAGGACGGCGATGAGATACTTGAATCCCTGCCTTGACTTCCCTCAGCAATGGACTGTAACCTGGAATTGTAATCCAAATAAACCCCTTTCTTCCCCAAGTTCCTTTCGGCCAGGGTATTTTATCACAGGAACAGAAATGAAACTAGAATGGGTGGGTTACGACATGTGTGATCATCAAGCAGATAAAAACCAAGACGTGGCAGGAGAAAGGGAAATTCACAAGAGACCCTTGCTCTCCCCTGGCCAGTTTAACAGCTGGAAGGCAGATACATACTCAGGAAGAGGACATGTTGGGCCAGGAGACAGTGCTTACACATGCACACGCTCTCTCTCCAAAGAGCTACTTGGTCAAAGCAAGGATGTAGAAAGCGGCCGCTGAATGTGGGAACAAGAGGGCCATGGTAGTCTCCATCAATTCCATCTTTTCCCCTTGCAGCCACCTTTAAGCAGAGACAAAAACTCTGGGCCAAATATTTAGCTGGTCAGCGACCAAATGACTTTGGACCCAAGCTTGTCCACCAGGGCTTTCTGGAGTCTAACTTGTCTCCATGAGTAAAGAAACATGGACGTTAACCATCAATATGGTCAACAGACCTTTGAGCCCCATGGGAAGCTAGACCTTTCAACGTCAGAGAGACTGAAGGGGGATCACTGTGGAAACCGTAAACTGCAAGAGTCTGGCTTTGGTTATGAACACAAGCTTTGTCCCCAGATAGCTTTGGGTTATTAAAGAATTCAAATTAATTAAGAAAAGGCCAGCGTTTTGAATCTGGCCTTTTAAGGTCCTGAATTAAAAAAAAAAAAAATCCAAGACAGAGAGTTGGGAAGATGGCTGAGTCAGTAAAGTGTTTGTCTGGCAAGCTTGAGGACCTGAGTTCAATCCCCAGCATCACACGGAAAGAAGGGCATGGAGGCAGCACCTGTAATCCTAGGCCCGTGGAGACAGAGTCAAGTCCTCGGGACTTGCTGGCCAGCCAACCTAGCAGAATCTTCAAGCCCAGTGACAGAGGCTGTCTCACAAACCAAGGAAGAGAATGAGTGAGGCAGAAAGCTAACATCAACCTCTGCCCTCGGCAACCACATGCACACACACCCCCACACACATACAAATCAACTTAAGAAAAATCTGAGATAGAAAGTATGTATATGCAGGGGAGAAATCACATAATAGAAAGAAAGAGAACATATGTTCAGGAAGAGACGAAAATGAAATGTCAACCAACCTCATGATTGTGTACCAAAAGGTATAGTGAGTTGGTGGGATGGATTTGTTTTTTAATTCCCATGATAAAACTAGCCGGAAGTTTCGTAATGTCAGATTTAGAGTGCAGGATTCATTTGGAGACGCTGGAGGGAAGAGGAGGTGAAAAGAAAAAAAAAAATGAAATTTGGAACTCAGGATTGCTCTCCAGCTCAGGAGCTCAGACCTAGAGTCCCACAGAGAAGCCCCAGGGGAAACCTCCTGGCATCTGGAAAGTGCAGGAAGTCTACTGGACGTGGGAAATGAAGCAATTCAGTTGATTGGTGACGACGTTGTCAGAACAGGAGAGTTCACAAACAGGAACTCAGCAGCCTCTAAACAGACTGGGACAAAGGGCTTCTCCAGTTCATCAATTGTACAGTCTGTGGATTCGAAATAACCAAGTTCATTCTGGACCAAGGGTGGACTTCCACACTCCCTCCCTGTCCTCTCCTCTCCACCCACTTCATCCTCTCCCTCTCTCTATCTTTCTGTCTCTCTCCATCCCTCCCTTTCCCCAACTCAATTCCCCATTGAACTTTTATTCTCCTGGTCACAAAAAAAAAAAAGAGGAGGAATTTTAATTTAAAAAACTTATTTTCCTTTATCTGAAACCAATATGTAGAAGATTCTAAATTAAAGAGAAATTATGTCTGGATTATATTTCGTTTCTTCATTCTTTTAATCACGAGAGATTAAAAGCTTCAGTGTCCCTGTAAGAGGTCTTCTTAATGACCTCTAGTGTTTTTTTTTTCTCTTATGTTAGTTTTAGGAGACAAATAATGAAAACTGCAGTTAGACAATCTTAGCTCCTCGTAGGGACAAAGGATTCCAATAAACTTGTCAGCATATTTGAGATCAAACTTCTCTTTTCTCTGTCTGTAAGCCCCACACTTTGACCCTTGCATTAAATTTAGTCAAATTCAGGATAATTCTTACCCTCAAAAGCAGATGATGAAGTAAGCTGTAGGCTCACATACACTAGGAAGAAAAACAAGTTACAATGGGGTTTATTCTGGGCTCAGATTATCAGCATCACTGTAAATTTCAGAGTCTTTGACATACATGCACCAATTAACACTGAGATGTGCTTGTGGAGAACAGAGATGTCCCTGGCCAACGTTGGTACCACTGACACTTGTATGATCTGAGGATGGCGTTCGGGGCAGATGTAAAGGGAGGTCTCTGGGATTGGACATAATAGAAAGGGTTGGGTAGGAAGAGGGAGTGTCTGAGGAGCAGCTGTCTATATGAAAAATATCTCAGAATATAAATAAGCATGCTGGCAATTAATACACTTTAAAGGGCTGGGCGGTAGTGGCTCATGCCTTTGATCCCAGCACTTGGGAGGCAGAGCCAGGTGGATCTCTGTGAGTTCGAGGCCAGCCTGGGCTACAGAGTGAGTTCCAGGAAAGGCACAAAGCTACACAGAGAAACTCTGTCTCAAAAAAACCAATAAAATAAAATAAAATAAATAAATACATTAAAAAAAACACTATAAAGGTAAAGATATTTACCAAGGGTGACAGAAGATGAGAGGGTATTGGTGATGGGAATTAGTGAGTGTTGGCCTCCTGGAGTGGGTACAGGTAAGGGGGAGCGTCTATTTCCAGATCTTGCAGTGACTTAAGGGGAGTGTGGTTCCTGGCATTTTACAGAGGGTGGAGATCATGGGTGCTACACATTATCCATGGATGCCTACACTGAGACAATTGTCACACTCTTGGATTCCCTAAGGACAAATGATGGGACACGCGACACTGTGGTCATCTGTCAGGTGAAACAGTGAAGAGGAAAGAAGAGAAAGGGTGTGAGAAAATAGAACTGTAGAGAAGAAAAGGACTAAGAAAATAAATAAAATGCATAAAGCCAGGCTCAGGGCTGGGTTTTCAGTGTGTGTCCCTGGAAAGAGATGAGGGGGTTGTTCTCTTCCAAACTCCACCGTGGATTAGGCTTAAGGGTATGGAGAGCAATCACCCTTCGATTATAAAGAACAAGGGCATTTTCCTAATACAGTGTGCCTTACATTTCTCTGGCTTAAATACAGGGCTGTGTGTAATGACACGCAGGCTTGCTCCTCTAACAGCTGTGATGAAAAGTAGCACCTACCCACAAGACACAGGTTAAGCACACTGAGGGCGGAGAAGGCGCGGTTTGAAAGCATCCTGGTGAGTTTGGAAGTCCTTTCCTTGCTCTCACATCTGAAAGAAATGAATATTGAGGTGATCAAAACTCAGAAGTACCCGATTAAATTGTAATATATATGTATATATACGATACACACACACACACACACACACACACACACACACACACACACACACACACACACGAATATGATAATAAAGGGTGAGGAAGAATTGCTGAATTCAAGCTGCAGATGTGGTTCTGTTGGTAGCCCTGGACTGGTCTCCATAAACTCAGCGTGGTGGTGCACATCTGCCATCTAAGCACTCAGAGAGGTAGGAGAGGATCAGAAGTTCAAGGTCACCCTCAGCTACATTGGGAGTTTGAAGCCAGCATGGACAAAAAGGCAGCCGAATGCTTGGTTTCATCTTTCCTAGTTCCTTGGGATTGGACCATTGATTTGCTCGGTTCTTCGTCCAGCTTGTGGTACCAATCCCTAGTTAAGGAGACTTTTTAAAAGTTTAAATGCTTGAACAGGAAATAGGCGTTTGGTTAATTTATTTTTAATTATTAAAATAAATATATAAATATCTAACCATGTATCCGTGTGTGGGTATGTGTATGTGAGCAGGGGTGCCTGTGGAGGCCTAAGTCGTTGGAAGAGTTACCGGCAGTTATGAGCCACCCTTCATGGGTTCTGAGGATTGAATGTGAATATGTGAATCTTCTGGGTTTTTTTTTTTTTTTTGGGGGGGGGGTTTCAAGACAGGGTTTTTCTGTGTAGCTTTGCATCTTTCCTGGATCTCACTCTGTAGACCAGGTTGGCCTTGAACTCACAAAGATCTGCCTGCCTCTATCTCCTGAGTGCAGGGATTAAAAGCATGCGTCACCGCCGCCCAGCCAGAATGTGAATCTTGTGTACACCCTTAACTGCTGAGCCATCTCTCCAGCACCTATATTATTATTATGTGACACAGGCTGGCTTGAACTTGAGCAAGCCTCCTGCCTCAGCCTCCCAAGTGCTAGGATTACAGACAGGCACCACCATCCTGGCCAAATGTATTTCCCTTTCTTTCAGACAAGAGGTAGAACATTTTCTCCTAAAAATTAATTTGAGGGCTGGAGAGATGATGGCTCAGAGGTTAAGAGCACTGACTGCTCTCACAGAGGCCCTGAGTTCAATTCCCAGCAACCACATGGTGGCTCCCAACCGTCTGTATTAAGATCTGGTGCCCTCTTCTGGCCTGCAGTCATACATGTTGTATACATAATAAATAAATAAATCTTAAAAAAAAATAAAATAAAAAATAAATTTGAGAAAATGCTCTTGTTTTTTAATATAGTTGCACAGTACGCCCCTATGGACACACTGTCCCATGAAATTGCTCCACCCACCACCGACTCTGCCATGTCCTCCCTGCTTTGGTGGATTAGACCCTCTCAAGACGTGAGCCAACACAACTTCCTTTGAGTTGCTTGGGTTCAGGTATTGTTTACAGAGGTGGGAAAAGTAACTAATACAGAATACTGGTAACAAGTGTAGCCATTGCTGTTACAACCTTGACCATGTGGTTCCTAAGCATTTTGGAATGGTTTTTCTGGAGGAATGCGGAAGATTTTGCAGCCATTTTAAGTGCCTAAAAAGTGCTTCAAGCTTTAAGTAGGAATATGGAAGACCAAAATGCTCTCAGACATACAAGCAGGAAAGACTGTACCCAGATGGTTTCAGAGAGGAACAAGGACTCTATAGGGAAGTTGGCTAAAGGTCATTTGTGGTGTAGTCTGGCAAAGGATCTGCCTGTGTCCTGAGAACCTGAGCAGGCTGAGTTGGAAGTAATGGACTGATTTGTTGGAGGAGGACATCTTAATTAAAGACAGGATGCTGATGCAGGCTGTCATGGTTACTGCTCATCACTCTTAGCCATCTGTATGGTGAAAGGGAGCAACGGGTGAGGCCGAAATGCACAGAAACTCATGCAGTCTGGCAAGGAAGGGAATGTTTAAAGTTGCAGGCAAGGTGGGTGTGGATGACACACTGGCGACTTTAAAGATGTCAGCGCCACTAAAGAGACACTAGGGAGTTCGCACTCGATGAGAATCCGAAGAAAGTTATCTTGAAGGCAAGATGGCACCCATTGAGAGCTCCAGGCTATAACAATGCGTTTCACGTGAAAAGAAAGCATCTGAAGACATAGGTAGAATACATTGTTATCCCCTTCCCTACTGGAAAGCTGCTGCTGGACAGCGGCTGTGGTCCAGGGAGGCCAGCCTACATCTCAAGGTGGCCGCAGATGTTGGTGTTCTGTGTGGTGCTGTTTTTTTTTGTAGGAGTGCAAGATCCAAGAGTGAGTAGATTAACGGACTCTTACACCAATGTTTCAGAAAGTTCCTGAGGGAGGCGTAGCATGTACTTCTTGCATGCATCTCCTGTGAAGGTGTGAAGCTGTTCAGGTTAAGCCCATGTTGCAATGGAGACCCTAGGTTACCAGAGATGTCAAGAATGTGGGATGTTCACCAAGGAAAGCTGCAGGTGGCGAGTTGGAGCTGGTCCAAGGAGAAGGCCATATGCACCACAGGCAGAACCAGAGGGGCAGGGCTGCCCAAGATGGTTAGAGCTCCGACGATATCACCACGGATGGGATATATGGAACTGTAGGATTTGGTGTTGGGATTGAGTCTTGCTTTGGTCCAGTCATTCCTGCTGTGGTTGTGATCTTGGATTTCCTAGTGTCCAGAACTGTAAGCCAAATAAATCTCTGTCTATTCAAAATTACCCAATCTGTGCTGTTCTATTATTGTAGCACAAAATGAGTAAAGACAGTGTGTATACGGCTATCAGGTTATTACAGCGCACAGCACAGGCCAGTTAGCACATTTTGAGGAAGGCTTGAATAAGGTCTAGCTTTAAACATGTGAATAAGATGTGTGTCCACCAGCAGGGGACGTTCAGCATCTCCTGCTAGCAACAGAGGTGGCATCACTACTCTGGCCTCGAAGAGAAACAACAGAAGCCAACACGAGTTTGTAAGGAGAAAATCTTATGTGAAGAGTTAGGAAGGGAAACTAAGTGGCACTTCCAGGCCACCGTGGCTTCGGGGTGGGAACAAAGGACACATCCATAGCTCTCATTATGTCCATAGTTCATTATGTCCAAACTCTACTAGGGTGGTGGTGTGTGCCTGGAAGACAGGAGCCTCGGAGAAGACGGTGAAGGTGGGTCTGGAGGGACAGACAGTAGAGCCTTGGCGAGGGGGTTAAACATCTAACTTGGATAGACTCAGTCTCGCTGCCAGCCTTTCCGGCTGTACCAATTCACAGAGGTGTTTCCCCTCCACACCCTCTCCGAATCATTCGACGCTTTTTTAAAAAATCAAATTTATGAATAAAAAA
The DNA here is from genome assembly GCF_049852395.1 of Peromyscus maniculatus bairdii. Lineage (NCBI taxonomy): Eukaryota > Metazoa > Chordata > Mammalia > Rodentia > Cricetidae > Peromyscus > Peromyscus maniculatus. The sequence goes on along the minus strand of NC_134863.1, from coordinate 80,653,037 downwards.
TTCTTTTCTAATATTAATTTCTCTCTCTTATTCTGGGTGGGAGTTGAGTATCTTTCCACACATTCGATGGTTATGACTAATTTTTTTTTTTTTTTTTTTTTTGGTTTTTCAAGACAGGGTTTCTCTGTGTAGTTTTGGAGCCTGTCCTGGATCTCACTCTGTAGACCAGGCTGGCCTTGAACTCACAGAGATCCACCTGCCTCTGCTTCCTGAGTGCTGGGATTAAAGGCGTGCACCACCACTGCCCGCCTAAGTCTAATTCTTCTTCTGTCAGCATTTTGTTCCACCTCTAGGGTTCTTTTCCTGTTTTTGGCAGGGACTCTAAGTATGAGAACCTGGTCCCTCGTGATGTGAGTCACATTCTTTTTTTAAACTTCTCTAGAAAGCTCTCTGCCTGCCTTTTGATGGCTTGTGTTCGCGTGCGTGTGTGTGTGTGTGTGTGTGTGTGTGTGTGTGTGTGTGTAAACCATTTGCAAGTTTCTGATTTTTATGCTTTCATATGGAAAGGTACAATTGTCCCTGCTTATCTGTGGATGCAGCATCAGTGGATTTGACCAGGTGTGGATCAAAAATACCAGAAAAAGAGTTGTATCTGTATTGAATTGGTATGGGTAATTGCTTTTCTTTTCATTATTCCCTAAACAATACAATGTAACTGTTCACATATCATTTGCATTGCACTAGATATTCTGTGCAATTTAGACATGATTTAAGTTTGCAACTGGACATGTATAAATTGGGTGACAATTCTTATCTATCTATTTATTTATTTATTTTTGGCACAGGGTCTCGGGTATTCTACGCCGACCTTGAATTTGCTTTGTAACAGAGAATGACCTTGAAGTTTTGGTTTTCCTCCTTTTGCTTCATATATGTTGAGATTATAAGGATTTGCCATCACACATGGTGCTGGGATGCAATCCACACCCAAGTACGCTAGACAGGCTTTCTATCAATCCACACCACATCACCAGCCCTTGTCTTCACATTTTTAATTTTTAGTCTTCTGAGACAAGATCTCACCATGTAAATTAGGCTGGCTTTGAATTTAGAATGACCCTCTTGTCTTCCTACTTCCTGAATGCTTGGATTACAGCTCACACCACCGTGCCCAGTGAGGATAGGTGACAGCATCTTTTTTTTTTTTTTTTTTTTTTTTTTTTTTAAACAGGGGTTCTCTGTGTAGTTTTGGAGCCTGTCCTGGATCTTGCTCTGTAGACCAGGCTGGCCTTGAACTCACAGAGATCCTCCTGGCTCTGCCTCCCGAGTGTTGGGATTAAAGGTGTGTGCCACTGTGTCTTATACAGGGGTTTGAGCATCTTTGGAATTGACTCCTGAGGTTATCAAGGAATGACTACATTTATTTTCTCAGCTTCTGGGTTTGAGTCTTAGAAAGCATGCCCCACTCCGAGGTGAGATAGGCATTCTTAAGTGTTTACAGGAGCCCCATTTGATCTTATTCCTTCTCTTTCACTGAGCTCTTAGAGGTCACAGAGAGATTCTTTGGTCCCCCACCCCCAGATAAAACTTTTTGAGACTGAAATCAAAAGGAAAAAAAAAAAGCACAAAATGGCTGACTTGGCTGAAACTCCAAACAACTCAATTTTAAAAGTTCCCTTGGGGGTAGGTCTTACCCACCGCATCTTCTAGAGAAATTTAGGAGATTCCGGGTTAAAATTCACATTCCTTCTGCAGAGCTATCCAATCACCCTCCCCACAATTTATGTCATAACCCTGCTTTCCTTGTGATGAGTCATCACCTCCCACCACAATTAATGGAGGAGAGGATGCATGGCCGGGAACATTCCTGGATGCAGAGCATGCTTGTGTGATCTTATCTGAGATGACTCACTTGCATCTGAACACCTGCCTCTACCTGTGGTCCTCTGCTTTCTTTCTGATGGTGATGGATCTTTGTTTTCATGAGGTATATGAAGAAAGACTCAGTTGCTTCAGTAGTGAGAGCACACACACACACACACACACACACACACACACACTGCACACACACACACACTGCACACACACACACTGCACACACACACACACACACACACACACACACACACACACACACACACACACACACACACCCTTCTTCTCCCTCTGGGCCAAGAAATATCTTCTCTCCTTGCCTTGTTCAGGGCAAACCAGGCTCCATTTCATACCAGATGTCTTCTAACTGAATTCTTGTTAGCTGACTCTAGTTTCCAGTCTTGGAGTCCTGCCTGAATTCTTAACAAAGTCCCTTAGAGCTCTCCCTGACCCCAAACAGCTCGGTCTTCCTAAAACAGAGCTCTTCCTGTCTCACTCTGGCGCTAGCCCTCTCAGCCTCGGGGGCTTGTTTCTAGAAGGACCCACACTTGTTTTCACGTTCTCCTGTCTTAAGATTCCTAAGTTATCTTTGACTCTGTTGCTTTAGCACCCTACGATGGGGCGTTCTGGGCTCAAAGCCCCAGTTCGTATTTGAGCTACTCTCTCTTCCAGCAGGATGGGCTAACCAGGACTCAGGAAAGATATTGCTCCATGGTTGGGTACCAACTGGGTCACACCAGCAGAACCCCACGGTTCCACCGAAGCCTTCCTGGTGCAGGCGCTGGGACATCAGGGCGCTCCAGCCCAGACATGGACTGGGACCACTGGTTCTTTTACTAATGGGAAACTGGCTGGAGTTGGGGTGGGAACAAGTCGGTAAATCCCCCAGACACTAGCAGACTTACAACAGAGGTCTGCAGACGCCTCGATACGGCCAGTTGGCTACAGGATGATGCGTCCTTAGAAAAGGGGATGAGGAGCTAACAGGAGATGGAGATCAGTGTGTCAGCCTTCCATTTATTCGTGCCAAGAGTCCTCACCAAGGCAGAGCACACACTTTACACCTGTGGGCATCTGCACTTCCCAGGATCCTCTTTGAACCCTTTGATATCGGGGGAAAAAAAAAAGTGGCTACAAACATGGTCACAAAGAGACCACACATCCTTTTCTGAACCTTGGAGATTTATCCCACAGAGGTAAGTGGCTGCTCGGGGCCAGAGAGTAGGAGGTCAGTAACTTAATCTTCCCAACAAGCCGTTTTCAGGAGTCTAATGATACCTTTTAAGGTCTGAGAAATACTGGAAGGACTGGTTTTTGCTCCCCTTCCCCCTGGTGTTTTGGTTTGAGTGCAGGTGTGATCTGGTTTGTGTGCGCAGGCAGGCGTGCAGAAGCCAGCGGTCGATGTAGGGTGTCTCTCTCCACCACTCTTCCACCTCATTTGGTTATTTTTGGCAAAGCAGCCAGAAGCTTTATTTAAAGACACAGATACACTCCACAGGAGCCGCGGGCTCCTTCAGCTACAATGCCCAAGGGCAGCCTCACCTTATTTTTGGAGGCAGAGTCTCTTACTGAGACCCTGGAACCCACAGATTGGACTGGACTGGCTGCCCAGCCATGCAGGGATCCTCCTGTACCGTTCATGGCAGAGCTGGGATTACAGGCGTGCGTGCTCTCGGGGACTGAACACCGGACCTCCTGACTACACCGTGAGCTCTTTACCCGGAACCGCCTCCCAGCCCGAACTTTTGCTTTCTGACCTGAACACTCTGGCTGAGGACCATCTGGGTTTGTGTCACCTTCCAACTGCCAGACCTGATCCTGCCTACCATCCCCCACCTCCATGCTTGGCCACAAAAGCCTCAGTGACCCTTGGCCACGTAAAGCACTCACCTGGCTTCTAACCCATGTGTTCTGCACCGAGTTGAAGCTGCCCAGGCTTCCATTCTAACCTTGTTTATGATAATCTGCTGTTTCCAGGGTTTCATTGTCCAGGTCCTCTAACACCGCCCCCCCCCGCCCCCCCCCTTTCATGTTTGAGAAAGTCTGAATGACTTTCAACTTGAACGGCAAGCTGGGCAGACAAAGCTCCCTCTTGTGTGTCCTTCGGGATCACTGGTTCCCGCAAGTCTGGGGGCAGCTCCGTTCTTTGGTTGGTTTGTTTGCTTGTGTATTTCTTTTGTCCTGTTTCGGCATACATTTTCTGTCGTACTTGTCGCTTTTGGTACACGAAGGATTCCAACTATGCTAAACACTCGACTGTACTTTGCCTTCTAGGAGATTCTTCTAATCCATTTACTCTTTGCCTCTTTCCTCTGCTTTTGCTTGGGCTTAAATCAAGCCTTTCTGCTGTTAAAATATTTTTATTTGGGGGCTGGAGAGATGGCTCGGTGGTTGAGAGGCCTTGTTGTTCTTGCAGAGGACCCGGGTTCTAATCCCAGTGCCCACATGGCAGCTCACAACCACCTGTAACTCCAGTTCTAGGGGATCTGATGCCCCCTTCTGACCTCTGTGGGCATTAACCATGCAAACAGAGCAATGCATGCATGTAGACATAAAACACAGAAAGTACATTGGTGTTTTGCCTGTGTAAGGGTGTCAGTTCCCTGGAACTGGAGTTACAGACAGTTGTGAGCTGCCATGTGGGTGCTGGGAACTGAACCCCGGTCCTCTGGAAGAACAGTCAATGCTCTTAACCACTAGGCCATCTCTCCAGCCACATGAGAAGGTGAGAAGGGGAGGAAGCAGAGAGCTAGGGAGGCCCACGGAGATTCACAAAGATACCCCCTCAAAAGACTGCTGGCAATGGTCGCGAGACGGCAGGAACTGACCTACTCTGGTGATGGGATGGCCAGACACCCAAATAGTGGTGCCATAAACCCCATCCAAGGACTGAGGAATCTGAAGGCAGACATCCACGGCTGGGCCCCTGGTGGAGCACTGGGAGTCTAATTAGTGAGTAAGAAGAGGATTTATATGAGCGAGAATTGTTGAAGCCAAGGTTGGATAAAGCACCGGGACAAATAACCAAATGAATGGAAGCACAGGATCTATGAACCAAAGGCTGAGGGGCCCCCAACTGGATCAGGCCACCTGAACGGGTGAGACAGTCATTTGGCTTGATCTGTTTGGGAGGCAGCTGTGCATTGGTGCCAGGTCCTGGGCTCGTTGCATGAGTTGGCTGTTTGAATCCTGGGACTTATGCAGGGACACTTGGCTCGGTCTGGGAGGGGGGAATGGACCTGCCTGGACTGAGTCTACCAGGTCAACCCCGGTCCTCGGGGGAGACCTTGATCTGGAGGAGGTGGGAATGGGGGGTGGGCTGGGGGGAGGGGTGGGCGAGAGGGGGAGAACAGGGGATTCTGTGGCTATTATGTTGAACTGAATGGTGTTATAAAATAATAATAATAATAATAATAATAATAATAATAATAATAATAAAAAAATAAAGTCTCATAAAAACAAAACAAAAAAAAAAACACAGAAAGTAAAATGAATAAATCTAATTAAAAATTAAATATGCACATTTATTTTGTCACTGTTTTGTACCCATTCTTCCCTTTAACTCATGGCCTCTGTGACTGGATCTTGTGTTCTTTCATTTCCATATTCTCTTATATCCAGTCTCTCTTATCATGTCCACTTTCTCACCTTTGAGTTTGTTTTAGTGATTTAAAATGTTGACATAGTATTTTTATTAAAAACTTCATATAAGCATATAATGCATTTTGATTAATATGGAACTGATCTCTCAGACCTCTATTAATCTCATAACTTTTCCTTTTCTTTTTTTTTTTTTAAAATAACTTACTGGGTCCAGTTTGTGTTCCCCATACAAGAATGGCTGTGGGGCCGTCTACTGGAGCACGGCCAACCTACCTGAGACCACTCCCATGAAGAAAACGGTCTCTTCCCTAGCAGGGATGAAACGACCACTATCATTCTGCTAAGTGGGCACAGTGTCGAACCTTCTCTCTACCCACAGATGAGCGCGGCCTCCGTCCTCATCGGGGAGCATCTCTGTGCAGTGGGCTGGAGTGGATGATGACAGCTGATAGACACTCACAGCTGGTCAACAAGAGTCTGTGGAGTGCTCGCTCATGAGTGGGACATTTAGATCATGCTTACTCCTTCCAAGGCTCAGGGAATAGCATGGAACAGAGGGGGAAAGACAGCCAGAGGTCAGGAGGACCAGGGAAAACACTGTCTTCTGCACAGCACAGGCCTGCTGCACTCAAGAGCTCAATGTGGTTGTCTACACAAGACCAGGCTAGTCACTGTTCCAGCCTGAATTCCATTTTATCAACCTGCAGGGTATAAGGAAATTCTTTGGCTCCAAGATATAAATATATATCAGCCAAAAGCTATCTTATATATAGTATATAAACATGAAACCTATGCATATTTACTTGAGATAAGGTCTCAAATGCCATGATATGGACAAGGATGACCCTGAGTTTCTGATCTTTCCGCTTCCACCTCCCAGGATGCTGGGGTGATAGGCGTGTGCCACCAGGTATGTGGGCTCAAACCTAGCAGGCCCCATGCATACTAGGCCAGCACTCTCCTAAGGGAGCTACAGCCCAGCCCCATATAGACATAGTGAGATTAATCCATGGAGTTTATTTAATGGTCAAAGTAATTTATCTGGGGGTAAACCACTGGAGATTTACCGTAGGGTCTGGGAAAGCTGAGCTATGTCTCACGCCAAACGGCTTGGTCCAAGATCTCAGCATCCAAAACCGCGAGGTAGCCAAGATAGAGGGTGTGTGTGCATCCCAGGTCTTAAGGGTCCCTGGTGGCCACGCCCAGGGGCGGGTACCTCCGCAGGCAGGTGTAACAGCTACAGCTGCCTGATGGGGGACGGTGCTTCAGGGCACGGGCTCACACAGGCATCCACTGCAAAGATATTTTAAAGTAAGACTCCTGGCGAGCCTTCTGTCCTTCCTCCCGCCCCTCTCCGCTGCACTTGGACGGCTTCCACCTCCGCGACTGCGCGGTAGTGCACGCCATCTTTTCCTATACCTCAGTCTCATTCCGCTTTGACAGGAGAGCTTCTAGTCCCTGAAGGAGGAGCTCCGACTGGCGTTGGGGGAGAAGGCACACAAGAGAGCACAGTCTGCCCCAGAACTCTGGGCTTGCTTTCTCCACAGAGACTCTGGTGTCTGGCTGCTGGCTGCCAGTAAGGGAGAGAGAGGCAAGCCGGGTCAACCATTCATCCTGGGTTGTCCTCCAACCGGGGCAGCTAGACCCCTCTCTAGCTGGTCAACCATTCATCCCGGGTTGTCCTCCAACCGGGGCAGCTAGACCCCTCTCTAGCTGGTCTCCGCTCACACAAAGCCTGCTGCTCCCCTTTGAGGAAAAAGAAAAAAGCCACGCTTGGCCACTTGCTTCTTTCCTGATGATTATAAAAGAGATGTTCAAGATTTTTGTTGACTTGTAGAACAGTTTCTAGTTCTTGGAGCACAGTTAAATTTTAAAGGCGTTTTTTAAGAACCTCAGAAATAAAAATGAACAGATGAAAACTAAGATAAAGTTTAGGGATGTCCAGTTTATAAACTGGCTTCTAGGCTAACTAGTGTGTTCATCTTCCTGTTGGCTCCAGAAAAAATTTCTAGTGACTTCCACCCCTTCCCTGCACCCCCATCCCCACCCTTGATCAGTTTACTTCTTTTCTCTGCCTCCCACTGTTCTTAAGTCAGTCAACCGCCTCTCATAAGTAAATGCTTTTCATTTATTCTTTCCTGGATTGCACACCAGTAGTTTAATTCTTTTTCTTTTTTTCTTTTTTTTTTCTTTTGAGATAGCTAGCTTCTTACTATGTAGCCCAGGATGGCATGGGACTCACTAGATAGCCCAGGTTGGCCTTGAACTCATATAAATCCCCTTTTCTCAGGTACCTGAATACAGGAATTAAGAGCGTAATTCTTTGAGAATGACTATACCCAGTGTTTTCTAGTTTCATTCTTTCTGTGTATGTGTGTGAGTGTGGGTGTGTGTTTGGGTGTGTGTCCCCCTATGCACAAGAAAGCTGAGGCCAGACGGCGGGAGACATTATCACTTCCTCTACCACTCTTCATCCTTTCTGGAGACAAGGTCTCTCACTGAGCCCGAAGCTTACTGTTAAGGTTAGGCTAGCTAGCCAGGAAGTTTCTGGGGTCCACCTGTTTTCATTCTCCAGTGCTAGGGTTACAGGCATGCATGGCTATGGCTTTTTTTTTTTTTGTGTGCGTGCTGGGAATTCAAACTCAGGTTCTCCTGCTTCCACAACAAAGGCCCTACTCACTGAGCTATCTCCCCAACTCCGCTAGTTTCGTCTTTTAGGACTCAAAAGAAGGATACCTCAGGGAAATGGACAGTGGTCACCGAATATCCCTTGGGGGTTGGTGCCAGGAGCCCCACCCCCAGAATCAAGGGCCCTCAAGTCCTTTATATAAATTCCATAGTATCTGCACAGAACATACATCCTCCCGTATACATCAGCACATCATCACTATATTGCTTAGGGTACCTCACACAATGCAACTTGCTGATGTACTGTGTCTTGGTCAGTGTTCTATTGCTGTGAAAAGACACCGTGACCAAGGCAACTCTTATAAGAGGAAGCATTTAATTGGGGGCTGGCTTACAGTTTCGGAGGTTACTATCTCTGAAAGGTTACTATACAGTTCATTATTATTATGACGGGGAGCGTAGCAGCATGCAGGCAGGTACCGGGACAGGAGCTGAGAGCTACATCACCATCCACAGGCAGAGAGTCGAGAGAGGGAGAGAGAGAGAGAGAGAGAGAGAGAGAGAGAGAGAGAGAGAGAGAGAGAGAGGGAGAGAGAGAGAGAGAGAGAGAGAGAGAGAGAGAGAGAGAGAGAGAGAGAAAGAGAGAGAGAGAGAGGCTCCGGGTCTGGAGTGGGCTTCTGAAACCTCCAAGCCCATCCTCCCCAGTGACACACTTCCTCCAACAATGCCACACCTCCTAACCCTTCTCTGGCGGTTTATCAACTGGGGACTAAGCATGAAAATATACAGGCCAGTCTCATTCAAACCACCACACACTGTTTTGTGCAAGGGATAATGACATGGAGACAGGTCACACATGAGTATGGACCTGGCTCAACCTGCAGCCATGATAGAAGGGCTGACCATAGCCAGGCAGTGGTGGCGCATGCCTTTAATCCCAGCACTCAGGAGGCAGAGGCAGGAGGATTTCTGTGAGTTCAGCCTGGTCTACAGAGCGAGTTCCAGGACAGCTAGGGCTGATAAACACAGGCTATGTCACCACACTGCTGATTTCATGAATGACAGAACACTTTTGATATTTCTGGAATGAGGCATGGCAGTATGAATGACTCTTCTTAGTTACATACCTCTAAGGTGCTTCTTAAAATCAATGGCATTTTAATTTGGGTGGTAGGGTAGATAACATATGAAGACCAATAATCAAAGAATATATTTGTATCACTGACTCTTCAATGGTTTGAAGGTCTCAAGATGTAGCAGGACGATGAGTCCAGTGAGGCTTTGTGTGGGCAGGAGGAAGTGACAATCCCCACCCCCTTCTCTCTCTCTTGGAGCTAAGATCTCACCATACAGCCTACACTGGTCTCTAATACAAAATCTTTTTGCCTTAGCCTCTTGAGTTTTGAGTGAGATTACATGATTACATGGTTGAACTACCATGCCTGGCTACTGAAATGTGTGTGTGTGTGTGTGTGTGTGTGTGTGTGTGTGTGTGTGTGTGTAGATGTAGGTGTGTGTGTGTGTGTGTGTGTGTACAGATGTGTGTGTGTGTATGTGTGTGTGTGTAGATGTAGGTGTAGGTGTAGGGGTGTGTGTGTGTGTGTGTAGGTGTAGGTGTGTGTGTGTAGATGTAGGTGTAGGTGTAGGTGTGTGTGTGTGTGTGTGTGTAGATGTAGGTGTAGGGGTGTGTGTGTGTGTGTGTGTGTGTGTGTGTGTGTGTGTACAGATGTGTGTGTGTGTGTATGTGTGTTTTATTTCTGGGCTGGGGCTGTAGTTCAGCACTAGAGAGCCTATCATTGATCTAACATGGTTTCAGTCCCCACTACCACCTAACAAACCAACAAACCAACAAAAAATTTAAAAAAAGGAAAAAAAAGAAAAAGTAGTTTCATGTCGAAAACAGCACCTCTTCTGGTTTCCTATCAGCCAGGTTATCACACTTTGTTAAGTCACCCAAACCAAACCCCAGAGAGCTCTTCTTTAACTCAACATTCATTCATTCATTCATTCATTCATTCATTCATTCATTCATTCAAATGTGCAGCCCTGGGAATCCAGGCCAGGGCTTTCAAGAACACAAGGAAAGAACTCTATTATTAAACCTTCAGCTCCTTTTTAATGTTTAAATAAATACAGGAAAAAAAAAACAGACTTTAAAGTCATATCCGGGTTTTTCTTTTTATGACTGAAAACTGAAAAACCACTTGTGAAACAGCAGCCATTTCCGGAGACAAACGCATGGCCTCATCAGATGTGCCCAGATCTCTAGTGTGTTGGTGAATTCGATGAAGACATTTTTGGTGTGACCTCTGTTAACCCCCCACCCCCACCCCCACCTCTGTAGCCTCCTGAGGCTACACAGAAGGACTGATGGGCAAGGGGCGGGGACAACGGGACAGACTCAGCTTCTGGTGCTAGCCCAGCACCCTTCCTAGACCACACTCAGGACATTTCCTAAGACCTCTTGTCAAACCAAACAAGGACATCAAACAAACACCAAAACGCAAAAGTTCATAGCTTATCAGAAGTTTTCCAATAAAGACCTGTTAACCAAATAAATGGGTCAATGGAGCCGACTGCTTACCGCATGCAGCTATTGGCCTGTTTGGAATCGAAATGCAAGCTACCAATAACCCCAGTATTCTTCACCCAGTGCCTTTCCAATGTCCCATCCCTGTCCACCTTCTGCCTCTGTGGCCGTGACCCCTCGTCCCCGACCCTCACTTTCCTAGGAGTGCCTGCCTCAGTCAGGATGCAGGACACTCCAAGGCCTGCTGCCTTGGCCTCGTGGGCTGCTGAATAAACGATTCTGGGGCTTCCGATGCAGGGCTCGGGGTCAGGCCGCAGACCTGGACCCAGAGTCTGGGAGGGTAACCGAGCCTGGCAAGGCAGAGTGGATCCTGAGGAACGCCGACCCTCTAGGATCTGGTTGTGGCTAGTGCTGAGGATTCCCATGCACTCTCCGGGAGGCGACGCGGGTTGGGCGAAGGCAGATGGGGAGCCCAAAAAAACCCGGGGTTCACTGCAGGAGCGACAAAAGGAAGGCGCCCGTACAGGGCGAGCCGCTGCGTGGAGACCGCCCCCCCCGCCCCGACAACACAGGGCCCGCGGGGGACCCCGGGTCTCAGCCCGTGGGTTGCGGGGTCGTAGGAGCCAGAGTCCCCAGAACCTCCAGGGGAGAAAGGCAGGAAGAGGCGGAGTCCCGAGGAGAAATGGAAAGGGGATTCCGGGAACTGGCAGCGGGGAGGCGGCCTTTGCCTTCCCGTCGGCGATGCCGCAGGTCCCCACCCACGTTCCCGCGGACCCCGCAGTACCTGGACCGCTGCGTCTCGCAGATCCCCGCGGAGATGTCCCTGGGGCCACCTCGGAGCTGCTCTGGGCACCAGGCGCTGATGCGCACGGCACGGGAGCCGACCCAAGCCGAAAGCCGGAGGGACCGCGGGGTGGTGGCCGGTGCTCGGCAACCTGCACAGTCTCGGCTAGCCGCAAGGCTCCCCCGGGTCTGGAGTTAGACCAGGGTTGATCTAGGACACCTCAGGTTCCCAGCCGCTTGGTCAGCGGCGATCTGGGAAGGAGACCAGAGACGCGAGGCGGAGCCGGGGGCGGAGAGAGGCCGGGACAAGGCCACTAGATTGGGCACTTTCTTAACCATTAGGGTGCCGCAACCCCACCCACTTCGAGTACTGTCTAGGGAGCCAGAGATAACGGATTGGGGGGGGGGGCTGTTTTGTTATCTTGGCCTCCTCAGAGGGCGAGGTCAGCGCCTGGTACCTAGAGCTAACTCGATACAAATGTGTTGGGTGCCAGACGTGGAGGCGCGAGGGTGTGCTCCCAGGTCCTAACAAGGCCAAGACGACAGGATCTGGAATTCAGTGGCCACCTGGGATACAGAGCAAAATCAAGGCCAGCCTGGTCAATATAAGGAGAGCCTGTCTCAAAATACAAAGGAAAAAGGGGCTGGGCGTGTGACTGAGTGTCAGAGCGCTTGCTGATCATGGCTAGGCCCTAGGCCCCATCAGCGAAGGCCCGGACGAATGGACTCTCTCTCTGCTGGGTCTCCTGCTTACTTGCTCATAAGATCATAATTTTTCACTCAGGGTATAAACAACAATTATAAATACCATAACCCACCCACTGCTTCTCCTTGGGTCTTTGCTTAATATTTCCTCACCCCCACCCCCCAAGAGAAAGATATTTTAGAGCAAGGAGAACAATCCTTTCTCAACTACTCAGGCACTGACATTCTTTGTCCTCCAAAATGACACGTGGGGCAGCTTTCAGTAGTGGGTGAGTAGTCGAAACATGAATGTTACCAATGTGGAAATGTTAAGGGAAATCTATAAGACCAGGTGTGAGGAGGGCTGACTATACTCGGCCTATTTTGAGCATTGAATCTCACTTTCAGGTCTCTTGAGGAGAGAGACGGGGATGTGGGTAGTTCATGGTTTTTGTGCAGGGATTTTTCCCCCCATCTGTGTCCAACTGGCCGGAAACTTGGGCTCTCCCTGCCCCGCCCACCAAGTGCTGGCGTGACTTCAGAGAGCCACCACAGGCAGCTTAAAGGAACATTTTCATCCGGGAAGTCTGACGTTTGTGGAGCCCCTCTTCGTGGGCTGATGATGAAGAGGTGTCACAGCCTGACCTCTGATGCTACCCTGGGCAGAATTCCCACCAGTCCCGTAAATTCGGAAGGCTCTTATCTGGGATCCTGGTTCTCAGCAAAAGACATTTGGCATTGACAATATTTTCAGCCACAGTGTCAAAGAAGTTGCAGAAATAGCCCCAGCCAGTGGGGTAAAGCTGATACAAAACTGTGTGCTGCATGCCCCCATTTGTGCATTAAAAATATAATTCGTGCATTAAAAATAGAAATATTTCAGAAAAAGGGTGAGACTGGAGACCATTCTATTCAGCAAAATAAACCAAACTCAGAGCAATAATATATTTCCCTCATCTATGGAATGTAGATTTAAATATATGTAAATATGCAAATCATAATATATAGGTGATGGAAAGAGAAAGAAGTCTATGAGAGTGGAGGAAGAGGTCTGAAGGGAGGAGGGGGTGGAAACCAGGGAGGTGATGAATATTCATGTCATATTTGCATGTCATTAAATTGACTACCTGGGATATTTGTTGCAGTAGCAGAAAGCTGCCTGGCACAGTAGCAGAAAGCTGCCCGACATAACTAAATAAGCAAAATGTGACACTAGACACAGATTTTACACTTTTTACAAAAACTGACTCGAAAGTAGAGGATAGGCCCCCGAGTAAAACGCAAACCTTCAAGGGATAATGTCATTACTAGATAATGTCAGAGAAAGTCTAGATGACCTTGTGTTTGGTAAAGACTTACTAGACACACCAACACTATGATACTTGAAGGAAAAAAAACATGGACTTTCAAGTGAAAAACATCTACTTGATTGTTTTTAGATTTACTTACTCTATCTTGTCAGTGTATTTTGCCTGCGTGCATGTGTGCACACCACCTGTGAGAAATAACAGAAGCCAGAAGAGAGTGTTAGGTCCTCTGGAACCAGAGTTAGGGAGGATTCTGAGCCACCACGTGGGTTCTAGGACCCCAAGCTAGGTCCTCCCCAGAGCACTAAGTGCTCGTAACCACTGAGCCCATCCTCAAGCCTCTGGATACGAGTTTTTAATTCATTTAAGCGCACTTGAAAGATCATATGGCAAGACATAGTCAGTTTTATAGGAAACTACCAAGCTGTCTCCTACAGAGGCTGTGTTGTTTTGTATTCCCACCAGCAGTGAATGAAAGTTCCTGTTCTCCCAGAGCCTTGCCAGCCCTTGTTATCGGCGTCAGATCTTAGCCATTGTTGTGTGGCAGTGTCCTAGACTGAAACACTCCATCCTTCAGGGAGGCTCCTTAGGACCGAAAGTGAACAACCTAAAATCTTTCAGGAAGTTCCTGAAGCTGACAAGATTCACTAGGCTCCTCCCTCCCAAGAGTAAACAGTAAAGACCGCTGAGAATTGCTCTCAGGTGAGCCAAAATGCAAGAAACTCTGAGACCAGCTGAGCAGCCTGGAAGAAGCAGAAACTAGTCAAGCCTCCTAAAAGAGGCTTTGACCAACTGAGCCACCTGGAAAGGACACTCTCCAACCTGCTGAGCTGCCTGCAGGCTGTGCAGTGTGCTCCAGGTTCCCAGCTTTGGGGAACTGTCACCATGCTGGCGTGGGCTTTGGTGTTGTGTTAGTCACTGCTGCTCCTGAAAGTGACCCCTCACCCAGGATCCTGTAAGTGACCCCTCACCCAGGATCCTGTAAGTGACCCCTCACCCAGGATCCTGTAAGTGACCCCTCACCCACACTCCTGTAAGTGACCCCTCACCCAGGATCCTGTAAGTGACCCCTCACCCACACTCCTGTAAGTGACCCCTCACCCAGGATCCTGTAAGTGACCCCTCACCCAGGATCCTGTAAGTGATCCCTCACCCAGGATCCTGTAATGACCCCTCACCCTCTCTCCTGTAAGTGACCCCTCACCTACTCTCCTGTAAGTGACCCCTCACCCACACTCCTGTAACTGACCCCTCACCCACACTCCTGTAAGTGACCCTCCACCCACTCTCCTGTAAGTGACCCCAATAAAACTCACTGGTTCACCAAGCTGGGCTTTGGTGGTATTTCTACTTTGCTCTGTCATGAGTGAACATGCGTGTTGCGTCTCCCCAGGAAAAGCCTGTCACACAGCAGCCCTTCAAAAAGGTGTGCCATTGTCTGAAGTGGTGTTTTGAAGGTGGAGAGTTGTTGGGCGTGATCATGGTCTATTGAGGATGACCCTAGAGAGAGGGACACATTGATAAACGAGAGAAAGACGAGACTGGACTGGCTGAGCTGGGATGAGAGAGTCCAGGGACACAGAGGGCTGACTCTCCATAGAAGCAGGCCTTTGGTTGGCATCCTTTGGAATGGAGGAAGTGAAGGCAGACTATATGTGTAGTTGGAGGAAGAAGGTCAGAGTTCCCAGTGACAACTTCTGCTTTTTACAGGAAGTGTGTGGCAGTGTTTTCTTGCACAGAGGAAGGCCTGTAGCAAGAGCCGTGAAAGAGATTTGTGGAGAAAGAAGATTCTAGAATGCACGTGCATGTCAGAGCTTTCACGGAAGGAGAGAATTCGTGAATTCTCTGAGCTGCAGCAATGAAGGTCTGGTGCTTCTGTTCCTAGAACTTCGTACCCAGCAATCTCCTGTTCTTCCAGGGCAGAGAGAGGACCCCAAACAACGTGCTGGAGAACCGGAGCCGGTCCTGAGTCTAGTGTGAACGCACCTTGGGTCAAGTTCACATCTGAAGCCAAAATCTGGACTCTAGTATTCTCTTGGCAGGTCCTAGCTGACGTGCCAGATGGTTGTGCCCCTTGGCGGGCCATGAACTTCCCTAAACCTGCACGTGTGAGGCGGGTGAGAACCATAGAGGCTGAGAATCCCAAACCCCACTTGGCCACGTGCGGCCTCAGCCCAGCAGATGGAGGAAGTGGAGCTGGAGCTGCAGCGATCTTGTGCTCACAGGGTGTTGTTGAGACTGTGGTGAGCAGGACGCTCCGCCTTGCCTGACAGGTTAAGAGGCAGCTGCCACCACTGCCCCAACCTCAACCCGAGTCCTCGGCTACAATGCACATGACCTTTCCCCACCTCAGAGTCTTAAAATGACTCATTTCCTTCTTGAGCTGTTTTTCAAGGTCAGCTCCATTCTCTGAGGTCTGATCCTCACCTGCCAGGCACCTGCTTGTCACTGAGACAGTGCTCCTCTAGCTGAGCAGATCGACATGCAAGCTTACGGTGTCGTCCCCATGTTTAGAGACTACATCTAAACAGTGTCTTTCCAGAAGGACAATGGCTCAGTTCCCCTGGGAGACACTTCTCCTTCCTCTTCTCCTCTAATCGGCTACACCCCACCTTTTACACAGCACTCTAGATTCTCTTAAAGTTATCTACTTGTTTATTTGTGTATGTGTGAATGCACACATGTGTATATGTATGTGAACATGTGAGTGGAGGCCAGAGGAGAAGCCTGAGTGTCATCCTCTGCCACCCACGTCCTCTGAGACAAGGTCTCTCATTGGCCTGGCAGTCACCAACTAGGCTAGAATGGCTGGCCAGCGGCCCCAGGGATCCTCCTCTGTCTACTTCCCCGTGTTGGGTGGGACTAAGTGCGTGCACCACCACAGCCACATTTTACCTGGGCTCTAGGATTTCACTCGGGTCTTTATGTTTGCAAGGCAGGCGCTGGACTGATGGAGCCTTCTCCTCAGAACAGTATTCTAAAGTCCAAAGAAAGACATCAAGATGCTCAGAGAGATTTCCGTTCCGGATGGTGGGGTAGACACGGCAGTGTTAGTGCGGCAGGGGCGTCTCGTGGAGCGTCCTTACCTGGAAGGAGCCATGGAGCAGAGAGCTTGATCACTTTGAAGGCGTTTGAAGGCCCATCCCTGGTGATCTGGGGAGCCAATGCGGGTCCTAATGCTTGCCTAGCAAATGCGTTATCCACTGGCCTGTCTCCCCAGTCACCTCTGAGTATTTTAAATATAAGGCTGGTTGAGTCTGTGGATTCAGAACCTGCAGAAGAAGAAGGCCTTGGGGGAATTCCTGCAAAACTGTAAAGCTCGAGCTCTGGCTCTGGACCCAAAGGCACTGCAATAGAGCAAAGAAAGAACCTAGCTCCGCGCTCCCAGTCATTTTTCTGAGTAGGAGGGCAGCACCCAGGATAATCTCCAGGGTTATTTTGTTGTCTAGCTCCTTCCTGTCTCTCTCTTGAGCAGTGTGGCTGGGAAAAGTGAGGATGACGTTTGTTTGCCAACAATCCGTTTTGGGGTGTTCAGTGTCCTGATTAATTGATCAGGGAGTGAGAAGGACTTTCCACTGGGGCTGGGAGGTAGGAAGGAGAGAAACGATGAGATATTAAAGCTAGAAGAAGAACGGGTGTCTGTAAGAACGTTGGCTTTTGTGGAGCGGGGTTCAGGATAAAATGGCTGTGGTGGACTTGATGTAACAACATGGGAGGGAGTCTCTTGGCCAGGGCAATGAGGTAGGTGACTGGGGTGGGGTGGGGGGTGTCTGTCATCAGTTAGTGTTGTGAGGTGACTGGGGTGGGGTGGGGGGTATCTGTCATCAGTTAGTGTTGTGAGGTGACTGGGGTGGGGCAGGGGGTGTCTGTCATCAGTTAGTGTTGTGAGGTGACTGGGGTGGGGGGCAGGGGGTGTCTGTCATCAGTTAGTGTTGTGAGGTGACTGGGGTGGGGCAGGGGGTGTCTGTCATCAGTTAGTGTTGTGAGGTGACTGGGGTGGGGGGCAGGGGGTGTCTGTCATCAGTTAGTGTTGTGAGGTGACTGGGGTGGGGTAGGGGGTGTCTGTCATCAGTTAGTGTTGAATTTTGACATGGAAGGAAGTCCAGTGGTGGAGTGTGAACTTCAGAACAGAGTTCTCCTTAGGGAAAATCACATTCAGTGTTGATAAAGAGACATGTGAATTTGGATATATCTATACATTGTCTACATTGGTAAATGACCATATAATCAAGCACCAATATACATAGTTAAATGTAAAACAGAAGTAGGTTCTGAGCTTGAATGATTACAAACAGGGATTCCCCTTCATAGACCCAGCCGTGGATTCATCATGGAAGATGGCTGTGAGACTGCACAGTGGTCATCCTCCTTGGCCTCTGCCCATCAAATGCTGGTAGCCCTCACCCCATCATCATGTGACCAGTGTTGCCCTTCTAACTTTCTACAATGTCCCCTGGGAAGGACGGCTCCTAGGCAGACCCTCTGCCCATCCAGGACGATAGTAGTAGTAGTACAGATGGGCTAGACATGGGTAGGCCCATGATTTCTAGAATGCTGTGCTAGGTGGCCATGCAGCAAGGTTCCAACGTGAGGAAATGAACTTAAGTCCCAGCACCCCGAGTTAGGTGTCTACTGATAACAGGTAAGATGTCAAGTTAGATGGTGATACGATTTCCTAAGGTGGTGTGCTGGTTAGCTTCAACTATTGAATCACCTGGGATGAGAATCTTAACGAGGAATTATCGAGTTCAGGGTGGTCTGTGGGCATGTCTGGGGCAGTTGTCTAGATTGTTAATTGACGTAGGAGAATCTGGCCCACTGTGGGTAGCACCATTCCCTAGGCTGGGGCCCTGACCTGTGTTAGAATGAAGAAAGCTAGCAAGCAAAAAAAAAGTAGAGTGTGGGTGCATCCTTCTCTCTCTGCTCTTGACTGTGGGTGTGATAGGACTGGTCGCTTGAGTTCCTGCCTTGACGTCTCTGAAATGATGAAGTTGGGAGTCAAATGATTCCTCCCTGTGTTGCTTTTTGTTGGTCTATTTCCTCACAGCCCTAGGAACGAAACTAAGGTAGCGTGAATGATGGGTCATTTCACCTGTCAGCTTGGCTAGGACGCACTTGGACAAGCACCAGTCTAGATGTTGTTGTGGAGATAATGTTAAGATGAGTGAACACGTATGCCAGTAATCCTTGAGTAAAGCAGACTGTGTTCTGTAGTGGGTGTGGGAATTCTGCCTCCAGCTGCCTTCAGACTCCAGCTGCTGCTGCTGTTTACCCTGGCTCTCCAGCCCGCAAAGCCGTGACTTCCCATCCGGACAGGGACATGAACCAAGTCCCTTAAGAGAGAAAACCACGTGGCCCAGCTCTATGCCAAGAAGCCGACTTGTTTGCAACAGGAAGGATGGTCATCTGGCTGGACACTACTAGCCAGGAAAAACAATGATCGAGATGATTAAATTCCTTGGCTCGGCAGGGTCAGCCATTGGCTGTGGGCGCCTGACGTCCTTTTTCCCTTTTTCAACTGGTAACTTGCGGGGTTGCTCCATTCTGTACTTCTGTGTCTGAATCATGAACACGACCTTGTATATACTCTTCGTCTCTGTAGTAGCTTGCTTGACAGCTGCAGAAAATTGAAAATCCAGTACCTATCTACCCCTATGATATCAGAACTTAACCCTTACTGCGTGCTCTGTTCTGCTCAGCTCTGTCCCAGCCCAGCACACCTGTCTTACTTTGTTTCTTTTTCTTTTAAAGCTGTCTGAAATTCACTACAATCTCTGGAGAACTGTCTCCAGGGCTCTTGTCTCTGTACCCGGCTCCACAGATGCCCAAGTTCTTGATACAAAGTGGCAGATTATTCACACACAACACCGCCCTCTTCTGTGTATTAAACCGCCTCTAGAGTACACCTAATACCCAACCCCACGGAAATGCTTCCTCAGTACTTGCTCTACCCTCCTGTGGAGGAAGCAATGGCAAAGGGACATCTGTTGATGTTTAGAACAGACCCAGTGATTTTTCCTGAATATCCGCTGTCTGGGATTGGTTAAGTCTGAGGATTTGGAACCTGTGGACGCAGAGAGCTGACTACAGTTTATGACTCAGCTGCAGTGTAGAAAACAATGATTTAGGAAATAATAAGGAAACACACAGGGTATTGTGAACTGAAAAGATAATACAGAAATAATGAGGGTTCTTCCCAGAGAGGAAGCTGGGCATACTTTTGAGGGTCCCTCCTGCAGGCTCCCTGGCAGGCTGCCCGACTCGGCCTCTCTCATTCTTGGCAGCTGCCAGTGTGAAGAAGCCTTCAAGCCTTAGCTGGCGCCTCAGGCCAGGGTTCCACCCAGGAACAGTCACTCTGTTCGTGGTCAAGGGCAGACCCCAGACCAGAGATCCCTCTCACAGAGGATTTCCTCTGTCTTCCTCAAAGTCTGTGTTTTCCAAACTTCTGCTCAAGATCATGAAATTAATTGTAGAGGAAGGGTCAAGAACAGAATAGTGTTAGACACATGTGGACTTGCCTTGCATGTGTGTCGTGTGTATGGTGTACGTGGAATGTAGGATCTGAGTCTGTCTGTTTTGTGGTATGTAGTATATACGTTTGTCGTGGGGAGAATGTATCTATGGAGTATTATATGGAGTGTTAGCGTAGTGTGTGGGTGTAAGGCAGGGTAGACAGGAAAATCGAGGGGACTCAGGAAGGACCAGAAGTCCCTCACTTCCGTACCTGGTTTGTGTTTCTTGCTGGCTGAGCCTGGAGGGCGTCAATGCCACCAACACTCGGAAACTGTGAAGCTTGTCTGCAGAAAGCCGGCATGTACCTTTCTAAGGGGTTTTCAATGGGAGAGTAAAAGCACCACGCGAAACAAGCTTGCCTGAGACTGAGCAGTTTGGAGGTCTGTGACCTTTGATGTTCACCTCGTCAGTTTCCCCCTCTCGTCCCTAGACGTGAGCAATAACTTTTGGAGACTACCTCACTATTTCATTTACAAAAGGAAATTATTTAAGGTAAGACAGCTCATATTTATTACTTAATTTTCAAACTTAGCTTAACTTCTGAACAATATCTTCTGGGAGAGTGTAGTTTAAAAAAAACATGAAATATCACTAAGACATGTAGACACCACCATCCTTGCTTAAATCTAAAGCATAGACTATTTCCCTTTCTCTACTTGATAACCTGACTTTGTTTCAACTGACTCATGCTGGAATTAATCTCTGTGGCAAAAGATCTCAGCCTGAAGCTACCTAATAGCCACGTCAAGTGAAAACTTCCCTTAAAGAGGAAATGAAAAACTCCATTAAAGAGGAAATAAAAAAATTCCCTTAAAGAAATGGAAGAAAAAATGAACAAAAAATGGGAAGAAATCAAATCAAGCCAAGAAAAAGCAATTAAACAGATGAAAGAAACATTCCAAGATCTGAAAAATGAATTTGAGACAATAAAGAAAACACATGCTGAGGGAATGCTGGAAATAGAAATCCTGACTAAGCGAACAGGAACTACAGAAACAAGCATAACCAACCGATTGCAAGAGATGGAACAGAAAATCTCTGACACTGAAGACACAATAGAGAAAATAGATTCGTCAGTTAAAGAAAACACTAAAGACAAAAAAGTCGTAACACAAAACGTCCAGGAAATTTGGGACACCATGAAAAGACCAAACCTAAGAATAATAGGGATAGAAGAAGGAGAAGAATACCAACTCAAAGGCACAGAAAATATATTCAACAAAATCATAGAAGAAAACTTTCCTAACTTAAAGAAAGAAATACATATGAAGATACAAGAAGCTTACAGAACACCGAATAGGCTGGATCCAAAAAAAAAAAAAGTCCCCTCACCACATAATAATCAAAACACTAAACACACAGAACAAAGAAAAAATATTAAGAGCCGCAAAAGAAAAAGACCAAGTCACATATAAAGGCAAACCCATCAGAATAACACCAGACTACTCAGTAGAGACTATGAAAGCTAGAAGATCATGGACAAATCTCATGCAGACACTAAGAGACCACGGATGCCAACCCAGACTATTATACCCAGCAAAACTCTCAATCACCATAGGCGGAGTAAACAAAATATTTTAGGATAAAACCAGACTTAATCAATACCTGTCCACAAACCCAGCCCTACAGAAAGCACTAGAAGGGAAAATTCAACCCAAAGAAGCTAAACACATCCATGAAAAAATCAAGCAATAGATAATCCCACACCAACATACACCACAGAAGGACAACACAACACAACCACAAAAAATAACAGGAATTAACAATCACTGGTCATTAATATCCATCAATATCAATGGTCTCAACTCACCTATAAAAAGACACAGGCTAACAGAATGGATAAGAAAACAGGATCCATCCATTTGCTGCATACAAGAAACACACCTTAACTTCAAAGACAGACACTACCTCCGAGTAAAGGGCTGGGAAAAGGCTTTCCAAGCAAATGGACCTAAGAAACAAGCTGGTGTAGCTATCCTAATATCTAATAAAATAGACTTCAAACTAAAATCAATCAAAAGAGACCAGGATGGACATTACATATTTATCATGGGAAAAATCCACTAAGATGAAGTCTCGATTCTAAACATTTATGCTCCAAATACAAAAGCACCCACATTCATAAAAGAAACACTATTAAAGTTTAAAACGCACATCAAACCCCACACATTAGTAGTGGGAGATTTTAACACACCACTCTCACCAAAATATAGATCTACCAGACTGAAACTTAACGAAGAAATAAAGGACCTAACAGATGTTATGACTCAAATAGACCTAATAGATATCTACAGAATATTCCATCCTAACACAAAAGAATATACCTTCTTCTCAGCACCCCATGGAACCTTCTCAAAAACTGACCACATGCTTGGACACAAAACAAATCTCAACAGATACAAAAAAATTGGAATAACCTCCTGTATCTTATCAGACCACCATGCCTTAAAGTTAGACCTCAACAACAGCAAAAATTATAGAAAACCCACAAACTCATGGAAACTGAATAATGCCCACCTGAAACATCAATGGGTCAAGGAAGAAATAAAGAAAGAAATTAAAGAGTTCCTAGAATTCAATGAAAATGAAAGTACAACATACCCAAACTTATGGGACACTATGAAAGCAGTGCTAAGAGGAAAATTCATAGCTCTAAATGCACACATAAAGAAGATGGAACAATCCCTTACCAATGAATTAACAGCACAACTGAAAGCTCTAGAACAAAAAGAAACAAACTCACCCAGGAGAAATAGATACCAGGAAATAATCAAATTGAGGGCTGAAATCAACGAAATAGAAAACAAGAGAACAATACAAAAAATCAATGAAACAAAGAGTTGGTTCTTTGAAAAAATCAACAAGATAGACAAACCCCTAGCCAAATTAACCAAAAGGCAAAGAGAGAGCACCCAAATTCACAAAATCAGAAATGAAAAGGGAGACATAACAACAGACAACGAGGAAATCCAGAGAATCATCAGATCATACTTCAAAAACCTGTACTCCACAAAAATGGAAAACCAGGAAGAAATGGACAATTTTCTGGATAAATACCACATACCAAAATTAAATCAAGACCAGATAAACCATTTAAATAGACCAATAACCCCTAAAGAAATAGAAACAGTCATCAAAAGTCTCCCAACCAAAAAAAGCCCAGGACCAGATGGTTTCAGTGAAGAATTCTACCAGACTTTCAAAGAAGAACTAATACCAATCCTCTTCAAAGTGTTCCACACAATAGAAACAGAAGGAACACTACCAAACTCTTTTTATGAGGCTACAATTACCCTGATACCCAAACCACACAAAGATGCAACAAAGAAAGAGAACTACAGACCAATCTCCCTCATGAACATTGATGCAAAAATACTCAACAAAATATTGGCAAACTGAATCCAAGAATACATCAAAACAATCATCCATCACGACCAAGTAGGATTCATCTCAGGGATGCAAGGATGGTTCAACATACGAAAATCAGTCAATGTAATACACCATATAAACAAACTGAAAGAAAAAAACCACATGATCATCTCCTTAGATGCTGAAAAAGCCTTTGACAAAATCCAACACCCCTTCATGATAAAGGTCTTAGAAAGATCAGGAATACAAGGAACATTTCTAAACATAATAAAAGCAATTTATAGCAAGCCAACAGCAAACATCAAATTAAATGGAGAGAAACTCAAAGCGATACCACTAAATTCAGGGACAAGACAAGGCTGTCCACTCTCCCCATATTTATTCAATATAGTACTAGAAGTTCTAACTAGAGCAATAAGATAACAAAAGGAGATCAAAGGGATACAAATTGGCAAGGAAGAAGTCAAACTTTCACTATTTGCAGATGATATGATAGTATACATAAGTGACCCCAAAAACTCTACCAGGGAACTCCTACAGCTGATAAACTCCTTCAGTAAAGTGGCAGGATACAAGATCAACTCAAAAAAAATCAGTAGCCCTCCTATACACAAATGATAAAAGGGCTGAGAAAAAAGTCAGAGAAACATCACCCTTTACAATAGCCAAAAATAATATAAAATACCTTGGGATAACACTAACTAAACAAGTGAAGGACCTTTTTGATAAGAACTTTAAATCTCTAAAGAAAGAAATTGAAGAAGATATCAGAAAATGAAAGGCTCTCCCATGCTCATGGATAGGTAGGATTAACATAGTAAAAATGGCAATCTTACCAAAAGCAATCTACAGATTCAATGCAATCCCCATCAAAATCCCAACACAATTCTTCACAGACTTGGAAAGAAAAATACTCAACTTTATATGGAAAAACAAAAGACCCAGGATAGCTAAAAGAATCCTATACGATAAAGCAACCCTTGGAGGCATCACCATCCCTACCTCAAACTCTACTATAGAGCTATAGTAATAAAAACAGCTTGGTACTGGTATAAAAACTGACATACGGACCAATGGAATCGAATTGAAGACCCTGACATTAATCCATGCACATATGAACACCTGGTTTTTGACAAAGGAGCCAAAACTATACAATGGAACAAAGAAAGTATCTTCAACAAATGGTGCTGGCATAACTGGATGTCAATATGTAAAAGATTACAAATAGATCCATATCTGTCACCATGCACAAAACTCAAGTCCAAGTGGATCAAAGACCTAAACATAAATCCAGTTACACTAAAATTAATAGAAAAGAAAATAGGAAGCACTCTTGAACACATTGGCACCGGAGACCATTTCCTAAATAAAATACCAACAGCACAGACCCTGAGCACAACAATTAATAAATGGGACCTCTCGAAACTGAGAAGCTTTTGCAGGGCAAAAGACACAGTCAATAAGACAAAAAGACAGCCAACAGAATGGGAAAAGATCTTCACCAACCCCACATCTGACAGAGGATTGATCTCCACAATATATAAAGAACTCAAAAAACTAGACATCAAAGTACTGAACAGTCCAATTAAAAAAATGGGCTAAAGAGCTAAACAGAGAATTCACAAAACAAGAACTACAAATGGCTGAAAGACATTTAAAGAAATGCTCAACATTCTTAATCATCAGAGAAATGCAAATCAAAACGACTCTGAGATACCACCTTACACCTGTCAGGATGGCTACGATCAAAAACATCAATGACAACCAATGTTGGAGAGGATGTGGAGCAAAGGGAATACTCCTCCATTGTTGGTGGGAATGTAAACTTGTACAACCACTGTGGAAATCAGTATGGCGGTTTCTCAGAAAATTAGGAATCGAACTACCTCAAGACCCAGCCATCCCTCTCTTGGGCATATACCCAAGGAATGCTGATTCATACCATAAAGATACATGCTCAGCTATGTTCATAGCAGCACTATTTGTAATAGCCAGAACCTGGAAACAACCTAGATGCCCATCAACGGAAGAATGGATGAAAAAAATGTGGTACATATACACAATGGAGTACTACTCAGCAGAGAAAAACAATGAAAGCATGAAATTTGCAGGCAAATGGATGGAACTAGAAAAAATCATCCTGAGTGAGGTAACTCAAACCCAGAAAGACAGTCATGGTATGTACTCACTCATTGGTGGATTCTAGATATAAAATAAAGAACAGTCAGACCACAACCCATAGAACCATAGAAGCTATATATATAGCATGGAGGTCCCTAGGACGACTGTGGCTTATAATAAATTTCAGTTTTACTCAATTATTGAAAAAAAATAGCCAAATGAATGGAAACATATGAACTATGAACCAAAGGCTGAGGGGCCCCCAGCTGGATCAGGCCCTCTGAATAGGTGAGACAGTTGATTGGCTTGATCAGTTTGGGAGGCAACTAGGCAGTGGGACCAAGTTCTGTGCTCATTGCATGAGTTGGCTGTTTGAAACCTGGAGCTTATGCAGGGACACTTGGCTCAGTCTGGGAGGAAGGGACTGGACCTCCCTGGACTGAGTCTACCAGGTTGATTGCAGTCCTCGGGGGAGGACTTGTCCTGGAGGAGGTGGGAATGGGGGGTAGGCTGGGGGTAAGGGGAGGGGATGGGAGCGGGGAGAATAGGGGAACCCATGGCTGATATGTAGAACTGAATGGTATTGTAAAATAAAATATATATATAAAACAAAACAAAAAAACAGAAAAAAAAAAAAGATCTCAGCCATATCTCAGTTTCCTAAGTGGGATACACCTCAGACTTCAGTAGACAGCTCTGTCTTCTGGGGCTGCTGACAGGTGTGTGTGTGTGTGTGTGTGTGTGTGTGTGTGTGTGTGTGTGTGTGTGTGTGTGTGTATGTGTGTGTATATGTGTGTGTGTATATGTGTGTGTGTATGTGTGTGTGTGTGTGTGTGTGTGTGTGTGTATGTGTGTGTGTGTGTGTGTATGTGTGTATGTGTGTGTGTATATGTGTGTGTGTGTGTATGTGTGTGTGTGTGTGTGTGTGTGTGTGTGATATGGTGTGTGGAGGTAGGTAGTTCCTACCTCCAGTGCGGTGATGAGAAGGCTCTTACTCTGAGGCTAGTGGAACATTAGCTCCAGGATCCTAGCTCGCTCTTTGTAAATCTCTGTACCTAATCTGGGATATTTCTTGAAGATTTATTTTACTTTTATTGATATGTCTCTGTGTATATGTGTACATGTGTATAAGTGCCCTCTGAGGCCGGAAGAGAGTGTTGGATTTCCTGGAGCTAGAGTTGTAGTTGGCTGTGAGCTGTCATGTGGGTGCTGGGATGGAGCCTGGGTCCCCTCAAGAGCAGCCAGTGTGTTTAACTGTGGAGCCATCTCTCCAGCCTCCTAATTTGGTTTTTGAATATTACCTTATTGTATTCTTTTCTTAAAGAAGGGATATAGTGTTAGTTTTCCAACACTAGCATGAAATGGCAGTGATAAGCAGCTTACATAAGAGCAGGTGTTTTGGGGCTCAGGATTCTGGAACCCAGTGGCTTTGGAGCTCTGGTGAGGGTAGCATGTCATAGTAAGGGTGTGTGGCCAAGCAAAATCCACTCCAGAAGCAAGGGGGAGGGGGGACTAGCATCCCGCAGTCCCTTTGCCCAATGGCCAAAGAACCTCTCACAGGGCACACCCCCTAAAGTTCTACCGCCTCCAAGAGCTCCATCCTAAGGGCTGAGCCCTTGAGCCCTCACCGTGGCAACTGGCCAGGGCCGACCCTCATGCAAGCCACAGCAAGGGGTAAGCTTCTTTCTGCTTAGAATGGGGATCCTTGAAACCCCGTGTTTTTACCCATTTTCCACACACCGGGCAGGCCAGCTTCCTTATGCAAGTGAATTGTCTTGCTCAAACCTCCCCAGGCTCCACAGTGCTCAGGATAACATGTGATTCCCACTAAGACCACTGACCACTGGGCCACCTGCTCTCGCACAAGCTTCCTGCCTTACTCCTCTTTATTTAGACACACCCCACAGCATCTCTGCAGACCCAGTCTCTGCCCTGGGATATTTGCTCTGGGATATTCTTGGCTCCTCCCTTCCCTCCTGGAATCAGCTTAACTGTCCGAGTCGATTATCTCTTGGGCAGATGCAAGCCACCTTGAAGGACTGCCCTGCCTGTGTGTGTGAGATATCCTTGGGAAGAGATTCTGTGAGGCTGCTGTTGAAGCCTGTTGTGACATGCCATTTGGTTCTTAACACCTTCCAGCTCCCCCGTTTGGTGTCTCAAGAACCTTTGGGCCTCTGCAGAGGGTTGCCAGCCACCTGTTTCTGTCCTGTTTAGCCTCCCTTCTGTATCTTTAGGTAGGCCACCTCACAAGGTCTCCCAATTGGGGTGGGGGGTGGGGAGAGCAGGTAGATCTCACTTCCAATCCCTCTGAACACACACCGATGAAAATCATTAGGAAAAGTCTTAGCACCATTGAATCACTGCGAGACTCAAAACCATGTGGATAATATAATTCTAGAAAAACAGGGCTTGTGATAACTCAGCCTATAAAGTTCTTACTTTGCAAGCATGAGAATTCAATGTCAGACTTCAGAACCCACATAAAAAAAAAAAAGAAAAGAAAAGAAAAAGCTGGATGTGGTCATATGCACAGATAACCTTGGCACTGTGGGGATGGAGATGGGCAGATGGAGCTGGGCTTGCCCAACCAGGCTAAACTAATTAGAGAACCTCAGGCCAGTAGAAGATGCTGTCTCAAAACAAACCAACCAATCAACTAACAAAAAAAACCCCAAAAAGCAACAAGCAAGATTGAACTCTGGGCTCCACACAAACCAGTATCTACACGAACACACATCACACACGCACACCCACACCCACACCCACGCATATACACCCACACCCACATGTACACACACACACACACACACACACACACACACACACACACACACACACACACTCCCCCACCCACACCATACAAAAAGGAAACAAAACGAAAGAATACTTTGACATGCAGATGTTTCTTGCACATTTCACTCTATGTTGAAAATACAGGAAGCAGCAATGAAATGTGTGGGCTGCAGCTCACCCACCGGACACCCCAGCTTTGCCCCCAGCCGACTCAGTGGCTCCCCTCTTGACCACCAGGTCCACTGGGAGCTGTGGTCGCTGATGCTGTCCAGGACCACAGAGAGAGAACTGATAGCCTAGGAAAAGAGTCAGATTCAAGATCCGCAGTACAGTCTCGCAGGCTTGATTTCTTGCAATGCCAGACCATCCCGAATCAAACCCCTGCAACTTAGGGATGGATGTCTGTCCATGTCTTTAAAAAAGTTAACAACCCTGGAAACAGAGAAGCTTGTAAGTGTCGAGTCACGCCCCAAGCCTCATTCATATGTTGATGTCGCAACGTTATCTGATGTTGCAACCGTGATCTTAGAAATATGACTGCATTTGGACATATAATCTTTAAAGAGGTTAAGTGAGGTTATTAGTTTGGCTCTAATTAACAGGACTAAAAGAGAGAGAGAGAGAGAGAGAGAGAGAGAGAGAGAGAGAGAGAGAGAGAGAGAATTTGTTTTTTTTCAATGGTACTTGCATATGTGCCCTGCCTGTCTAATGTGTACCATGACCATGCCTGGAAGGAGGCTGGAAGAGGGTGTTGGGTCCTCTAGAACCAGTTACAGAATGTTTAACCCCTATGTGGATGCTGAGAATTGAACCAGAGTCTTTTACAAGACTTGTAACCACTGAGACATCTTTCCAGATCAGGATGCATGCCCAGGAGAAGGACCGTGTGAAGATTCAGGAAGATTCCATCCACTAGGATAAGAAAACAACCCTGTGCACACATTAATTCTAGAGTTTCAGTCTCCAGATTGTGAGCAAAAATACTTTCGTCGTGGGAGCCATCCAGGCTGTGGCTCTTTGTTAGGGCAGTCCCAGGAAAATCATTCAGCGGCCATCTTTTGGGTCCCATAGCTCCTTTTCTATTAGGGAGCAGTGACCTCTGCTGGCTCTTTCTGTTATTGACTCAAAACTAATGACTTCCATGAGGGAACTGTGGCGAATTAAGAACAGGGTCTTTAGATGTTGTTTACAACTCTTTATGGGACACGCATAAACAATACAGAATTTTATGGAATTATTTTTATTTATTTCTGTTTTGGAGACAGGGTCTCACTATGTAGCCTTGGCTGGCCTGGAGCTTACTACATAGACCAGGCTGGCCTCCAGCTCGGCTATCTCCCCGAAGACACACACCACCAGACTCAGCTGTTTGTTCCTCTTTAATCAGGTGTTAAAATACGATTGTTCCTCCTCCTTTGGATTCTGCATTGACCAATTCAACAAATCACAGACAGAAGATATTGGAAAAGAAATTAATCCGGGCTGGGGAGATGGGAAGTGCAAGGCACCTGCTGTGCAAGCCTTAGGACCCAAGTTCAGGGCCCCAGCACCCCCCTGAAAGCATGGCTTGACAAAGCCAGAGTCCAAGCTCTAGTGCATGTAGGTTAGAGTGTTAAACTGTCCTCCAGCTTCAGCCTCAATGCCGCTGATGTGAGAGGGAGCAACCAAAGCAATCGATTTTCCCAAGGCTGGTGGTGGAAAAAGGAGGGCTTAGTCTCTTTAGTGCTAGGCATGGCCCACATAGCCTTCTGGGTTTGTTTGTTAAACAGTGCTAAAACAAAATGAAAGGGAAACACTCACAGCTGGGTTCCAGATGTGGATGTCATTCAACGGTTCCAACAACCTTTACAAAGTGCCTGGTTTTGTCTCTCAGTGTGGGTTAGGTGTGGCATATTTTTGTAGAGAGCCGAGAATGCCCTCTTCTGGATGCTCAAGAGAAATCTGACTGAAGCAATGAGGAGGTTAGTCTGTCCAGCCTTGGTCTCCAGGAGTCTGTCTGAGCCGGGACTGCATTTATGCATTTATACAAGGAATGTCTTGGCTCACCCAGCTGCTCGGAGGGGAGGCACTGTGCTCGCCATCCCTTTAGGAGAATAAGGCAGCTCCGGGTGGCTGCTGGCTTGAACTTCTCATGAGCTCCAAGACTGTGATACTGTGACAAATTTGAGGAGGCCATCTTGGGGACATGCCACATGCAGGGATTCAACAGTGAACTGGAAGTCACAGACCCTGCTCAACTCTGCACTTCCTTGCGCACCTACTATGCGCTCCACCAGGACAGAGGGATGGCCATGGCTAAGGTCTTGGTGGGCTGAAAGCGTGCACGAATTTTTTAAATCCTTTGGAGCCAGCGAAATACCCCAGCCTCCCCGGAAATGTGTAGCTGGATGAATCTATGTTCTGAAGTGTGGGAGCCTTTCCTGAGAACGCCCCACCAAGAGTGAGGCCGAGCAGTTTCGGAGAGCAGAGCATGGCGGACTTTGCTCTTGACACCACAGAACCACTCAGCGAGCAGCCCCAGCGTGTGGCTCTCGTTTTATGTACAACGACAATTATGTCTGACGCTCTGTTGCCGCCTGGCGATTAGACAGCGCCAGGGGAGGCCCGGGTGGTTGAAGGTGAGGACTCATGGAGGAAAAGGAGTGGCCAGTGGGGCAGAGACACCGGTGACTTCGACAACAGGCAATGCCAGTTGAGGACCACCGTTCCTGGGCTTGGAAAAGCTCCTACCGGCTGCCCAGCGCCGGCTCTGCCGCCTCCGCGGAGGGCGCGCTGCTCGAAGCTCTCAGCGCCCTGTAGATGGGTTCTGCTTCCCCACTCGGCTTCACCCTCGGTGGCTGCTCTGTGGCGTGACCAGGGTGTCTCCTTTCCCTTCCTTCTTCTCGTTCCTGTCTCAGCCTCGGAGACACCACGCAACTGACACACCAGCTCTGATTATGTGCAAACTGGCCAACAATGGCCAAGAATTTCTTCCTGAGATCTGTATTGGTTGCAATTTAGCAACTGGGCCTTGAGCAACCGTTTCCTCTGAGTGTAAAAATGCTTGCAATCAAGGCACATATTGCTTTATATGATTATCATTATCATCATTGTTGTCATAATTGTCACCATAATATGGTGATATTTTATTTGTATTAAAATGTTATTTGTATGTTAATAAATAAAGTTGCCCGGGGGTCAGAGCTATTAGCAAGCCATAGGAAAGCAGGGCAGTGGTGGCGTATGCTTGTAATCCCAGCACTTGGTAGGCAGAGCTAGGTAAGTCTCTGTGTGTTCAGGGATACAGCCAGTATTGGATACACCTGCCTTTAATCTCAATACCAATCATAGAAAACCTAGAGGTCTATACAGACAGGCCGTGACGAGGCGGTCATGTGGTTGGGTTTACAACCAATGAGAAGGCAGAACAGAAACGCTATATATAAAGACTTTAACACAGGAAGTAGCTCTGGTTCGGAAAGATAGGACCACCGCAGGAGGAAGGGTAAGGTTTTTAGCTCTTAGCTCTGACCTCTTGGCTTTCTACTTTGCATTGGTTCTGTGTTTCTTATTTAATAAGATGGTTGGTTACATCTACAATCATCATCATCATTATCACCATCATCACCATCATTGTTGTCATCACCATCATCATCTTCATCCTTGTCCTCATCATCCTCATTTTGAGACAGGATCCCATGTAGCCCGGGATGGTCTGGAAGTCTCCGTGTAGCCAAAGATGGCCTTGAACTCCTGATCCTCCTGCCTCGACCTAGTGAGTGCTGGGATTGCAGGAGTGTGCCACCACTCCTGGTTTATGTGGGACTGATGGCGAGGCTTCATATGTGCCAGGGAAACACCCAGACTGAGCTACATTTCCAGCCCTATGCAGTGTATTTTTGTCCTGGCATCTGCCTTGTGGTTCACATCTAATATCTTCACTTCTCCTTCCCCAAAGCGTCAAGTCATTCTGGTGTCTTGTTCAATCTGGTCTTTTCCTGTCTCCACAAAAGGTCCCCATACTTCCTCCTTGTGAGCAGTCTCTTGAGAGGCCTTTGTCCCAGAGTAACTTAGTTACCATCTCTGATATATCTACACTGCAATTTATGAAGTTCTTGTTTTATATATGTAGAATACACACACACACACACACACACACACACACACACACACACACACACACACACACACGTATATTCCCCCCTCAGGGTTTCTATTGCTGTACTAAAACCATGAAGAAAAGCCACATGGGGAGGAAAGGGTGTATTTCAGCTTTCAGTTCTGCATCACAGTCCATCACCGAGGAAGTCAGAGCAGGAACTCAAATAGGGCAGGAACCTGGAGGGTGGTGCAGAGGCCATGGAGGGGTGCTGTTTGCTGGCTTGCTCCTCATAGTTTTCTCAGTCTTTCTTATACACCCAGGGACCACTGGTCCGGGTGGCCCCACCCACAGTAGGTTGGGCCCTTTCACATCAAATCACCAGTCAAGAAGATGTACCACAGACTTGCCTCCAGGTCAGTCTGGTGGGGGCATTTTCTCAGTTGAGGTTTCCCAAAATTACATTCAATTGACATAAGATTATCCAGCACTATATATATGCATTTATTTTTCTTTGTGCTTGAGAATTTCATACAGATATATAATGAAATATGATTAGATTTGCTTCCCTCATCTCCAGCTCCCACCTTATTCCCCCAACAATTCTCACTCCCAATTTCATGTCTTTTTTTTTTATAACCCATCAAGTCTAGTTAGCATGTGCATGGGTGTGGGGTCATCCACTAGAGCAGGGCAAACCTACCGGTGGTCACATCCTCAAAAGAGAACGATTCTCCCCCACCCCCCAGCATCTATCAGCTGTCATCAGCTCCTCAGTAAGAGGTGGGGCCTGGAGATTGTCTACCCCACTGTCCTGGCTAGTTTAAACACGAGCTAAAGTTATCCAAGAGGAGCAATTGAAAAAAATACATCCGTAAAATTGGGCTGTATACAAGCCTGTGGGGAATTTTCTTAATTAGTGATTGATATAGGAAGGCCCAGACCATTTTGGATGGGAACACTCCTGGGCTGGTGGTCCTGGATTCTATCAGAAAGCAGGCTGAGCAAGTTATGGGGAGCAAGCCAGTGAGTAGCATGCCTCCATGGCCTCTGTATCAGCTCCTGCCTCCTAGTTTCTACCCTGTTTTGAGTTCTTTTCTTAGCTTCTTTCAGTGGACTGTGATTCAGGATATGAAAGCCAAATAAACCCTTTCTTCCCCAGGTTGCTTTTGGTCACAGCGTTTCATCACTGCAATAGAAACTGTAACCATGACACCCACCTATGCCAGGATTTTTGGCTGGCTTGAGCTTACATAGGTGACGTACAGGTAACTACAGCTACTGTGAGCTCATGAATACAATAGCCAAGTCATGTCTAGATGACAGCATCTCACAACACTCCTCAGCACCCTCCAGATCTTACATTCTTCCTACCTTCCCTTTTGAGATGTTCTAGTGAGTGCGTTCCTGCTGAGCTCCTGGCCTGGCTCCAGAGAGCAGCACCTGGCCCTACTCCTTCCTTTGTTCAGCCACACCTTTGGTTTCTCTTACCTTTTGTTTTTCTCATTGCCCTATGAGAATCTTGTCTGAGAGTCAAGGATCAGAGAGTCCCCCAAGGATCAAAGGCCTATGCAAAACTTGGTCCAGGAAACCCAGAAGGGAGACCGGGTGGTACCTGATAAATCAAGTAATTTGCACTTGGCAGTTGGTCTCTGGGAGCTCCTTTTAGGTGGCTTTGAAGGTACAGAAATTAACTGGCTAAACTGTAAATAGAGAGTAAATAAAAATGCTCTAGGTGAAGGGAAAGTGCTTGAGTGAACCCCTCTCCCTGCAGCCATGAAAGGCTAGATTCATTCTTAAGATGCCTCTGAGTCTTTTCCCCCACTGATCCGGGTGGATCCACACACCCAGGTCGTGACCACACAGTTACATTGGCGTGTGTAGGGTGTGGTGGGGCTAAGTATCTCATTTAGGGCTAGATACCCAGTCTGTATCTCTACACTCTGACCCGTTATTCAGGTCTCCACTGACTGCTGAAAAAGAAGCTTCTCTGACCAAGGTTGAGAGCAGCCCTGGTCTGTGGATAGAAACACAAGTATTCAGAAGGCAAGTTGACAACATGAACATGTCGTAAAACAACAATAGGTTCTACCCTTTCTGTGGCTCATTGTCAATAATAAAGCTGATAGCTGGGCAGGAAGAGACTGAGCACGAGAGCCAGACTAGGAGAACTCTGGGAAGAGGAAGGGCGGAGTCGGGGCAGATGTCAGCCAGCTGCAGAGGAAGCAAGATGTGTAGAAAATGAGGTAACAAGCCACAAACCATGTGGCAAATCATAGATAAGAAATATGGGTTAATTTAAGTGTAAGAGCTAGTGAGTAATAAGCTTGAGCTACAAACTGAGTGTTTATAAGTAATACTAAGCCTCCAAGTCAATTATTTGGGAAGCAGCTGCTGGGTATTTGGGAGTTGCTGGCAGGACAGAAATTTCTGATTGCATATGGCACCCAACGTGGGGTCTTTGATGGAGTTGAAGACTAGGTAGTTATAATTATAGCTTTCCTTAGTTATAGTAAGAGGTAAATTAGATACAAAACTTTAGACTCACTAAGATAGATAATAGAGTATTTTCTCTAATTTTGCCAAATACAAATAGATTAGATATTGTTTTTTTATTTATTTAATTAATTAATTAAATTATATTTTATGTATGAGTGCTCTGCGTGTATACCTGTACACTAGAAGAGGGCATCAGATCCCACTATAAATGGTTGTGAGCCACCATGTGGTTCCTGGGAATTGAACTCAGGACCTCTGGAAGAGCAGTCAGTGCTCTTAACCACTGAGCCATCTCTCCAGGCCCCTAGACTGGATATTGTAACTGTAATTCTCACTTGATAACTGTTTTTGTTGTATATAATTTTATTATTTTTACTTTTTAATTAGACAAATGGGGAAATGCTGTGGATTATGCTTATTGTTAATAATAAAGCTGATTGGCCGATAGCTGGGCAGGAAAAGATTGAACGAGAGAGCCAGACTAGGAGAACTCTGGGAAAAGAAAGGGCGGAGTCGGGGCAGATGCCAGCCAGCTGCAGAGGAAGCAAGATGTGTAGAAAATGAGGTAACAAGCCACAAACCATGTACCAAAGCGTAGATAAGAAATACGGGTTAATTTAAATGTAAGTGCTAGCTAGTAATAAGCCTGAGCCGTCGTCCAAACATTTGTAATTAATATAATTAAGAGTGATTATTTGGAAGCGTCTGTGGAATGGGAGCAGGACAGAGAAACTCTGTTTACATACCCTCAGGATCTGACATCTCTAGCCATGGGCCTTTGACCAGGATTACAGTACCAGACATGGAATTTCCTTCTGTAGAACAGGCCTTAAATCCATGTAGAACGTAGTGGTTACCACATACGAGTCATGACATCATTGCACTAGTGAGCACTTCAGGCTTTGCAGGTTTCTATTGTAGCATGCAGGGTCCAGCACCATATTTTTTCCTACTATATATGTAAGTATTTATTAACTTCATATTTATGTGCCAGAATTATGTAAAATGGAACATAGGAAACAAAGAACAGAAGACCCAATTTCTTTCCCAGATTATCTAAGTATGTGTGGTCGTAAGCATGAGACAGATTTCCTCAGCCCCTCCAGCATGGACAAGAGATGCTGCCTTCTCTCCTCTTGGATGACCAGGAAACGATGTTATTTTCATATCTGACACACCCCTGTGGACTCCATGTTCTCCCTCTCCTAATCAAGCAAGCCTATGAATTTGGGGTGTTGCTGAGGGGAAATGTGAAGTGTTCTCCGTCAGGTGTGTAGGAGGAGTCATCCCTCAGAAGCAGTGGTACCTAGTAACAAACTCCTGCATCACACAGCTTTGGACAGTGACTCAGGGTGTAGCTGGCAAAGACGGGCTGTTTTCTACGCGTAGATCTTATTTCAGAGAAGTCAGTGGACTCCCCACCCCGCTTCGCATCTGAAGTGCTGATGGCAGTCTTGTCCCGAGAGAGAAGTCCTTGTCTTCCCGGCTGCTACTGTCCTGTCTGTGGAGGAGGACTGTCTACAGGTGGCCTGTGCAAGCGTGGCTCAGCTCTGCTGGCTCTGGACCTGGGCGTCAGGTTCCTATTATTGAAAAGTGTGGAAATTCACTCCCAAGGAGTGGTGTGAAAATTCAATAGAAACAACTTTGTGTAACTTTGGACTGGCTCAAGGATGGCTGGATAGACACTTTACATCAGAGTCAGAAGTCATCTTCCTTGATAACAAAGTATACATAGCCAGTTGTCATGGCAACTGCAGCTCCAGTAGATGGGAGGTGGAGGTAGGAGGACCAGAATTTTAATGGCAGAGTGGGCTAAACAGAGAGACGTGTCAATGACGTAATTATATTAATCTCAAAAAGGAGAATGATTTTAAAAGAGCAGCTTCAAGGAACAAAATACGTCCATATTCTCTGAGTATAGCTATCTCATTAAAATGAGAACAGGTAAGAGTTGTCATAAATGGAGTTGCCCACAGAAAAGTTTTTCTCTTATTGTTTATCGGCCTCTAGTGATTTGGTGCAGTCCTTGCTTCCTTTAAAGAACTGTCCTGCAGGTAAGCCTTTGTTAGCTGTGATGTCAGGGCCAGGGGGACTCATCTGTCCCCCTGCGCCAGCTGACAGCCTGGCTCCATGTCCGTGACCATTGATCCTAGTCCAGTGTGTGAGCATATACCAAAGGGCACTCTGGGAGCGATGGCTGCTTCAGAGCAAACCACTCCCGAGTTCGCTTTCTGTTGCCGTGATCGCACCACCAAAAGTAACTTGGTGAGGAAAAGGTCTGTTTAGCTTATAGATTATATCCCATCATCAGGGCATGCCAGAGGCAGGAACTCAAGGCAGGAACCTGGAGGCAGGCACTGAAGCAGAAGCCGTGGAGGGGTGTGCCTTCTTGGCTTGTTCCCCACGGTGGGTTCAGTTTGCTTTCTTACACAGCCCAGGACCGCCTGCTCAGGGAAGGTATCACTCGTGCTGGTCTGGACCCTCCCACATCAATCATCGGTTAAGAAAATGCCCCCACAGGCTTACCCACAGGCTAATCTGATGTGAGCAATTCCTCCCAATGAATCTACCTTGTGTCAAGTTGACAAAATCTAACTAGTGTATTAGTCAAACTTTTCCACTGACAGCTGTTGTGGCCACTATAACCAGAAGGTGGCGCTGTTTCTCAAGGAAAGAGGTGGGAGCCCGCAAAGCGGCTGTGAGTAAATGACCGCAGCGGACGGTGATGATGCCCATCAACTCCTTCTTTTACTGGCAAGACACGGAGACCGGCGATCAAGAAGGCAAGCGCAAACCAAGTTCTCTTGCACGAAGTCACACTACAGATTCCTAACAGAGGCAAAGCTAGACACGGGAGTCCCCGTTCCTTTTTCAGCAATTTTCCCAACAGTAAGGGTTTATTCTGATCCTAAACGGTCTTCTCTGTATCTGCCTCTGTCTCTCTCTCATACACACACACACACACACACACACACACACACACACACACACACACACACACACACACACACACACACACACACACACACCCAAGCAGGCAGACACACACACACACACAGAGATACATACACCAGATACACAGAGACACACCACACGTAGAGACAGACACACAAACACACAAATACATCACCACCACCACACCAACCAAATAACTTGAAAACAGAGTGATCCATTTGATACCTACACCTGTGATATTTCAAAA
Source organism: Peromyscus maniculatus bairdii (assembly GCF_049852395.1). Taxonomy (NCBI): domain Eukaryota; kingdom Metazoa; phylum Chordata; class Mammalia; order Rodentia; family Cricetidae; genus Peromyscus; species Peromyscus maniculatus. The sequence continues at coordinate 80,615,112 of NC_134863.1, read as the reverse complement.
AAACTAAGTTGTTGAATTCCTTTTCTATTCAAATGTCTATTATTTTCAATTATAAGCCCAGCTCAAGGTGCAATTTATGACAAGTGATTTTAACATATTGGTGATTTAATACTCTACTCATATTTTCACACATTTAAATGAAGAAAAAAATCATTATGGATGGCATTAAACACTGTATTGTCTTCCTTGAAATGCAAGTAAAGTTAAAATACTTTAAAATTCTGTGTAATACAGATGACTTTGGAAGGGTCTCACAGGTAACAGAACCCGCCCTGTGGCAGCCATCTTCTGCCTCTGCTCTTCACAGAGGGAAGCCGGCTAGGAATGGGCAGAGCCAGGACAGCTGTAGAAAGCAGAATCCGAATTCATCTTTTAGGAGCTTTCTATTCTGGTGTCCTCATGGTTTCTTGTCAACTAGACACAAGCCAGAGTCCTCTGGGAAGAGTGGACCCCAGTTGAGAGAATGCCCCCACCACATTGGCCTGTGGCAAGCTTCTGGGGGCGTTTTCTTGATTAATGTTGGATGTGAGGGACCAGGCCATGGTGGGTGGTGCCATCCCTGGCATGGTGGTCCTGGGATCTATAGGAAAGCAGGCTGAGCAAGCCATGGGGAGCAAGCCAGTCAGCAGCACCCCTCTGTGGCCTCTGCATCAGCTCCTGCCTCAGTGATGGACTGCGAAGGTGATGTGTGAGTTAACTGTATTCTTTCCTCTCTGAGCTGCTTTTGGTCACGGCGTTTCGTCACATCTACAGAAAGCCCATGAGGACTTCCAGAACAAGCGGTTTTTCTTTGCTTCAGGAGATGGTGGGCGCTGTGGAGTTAGGAATGGGCCCCACTTCCTCTTGGTGGAGTTGGAATGCACTCAGTGTGTCTTAGAGACTCTCAACTCACCGGAGTACAGGTTTGCACCTGCACTGTTCTGAAAGCCTTTCTGGAGATACAGGCCACACAGCAGACATCATCCTAGCCCTCTGTTCACCCCACAGAAGTGGCTTCCACTGTTCTTCTGTCGTTTTCCTTCAGAGCTAAGGGAGATTTGTGAGAACGGATGGTTTCTGAAATATGTTTTTCAGTACGTCCATTGCAGCATTTGGGGTATATTTATACCAAGGGAGCCACTGTTTGTCTGGAATTAAACTTAGAGAGGTGTCCTCTCCTCTATCTGGTGAACTCCGGTGGGACCAGGGCTTCCAGACTAGGCCACTGCAAAGGAAATGTTCTCAGAGGGAAAACCATTTCTTTCCCTTCTTGGCCACAAGAGGGAGGGGCTCAGAGCCAGGGGCCACCTGCGGCCTGGAGATGCCTGGACCCTGCTGCTGTGTACCCACCCCTCTGTACTTGATAGACATCTACACAAACAACCACGGAAAGCTGTTTCTAGTCAATAAAACACACCGAGGAGGCCCCCAGGGGTGCACAGCGGGGCGGGGGATCAAGGTAGCAAGCACTGTGTGCTTAAGAGAACCTCAGAGTGATTTTGGAAGCCGCCTGTCTGTTTCCATGTGGAGCGGCTTCCTCCTCTCCCGATGGGACCTACAGTGATGTCTGCACACTGTGCCCAGGGTCAAGCCTTTCCCCTCCCAAAGGAGAGAAGGCCCTGCTCCTCTCCTGTGATTGATTATTATTTAGTATTACTTGGTGATTGTGAAGATCAAACCCAGGGCCTCACACTGCCAGGCCAGAGCTGCCCCTCTGAGCTGTGTTCACAGCCCCCCTTTACTATCTTTCCCTTTTCAACCACACCGAAAGGCGAGGTCGGGATGACAGAGACAACACGGGCCCTGCTCATTTTGGGGAATCGCCTCTTGTGACCCCCGAGCTCAACAGAATGCTCTAGAACACAAAGTGTTTTTTGATTAGAGAAATGATCTCTGATCTAATCTAATGATCTTCGCAGCCCTGGACTTAGCCAAGGTCGCCTTGGAGGTAAGTCCGCCCTCTTCCCTTCTGTGATGATGCATTATAAAACATCGGGGACTGCATTTACTAACGACAGTGGGAGGTCACAGCTGGCTTTAGGGATCCAGTGTCCTCTTGGATGTCTGGGGACCTCTCTATGTGGCAGTGGCAGCAGCAGCAGAGACCTCCAGCCTGCTGTAATATCTGTAGTTCCTGCGGTAAAAGTGTGGCCCATTTTTTAGGGTAGTACTGGAGTGGACCAAATAAGAAAATAACTTCTGCAGAAAAAAAAAAAAAAAAAGTCGCAAGCCCAATCCCACAGTGGCCATAGCTTCCGATTGTTTTCCTTCTGCCTGAGGTGGTGGCTCATACCCGTGATCCCAGCACTGGCCGGGCTAAATGGGAGGCGTGTGGTGACGTCCATGCTAACCGAGGCTACTAGCCTGCTCCAGGCCAGCCTGATCTACAGTGTGAGATCTCGTCTAACACACAAAACAAAACTAACGAACAACAACAACACAACCCGAGCCACACCCTCGTTTTAATGAAACTCGTTACTTTTCATTATTAAAAAAAATCTTCCTCTCTATCAAATTTTTGACAATTGACAAAAAATACATACCCTTCAGGCTCTGAAAGTGTGTTGATACATATATATATATATATATATATATATATATATATATATATATATACATTGTAAAATGGTGCACTATCAGTCCAATGAACAAATACATCATTTCATGTGTTATCGTTGTTCTGTGTATGAGATTTTTTGTGCGGTCACCTCAGACACACTTTCTTAACAAACTTCAAGATGGAGCACACTGTTATTGATCCAGCCATGCTGCGCACTAAGACAAAACAGTCCCAAATACATTGATCCTAAAATGTCCCTGCCACTGACACTTTTATTCCCAGGGAATTAACCACACACTTTATCCTTGTTCCTTGGGCCTTATTTTCAGTAAAAAGCAAGAAAACACATTAACTTGCTATGAAAATTAAAGTGTGGCTCACACACAGACTTCCCTGAGAATCAGTGCAGACACTTTGGGGGGTCTTTCTGCTCTGTTCTGGTCCAATAGAGGCATGTTTGCCCTACTGGCTGGGTTGAAATTTTAAGAACTATTTTGAAAATTTGGGTAATGAGACAAATTATAGTGTGCATTGCATTTGCATTTTTTACATCTGACATGTGCCCTTGTTTATTAGCTATGGTTCATATTTATGTTGTTGACGCTCTGTCTTAGACACCTCAGATGATAATACAGTTAAATGCTCAACAATGATAATAATAATGATTATAATAATAACTCCTCCTTTCAAAGTGCAAACTAGCAAGAAACTAGAGGAGCCAAATTTGGATATCTCTCCACCCCCACCCCACCTCTGGGAGGCTTTAGGATGAACTTGCAAAAACTGGACAGGAAAGTGAATTCTTTAAACACAAAATGTAAAGGTGAATGTTAATGGTGACATTATTTTTGTTTGCTTATTGAGTTTTCACTTTAAGATACAAGGGGAATTATGTATATAATTTACATGTGAGGGATAGAAGTTGTGCCATTTATTTTTAGCAGCTGTATTAGGGGGAAAAAAACCTGATTGCAATTCTTGTTACCAAACTCAACTGTGTACACCCCCGCAGACTTATGACATGGAGATAAGCCAGAGAAAATAAAAAATTAGGCTGCAAACAGTTGGCTGTGTGCTCTCTACCTTGCCAGCTTTTTTTCTTATATATCTGTAAAAAAAATATATCACGTAGTTTCCTTTATCTTAATTATCACTGGGGGACCAGAGTTGAGAGGAAGGAAGAAGAGCTTTCGCAAGGACTGTGACACCAATGCCCCCCACAAAGAACTTCTGGGCACACAAGAAGCAGACTGGAAATTGTCTTCAGTGGCTTTTAATCATGCCCAGGAAACAGCCCAGGATTCCCTGGAAGCCTCATCAACAGAGGGACACATATTTGTATTTATTTGTGCGTGCGTGCGTGCGTGCATGCGTGCATGCATGCATGTGCGTGTGTGTGTGTGTGTGTGTGTGTGTGTGTGTGTGTGTGTGTGACTTAGAAACACCCTTCCTAGTGACTTGAGACTGAGTGGCCTTAGCTTCTCTCTGTCAGCTGTGATTGATCTCAGCACGCGTGTGGAATTTTTATCTCCGGCACATGTGAACTCGGCAGCCCCCATCAGCACATTTCCCTCCCTGGGACTCCAGTCCAAATGCGAACTGGTAAGCCTGAACCCTCCTCAGAGGGCAGACGGAGCTGCTGACAGCTCAAGTCATTGAACCCCCAAGCCTGAGGCCACGCAGGAGCTGGCTTAGGTCCCAAACCAGCTTGAAAGCCAATGTCCAGCAAAAGGAGGCGAGAGGCAATCTCTGAAAACCACGGGAAGGTGAGATGCCAGGTAACCAATACACGCAGGCTTCATTTTCAGAGTTTCCAGGGGGAGACTGGAGCCAGCCTGAAAGCAATAGGAACAGAAATAGCTGTGTGCTGCAGCGGGGCGGTGTTACCATATTGCACCCAACGTGAGGTTATTAATTTCACAGTTTTCACAGATAAGTTTAAACATAGGAACATGTCACAAATAAGCCTCGGTCTCAGGGAGGCTGCCCCAACTGGGATTTAACAGTCTGCAATTTTTAAATTCAGCCGAGTCCCCAAGGGCCAATCAATATTGGTGACAATTATTCTTAGCACAGGGCCCGAATGCAGGAGGTGTGTTTTTGTCCGTGGTATCAAGGTGGGAGAGTGTGATAGAGAAATAAGCAAATTCCCCAGTGGCGGGCCGCGGCTCCCGACAGCTGCAGTGAGTCCGCCGTGGGTCCCTTCGGCCTGTGTCTCCGGAATAGGCCCATAATGACCCCATTATTTTAACCCTTGAACATGAGCAATGTTTGATAGCTGGCTAGGAAAAGCCTAGTGCCAAACAAAGAGAGTACGGTGGGAAAAAAAAACGTAAACAAACCAGACTCTCTGGAAGTGGCTGTGGGAGCATTGTACACACACAGGGTTTATTTACATGCTCCGGTTTCTAAGTCACAGCCTCTCGGGGGCCAGTGCTGGGCACAGGTATGTCCTCATGAGGCCGAGGCCATTTACATTCTAGAAGGAGAGGGAATAAAACGATTTTTTTCTCCAGTTATTATTATTTTTTTTTTCCTGAGGAAAGGTACTGGTTGATGCAAATGGATCCTTTCCCCGCCCCCCTTTGAAGAGTTTTGCTTAAACATATTTTGTTGTTGTCGTTTGCTTTATTTTTGGTGAGAAACAGTGAAAGTGGAGAATTAGGAATAGAAAGTCAGAAGTGGATCAGAGCTCACACTAACAGACCAAGTTCCTTTATTCAGTGGGCCCGGGTTTAAGTGAGTTTAAGGCCCTAACCTTGAGGGATTTGCTGGCCCCACTAACAGAGCTGGAGTTATCCGGGGAGAGAAGGGTTAAACTGTTACAACAAATTAGACAAGATGTGTGTTTGAGTTTTCTGCTCCTCGGTGGAGAGTGTCTTTTTGTCTTTCTCGGGAACCTAATTCTGGCTTTCCATCTACTTTCACATCCAGCTAATTAGTCATTTAAAATGTCAGATTGCCAGGGAGCTAACATTAGCTAATGCCGTTTTATAGTCATGAACAACAGAATCAAGCAGGTCAATACTGTGCTCGGTGTCCATTTGTGCTTTTGTGCTGCCAGTCTCCTGAAATAATTGCCACAGAGATGGGAGATTCTAGAACAGAAACAAAGGAACGAGCGGAAAAGTCCCCTGATAAAAACACTAGCCTCGTGGATTTGCTACCCAACAGTTTACCAGCCGTCTTGGAATTAAGGAATTTTGCTTGTGGACTTTGTCTATTTTTTCCCACTTTGAAAGGAAAACTGGAATGAACTGAGGGAAATACTAGACAACATTTCAGGTCATAAAAGTCAGTTTGCTTTTATGATAGCTGCAGGTTCCTGTGGCTAAGAAAAGAGAGAGACCTGATTTTAAGATGGTTTTAATGATGTCTTGAGCCCAGTGTGGTGGCACATACCTCTGGTCCCAGCTCTCCGGAGGCTGAGGCAGGAGGATCAAGAGTTTGAAGTCAGCCTGGGATACGTAGGGAGTCTAAGACCAGGCTGACTGAGCTGCATAGTATTATCCTCTCTCTCAATCAGGGGACCTGGTAGGGGAGGTAGCCCCTTCAGGTAAAGTCAGCAGCTGTATACACCTCACAGCTGGAGTTTGATCCCTGGGCCCAGAGTCAAAAGCCAGAAGCAGTGGTACATCTGTGACCTCAGCTCTCCTACCCTGAGATACAGGCAGAAACAGGAGAACTGGGTAGAAGCTTGAAGGCCAGCTAGCCCGGAGGCTGGAGCCCGGAGAGATTGAACAAGAGAGACCCTGCCTAAAAAAGGAGAGGATGGATTTCTAAAAGTTGTTCTCTGACCTCCACATTGGAGCTGTGGCATGTGGGTGTACACATACATGCACTCACAATAAATAGATAGATAGACAGACAGATAAATGGGTTGTTGAGAGACCGGGGGATGCTGGCTCACTTGGTAAAATGTTTACCTTGCAAGCTGAGACCAGAGAATCCTTGGGGGCTGCCTGCCTACCCAGGCTAGCTTACCTGGTGATGTCCAGGCCAGGGAGAGACCTTGTTTTAAAAAGCAAGTGGTGGGCTCCTGAGGAAGGACACTTAGGGTCATCCTCTAGTCGTCGTCCCCCCCCCCCCCCCCCCCGTCCCCCGCCATGAATAAAAAGGAGGAGGCACGGATGAAGCGTCCATTCGATTCTAGTTCTGCGCTGCCTTGCAATCACGGTTCTTTCCATTTCTTTGGCACTGTGGGGATGGTGGTTGGATGTCAAACACACTTTGTCCTCCTCCGTTCTGAAGTGAGTGGAGATAAAGATTCCTAAGAGCCATGACGACTTGTGCTTAATGTCATTAGACTTCTGGTTTGCATTATGGCTGCTAATTAGTTTCTGTCCTTAACTTTTTCCAATTAAAGCACCGAGTCCTTGGTGCTAAACACCTGGGCAGATTACCTAATTAGACGAAAGAAACATACACAGTCACTCACAGGTAATTATTTTAACTTTCGCTGCTTGCCTCTGGTGAAGGGAGGCTAGACTTTGCATCAGTGGTTTAGGCTCCTGGGTGAGGGAGCTGGTCCACTTCCGCCTTCTACATGGTGCCGAGAACTTTTCTTATGTTAATATATGAGGAAGGTAATGCATGTCTTTCTTCCCTCTGGAGAGAGAAAACACACAGGCCAGTCTTTCCCCACCCCTGCTCATCGAAGGAGTCAGGAGAACTCAGTGCTGTCTGGCTGAACAATGTTCTGGAGCGTTCTTGGAGACCTGCTGTTTGTCTTTCTCCCCTGGACACTGGAGGTGGGATGAGGAGACCCATGGCTCTGGAGGTGGGGTGTCTCTTCTCTACAATTCAGAGTTGTGAATCCAATCTCCACACTTCACAGTCTTTTAAAGGAAAGGAAAATAATCAAAGCTTTGAGGATCTTTTAGCCACTGGGGTAATGCCAAGGGCCAACCCCACTCACAGGGAAGCACATGGCTAGTCATTGCTGGTGACCCACCAGGTGCCTTAGTGAGTTAGGATCTGCCAGGGCTTGGGGATTAAATGCATGCAGCTGATGATATCAATGGTTCAGTCAGGCCGGGTCACGTCAGCCCCATCCAGTCTCGGAAGAACTACCCAGACGCACCCTGGCCACTTCCTGAGCATACTCCAGCCTTGGTTCATGCTCTCTCCCTTCAGCCACATCCTCCAGCGTGACTCCACTCTCTTCCCCTCAGAGGCCTGGCCCCTTCAGCCCCCTTCACTAAAACCTTTCCTAGAAGGGAAGCCCTGTGGCTCTGCATGTATGTCTCTGTGAGCCTCACTGGCCACCGTCTTATCTCAGCTCTGAGAGTATGACACCTCTTCATGTGTGACACTGAATGCCCTGCTTCCATGCAGCTCCCAGCCCAACCAGAAGGAGGGTGGACAGCCTGTGAGCAAATGCATAAACCCACATTCAGAAGCCACGGCATAAATCAGCAGTGAAGGATCCTACCACGAGTCAGGTAGGTGATGAGAGAGCCAGTGCAGGAAATACCAAGTCCTCTGTGCCCACCACTCCGATCATGTACCAGAGCCTCCCCTGGCATGCATTAGGCATCACCTGTGAGTGGGTCCCACTTTGGAGGAGTTGAAGCTTAGACTGGTCGGCAGGTCGCACAATAGGACCACACTCAGTCTCACCAGCACATGTCCTTCTAGGTGGCCTTGTCACCTTCCTTCTCTCCAGGGCTATAGTAGTGGCTGGGAGGCACAGAGCAGATAAATGCCAGAAGGTACAAAGAAGGCCAGCATGACTGACATGTGAGTCTAGATCTGAGGGCCCAGAGCCTAGTGGAGAACCCATGAGTGACATCCAAAGCCATGGACAAAGAATTGCCATGTGAAGCTCACAGAGACAGCCAGTGTAACGGGGATGACAGTACTAGCTTTGAATTCAGTGTCAGAGTTCTGCAGAACTCAGACCCAGGTCCATCAGTGGACAATGAGCCTTAGGACATTTGATGAAGCCGTGAAACAGATCCCTCAGGCAAGCCTAACAGATTTTGGCTCAACAGACAAGTTGTCCTCAGGTTGCTGTGAAAGTTGAATGCTGTAATTTTAGCAACACTTAGCTTTGTGCCTGGACGTGACACACACTCAATTATTATTATCATTATTACTATTTACGTTTGAGATAGGGTCTTGCTACGTAGCCCTGGCTTGCTTGGAACTTGCTGGCCTCAGACTCAGAGGTCTGTTTGCTTCTGACCCCTCATACCGGAGTCAAAAGTGTGAGCCATCATACTTGGCATGAGGCACCTTCTTTACCAACACTATGGAGTCCCTTAATGTCCCTCCTCTTGCCACAGAGAAATCATGTTCCTATCCTGCTGTGTTTAAATGTTGGTGTCTTTTCAGAACTTGTCACTGAAATGTCACCTCATTGTGACAGTATTGGAAGCTGTGGCTCCATAAATAATGAACAGCTTCGTGGATAGGACTAGGCACCCCCTCTGAAAGCTTAATGCAGGGAATGTCCCCCTTTGTTTTTCTGTCTTTTGCTACCCAAGGACACACTTTTCCTTCCCTCCATGGAATACAGCATGGAGATTTTCTTTCTGTTTTTTGTTTTTTGAGACAGGGTTTCTCTGTATACTCTTGGCTGTCCTGGAACTCACTGTGTAGACAAGGCTGGCCTCAAACTTGGAGGTCCGCCTGCCTCTGCCTCCTGAGTATTGGGATAAAAGGTGTGCACCACCACTGCCCAGATGACATGTGTTGATCTTGGAAGCAGAGAGACCGAGCTCTAGTGTATGGGCACCTTGATTATGGACTGTGCAGCCTCTGGAACTATGAGAAATAAACTTATGTTGTTTATAAATTGCTCAGCCTCAGGTATTTGGTTATAGCAGCACAATATCCTTGGCAATATTTCTTTCCCTGACAACATTCATTTTACAAGGTTTTCTGTGTGCTAGACACTTGGGGAATAATGTTGACTCCAGTCTATGTTTCCTTGGCAATGCCAAAAATAGCTGTATATATGAATGTGTAGACATAGTGCGTGATCACTCAAAGAGACACTGTAAACCCAGTTTACAGTGAGACCGATGCCAGTGTATACCAGCATGCTGCTTTATACTGAACTCTTTCATTTTTTAATTTTACTATAGAGTAAATTATTTTTCTTTCCTACCCAGGGAGTATCACACAGAAGCTCAGGACCCTCTCTTCCAGTTATTAGATGCACTGCGGAGAGTTTATCTAAGGGACTGAAAACGATTCAGGCTATTGCTATTGCTCTAGGTTGCCTGCTAGAACTTGAGGGTAAGACGCTGTTGCTGAAGACACCACACACTTCAGTCACAGGACTTGGAGAAATCAAGCTGACTTGGGCGCCTCCTCCCTGATGACTGGCTTTCATAGTGTTAGAAGGTGTTGTGAAAACTTCTGGGGAAGAAAGGTTATCAACAGTTCTGCTCAGCTGTCAGTCCTGCTAACTACAACAATGACCAGCTGGACAGATAAGGCCAGTGCTGCAGTAGTGACGCCAGTGTCTTGTGGGTAACCAGCAGCTGTCTGGGTGAACCTAAGGCCTGCTCAATACGAGGGGATTCATTTCTGGTGCTGAACCTAGCTAAAACCCATGGTCGGAGAGGTCATACATCCTAGAGGAGAACATTCCTACTACTGTTTTGCTAAACTGATATAATATCCAGCTGCCTTCTTAATTCTTACCCTTATGGACCTTATACTTATGGACAAGTGTGGCCCTTACCCTTATCATTGAAGCAAATGGACTGTTGTAGAGAATCTCAAAACCCACAGAAGAGGTGACTGTGGAGTTTCTAGCCCCAAAGGGGACACACAGAACACAGCCTCTATACCAAGGCTCAGGGACACATTGGAAAGATTACAGGAATCATAGTAATGATGCTACAGTGCATCTCCATCTGGCCACGACAGGGGCTCAGCTCCCATGAATTCTCAACAGCTGTGGTTACCTGCACAAGACCTGAAGGAGACCATGCCAGTGAACATTCCCACATGGGTCAGGGAAGGTCTCACAAGACCCCAGATGGACTGAGGCGCCTCCTTGTCAGCTAGGCAGGAGCCTTGGAATAGTTTAGGTAATGTTACTATGGCATAGTAAAGAATTTAACGAGCTTTATTACTGGTTTTTGGAGGAGACTAAATCCTTGGGGTTCCCCACAGATTCCGTCTTTGTTAATCTTATTTTTTATTTTATTTTATTTTTTATTTTTTGGTTTTCTGAGACAGGGTTTCTCTGTGTAGCTTTGCACCTTTCCTGGAACTCACTTGGTAGCCCAGGCTGGCCTTGAACTCACAGAGATCCGCCTGGCTCTGCCTCCCAAGTGCTGGGATTAAAGGTGTGCGCCACCACCACCCAGCTCCATCTTTGTTAATCTTGAGCTGCTTAGTTGCCCCAGATTTTAGTTTAAGGGATGAAATAACCTTTGAATGGGACTTTCTTACCCAAGAGACCAGCTTTGGGATCAAAGGACCCGGGCTTTGTGGCAGGCAGCCTGGCCAATAGGAGGAGCTGAGACCACCCGAGTCTGAGCTCAGTTACATGATCAATGATTCAATCAATCAAGAAAAACTCTGGACCCTGGAGCTTATGGAGATTTTGGGCTTGTGGCCACACTGACGTTCTTGAAGGTGACATACCTGGAGTCCATGGAGACAGGGCACTCAAGTTCTGCCTGCTGTGTACACACAGAGACTTCCTGACTTCTGGGACTCACTACTGATCGTGGAAATCTTGAATGTACTATCAGCCCATCTGAGGGGCAGGTGGCTGGTGTCTGCCGTAAGAGTTGCCCTGTGGAGGACTCTGCCTCTCGCTTGGGCTGGGCTCACTCTGGTGGCGGGCACTTCAGGGACACCAGCTGGTACAAGAATAGTTACAGAAAAGACACCAAAGTTGCATGCTTCCAAACTCCTAGGGACCGTGAACTTTGGGAACTGAGGCAGGAAAAAAGCTTTCTCCCTGTGCAGAGGACAGGGGAAATCCTTGACAAAAAGTCCACTTTTGTTGTTGACTTTTGAGTCCAGAGGTTTTGGGGCAAGTGCTGACCCATGCATGATTTTCATCCAGTGTAGGGGGTGGGGGCTCTTTTGTCTTTTTCATAAAGGTGAGAGACAGGAGAGGTCCTTGAAAGGCTGATGATTGGCTCATGCCTTTTCTGATCTTTCATTCATTCACCTGCTTATTAACTTATTCATGCTGTGACTGCCACAGCCTGGTGCTCCCCACCCCTGGATGGGGGGTGGGGGTGGGGAATGTAAATGTTTCTGCCTTACTGGTCCTTACCCACTGTGTGTTGGAGGCAGGGTGGAGAGACTGTCTGAATACAATATACGTGATGAATTCTATATTAGAAAAAAATAGGTCACTGATGTTATAGGTGTGTAGTTGAGAAGTATTATGGGGTAGGAGGGCGGAGGGTTGAGGGAGTGCTGGTGGAGGAGGTTGCAATTTTAAGCAGGGAAGTGGAGGCAGAACTCATTGAGAAGGCCCCATCTGAGCCAAGACTTCATGAGGCTGTGAGGGAGAGTCATGAGAAGCAGTGAGTGTGTAGCCAGGCCCGGAGGCCCAGTCATCCAGCTGCTCAAGAGGCGGCATGCTACAGTGTAAGTGGAAGGCCAGCAGGCATAACTTTGTGAGGTTCTCTCTCAAAGCCGAAGTGGAGGGAGGATAGAGGATACAGCTTAGTTCTGGAGCACTTGCCTGGC